>NW_027556402.1:62002800-63202800 GCF_003287225.1 Phascolarctos cinereus | reverse complement strand
GGCCTAGGTGTCCTGGCCTTTATTTAGTCTGTTAGGGACTCTTTAATCTCATCGAGGGGATTGCAGGAACTCATTAGATTAAGGAGGGTTCTCTTGGTGACCTCTTCTCCACAGCCTCATTCTACCGTCCTAGAGACAGCTAGGTGGTTCAATGGGCCCATAGACTTGAATACAAGAAGACCTGAGTTCAAATCTGTCCTCAAGATACTTACTAGTTGTATGATCCTGGGCAAATCACTTAATCTGTGTTTGCCTCAGTTTTCTCAACTGTAATATGGGGATAATAATAGTGCCTATATTTCAGGGCTGTTGTGAGGATCAAATGAGGTAATATTTGTAAAGTGGTTAGCCTAGTGCTAGGCACATAGTAGGATTTTGTTGTTTTTCAGTTGTTTAAGTTGTGTCTGACTTTTCATGACCCCGTTTGGGGCTTTCTTGGCAAAGATACTAGAGTAGTTTGCCGTTTCTTTCTCCTACTCATTTTACAGATGAGAAAACTGAGGCAAACAGGATTAAATGACGTGCCCAGGGTCACACAGATCGTATGTCGGGATTTGAACTCTTCCTGACTCCAGGCCTGGTACTGTTTCCACAGCTTATTCCCTTTGACTCAACTTAGAAGGAAATGTAAGATAAATTATGTTAACTCCAGCTTCTAGATTTAAATCTAAATATTTTCATTAGTGTCTGGATAAAACTCTGCAAAAATAAAAATCTCAGAAAATATCTCTTCTAGGTTCTGTGATGTGCCGCAAATGTTTCTCCACCAATCACAAGGAAGTACGATTTATCTACAGCCAATTCATTTATCAAGCCTCGTGCTTGAAAACTGCAAGAACACAGAGGACATTTTTAATGATTCACTCATGTTTTTGGAAACACCCTAAAATATTTCCTTCATTCTCAGTAAGGGCCTTTATAGATCACTGAAACTGGGCAGCAATTGACCGACACTTCTAAAGAGATTATTGCTTGGTCCAAGCCCAATATATCCTGGGGTCAACAATTATAAACCATGTGCACAATGTCAAATGACTCATATTTACATGTGTGGTATCTCTTGCTAATGTGGGAGGCAGTAAGGAAAAATACTGTAGGTGTTTGCCTCTTGATGTGTGGGGATGACAAGCTTTTATTGCCAAGATCATGATGATTACCAAGTTAAAAGGGAAAATGTACAGAGTTGTAAAAACACGGCTAAAAATAGAGGCCTAACTACTATCTTTACTCAATTCTATGGGCAACTCTATTGTTATAGTTGGGAGTGTGCTGCCTTTTCATAGGAATAAGGGGTCTGCAGATTTAAAATATAGTCTTTAAAGGAGTTACCATGTACAAGGCTTTCTTGCTTGTCTTACTGAACACCCCAGAAAGGAGATGGTCTGAAAGCTTACGAGATGAATGTCACTAAAACCAATTTCAAAGGATAGTTTTCTTTCTGTAATGTCCAGTTATTATGCACTAGAAGCATAATAAGCATTTAATAAATATACTAAAATTATTAAATAAATAAATATATTGTATTCTACAGACACTTTCAGATTCCTATAACCTACTTGGTTTAACCATTTATTCAAAATCAGAACTCATGATCCCCCCATTTTCTAACAAATCTCTCCTTATTGTAATTACAGAAATAATCACATCATGGTAATGCAAAAATGACATTGATTTAATATATGTACAAGGCAAAAAAGAAGAAAATAAAATCATATTCTCACCACTCAGTTTCTCACACTATCTTCTTCTACAATTATAATAATAATAACTAGCATTTATATGGTGCTTTGATGTTTGCAAAGTATTTTCCATATATTGTCTCATTTTTATCCTCACAAAATCCCAACAAGGTATGTGATATTATCATTCCCATTTTATAGATAAAGGAACTGGGATAGACAGAGGTTAATTGACTCACCCAGGGTCACACAGCTAGGAAGAGTATGAGGCTTGATGTGAACTCAGACCTTCCTATCTCCTGGTCCAGCATTTTATCCATTTCAGTACTTAGCTGCTTCTTCTACCCTATAGTCCTAGGAGAATGCAAGTTGACTCATTTCAGCCTCTTGAGCTGCCTCCTAGGAAGATGTTGCAAGCTAGGAAATGCTGAAAAGTCATTCGATGTGGAAAAATTGGGACGCTGTTGATGGAGCTGTGAACTGATCCAACCATTCTGGAAAGCAATTTGTAACTCTGCCCAAAGGGCTACTTTATATACCAAACACACACACACACACACACACACACACACTTTTATTTTTCCCCAATTACATGTTAAAATTTTTAAAACTGTTTAAAAAATGTTTTGAGTTCTAAATTCTATCCCTCCCTCCCTTCCATTCCCATGTCCTGAGACAGTAAGCAATCTGATACAGGTTGTACATGTGCAATCATGTAAAACATCTCCATATTAGTCATTTTGTACAAGAAGACTCAAATTAAAAAAAAAAAGAATGAAAGAAAGAAAGTGAAAAACAGCATGCTTCAGTCTGTATTCAGACAGTATCAGTTATTTCTCTGGAGGTGGACAGCACACTTCATCATGAATCCCTTGGGATTGTCTTGGATCATTTTATTGCTGAGAGTAGTTAAGTCATTCATAATTCTTCCTCATACAATATTGCTTCTCCTGGTTCTGCTCACTTCTCTTTGCAATCAGTTCATGTAAATCTTTCCAGGATTTTCTGAATTCCATCCTGCTTGTCATTTCTTACAGCACATGTGCAAACCCTTTGACACAGCAATACCACTACTAGGTCTGTATCCCAAAGAGACACACACACACACACACACACATATTTCATATATAGATATATAGATATAGATATAGATAGATAGATATATAGATATGGTATAATAAAATAAATAAATGAAATAAAAGGATATATATGAAAAGGCCTTGCATATAAAAATAAATAATGAAATAAAAGTATTTTCATCATTCAGTAAGACAATATTACCTAAATGGAAAACAGCAGAACAAGAGAAGAGAGTGGGAATAATTTTGGTTGGAGGAGTCCATCTTCTTTATGTGCTAACAATGAGATGCTTAGATTGCAGAAGCTTTCTACTTCCTAAATAGAATGCTTTGGTTCAAGGCTGGTTTGGGGAAGGGGGATACTTCCATTCTCCCCTCCCACACAACACCCCTCAATGAAAAATATTTAGTCATCATCTATGGAGTGCCACATGGCTTTCTAATTCCTGCTTCTGAAAAGGTATTGTTAGAAAGAGGCTTGACACCAAAAATTTAGTATCAAGAAAATTTATTACAAAGAAAGTCCAGAGGATTTAGACGTTTCTGGCCAGAAGCAGGCTCCACCCCTCTTCAGAAGGGGTGGGTCCTGAGTGCAAGGGCAAGTGTGCTTTTATGCAGTTGAATTCAGCGTGAAACTTCCCAGGCTGCGATTGGTCCATCCCTTCCCAGGTTCCACCTTTCCTTACATGTTTCCCCTTGACATGCTCAAGTATGTTCCCCCTCCCTTGGTCATATGTCCCATGACTCGTTAATGAGGCTCTAATTTTATGCGGGATGTGTCAGATAATATTAATGAAGTTCATTAAGCATTTTTGAGGTGTCCTCAGATTGATCCTAACTGGTCTGAGCTGGCTGGACCCTTATCTTGATTTTGGGGTCTTTTTGGAACCATCCGCTTACTTTTTATTGGCTAAGCCCGAGCCCACCTACAGTGTACTACTTCCTGGAGCTATTGTTCTTTAAATCTCTGCATTATTCTACCTGTGGAAATGTAAGCCCTTCTAACTCTAACAGGTATACTTTTCCCTCTCTCTTTTTTGAAGATGTATTTAGCTGGTGGATTAGGTTTTTGTTTTCCAGAAATGCATCAAAAGTCCTCCATAGTCCAAGTAGAATGAGGGAATCTATGACTAGGAAACCATTGGGTGGTGACAGAAAAAGGAGAAGATATTACTCAGTCTAGAGATAGGTAGAGATATTTTACGAAGCAATCTTCCAATCAATCAATAAGCAAGCATTTGTTAACCATTTATTATGTGCCAGGGACTGTGCTAGATTCTGACCAATACAAATATTAAGACCAAAACAATCTTTGTTCTTAAGAAGCTCACATTCTATTGGGAAGATGATATATAAATTACATTTTATAGGGGAGATAACCTTTGTTATACAGTATATAAAAATACATGCCAAATGAAGATAAGATAGATAAATACAGGGTAGTCAGAAAGGAAAGTCACTTGCATTTAGGGGGATCCGGAAGGGCTTTGTGTATAAGATAGTGCTTGAAGAAAGAGAGGGACCTTATGCCATGATGAAAGCAAGGAGAGCAACCATGGTGGATAATCAGTGCGAAAGATACTTATAGTTCGTGAAATGTGCTGAAGTTCTTTCTATTTCTTTGGCAGGAAGAGGGAAGTGGGAAGTACACGACCTGACTGTTCTTTATATGGTTCTAACTCTTTGTTCCTTATAAGGCTTTCATAAAGGGCTCTCTTTACCTGATGAGTATGCCAACCTATGGCACAAGTGGTTTCATAGTAATCCCAAGTGGTTTCATTATGAGGTACACTATTTTAACACTTTCTCATTTTCTTTTGCTGCGAAATGCTAGAACTATATAATTTGTTCCTATTTTTCCAGAAAATATAGAACTGAGGCTTGAAATGAAATTAAAAAAAAAACCCAGACCAGAAACTAGCCTATGTACTTTCTGCCATACTTTCACCCCAAAAAAGAGATAGAGGAGAAAAAAGAAAGAGGTTGACCTGTGAAGAATACAAAAGCACCAGCCTTGGATTTGGAGGACCTCGTTCAAATATTGGCTTTGCTACTTGCTATACGTGAGACCTTAAGCAAGTTTCAACACTCAGCCTAAATATTTTCCTCTGAAAAGTAAGAGTGGGTTGAAGTAAATGACCTTTGACATCTATTTTAGCTGGAAACCAATGATCCCATGAATGAGAGGAAAGACCCCTAGAAAAGAACCAAAATGCTTTGTTTCCCTCAAATCTAAGCCTTAGCTGCAACAGATAAACGAAATGAAACAATACGAAAAGGAAATACTGAACAGAGATAAAGAACATTTTGAAATAATTGATACTTAAAAAAAAAAGAAGAAAGAAAAGACTGAAGTTAAGCACACATGGTTTTTCTCTAGTGGCTGATTACAATGACCCTGGGAGTGGAAGAACAGGAATTTCTACATTCCTTCTAAGGCAAGTAGCTCTTTCATTAGCCCCCTATGAAACAGGGCAAACTATGACATGGTTAACTTTATTTCTGCTCTGGTCCAAAGATTGGGAACTTCCTGTAAAGTCTATGGAAGACGTATATCAATTACTACTTCAGAATGCAACCCACTGACATGGGGGGATGCCCATGCTTTCAGTGCTTTCAGTGTAGCAACTTCAAGGGTGGGGGTAATGGAAAGAGCACAGTATCTCCCCGACATCCCCCCCCAAAAAAAAGAGTACAAATATTGGTTCATTAATTGAAAATAAAAGCTGCTCTTTCCTTCACTTAAGAAGAATCCTCTGGTATAAATCACACTGTATTCCCTTGAAACTGTGAAGCTGGTGGGGGTAGGGTATATGTGGTTGGGTGGGGGAATTAGGAGTAAACGGAGAATGAAATGAGAAATCAGCCAGAGTGAGAAGATTACACAGTCCTATCTTTTGCACTTGACCAAAAATTACACCTAGCATGGGATCCTGATCATGAGGCCTTTATTTTTCTGCTAATAAAATTAGCAGAAATTTTATTCTTTTAGAAAGAAATCATCAAAAATTCTTTATATAGCTTTTAAAGATAATTTTTTCCCCCTTAAAGTCCTTATAAATTTACTTAAAATTGTTGGGAATACGAATCTTTCTCCCATTTACTATATCCTGTATTTTTTCTTTAAACCAGTTTCTTTTTTTTGGCCATCTTTATCAGTTTTTATTCCACTAAGAATACCTAGAGGCAGTTAGGTGGCACAGTGGATAGAGCACTGGCCCTGAAGTCAGGAGGACAGACCGAACATTTGACACTAGCTGTGTGACCCTGGGCAAGTCACTTAACCCCAAATGCCTAAAAATAAAAATAAATAAATACATAAAAAGGATATCTATAAGAAAGAAAAATCACATCATAGATAACAGATTTAAAGGTTTTTCTTATTTTCAAGTTTTAATTTATTGAGCAAGCAAAGAAAGGTCACATAAAGATGTTAGAGTTAGAAGGGCTTACATTTCCACAGGTAGAATAATGCAGAGATTTAAAGAACAACAGCTCCAGGAAGTAGTACACTGTAGGTGGGCTCGGGCTTAGCCAATAAAAAGTAAGTGGATGGTTCCATAAAGACTCCAAAATCAAGATAAGGGTCCAGCCAGCTCAGACCAGTTAGGGTCAATCTGAGGACACCTCAAAAATGCTTAATGAACTTCATTAATATTATCTGACACATCCCGAATAAAATTAGAGCCTCATTAACTAGTCATGGGACGTATGACCAAGGGAGAGGGAACATACTTGAGCATGTCAAGGGGAAACATGTAAGGAAAGGTGGAACCTGGGAAGGGATGGACCAATCGCAGCCTGGGAGGTTTCACGCTGAATTCAACTGCATAAAAACACACTTGCCCTTGCATTCAGGGCCCACCCCTTCTGAAGAGGGGTGGAGCCTGCTTCTGGCCAGAAACGTCTAAATCCTCTGGACTTTCTTTGTAATAAATTTTCTTGATACTAAATTTTTGGTGTCAAGCCTATTTCTAACAAAGAGAACGTCCTTTCACTTTTCCTGTCAAATTTAGAAACAGAATGCTGTTCATATCTCTCCTTCCTCAGTTAAATATGCTTCCTTTACATGCATCTATTTTCAAAGTCAGCTACTGTTAAGAACAAGCTCCAATTAGGCGCCACTCTGGAAATATTTCAGCTTGTGGTTATGGCAAAAATAATGAAAAGTTAGTAGCTGTAGAAGACATTCAAATGAGGGGGGAAAAAACCCAAAAGCTCCAGGTGCCACAGAGAAAACACTGTAATCATTATTGTCCCACACTTAAATGATTTAACTGGAGGCCTTAAGGAGGTGAAATATTTTAAGGACCTGCCTGGGCAAAAGCCTTTTCTTTTATAATCTATATTAAGGGATCTCTTGAGATCCCAAAAGGCAGCTTTCAGGCCAGGCTTTGGTAATGCTATTATTAACATTGGTCTTATGAAATACAAAGATAATACAGACTTAATTGGTCTTTGAGAACACTTTTCACATGGTAATCCACTTGAAGGCTTGCAGCCTCAGAAGATTGGAAGGCTTTTCTTCTTAATTATAATGGCAATCAGATAGGAGAATTAAAGCAGTGTTAAGTGTTGACTTAATTCATACCATGGAGAAATTACAAAATGGCCCTAGTAGTCATTTGCATTTTGCGTGGGAAACTTGCATATTTTAAGAGCTATGTTCAGAAGCTCCAAAGAGATGAATAAAACACTATGTTCTCTTGTTATTGTTCATCCTCACATACAGACATCTTTCATAAAAAATAAAGGTCAATGTATTGGAAATGACTTCGCCAGTTCTTCCACTGAACTTTCCTTTGTTCAGAACTATTTGATCCTATGCCATGATTAGCAGGAGACTAGGTCAGGTGTATCATAATTAAAGGTCATAAAATTCAGTTCCTAGTGAATTTTAGGAAAACTTGACCAATCAAAAATTTGAAAGTTAAGCTATTTGTAAAGACTCATTCTGACCAGGATTGTTGGTACAAGGTGTCCATGTATGTAACCTTGGCTTCAAACCTAGAACATTTGCATAAGATTCTCTTCATTGAAGAGAGAATGGTGACTCTGAGTTCATGTTTATATGAGGGGCGGGGTTGGTACAAGAGCTTTGGAGAGAAAAGACATTCTTTTTCTTTCCTGTTTTAAGAGAAAACACACAAGCTCTTAGACTCAAGGAGGAAGAAAAAATATCCCCCTTATTTCTTGCTTTGCGTCCCTAGATACTTTGGGGAATTTCCTCTTGGGTGAGATGAGAGACTCTATTTTGTTTAAACTGAGATATCTCACTCCCAATAGGATGGCTTATTCTTTCTGAATATTTTCTGGTATATACTAATCTTTATAACTTCTCTGGTTTCTGTTTGTTATCTACTTGGATGAAGTGATTTACTTGCAATTCACTATTTGTGAAGGTCTTTTGTGTAACAATATTAGTGGCAAGAGGTTAAGCCTTTGGATATAAGCTTAGGACATCCTTTCCTTTATAAGCCATAGAGACCAAGAAAGTGACTTGAACATTAAACAAACAGACCAAAATCCCCAATTATTCCCCTAGCCTAGCAATGCAGATGGACTAGAAGGGCAGATAGATAAAATTCTAGTCCAGTACACCTTCTCTCTGAGGAAAGTAAAACAGCTAGCCTCATTGTTTCTTCTCTTACTCCCTCTCAAGGCAGGGATCAAATAAAATTTGGAGAAGGACAGGCAAGATTCCAGAGATATCTATTCAGTTCCTTCCCATAATCCATATTTAGACAAACTCATGTGGGTATACACATAACTTACTTGAGCAACACACACATAGATACACCTCCCACACACATGTTTTCTTTCTTATGAAAAATAATTATTTAGAAGATGCTTTGGAATATTTAAAAGCATCAAAGAGCCTACATTTCTATATAGGTGGGCCCCAGAATAAGGTTGGTGAGCTTTAGACTGTGGCTGGGCAGGGTTGTACATGGTGCTAATTAGAACCTTTCCTGCTCATACTATATTTGGAAGAAGTACTCAGCATTTCAATATGGATGGAGGTACAACATGGCAATACTAAGAATCAGGCAAAAAGACCAATGATTTAGAAAGAGCTAGGCATGGATGGATGGTGGTGCCAGAGTTGAAAATGGAGCCAAGATTGGAAATCCACAGTAAATCCGAGAGAAGAACTGGTGAGCATCAATGTCCACATTTCAGTTCTATTAGAGTTTGGCAATGAATGACAGATATGGAATTGACCTCTCATAGACTATGTGGACTGCAAGTTTTAATCACTATTATCTACTGGTTGACTCAGTTCTTTTAACTCACCCAAACCCTTACTACCTAGAGAGTTCTCCATACTGCTGCCACCTTTATTAAATTCCATGGAATTCATGATAGTGGACAACATTTCTTTCTTGGGGGAAGGTCACTTTGGCCCTCTTGACTTGGTGGAGTGAAAGCCTTCACCTAACCCAAGGTGTTATGGTGGTCAAGGGAATAACAGACTGAGCAACTAGAGTGAGTGAGGTAGGACATGAGTAAGAACCATCTAAGGTCCAAGGTGGTGAAGTATTAAAATGCTTTTCAAGTGGCTTAGGGTAAGTTGTGAGGACTGTTCTGTTTCTACTCCAGGCTTTGCCTTATAGGGAATGTGGTAATATTCTATGGATTATTTTTTGGAATAATCTGCACTGAAAAAACAGGGAAAAAGAAACTTTTAAAAATACAATGGAAAGGAATTATAGGTATTTCTAGGGAAGGGAAGTTGTGCTTCAGGGGAAGGACTGGGACTCAATTAAAAACATTAGCATCTCCCCCAACACATGCAATCTGTACTTGACCCATAAAGGATAGTCTTGGTACAGCACTGTGGAGATTCAAATGGGGAGTGACAAATGGACAGTGGGGGTGCTGTAACAGGAAATTCAACAACAAATTCAATAAATGTTAAACAAGAGGATACTATATGTTAGACACTGAGGATATGAATACAAAACCAAAACAAAACAAAATGCCAGTCCCTACATTCAAGAAACTTACGTTCTACTGAGGTATGCAATGGTATCTACTATGTGGTTGTTCCCTCCAGTGATGCAGATTGTAATCCCTCCATGCCTGGCCATTCTATGCAACCTTTGTCCACGTCCTTCAATAAATTTACCACAAGGTGAACTTAAATGCTAGGAATGCAAAAAGAGGCATGAGGAAAATTATTATTAATAGCTAATGATTTGGAAAGATTCAGAGTTCTCCCTTTTCTCTATCCTCATTTCAAGATCTCAGTTTCTGAAGGTCGAACTAACATTCTCCTCTATCCAACCCCAACCAACCTTACAGGAATCTCTAGTCTAAGATGAATTCCATTCAATCAAGCTTGTGTAGAGACAGACCCTTTTGTCTAAATTACCCAAGGCTGGGGGTGGTATGGGTGTAGAGATAGTCTCTCTGTCCAAGAGTGACGTGATGTCACTCTCAGCCTCTCAATGGAGTAAGCCCACTTCTCTTTGTAAAGTCCACCTCTCATTAATTGTTAACTAATCAGAGTTGATTGCCATTCTTTTGGATACTCCTCTTCCAAAAGGCCATATAAACCCTGAGCCCGCCACCATGATGGTATTTGGTCTAGAGAGAGATGGCCAAATTATCATCCTTTTATTAAAATGCTGGCATTATTTAAAAAATGATTAAATTACCTAGAAATTAAGTCTCTTGAACCTTTTTAAACACCATAGGCAAAAACATCTGCTTTCAAGGAGTTTACAGTCTAACGGGGGAGACAACTTGCAAATAAGTATATACAAACCAAGGTAAAAGATAAATAAGAAAAATTAACAGAGGGAAGGTATTGGAATTAAGAGGGGCTAAGGAAGGCTTCTTGTAAAAGGAGGAATTTTAGTTGGGACTTAAAGGAAGCCAGGGAGGTCAATAGCCACAGCAGAGGAGGGAGAACATTCCAGGCATGGGAGACAGCCAGAGAAAGTGAGTAGAGACAGGGATAGAGTGTCTTGTTTGTGGAATGGCCAGAAGGCCAATGTCATTGGATGAAGAGTACTTGGCAGAGGATAAGGTATAAGGAGACTGGAAAGGTAGGAGGGGGCTAAATTATGCAGGATTTTGAATACTAAACAGAGCACTTTGTATTTGTACCTGGAGGCAATAGGAAGCCACTGAAGTTTATTGAGTAGTGAAGGGGTGGAGAGGAGGGTGACAGGACTGGACCTGTGCTTTAGGAAAATCACTTTGGAGAATGGATTAGAGTCAGGAGGGACTACAGGTAGGCAGACCCATCAGCGAGCTATTGCAATAGTCAAGGCATTATCTCAGGTGATATGGGGGAGCCAATGTAGGGTATAAGTAGACCATTTTCACATGAGTGTCTAGCACTACTGATATGCAACAATGCCCTTTCAAAAGTGGCAACTCAGTGATAAAATTCATCATTACTCACACCCAGGGATACTGAAGGGTTAGGAGATGGATCACCCCAGTGGTTTCTTTGTTTTTTGTTTGTTTGTTTTTGACCACATTCTCTTTAGGTCTGAATATGTTGGCTGTCCTCATGCCTGGAAAGTGGCTGGTATAGTTCCTATGGCTCAGCATGGAACCCTATACACTAGACTGTCATGGTGTAATCTTTGTTCTACATATCAAGACTCCACGGGGGACAACATTTATACTTGGTCACTGATGGAATAAACTCTTGAATCATCTCCTGAACATCAGAGGAATATTTTTGCCTTTGATTTGGATGCTGGGTGACTAAAAGCCACAATCATGTGGATAAGCTGGGTGGGAGGCTCTTGCTATGACTGAAGACTTCATGTGAATATCTATATGACCTCCATTACTGACAGGCTCATTATATACTGCTAGATCCTTCTTGCAGTGTTCATGGCATTTTGATGTACCAGTGGAGGAACAAGGGTCAGAGGTGGGCTCTAGCTCTATTCTTTGTGTCACACACTTTCTTTCTCTTTCCTTTTCCTCCCCACCTTCCCTTTTCCTTTTTTTGCCTTCCCCTTTCCCTTATTTTCCCTGTGATTCTAGGACTGCACCAAGCTCCACCTGCTAGGAAGAGATGAAGATATGGTATGTTATGCCTTACAGTAATACCCAGAAACCTTCAGGTGAGCATGTGCATTACCCTCTTGGTCTCAGTTCATTTCAAGGAGTCAAATACTCCACCCACCTATCAGTTGAGGTCATAGGCACTGGCAGCTTCTTTGTTATTATGCTTGTGCAAACAGAGACAATTAGCCAGAAGTTCAACTAAATGGATCTCTACTAAGAGCTCTTTATCTGAGGACCTTGAAGTGTTTAACTGTTTGTTTTCAATATTTTGATAACTGTTTCATTATAATTGGCTTCCTTTGTAATCCTACCTATTTCATGAATTTGAAACCATCATTCTGAGACGGGGTCCATATACTTCACCTGAATGCCAAAGGGATCCATGGCACAAAAAAAGATTAAGAAGCCCTGATTCTACACCAAGATAATCTCTCAAGAGATAATGATAATGATAATGCTAACAATAAGCAAATAAATAAAATAGCTGGCTTTTATATAGCTCTTTAAGATTTGCAAAGTGCTTTCCATATGTTATCTCATTTTTTTTTTCTCATAACAGCCCCATAAGAAAGATTTTCTTATTAATCTCAACTTTATAGGTGAGGAAACAGACTGAAAGAGTTATCTGCCCAGGATCATACAGCTAATAAGAGTCAGAGGCAGGATTCAAACTCTGAAGCTTTGACTCACAAGCGCAGTTCTCTAATGGTGGCAAATGCATTCCTTCCCTTTCTGGATGCATCATCATGTGGATCTGGGCTGCCATTGCAAATGATTCTAGTGTTGACTGTCAGATCGGCTTAGTGAGATCTAGGTGGAACTGCATGGCTACCCAGTCCATTGGACCTGATATTGCTTGGGAGGTGGGGAAATGCTCTGGCTTCCATGACTAGGCACCTGCTCACTGATGTGATGGCTTGGAATGTATACTGTGGAGAAATTTAACTGGCAGAAGAAAACCACCCACCTGGTCTATTGCTGGTGGAGTTGTGGTCTGCTGGAGGGGACCCAGTTTTTATTGTTGTTGTTGTTATATGACTGTCCATTCTGTAGTGCTGGGACTTTTTCAAGAGATTTCTCTAATACTCAAGTGCACTTTGATGACTAGCTGCTTTTTATCCTCAAATTATTTAGTTTGAAAAAAATGTACATAGATACACATAAAGACAAAGTTTCTTGAGGGGGGAGGGTGGCTAATTGGGATTGTCCCAAGCAATGTTGGCAGCATCTATCTCCACCTCCAAGAGCTGTCTGTCATGTTTATGTTCATACTCATTTGGAGGTGAACTGTGTTTCAATTCTGTATAAATTTTTTTTTAGCAACAGGGACACAAATAACATTTTTTTGAATGCTAAAGGATGTCTGTAATATAGGCTTAGGTCAGAAACATGTGCAATTGGATTATCTGAGAAGGAAAGAATTTCTTGGGCTTCAAGAAAGGATAATGTGAATTCTTGAGTACCACTACAATAGCCATCACCCTATACTGGTTAGAAGAAAAAGAGAATAGAAGTTGAGGTTTGTAATTTCCTACTAAGGGCTATTGAGACAGCTGGTGGTATTTTGGAATGACTTGAACACTGGAGGGATATGGTAGGCTTTCCCCTTAGGTCATGCCTCTGGAACAGCCTCCTAGAGACTCGTGACTTGTGTGGATGATGCTGCCATAAAGAACCTAGGAAATATTACCAGACATTATGAATTGCTACATAAGAAACTGAAGACTTTAGAGGCAGAGGAGGCATTTTCACAGATGGCTAATTGAAGGTATAAGCTTTGAAGATGTAGGAAGTAAAGAATCTATGAAGGAAAAAGGGTCTGAAAATGGTATTTTGATTTTATAAGATATAGGCATAGTAGGATTTCCCTATAGGAAGGAAATATATCTAAAAAGCTCAAGTGAGAATATGTTTATCTGAAGATTGGGGAATCATCTGATCAAAAGAACTTTAAATTGAAACAGGAGATGGTGAAGGGGAGAAAACTGGCCACATCTCTTTACCAAGCCAAATGCTATAGGATTATTAGATCATTGATTAGAGCTAGAAGGTACCTTAGGGTTTATTGAGTCCAGCCTTCTTATTTTGTAGATAAAGAAAGTGAGAAACAGAAATGCAGTCATTTGCCTTGGGTCAGACAGCTAGCAAGTATCTGAAGCAAAATTTAAACCCAGGTTTTACTGACTCCATTTCCAGTACTCTAGCAGTTATGGTACACTGTTTCTGGAAAGAATCAATTCTAATATCAGAAGAAGAATATCAGTAGAGAAGGCAAATGATTCTTATGAGACAATATTCAAAATGAGAAAACAATGAAATCCTCACCTTCATATAGTAATACAGAATGTACAAAGTCTGAGTATTAAATAAGATGAACAAGAAATCCTAAAGCATGGAGCTTCATTTGATCTTGTAAATGAATTTGCCTGAGACTGGGTAGTCCAACTATGGCAATGGAAGGGTACATGTTGTTAGGATCATGGAGTCTTAGATTTAAAGTCTATCTAATAAAACTCCTGCACCTTAGAGATGAAACAATTCAAATGGAACAGAATAGACATAAATACAAATAGCAGAGGAGCAATGTATATTAAGAAGATATACTTATGTAAGGAAATCTATACACTGGAAAAGAAAAGCATGGTAGAGAGAGCATAAAAGTCAATGGAAGGAAAAATAGAAACGTGGAGTATTGATGGTAAAGACAAGTAAAGAGATGGTAAGAGAGTAATTAGCTACTGTAAATGAGTTGAAATCATCAGGACCAGAGGGACTATACATCTCAGGGTGCTGAAAGAACTGGAAATGAGATTGAACTGCTGGAAAATTACGAAGAGTGGCAACCATGCCACAGGACTAACATCAGCAAAAGTTGTTCCAATTTCCTAAAAAACAAAAAATAAAAAACAGAGATAAAGGCATAGTCTTCAAATCTTAATCCAGGGAGCTTGATTTCTATTCCTGGCAAATCCTAGAGTGTATTTTTAAAAGCATTGTTTATAAGCTTTCAAAAAGGGAAGTGGTGACCACTAAAAGTAAACATGGTTTCATCAAGAATAATTAATGCCAGACTAACTTCACTTCCTTTTGTGGAAGGGTTACTAGACGGGTAGGGCAAGGGAAGGCCATAGACATAGCATACTTCGGGTTCAGCAAAGCGTTCAACAATTCTATCATCCAATTGTTGTGATGAAATGAAGCAATGGAGGCTAGATTATAATAGAGTTGGATTTGAAAGTGATTGGATGTCCAGATGGAAAGAGTAGAAATTAATGGGTCAGTGTCAATTTGGAAGGAGCAGAGTGGCCCAGAAATCTGTACAGACATATCTCAGAGATATTGAGGGTTCAGTTCCAGACTACCACAATAAAGTGAATATCACAATAAAGCAAGTCACATGAATTTTTTTGCTTTTCAGGGTATATAAAAGTTACATTTATACTATACTGTAGTCTATTACATATGCAATAGTATTATGTCTAAAAATTGTACATATTTTATTTTATAAATACTTTATTACTAAAAAAATGCTAACCATCACCAAAGCCTTCAGCAAGTTGTAATCTTTTTGCTGGTAGAAGGTATTGCCTTGATGTTGATGGCTGCTGACTGCTCAGGGTGGTGGTTGATAAAGGTTGGGGAGACTGTGGCAATTTCTTAAAATAAGACAACAATGAAATTTGCTACATCAATTGACTCTTCCTTTCATGTGAGATTTCTGTGTAGCATGTGATGCTATTTGATAACATTTTACCCAAAGTAGAACTTCTTTAAAAATTAGAGTTGATCCTCTTAAACCCTGCCACTGCTTTATCAACTAAGTTTATGAAATATTCTTCGATATTGTTGTGTTTCAAGGGAATAGAGAGACCTGAGTAGAGGGAGAGAGATGGGGGAATGGCTGGTCAGTGGAGCAGTCAGAACACAGACAACATTTATTAAGTTGACCATCTTATATGGGTACAGTTCCTGATGCCCCCAAACAATTATAATAGTAACATCAAAGACCACTGATCACAGATCACCGTAACAGATATAATAATAATGAAAAAATTTGAAATATTGGGAGAATTACCAAAATGTGACAGAGAGACACAACGTGAGCACATAGTATTAGAGAAATGGCACCGATAGTCTTGCTCAATGTACAATTGCAATTCAATTTGTAAAAAAATAAAATGCAATATCTGTGAAGTGCAATAAAGCAAAACACAGTAAAATGAGGTATGCCTATATTTGGCCTTGTACTTTTTCAAATATTTGTCAATGCCTTCCATGAAGCACACAAAGCTGGAAAGGATAATTATCAGTGATTACATAAAGGTCCAAAAACAAGAGGTTGAACTGTATACTAGGAAATCTAAAAGGGATAAATTTCATATCCAATAGCTGGGTTTGGAAAATGAAAAGCAAAGTATAGGACAAGAGAGGGACAATTGTTCATGGGAAAAAGATTTGGGGATTTTAGTGTGTTTAGAGCTTAAGATGAATCAACAATGTTTTGTGAGAATCAAAAAGCTAATGGTGTTCCCAGTGCTTCTTAAACTGTGGGTCATGACCCCATATGGGGTCACGGAAAAATTCGGCAATTGTTAAAGGTTTCTGAATGCACAACGACCAAAAACTAATTAAAAAATCAAATTGCAATTAATCCGAAGTGTTTGTGTTGAATGACACACCTTCACTGCAGCCTTGGTTCTGAACACAAAGCATGCGCACTTTGCACTGTGTGGAACATGGTCTAGAGTGGAAAAACATTTAAGAAGCCCTGCTCTAGGCTACATTAAGAGAGACATCAGGTCAATTTAGTTCAACTCAATTCATTTCCATTTAATTCAATTTAATTATACAACCACTTACCAAACACCTATGTGTGGTACTATGTCAGGTGCAAGGAAAGCAAAGATTAAAAAATCAAACAATCGCTGCTCTTAAGGAGTGTGAAATTTACATTTTACTCTAACACAAAACACATTGCAAGGTGCTTTATAAACAGAGTTTTTTCAAGATCCAGAGAAAAACTTACTGTTGCTGGCCTCAATGAAATCCAATTCATTTGCAACTCATCACATCTGCTTTCTGATGTCACGGTCCTCTTTGAGAACGAAGGACAAACAACAGCAATCACTTTGTAGATCAAGTGCTGGGGAAATTTCCTTGCTCTTACAGCCAGGCCTGAATGCCGCTCTCTCCCTCATTCTCTATCAGATAACAAAGTAGTACACAAAAGGAAAGGCCTGGGCTTTTTGGCCTGGACAAACCACTTCCTCTCCTTAAGCCTCATAGTACGCATCTGTCAGACAAGAAATTTAAGCTCAATGAGTTTTAACCAAGGTCCCTTCCAGTTCTGATGGCCTATAACCAAATGGAAAGCTTGAAACAAGCAAAAACAATTATTTCCCCAAAGCTTGCAAAATCTGTTTGGAAAACAGTACTGTGGCTGACGCCCATCCCAAAGACAATACATTTAGAGGCAAATTTAGAGGCAAAGATGGTAGGGAATGTTGAAAGGTCATTGTGTGGGTTTGGTATTTGAGCAGACAGGTTGATAGTTTTCTCTATCAGATCACCAAGGGGAAAAGTATGGCTACAAACATCCATTCCTAGTGTTCTTTAAGCTTACAGAGTACTTTTCTCTTAACAAGGCTGTAAGGCCGCTCAGGAGTCTAAGTCGTAACATCACCATGTGACTGATGAAGTTGGTGCCCAGTAAGATGGAAAGACCATCTTAGGATCACAATGTTATTAAGAACAGAAGCAAAGTTCTAACCATGATTCCTTGTGGTTCAGACCTCTTCTCTTACCACAACCTGTTGCTTCTCATAACCAGGAAAGTGGAAGTATTTTCTAGTTAATACTTTTGGTTTGAGGAATTTTCTCTGTAAGTTTTGTCCTTATTATGATGTAATATTCAGGTCACATGGGCTATTTTTCTTTACTTTATATGAATACTATTACTACTACAACAAATAAAAACAGCTAGCTTTTATATAGAGCTCTAAAGCTGGTAAAGTGCTCTACAAATATTATCTCATTTTACCCTCAGAACAATCCTGGGAGGCAGATGCTGTTAATATTCCCATTTTACAGATGAAACAACAGAGGTTGGCAGAGATTGAGTATCTGAGGCAAGATTTGAAGTAAGGTTTTCCTGATTCCAAGTCCATTGCTCTGTCTTCTGTGCTGCCACAAAAATTATTAATTTCCCCCAACTTGGTTGCTTCTTTAAAGATTGAAATTTCTTGATTTTAAAGATTGAGAAATGTAAAGACTACTCATCTGATAGCGTTTTTAAAAAGAGTTCAGTTTCCAAGCATCTTTAGATATTAAGTACAATCTCGGAAAGAATGTGGCAAGCTACATTGAAAATTCCAGTTTCTGTCACTTCCTATCACACTGTTACATTCCACATTCTTGAGACACACCACCCATGTCCTTCCATGAAGTTTGTATGCAGTATAAGGCAATTGCTTTAATTACCATTTTCTTGTAATGCCAACTAAGGGGGACACAACTCATTCAGAGGTCACTCATCCATGGTACCCATTCAAAGTCAGTATGAAATGGTTTTCCTTACATGAGACAAGCCTCAAACACAGAACACTCAGATTGCATGAAAGATGAGGATGTGACAGTGCCCTTTCGGTCCCCACCTCCTTCTACAACTGATAGATAATTGTCTGGTAGAAGCACAAACTTGACAAGTCACTAATTTTACTTTCCACGCACTGCTCTAGAACACAGTGGGGAGAAAAAATGAAATGAAACTCCTCTCCTCCACCTCCCCAAACCATCCAAAGTCCTTGCCAGTGTTCCTTGAGGGAAAATTCTTTACTGACTTCAAATTTCTGAGTCCATTTATAGCCTAAAATTTCAAGTCAGTAATATGTGTAATCATGTATTGGAAAGGTCCCGTTATTTCCTGCTTTTTTGTAGTCTGGACTGCAAAGTAATAAGAACTTTAAAATATAAAACTAATTTGAGATTCAACTACCTAATATTTTTTGGATGACATTGTACTCTAAGGTCATCAGAACTAATGGGAGTGGAGGACTGAGGCAACTCTCTAGAAGATTCAAATTTTTAAAATGCCCTTTGATTTTGAATTAACTGAAAGGCTCCAGGTAGAGAAGGATATTGTTTTTGGCAGCAATTTGTCTAGACAATTCTGATAACAAAATTTCCATCATTTTTCTACTGGAGTTTGCCTGTGTGGACACATCCTAGGAATCACAAGTTGTCTTAAAGCCAAGGTGTTGGCCTTCTGAGAGATTTAATTTAAAGCTCTATTGAGATCCACTGTACAGACTATGAAGGTTTTACATTTCCTTTGGGATTGCTAAGCTGAAATAACGTGCTAACACATCATCTTGAAGGCATGGAAAATGTTATTTGTTCCATTTAGTTTGTTTTAAAAGTCATGCACAACATATACAGAATATACACAAAAAAATGCCAAGAAATTGTGGAAAGAGTAAATCTTGGAAATAAGATGTCCCCTTTTAACTAATTTGTTGATGTCTCATTAAGGGTACATGTGATGCCAGGACCAAGGTTGCTGTTGTTCAAAATTGTCTGTCATGTCCGACTCTTTGTGAACCCATTTGGGGTTGTCTTGGCAAAGATACAAGACCACAGTATAGATGAGTAAATCATCTTGGACAGAATATTATGAAAATTCCACCCTAAAGCCAACCGAATGAGAATGAGCCTCCCATATAATAATCAATTTAAATGTTATTTAATTTACTCATTTGCTATTTAGTGTAACTACTGAATTTCTATGCCTACAAAAGCAAATTGAAATGAAAACTGGAAATAAACTAATTTCCCAAAATCTTTTTGCTTGAATCATCTGGATATTTCTGGTAAATACTCTCTTTTGGTCTGATACTGTCCCATAGAATATGCTTTTTTGAAAATTAAAATAAAAGATGTATTGTGAGCCTAACTTTAAGTATCATCAAAATCAAGAAACACATTTCATATTTATTTACATTTGGATCAATTAATTTCAGCGCAGAAGATGTTTATGTCATCTGTCACTACTGATCTCCACTAACATATCTGTATTTATGTATGTACTCATCCTATAGAAAGTCCTCTATTCTCTGGAACGTATCTGGAAGAACACAGATAACTTGAATAAGATAAGAAGGCTAAGCTGGGTCAAGATCCACAATGATGGAAGAAGTAGTCACAGCAACTGGCAATGCATTAACGTACTTTAAAGTCAACAATGCAGTAAAGTACTTTAGCTGTGATACAGTGGATAGAGAGCTGATCTTGGAACCCCTGAGACCAGTATTCAAACCTTGCCTCTGACATGTAGTGCTTATATGAGCCTGGGTAACACATAAGGCTATCTATCTATTATCCCTCAATTTCACCATAGAACCATTTGACCTCTTTGTCTTCTGATAATAAGTTTCTTTGATGTGTATCTTTTAATAATAGCAATTTCTTTCAGTATTGTTTTAAAGTCAAATGAGATAGCGTATATAAAACACATTGAAAAAATTTTTAAAAATATAAATTATATAAATATATGTAGCTATCACTATCATTATACAATTTCTCACATTTAAGTCATTTTGGGCAATAAAGTCTAGCCTACATAAATCTACCATTTCTCTCTATTACTTTTTGTGTCATCTATACTTTTGATTCTTTTGAGATTCCTATGTTCCAAGATTTATAGCTATAGATCATCATTGGAGGAATATTAGTGTTGAAAAAATGTTTTGTGTGTGGGTGTTTGTTAGGAAACAATTTAGGATCATGGAATCTTCAGTACAATTTTCAAAATATTACCTAGTGCTCTCACTTCCTTCTGTTGTGTTTGGGACCCAGCTATCAATAATGCATCTTCTAATAAGACCATGCAGAATTTCAACCATGTTCTTGGTATGCAACCAGTGCATCTTCTCTTCCTGTCACACAACTACTTGAGGGGATCTTTTATACCTCTTCTTTATTGGAATCCCTTATTTCTTGCTAGATTCAACTAAAAAGCTAACATAGGCATGGGAAACACCTTGCCAGAGGGGAACATTTAAGGCTTAACTTTTTGCTCTAGTCCAACTTTTTTTCAGACTCTATCAACAAATAAACACATTGGAATTTGGTTTTCTCTCTACTTTTCAGTCAGTTTATGATTATGGAGATGTGCTCTGCTATAGAGTCTAGTTTATGAGGGCTTGCCTTTTCTCTTTTCATATTTTCCTTAAGTAGAGCTCCAATACATGGTGGATCATGTTCATAAAGATGTTATGTAGATTGGGAAGTAGGCAGAATACCTCCCAAAATGACAAAGTATAACGATGGAGTGGTTGTGGAGAAGCAAGCACACTTGTACATTGTTTGCGAAATCACAAATTGGTGAACTCTTTTGGATAACAAAAGTGTACATTAGGAATCACAATATAATTAGACTATTTTGTCCCAACAATGCCATTGTTGGGAATATACTTCAACATTATACACACATATATATGCATTGGTTCAGATTTGTGATTACATTGGTATACGGAATTTCCAGTGAGTAAATTCTCTCTAACAATGTAGCTCAGACTTAAGGGCTTATGGAGTTCTCAGGAGCACTGAGATATTGAGGCACAGCCAGTATGTGTCACAGGAAGAACTTATAACCAAACCTTCTTAACTCTGAAGCCACATGTTTATCTATATCATAAAAAGACACGTTCAGAAATATAAATTGTAGCATTATATGTGATGGAAAAGAACTGATAACCAAGTAATGTCCAACTGAATAAAAATGTGGTATGTCAATATAATGAATACTAAAACATTATTAAAATGTTAAATGCTGAAAAGATAGAGATATTTGGAAAAGGCATAGTAAGTAATGTAAAGGGAAGAAATCAAGCAAGATGAATAGTAGATACAGAAACAACAATCATATGATAGGGAAAAATGCATAAATGGATAAATAAATGAATGGACCAAAAGTTCGTGGAAAGATATACAGAGAGAACAACTAATCAGCCATTGGATATTTTAAAAAGTAAAGTTGTAAAGTTAACTGTATTCGATTTTTATTATTGTTTAAAGTTAAGAGCAAAAAGAACTTAGAAAAAAAAAGAGTCACAGTATATTAGAACAAAATTTACCTCTAGAGACAATCTAGGCCAACCTCTTTTGACAAATGAAATACTGTATGTAAAGTTCTTTGCGTATCTTAAAGTGCTTCATTATTATTGTTATTTTTTTTTTGCCTTTGCAGTTTAGTTCCTTTTCCCCTTTCTTCCTTCCTTGTTTCCTTTCCTTCTATTTCCCTTCCTCCCTTCCTCCCTCTCTCCTTCCCTTCCTCCTCCCTTCTTTCTTTCTCTTTTCCTTTTGCTCTGTCTCTGTGTTTCTGTCTGGCTTTATCTCTGTCTTTTGCCTGTTTCTTCTCCTTAAGATAGACAGACTAACCTTGGAGATAGGTTAAAAAAAACCAAAACCTCAACCTGGAAACATTCTTATCATTCTTGATATTTTTCGTGAACTGTTTTCCAACCCTGTCAGCATCATATTGATTGTTCTCCTGCCCCAAAGACATCTGTGCAGCACAGGGGTCATCATCTCAATTTTTTCCCTAATACTTCATTTCTGCAGCATAATTTCTAAAGATGAAGCCATTTTTTTTCCTTGCTAATTGGTAGAGATGGAGTTGATGGATGGATATATAGACAAATTGAATGAGTTTTTCAAAATTCAGTGCAAAGGTACTCCTTGGGATGTGATTTGGAATGTCATCTGTCTTTACTGTGCAAATCAGTTTGTGTAGGAGCTTTCTCCTTTGAACTGAGCATAAAATAGGCCTTGGCAGTCCCATTATTAAAACTGTTAGTTGTTTTATTTAAAAACCAAACCAAAACAAAACATTTTTTTCATTGACTCTGCTTCCTTTTATAAGCTTCTAGGCTCAGATCTAGAAATTCACTATAATTTTTTCTACTCATTCAATTATTAACAGTGCGGTGATGTGATCCTGAAGTACCCCCATCCCCACATTTTTTATTCTTTTATAGTAAATTTGTACAGTAGGGGACAGGACTGTTGAATGTGTTCAGAGTATAACTCAAATGTATTGTTCAGAATCCCGAACAAGACTGGGAAGGGAAAATGTCTTAGAGGAGTCCCAAGGGTTCCCTGAATGCCTTTAACTGTTTGCTTTCATTAGTCTTCCACGGTGGACCCTGGCTCATGCATTTATGAATATGCCTGTTTAGCAGCACAGAAAGATGCCCTTGCTCTGTGTGGATGCAACAAGAAGCTGCCTAAATTGCTAGCATTTGAGCAAGGCGACACGTGGCCGCGTGCAGTCATCTGGTCTGTGCACTGAACAGTTTCCTCAGGTTCTGAGACACAACACGGGATAAAAGAGAGCAGTAGGACCCAGGGTCAGGCAGATAACGTTTAAGTTCCAGTTCTGATCTTTAGCAGCAGAGTGATAATTTATATTTCACTTAACATCATCTCCTCCAATTATTACTGTAGTATCTACAGCTTCGATCCAGATTCAGATCAGGCACCACTTTCTGCCAGAGTCCTTCCCCTGTCCCCACCATTACCTACCCCAATTACCTTCTACTTAATTTGTACATTAGAGGCAGCCCTGGTGTCATGGATAGAGAGGGCCAGGAAGGCCTGGGATCAAATCTTGTCTCTGCCACATACCATTTGTGTGACACTGTTCTAGGCAACTGTACGGCTATGACTTACAAGGAAGGTGCTGACCTGTATTGGTAGAAGGAGCTTCTTGATCTGAGAGTTCCCTGTATCAGTGAAATCGCAGGTCTGGTTCCTATTCATACATTTAGTACATGATTATATCTGTGTGTGTATGTATACACATACACACATACATACATATATATATATATATATATATATACACACACATAAATGTGTATATATATACAGATATGTATACATACACACATGCATTTTATATACATATATATATATATATATATATATATATATAAATACTATTAGATAGACAGCTATAGACACACATAGATGATTGAATGTAAGTTGCCTGAGAGAAGAAAATATTTCATTTTCTGTCACGTCTCTCAAGTTCACAGTACAGTGACTGGTATGGATCAAGCATGTAAATGCATTGGGAATGGACTGATTAACCTGATTAGCCTAGGGTTACTTAACATCTCTGAGTTTCAGTTTCTTCAGCTATAAAATAAAGATCATGATACTTTGTGGACAAGGTGCTTTATAAACTTTAAAGGGCTGTGGAAATGTGAGCTTTTGTTCTTTACTGAAAATAAAATATGAGATATGATGTAATAACTTACTAAATCAGTGGAACAAAAAGATAGAAATTGTCAAACTATCATTATGAGAAAATGGAGCATCTTTCTTGCCTGGATTATACTCTCTCCTCCATCTCTTAGAGTATGTAGTTTATTTCAAAACTCAGTCCAAGTAATAGCTTCTACATGAGGCTTTTCTTGATCTGTCTTGCAGCTAATACTTCCTATTACTTTTTATTACACATACATATATGTAATACAATATACATGTATGTATGTATGTATGTATGTATGTATGTATGTATGTATTTATAAGTTGTGCTTCCCTTTCCCTGAAGTAAACTCCTTGGGAACAGGGACCATTTTGCTTTTATCTTCATATTCCCAGTGTCTGGCTTATAATAGATGCTTACTAAGTGCTTACTGGTTGATTATCAAACACTTTATAGTACCGTTCTTTATGAAAGTGCTCCACAGCAGTTGTTTAATAAATGTGGCTGTCCTTCCATCATTTTTCAGTCACGCACAATTCTTCTTGATCTCATTTGGGGGTTTTCTTCGCAAAAATTACTGGAGTGATTTGCCATTTCCTTCCCTACTTCATTTTTTACAGATGTAGATAACTGAGGCAAACAGGGTTAAGTGACTTGTCCAGGGCCATGCAACTAGTAAGTGTCTGAGGCCAGATTTGAACTCAGGTCTTCCTGATTCTAGGCCTGGCACCCTATCCACTATGCCATTAGATTTAAGACTTGAGGGGACCTTAGAGGTGATTGAGTTCACTCTTTCTCATTTCACAAAAGAAGAGATTGAGGTTCAGAGAAGGAAAGAGACTTGCCCTGGGGCACAAAGGTAGCAAGGGAGAGAGGGAGGATTTGAATCCTGTTCCTTTGACTCTAAAGCCAGCCCTCTTTCTATTGCAAAGTGCTGTCTCTCCTCATACATAAAGATAGAAGACATTAGTTGTTTCAGCAATCTGAAAATGAAAACCAGGTAATAAAGACTTCAGAGAAACTTGGGAATATTTGGATTAACTGATGTAGAATGAAGTGGAAAGAACCAAGGGGACAATTTATGCCATGATTTCAATCATGGAAATGAAAACAACATAAAAAAGAATCCACAACTTTGGCTGATACTAACTCTAGAGGACTGACTGTGAAATAGACTTTCTATCCTTCTGCAGAGAAAAGTCATTAAGTTGGCCAGCTATTACGTGCCAAGCACCAAAATAAGAACTGGGAATGTAAAGAAAGGTAAAAGAGAGTCCCTGCTCAGTGTAACTGGGGAGCCCACATACAAATAAGATGTAGATAGACATATATACACACATATGTGCGTATACACATGTATGCATATATGTGTGTATATATAGATAGATATAGAGGGATACACCATTGCGCAACTCTGCCTCACTTAAATCCAATCCATGCTCAAGTCAAGATATCATCCTGTGATATCACTGATCCTCTTTGGAAACAAAGGATGAACAGTAGCACACATGCATAAACATATGTATGTATGTATGTATGTATGTACATATATATAAAAGGAGAGGGGAGACACAGAGAGAGAGAGACAGAGAGACAGAATGTATTAGAAATAAGGGGGATTGGTAAAGGCTTCTTGTAGAAGGTGGAAGTTAAGTTGAGATTTGGAGAAGTAGACTATAGGTATGGAATGCAGTATATATTGTCAGCTTTGGCCAATATGTTGATTTGCTTTGGACAAGATTCTTCCTTCCTCCCTCCCTCCCTTCCTTCCTTTTTCCTTCCCTTCCTTCCTCCCTCCCTCCCTCTCTTTATCCCTCCATCCCTCCCTCCCTCCTTTCCTTCCTTCCTTCCTTCCTTCCTTCCTTCCTTCCTTCCTTCCTTCCTTCCTTCCCTCCCTCCTTCCCTCCTTCCTTCCTTCCTTCCTTCCTTCCCTCCCTCCTTCCCTCCTTATTCTTTCCCTCCCTCCTTCCTTCCTTATTCTTTCCTTCCTTCCTTCCTTCCTTCCTTCCTTCCTTCCTTCCTTCCTTCCTTCCTTCCTTCCTTCCTTCCCTCCTTCCCTCCTTCCTTCCTCCTTCCTTCCTTCCTTCCTTCCTTCCTTCCTTCCTTCCTTCCTTCCTTATTTCTTCCCTTCCTTCCTTCCTCCCTCTCTTCATCACTCCATCCCTCCCTCCCTCCTTTCCTTCCTTCCTTCCTTCCTTCCTTCCTTCCTTCCTTCCTTCCTTCCTTCCTTCCTTCCTCCTTCTCTTCCTTCCTTCCTTCCTTCTTTCCATGTTAAAACAGTCCACTACCATTAATAATGCGACTAATTAGAAGTATCTTCTTTTAATACAAAATACTTTTGTAGGAGTGACACTTGAGCATGAATGGACCAGCAGTCAACCACATGATGAGCCTACTCACTTATCCATCTGAAGAATTATTGATGTGAACTAAGTTCTATTTTCTCCCTCAATAATTTCATTTTAAGAAGATAGCTCATTCATGACTTAGTATATCAATTTATCTCATAATGGTATTATGATATTAAGTGTCCACTTCTTTTAGAAGCTCCTTTTTATGATCTGCTACTCCCACAGTCACAAGGGACCAATCTAGGGCAATATCTCTATAAAAATCCTGACTACAGTATCCCACCAAATACAAAAATTAACTGTAGTTATATTGAGTATCTAAGAGTTGGCACAGCTCTTATCTATTTCTACTTAATGTTTTACTGTGAAACATTTATGGCCTTGTTCTCATTTGCCTTCAAAGGAAAATGTAAAGCTCCTCATAGGACTTTAACAAACAAAAATAAATCCATTACCAGCCATTTGCTCTTTGATGCAGCTGTTAGAATTAATATTGAACCTGAAGTTTTATATTTGACCAACAATTTGCCATAAGCAGTCCCTGCTTTAGTTGCTTCATAGTACTTTTTACCCTTTACATAATAGCTTATACTTCTGCTAGTATAACCTTTTTTTTAATTATGAAACTATATTTAGAATCATCATGCTTGGAATTAACTAGAAAGTCCCCATATTTGATTTAAAATGGACCTGGAAATTATATTAATATCAATAGGGATAATTTTGTACTTTGGCTAATGATGTACTTGACCCTTCTTGGTTAGATTTTGGGTGTTTATTTCATATGGCCATTGATTTAGAACTATAAAGGACCGTGGAGGTGACTTACTATAACTTTTTTTTTTTACACAGGAAACGGAGTCCCAGGGATAGGCAGTGACTTGTCCAAGGTCACACAGATAGTTAAGTGGTAAATGAGATGTTTGGACTTGAGAATTTCCAATCAAATTCTCTTTCTGCTATGTATATCTTTTGGTTCATATCTACAACTCCAAAAAATTCTGATTGCATTGAGATGTGGACTATAACCCCTGCATGCTTTAGATTTCATGAGTGGCTGTCCTGAAAAATATTTATCATTTGGTGGCTTGCTTTTGGTGATAAACCTCTTGATACTTATCAAGACTGACCAGTAAATTTCAGACAAACATTCTGTTGTCAGGCCAACGTTTTCAGCCTGTTTTGCTTGGTTAGATCTGCTTAAGGTTTACATTCCGGAGTGCAGACTTTGTACCCAGGGTTATAGTCTAGGTTGTATTAAAGTAGGGCAACATTCAGGGGATGGACAATGATCTCTGTTGTTCTCTGTCCTGATTGCCCCAGTGCTC
The DNA here is from genome assembly GCF_003287225.1 of Phascolarctos cinereus. NCBI lineage: Eukaryota > Metazoa > Chordata > Mammalia > Diprotodontia > Phascolarctidae > Phascolarctos > Phascolarctos cinereus. Next base: position 63,175,047 of record NW_027556402.1, on the reverse strand, counting down.
TACTTTCCTCCGTTATTCTATGTACATACATATGTATATATACACATACACATGTGAATACACAGACTGATATGTAAACAAACATATATTTGTAATTACTTCTTTCCTTAGTAGAATGTAAGCTCTTTGAGGGTAGTGACTGTTTTGTTGATTTGGCTTGAATTACATTGCCTCCAGTAGAGGCTCTTTAAACTCAGCAGAAAACTAAGGGAGGTATATCAGCATGGTCAGCTCACAGCAGGAGCTTCACAAGAATGAAAAGCCCACCACTTTAGAAACACACTCATTGTTTGTAGTAGTTCAGTCTGATGACAATGGTCAACTTCCATTAGGCTAACAATCAGAGTCTGTACAAAGAGGAAGTCTAAAAGTAACCTATTCTCATCAAAATGTGTTTACCTTTCTTTCTTCAATTAGATATACTTCTTGATATACTAAGAAGCTATCAATATATTGGGAAGAGAAAACTAGGAGGCTCAATAGACATTTTAAGGCTTCTAAAAAAATTGAATCTGACACTTTTTCCACCCCTCATTTTTAGAATCATGGCTCTATTAAAGGAAATTTAATCCGTATGTTTCTGATTCCTTTACACTTAACTCATCAAAATGTTGTTTTGTAAGAGCTCTTTGAAGTCAGAGAAGTCTTTTAAGTCTCTCTCTTTTTTTTAATGAGACTTTTCCAAGTCTCTTTTCTTAGAAACAGGAAGTGGCATTTAGCCAACAGTTAATGAACCCAAAGACCAAAAGGTTCAAGTTGGGTTTGCATCTCCAAGCCCATAAGACTCTGAATGGGCTCTGAGGGCGATGGATTTCTTAGTATCCTTACTGTCAGTAGTCATCACAGCAGTGCCAATTACCAAGATGACCCTTAAGGATTTTAACAGCCCCTTAACTGTCAAGTGCTTGGTTAATCAGACCCACTTTGTGTTAACTCATGACTCATAGAACTTAAAAATCACTAGTTTTTCACAGGGTATGCCCTGAGTTTTCATGGCTTTTCTCTAGGACAGAGGTATTTAAGTTGTCACTCTCAGACTGCTTGTTAGACGGTACATTTAAACTCAGTCACCAAGATCACACTCATATTCAAGGACATGAAACAATGAGATGCTGACTGACCGAAAAAGGTTATTTTGCAGAAAATATGGAGGTGATACCAGTCCCATCATTGTAAATGAAACTGATAACTGGGCCTAGGTGCTGCAGCATCTTTAGAAAACAAAACCCATATTGTGATAGAGAAGGAAACAGCTGGCTTCAGAAAAGTTCCAGGTTGATTTATACGCAACAGTTGGTGTAAGTACAAACCAGCTCCCATTTCACTGGAAATTTATAGTGCAAGTGAGGTAGGTGCTGTCAGCTGGTAGTTCTTACTACCTAATGTATCTGAACTGATTCTGCCTGGTAGCCTTTGAAATCATCCTGTTAAGTAGCAATTCCAGGAGGCTGAAATTATGCAACAATGAACATGTCAAATGGTAATAGCTAATCAGTGTGGTTAAAAGCTTTAAAGTTAATCTCCAAAGTGGTTCTGAAAGGAGCAGTGAGCAATAGTTCTGGAAACAAGGTAGTTTCAGTAATGAGTATTCATGGGGAAAAATACTGAGGCAGAATAGGGTATTTTCCCCTTTTGGGGGAAACACTGCTCAGCCTTCCATAGACAGTATTTTTAAACCAGGTCAAAGCTAACAAGGTGTTGTGCAATGGAAAGAGCCCAAGGTTTGAAGTTGGAAGACCAAGGTTCTGATCTTGGCAGGTCCACTTTCCATTTGGGTAGCCTTGGGCAAGTGGTTTAATTTCTTTGGATGGCATCTCTAATGGTTTTTCTCCTTTTAAATGCTTTGATCCTACATAGATTTGTGGGATAGAATAAGATGATAAAGTAGGTTTATTTGGATCTGGCTACTGGGATGCCTAGGGAGCAGTAGAGCAGGGAGGCACTTACAGAGGGGTACACACCACTGGTAGGTGAGGAAGTGTCATTGAACACAGGAATGTTATTCATTCTTTGTTTTTGAAGAGGACCAGTGAATTGGATTTAAGTGAGGCAGAGTTGTGCTGAGTCATCAGCCTCACTCTCTTTCAGAGTATTGAGGTCTAGTGGCAAGACACAAGTCATGATGACTAGTGATGGCCCAGGATGCAGTGGAGATGACATTGGTGTCTTTGATATCTGATCAAGCTCTAAGCCTCCACAGCTACTTTCGTGGCCATTGGAATAAATTGTTCTCATCCACTTGGAGAAGTCTTTACATGCTTGGGGTAGACGTACCTCTAAGTCACTGATGAGTTTGCTTTTGAGGCCTGTCAGTTGCCAGGTGTGGCTGCTGCACATGCACTTTGTATACCCCAACACAGGAATGTAGACTTGGGCGGTAAATACAACTGCTGGTGGTTACTAGAGCTTTGCTTTGGCTTTTTAAGCTTTCTTATCCATTCTAACCTACCCCAGGTTTCTGCTTCTACCCAATAGAGTAGAGCAGAGCAGAGATGGGAGTAGGGGGAGAGGGCCCTTCATCTTTTCCTGTAAAAGAAATAGAGATTACTTCACTAGAATGACCACATTATCACCAACTATATAACATAAGTTGCATATTATAGTTGCAACTCCAAAAGAAAGAGTAGTCATCTAGAGAATTCAGGTTAAAAAAATTCATCTAAATTTTGCCAGAGGAACCATGACAAAATACACATTAATCATATTGGATGACAAATTTCCTATGAGATTTCTTCCCTGCTCCAAATGGTATTTTCTTTCACAAAGTCATAAGGTTACAGATTCAGAGCTGAAAGATACCTTTGAGGGCCTGGGGTCCAGCTCCCTTGCCAATGAGGGTATCAAGGTCCTAGGAGGTTTTCACTTGTCCAATGTCACATAGGCATCAGAAGCAGGATTATAATAGAAGTCCTCTGATATTAGAACCAGTGTTCTAGCCAAGCCTTGGACAATGGGTTGTGTCTATTGTCTTGAGATCTGCATAAGTTGGAAGAGCCTCATCACTGAAGGCTGGCCACCACCTAATAATATTAATTTTTTTCAGTCATAGCGACTCTTCCAGAAGGCCTCATTAAGGTGTGAAGGAACCATCATTTATATTTAAATCATAGAGGGAGCACCCATGTGGATAAACTCAGGCTCCTCACCCAAGGTCATATTCCTCTCAGGGCCTTTGTTCCTCAATTCCTTTGCTAAAATATTCTGCCTCTGGACTGAACCCCACTGGCTGAACTTTCTCTTCAGTTTATAGGCCCCAGTCTTGTAAGTGACTTGCTGGATCAGCCAGTGACTCTGTTGTTCCTTTCCTGATTCAGTCAGAGAGGAGTTCACAGCTGGTGAAGACTTGAGTTCACACTAGGGCACAATCCATCCTCTTCACATATTTAAAACTTCATTAGGTTCTTCAACTCATCAAATCCTATTAAGGTAGAGATGTAGGACATTTGCTTAAACTTGGGATACTATGTATTTATAGTTTATAAGTACTTATTTGGAAGTGACCAATATGCCAATAACTACTAACTTCCCCCAAAACAGCTGAGCATATTTAACCATACCTTTAAATGTGGCAGAATCTTTGAACAGAGCTACTGTGTACTTTAACTAGTTGGAGAGATTCCATAAAGAGTTGGGTCAGTTCTTATTCTCTCTGTTGATTCCTTCACTTACTTGGCATCCCCAGCAATTTCCATCCATGAAAATAGTTCCTCCAGAGATCATCTGGGTAAGGAACTTATCTGACATTTCAAATGATTCTCTTGGGTCAATCTCATCTCCTCTCAGATGCTCCAAGATAACTTCAGAGAATCTGTAGACCATGAAACTTTTGCCGCAGCTGGAAAATTTGTATATGTTTCCTACAATGGTTTTGAAATCAGGTTCCAACTACTCAGTGCTACCAATCAGCAAAATGGGGACACCTTATGATATACCGTGCACACCTTTGTTGTTGCTGTTCAGTCCTTTCCAGACATGCCCAACTCTTTGTGAGCCCTTTTAAGGGTTTTCTTGGCAAAGATACTGGAGTGATTTGCCATTTCCTTTTCCAATTCATTTTATGGATGAGGAAAGTAAGGCAAATAGGGTTAAATGACTTGTCTAGGGTCACAAAGCTAGTATGTGAGACCAGATTTGAACTCCTGACTCCAAGCCCAGCCCTCTATCTACTGTGCCACCTAGCTGTCCTTAGACCACATTAGACATCTTAGATTTCCAACTATCAAACATTCATATATGTGGAAGACATGAAAAGTAGGCATCGTTCCAGCCACAGATTCCCTATAAATACCATTTTGTCCAATAATCACAATTATTACCCTAATAATTAAAAAATAAATCTAAATGCTACATGACATGTCAGGGTTTTTTTTTTGTTTGTTTGTTTAGTTTAGAAACATTGGTTATCTTTGCTAAACTATTTCCCCCCTCATTTTTATCACTTGTTATAAGGACTTGCTGTATAGGAGAAGAAAAGGGGTTGGTAGAAAGAAACATTGGGGAATGTGGGAGATAAAAATACTAAAAAAGTAATAAAACATTTTAAAGTTAAAAAATACATCTAAAAGTGAGCAAAATTGATTAGTTTTTTTCTGACTCCTTTTATTTCTACTATCAACAATTAAATTTCTAATGAAATTGCTAATAAGAAATGAAGTACCTAAATAAACAGGTGGTGAAGGAATGTAGTAGAGCAATGGGTCTGCAAAAGATATTGAAAGCTAAATTAGCACCTGCATCATTGGACCTACATATTGTGAGCCTAGCTCAGTCAAATCCTGGATCTTAAGCTTTCCCAGAGTGGAAAAAGGAAGGGATCCTTCATAGTCTAAAGTGGTTGTCTCTGAAAGTGAGGGCCATGGCTTGATCTCAGTGAGAATATGGTCTGATGTCCAACAAGTATGTAATCAACAAATTAGAATGTAGGAAAATGGGTTTAATATCACCATTCCTGTTATAAGTATTTGTGGGGCTTGTCTCCAACATAGCTATACCTATACTAAACATCTAATACTTCTCTCCATTTCACCTCTTCCCTCCATTAGGCAAATTCCCAACTTTCCCCCTCCTGTGCAGGAAATCACTTCCCAGGACAGTTATTATCTAACCAATACCCTGGCATCCATTGCAATAGCTACATCAGGGGCCTTTTGGGAAAATTCTCAACCTTTCCCAAACTGACAACTGTCTCACAGTTCATTTCTTGGCTGCATCAGATGCAATTCAGATTGTTGCTTCTGTCTCTTGGACAGGAACCAAGGCATAAGAGTCTCACCTCTCCCACTTTGATTTTGGATAGGACAGAATGAGTTTCACAGGGTTGAGCAGGTGTGGGTGGCTTGAAATATTAATTGCAGGTCTTACTCCAATATATTTCTCCCAAATTCATGACTCTTTGGAACTTCTATCCTTCAGTTGAGGACCCTACCACACTTTGGCTTGCCTGGATTTTGCCATCTTCATTTTCATCTTAGGTGCAATCTTGATGTTACTTTTCACTCTCCTTCACTTACCTGTGCAATCAGTTACCAAGTCCTGTCATTTCTACCTCTATAATGTATCTTGTATCCATTCCCTTCTCTTTACCCATATAGCCTTCTTGTTGATTCAGGCCCTCATGATCTCAACCCCCAATTATTCCAATAGCCTTCTTGTTGATTTCCCTGATTTCTGTCTCTTCCGTCTGCAATACTTTCTGATTTTCTGAAAACACATTTCTAATCGTGCCACACCCTTATTCAATAAGTTCTAGTGCTTTTTAGTGACTCAAATATTAGCTCATCTTCATCTCTCCATTTTAACATTCATATTTGCGTCTATGTTTTATAATGAATATAACAATGTAATAGCATATATAATTAATAAATAAATGTACACATATGGGGATGTATGCTCAAACTTTTTTTTCTTTACTAATGAGGTATTTGGAAAGCATCCATCTATAGTATTTGCTATAGTTGTTTTGGTCCAGAGATGGGGAACCTTCGGCCTTCTAGAGCCTTAAGTGAGGCTTTTTTAAAGTCAAAAGGCATCACTTAAGGCTCTAGAAGTTCACATGTGGCCTCAAGGCTGCAGGTTCCCCACCCCTCTCAGGTCTATAGAACATTTGGCTAATTGCTATAACTGTTACTATTCTGCAGGTTTTCTGTTATTATTATTATTATTATTATTATTATTATTATTTTTGTTGTTGTTGTTGTTGTTGTTTTCAATTTAAATGAGAATAATGTAAAAGACAGAATGCTGGGCTTGGACTCAGGAAGACCCGGGTTTAAATTCCAACTGCCATTTATGAGCTATGTGACCCTGGGGATGTCTCTAAAGTCCTGGTACCCAAGAAAACTTCCTAGGACTTATCTGCTCAGTCACAGAACAGGTTTTGATCTGTGATTTAGGTCGGTAGAAGGAGTTCCCATATTTATCTGAGACGCTTTATGAACTTGTGTTTTGGAGAGTGCAGGGTAGCAGGCCTCTTCAGTTCCCCTTCCTCCTTCTTTAAAGTAAGTCAATTTATCACTTTTTTTTTTGGTCTTTGCTTCTTAGTAGACTTGTTGCTTAGCACCAGATATTAACATGACAGATCTCCAAAGAAAAAAACCTTCAAAATAATCAGTGACAAATTGTCTGTGTTTAGTTAACCATCAAAGTAAAGACAGAGCCACACATACTTCTTAAAGAGAAGAAAGTACACGTGTCATGGCCTTTGAAAGATTTTTCCCATGGTTTGTTTACATTGGAATTTTGAGCTGAATTTCAAAAGCCAAGAATATCTTTTCTTGCTTCCTGCTATTTGGTGGAGCAAAAAGCTTCCCATGCAAGTCTGATCATTCCACTTAAAAATATTTATAATGCCTCCTTCTCTTAGTAGCTCTCTTGCAATAGAATTCCACAGTAGGGTGACTTTCTAAACTTCCTTGTCCAAGTGTATTTTTTTCTTAACTTCTACCAAGCCCAACTTGCTTTAACTATCATATAATTTAACTTTATGATTCCTTCCACATTCCTCCAGGAAATCTTCTTTTAAACATGATTATACCCTGGCAGAATGGGGCTGCTAATTTTTCTAGGCCTTATATTTTTAAGGTTGCTCTACTCCTTCCTGGTGGCATATTTTTCATGACACATCCTTAGCAACAGTTATTTTATTTATGAGTAAACCCAAGAAGAAGAATGGACTTTGGCAAACCTTGCATGTACAAACACAGACTCAGAACGGAATTATAAAGGATGCCCACTAGTGGTGAAGCGGTCACATGATCTGACAAAGAAATTTCCTACTTTCTGAAAAGAGACAATGGGGGCATGCCTTGACATCTCAGCTCCTGATGGATCAAGAGATACTACTGAACTTTTTATTCTTCCTAAACATATTGTAAATACAGAGTTTTAAAATTACTCAACCTGTTAACAAGCATTTGTTAAGTGATTATATGTACTAGACACAGTGCTAGGCACTGGGATATAAATGTGAAAATGAAATCTTTCCTACTTCAAGGAATTTGCATTTTAGGGGAATGGAAGGGAAGGGAAAAGGCGTTTATTAAGCCTATTATATGCCAGGTTATATGCCAAGTGCTTTACAAATATTATCTCATTTGATTCTGACAACAATCCTGCAAGAAAATTGCTATTATTATATTATATTATATTATATGCTATAATAATCTATATTACATTATGTTTTACAGTGGAGAAACCTGAGGCAAATAGACATCATGAGACTTGCCCTAACAGACACTATGTCTGAATAGCAATGTTAGATTTAATGGATAAACTGATTTTAAAACAAATAAAAAAATAGACAAAGCATCTGATTTTGTCAGTGTGGAGAACTCTTGGGAGGAGAACTACTTCAGATTGTGATCCATTGACCACTTCATGAGTCAAGACATAATAGATTTAGAGCCAGAAAGGCCTTAGTGGGTCATTTATTCCAGCCCCTTCCTTTTATGAATGACAGAACAGGGCCAGGGAGTTTAAATAACTTGCCCCAGGTCATTCAGGGGTAAGCAGCAGAAGCAGATTTTGACCATAGGCCTTCTGATTCTAGAATCCTTGTTCTTGCTACCAAGCTACATGTCTTAGAGAGTTGCATCAGGTATAGAGAGACTGTGATTTGCCCAGGGTTATACAGCTAGTAAAGGTCAGAGGTGGGATTTAAACCCAGGTCTTCATGACCTGGGGCCAGGCTTCCACTATGCCATGCTTCCTCTGAACAAAACAAAACAAACAAATGAACCAACCCCCCCCCCAAAAAAAAAAAAACCCAAACCCTTCTGAGCCAGAGGGGTCATACTACTAGCTGGGTAAAATGTAGCTTCTAGCAATTTGTCTGATTTTCTCAGCAGACTACTGGTCTATTTAACATTTAATGTGACAATAGACAATGTCTCATGGTTGCTAGAAGTTGCCAAGCTTTGATCTAATACCTGCTGGGTACCACCTACTGACTGGTTGGTAAGAAGGCCTCAAAAGAAGTTGAAGGGATGGGCACTGGTTTTCAGAAGCTTATAATCTATATCATCCATGCTGTCTGGAAGACACCGAGGGGCATTATTCTACGAAAGGGAAAAATTGTTCACTAAGATTATTGGGGGTCCTGTCAATAATTTATTTTGAAGTTGCATATATTGAGTCTTTAAGATATTTTGGCCCACCAAACTTAAAGCCTCACTTTTTTAAATTTTAATGAAATCATTAAGTTCTTTACTTGACATATGGAACACAAATGCCAGGTGTTTTACTGATTACACTTCAACAAAAGTAAACACCTAGGATTTTCATACTTCAAAATGCAAAGATTCTGTGTTGATTTATTCCCCCTGCAGAGTACTCTAGACCAGAAATGTCAAATATGAGAGTTGGCTCAAACCAGACTAGAATGTAGTTGGGAAATACCTAACGAAATAGATTAAAAATATAATAGAACACAGATAATGTTAATGCATGTCTTTCTAAGTCAATAAACATTGCAGTTGGGCTACTCACAGTTTAGTGCCTGTCCCACTCCCCACCCCCACCCCCTTCTGTCTGAGTTTGACATTGGCGCCCTAGAGAACAGCATAGAAAGCCCCTGTACTATTGAAAGAAAATCAAAACTATAGAATTCCGTGTGATAAAGGCCTCTGGAAATGATGGCACTTGCCACATTAATTATTGGTGTACATGCACAAAATCTAGCTGGAAGCCAACTCATGAGACTTCTTCCAATAGAAATGGAGCTCAGACTATTGAGTGGTTTTAGAGGAATGTGCAAAGTAAGTACCTTAAGCTCTATGGAGAAGAAGGCTTTTTGTACCTATGCCTGTATTGATATTTGGATCAGCTTCTATCTCTGTATCTATATCTAAACCCAGGGGTGTATTGGCACACCACCCTTGTTAAATTTTCAATGTGAGCATTTACACTTCAGAAATAGTCAATGGCTACAAATCAGGGCTTGATTTACTGTTCTGTTGGTTGTCTAGACTTAAGAAAGTATTAATACCACCAATCAAACTTAAAAGTATGTGTGCATACCTTTCCCCCCAGAACCCATTGTTAAACATTTACCAGTATTCCCCTATATTGCTCTATAAACACTGAACTCAGCATGAATGCAGTAGCAATAGAAGGCCCAGGGAATGAAGTCATCACCAGCCTGGTGACTGTAGACTAATAATAATAATAATAATAATAATAACTGGCATTCTATAGCACTTTAAGGATTTCAGTGGTCTACATACATCATCTCATTTTAGCTTCATAACACTCTTGTGTATTGGGTACTCAACAGCCGATTGTTAAATTTTCATTATGAGTATTTATACCTTGAATACAGGCAGACTACAAATCGAGGGCTGATATTTTATTGTGCTGATTACATTAACTTAAGAAAGTGATGAAGATTAATATTTAAAATACACTTAAAAAGTGTTGCATCCATGCTTTTTTTTCTTGGAGAACTGTTTGCTAAACATCTACTAACATATGTCGATGTTTATAGCTGATTAATTTTATATCATTCTGTGTCTTTGATTCTGTTTTTCTGTATGCCTCTGTCTCTCTGTTAGTAGCTTTAATTTAAGCTTGTATATAGTTAAAATAGAAGCAGAGATTTTTTTTTTCCCCACCATGACTCATGCTGGAACACGGATGATCTATTGGAAACTATTCTTTGCAAAGTTTGAAAGGAGGGAAGGGAGGGAGGGTGAGATTGCCATCCAGTATCACTGTGGGAGAATTTTCATGAATCACATCAGATTGAAAAATTTGGAATAATATTCCGTATTTCATAGACTATCTTGGAGACTGACTGGATAAATCCATGATAGCCACTCCACCTGGAGAGAAAGAGATTTCTTCCTGTGTAGGCATGGAGTCCAACCTAGCTATGGGACTCTTATGGACCACCCCAGGAAGTAAATCTGGAACCAAATGGGTTCTGGGACCTGAACTGCTCTAGAATTCTGCTGGGTTGATTGGCTTTAGGTTCAGAAAATCTGGTGAACCCTAATTATGTGGTTTGTATTTCCTTCTTTCATCTCCTAGCCTTTGTTCTGATCTACTGAGCAGAGAATAATTAGAGAGACTTGGACATCGGGGGAATTTGTCCTAACAAGACTAAAAGTGGCTGATAGAATGACTCTATCTGCTAAGGACGATATTAGACATACTTTACCCAGTTCTTATTAATTTGGTAGACCAGAAGCAACAAGTGAAAATTACAAAGAGGCCGATTTCTGCTCAATGTAAGGCAAAACCAAACCAAACCAAAATTTTCTAATGATTAGATCTCTCCTAAAGTGGATTGGACTGTTTTGGAAGGTGGTGGCTTCTTCCTCAGTGAAAGTTTTTAAATGAAGGACAGGTAATCACTAACTGAATATGTTGTAGATGGGATCTGAATGGGTGGTCTCTGAAATCCTTTCCATTTCTGAGATTCTGTGGTTCTCTACATATTTCATATTTGTTGTTCAGACTTTTCAGTCATGTCTGACTCTGAGATTTTCTTGGCAAAGATACTGGAATGTTTTGCCATTTCCTTCTCCAGATCATTTTACAGATGATGAAACTGAGGCAAGCAGCATTAAGTGACTTTCCCAGGGTCACACAGCTAGCAAGCTAGCAATCTGAGGCCAGATACGAACTCAAGGAGATGAGCCTTCCTGATTCCTGTCCAGCACTCTATCCACTATGCCACCTAGCTGTCCCATATATTTCACTATCATTTATTAATTTTTAACAATTTCGCCTCAATAGCGTTGCATTAGAAAACATGATTAACTCTAATTCACAGTAAATAACTTATCGCAGATGGGAAGACAGCAGAGGCTAGAATTTCAAATCCTCTACTTTGATTTCAGGAATAAGACTGATAAAAATCAGAGTTGTTGTTGACCTAGTGCATTGCAGTTTTCAAAGTACTTTGACTCACTCTGTCATTGGCTCACTAACATCCATTGATCTTCCCATGTTTGTTTCCTCCTCAGCTCATCTTTGTTATTCTGTCTTTGTTCTACTTTCCATTGGTTTCCTCATTTAAGAGCACAGCCTCATTTTAAGATGTGAGTTTTCCTCCTATGATTTATCTTTTTAATGTTCCAGCAGTGACTAGCAACTTGATGAAATGCTGAAGTGGTTTAGAATATAACATTAATCAGTAGAGACAAAAGGAAAAAGGAAAGAAACCAATGGGAAGAGGGCATGTGTTTATGTCATATAATTTTATAGTCTTCTAAATTCCTAACTTTTTTCTCCTTCTCCCTTTAACCTCCTCCTTTTTATTAGTTACTATTTCTGTGACTTATTTTCCTCTTTTTCTCCTTTAAACTTTTAGTTCTTTCTGATCTATGTTCCTTTTTTTCCCCTCTCATACTTCCTCCTGAAGCTACTTCCATACACTTTAGTCTTTATATAGCAGCTCTGGAGCAGCTGCCCCTTAACACCTGAGATTCTGCTGGCTGATTTGAAGGCTGGATGTCACCAGGTATAGAATAAGGAAATGGTTTCAGAGAGGATGCAGCAGTTTGGGAGTCAGAGATGAGTTTAAATACCAGCTATGATACTTTCTATCCATGCAAGGATGGGCTAGAGCTTGCTCAGACTATCTGGCAAAACCGATTCTTAAGTGTTCAGTTTGGATATTTACACCTTAGAAACCAGCAAATGCTAATTTATTGCTTTGTTGATTGTCTCTAGACTTAAAAAAGTGATGGAGAAAACTTTGATAATGCTGATTAAGCTTAAAAGTGTGTGCTAGGTAAAAATTTTTCCCCTGGAGAAAAAGTTGTTTAACATTCACCAACACATTTGTTTACTGTAGGTCACACAGATCTTGGACAAGCAGCTGTCATGATCAATGTCCTTCATTTTCATCATCTATAAAATTAAGATGTTGGTCACATGATAACTTTATTATATATGTAAAAGGAATAGCAAGTGGTACATCATAGATCTATGCAATCATCTTTTTAAAATCATACTACATTATAGAAGTGCTTGTTTTATTCCATAAATTAAATGTAAAATAAATAAAAATTAAAAAAAAATTAAGCTGTTGGACTAAATGGCCTTTGAGGTTCTTGTGACAACATATCTCTGAATTTCTCCTCTTCAGGTCTCTGTTTCTTTATCGATAAGATGAATGCTGCAAAAATCAATATTAATAATGTCTCAAATTTATATAATATTGGAACAAAGGTCTCATTTAATTCTGGAACTTCTTGTTGCCTCAGGTTGCATATGGGGTATTTTGGATAATGAGACCTGTGTAAATATGGATTGAGATTCTTTTTTCTACCAACAGATCAGGCTGGTCCCATAAATCAAAGTGCCAAACATTTCATTAGGACAGGAGAGCAAAGTAAATAACGAGGCAAAATCCAGTAGAAGGATTCACTCTCTGCCCCCATAAATGGGTACAATCTTCCTTACTAGTGGCAGTGGGAACACACTGCTTAGTAAGGAAGGCTAAGATGTGTCTGGAACCCTCTTCAAGACTCCAACTCTTCATAACCAGCTGTCTCTTTGCTGCTCCATTCTGCTCCGATGTTTCTCTTTGTAAATCATTCACTAGACTGCTGCTTTTTCTTGTTAGAGTTGACGTCTACTGCTTCAGTTTCTTCTACTTTGAAGGGCATTTGTGCTCTTTAGTGAGATTTCCCCAGGCCATCATGTCTGAGAGCTAATCAACACACTTTCAACCTTTTTTGTCTGTCAAGCCCACTATACTCAGATGACATTGAGGCAGATACATAGACTTTTTAGACTTGACTTCTCTCACTCCAGGTTGGGTGAGGGTGAGCAAATTCCTCTCAGTTTCAGACATGTTCTGTTAATTATCACCCAAGCAATGAAAATTACCTTGAGGTTTTGATAAACCTCAAGGAGGCATTTGGCAACACAGTAGTAGAAGGCATGTAACTGGTGAATTTTTGCCATGCATTCCTACTGCTTGCTATACTGAATGTCCTTGTCCACTTATAATGATAATAACATATTTGTATGTTTTATTGCCTATAAAAAGCTGTCCTCTCAATAATCCTATGAGATAGGTCCTACAAGTCCTCCACAATAATTTTAAATTCAAAGACAATTATACGCACATATATAATGCATATATGCACACACACACAAATATATATATATAACATATATATATATAACATATATGTATATATATATCTATATATAGATATATATATATATATATATCACACAGATAGAAAGTACTTTTATTAGGACATTGAGATAAGGCCCAAAGAAATGGTGAAATTTCATATACAAACTATAGTGCTCCAATCACACACAAGAAATAAGGGGATGCTCATTTACTCTCTTAAGATGCTATGCCTAGTTATTAGGAGCTTATTGCCAAGTGACTTAGTCATAATGTCCTTGGCCTAAGTTGGCTTTCTCTGGGTTTAAACAATTGAAAAAAGGAAGGATATGATACATGATCTTTTCACCTTTGCTTTTTCTAATAAAATCCACCTCTTTATTAATAAAAGACAGAGAATTAGGCAATCAAAGAATTTTAAAGTTAGTAGGAGACCTAGCAGCAGCCATCTGGTCTAGCTCACAACTGAAAGGAATCTTTACTATGATAGTTAACATCTTTGTCCCCTCTCTCTCCCTCTTTCTCACTTGGTTTTCTTGACCAAAATACCAGAGTGGTTTGCTATTTCCTTCTCCAGTGAATTAAAGCAAACAAGTTAAGTGAATTGCCCAGGGTCACAGCTAGTAAGTATCTGAGACTGCTTTTGAACTCAGATCTTTCTGACTCTGGGCCCACTGAACCACTTAACTAGCTGTTGAATTTATATCTGTCTTTTAAAACCTGACTCGAAAGCCACCTTCTCCAGGAAATCATACTTGATTATCCACAACTGCCTTTCAGACCTCAAACAGAATTTTGCTTTCCCATCTTTTTCCTTTGTATTTATCATGGTTTTTATTAGCTTTCTGCATGTGATATCTTACCCTTTTCCCCCCAGACAAATACACATGACTTCAAGGTCCATGAGGTCCAAGATTATGTATTCTGTAAATTTCTTCTCTCTTGCAGCAAATAGAATGGGTTTCTGCACAAATCAGAGAATCTGAGGTATTGAATTTTTGTGTTTGCCCAGAACCATTGACATAGCTAAAACCTAAGCATCCTATAAGCCTTGAGGGCACCAATAGAACTTGCAGTATTTCAGTGGAAGGAGTGATGGTGGGAGGATGGCAATGGGGCAGCAATTTCCCCTCTTCCAATTTGAGGTCCATCCAATTTGATTATGTGTAATTTATAATGTGTTGTCAAAGAGCTTCAAGCTGCTATGAAATATTGCCTCTGCATACAACTATGTCAGAGTAGGGCAAATAATGAATTTAGAGCCAAACCTAGCTTCACCTCCTGGTTACTGGTTATAAGGATGATTATGAACAAATCATTTAAGATCTCTAGGCCTCAGTATCTTCAATTGTAAAATGAGAGATTTGAACTAGGTAACTTCTAAGGTCCCTGCCAGTATTAAACCCTGTGTTAAACCTTTAGCCAAATCCTCTGGACTTACAAACAATGATAATTGATTTATATAGAGATATTACATTTGTAGAGGAATAGTTATTTTTTTGTCTGGTTTGTGCAAGGAAGTCTGGAAGTATATCTCCTACCAACCCTGATGCCATTAGGTGGTAGAAACAAAAGATTGGATTAAACTGTTTCTGCCTTCATCACCATCTACTGCATTACCTTCATCTCATTTCTCTGGGCCTCATTTTCTTCATCTATAAATTGAGAGAGTTTCAAACCTATGATCTTTTGATGGACCAATTGTCTAATATTCCCTTCCAGAACTCTAAACAGGTTTCAAGAAGCCCTTCCTGAATGTTTTGGAATCTGGATCTCTGTACCTCTTCCTTTCTCTTATTTTTCTCATTCTTTATTCTTTTCTTTTTCTCTCCACACTCTCTACAACCCTAAATAATTCCTACACAACTAATTAAGTGATGAGTGACCTTAAATTATTCAAAAACAGATATTAGCACAGACACCAGTGAACACAAATGAGTTATGGGCATTGACAGGAAGGGTTAGACACAGAAGAGTGGGAATTCTTGGCTATGCAAAATTGGGGTTCTGAAGCCAGTTAAGTAATCTGGAGTTGGGACATGTATAGATACCAAGTCAGAGCAAGGCTGTTAGTCAACATTAGACAAGTAGTTAAGGATACTAAGGTCAAGTCAAGGTGAATGGTTTAAAAGTTGAGTAGGCAACCAGGAGAAGTAGAGGAACTGAAAGGTCAGGAAAAAGGAGTCTAAGGCAATGATCCTACAGTGGGGTACAGCTAATTAGTCAACAAGCATTTATTAAATACTTACTATGTGCCAAACACTGTGCAAAACATTTGGGGAACAAACCATGGTTTGTCACATTATGATGGGATAGTTAACATGCAAAAACCTCAAAAAACCCAATGTATCTACAAGATATAGACAATGTATATAAATAGAAGGCAATCTCAGAGGGAAGGTGTGAACAGACAGGAGCGTCACTGGAGTGAGAAGTGGATTTGAGCTGAATCTTTTTTTTTTTATTTTATTTTTTTCCAATTATATGTAGAAACGATTTTTTTTTTGGTGAGGCAGTTGGGGTTAAATGACTTGCCCAGGGTCACACAGCTAGTAAGTGTCTGGTCTGAGGTTGGATTTGAACTCAACTCCTCCTGACTCCAGGGCTAGTCATCTATCCACTGTACCACCTAGCTGCCCCCAAAACAATTTTAACATTAGTTTTTTAAGATTTTGAGTTCCAAATTCTCTGTCTCTTTCCATCCCCCTTTGCCCCCTCATTGAAAAGGCAAGCAATTTGATATAGGTAGTTCATGTGCAGACCGTGACATATTGCTATTGAAGACATGCTATTGCTTAATGATCACTGCTTCATTTTCTAAATGTTCACAACCACCCTTTTAATAATGCAGTGTAGAATATTCCTGGAATGGAAATGAATCTCACTGGCTTATAGTTTGCAAATTCTCCTCTCTTGCTGTTTTTGGAAATTGAAACAACATTTGCTCCTTTCCAATACCGTGACATCTCTCTCATTTTTAGCTTTTGAATAGGAAAGGACCTTAGAGATCATCCATTCCCATTTTCTCATTTTACATTTGGGGAAACTAAGGCCCAAAGGACTTACGTGACAATGAAAGCACACAATTATAAACAGCAGAGGAAGGATTCCAACCCAGATATTCTGAGATTTGAGTTGAATCTTGAAGCTAGGAGACAGAAGTGAGGAAGGAGAACACTGCAGACATGTGGGACAGCCAGTGAAAAGGTACAAAGTCAAGTGATGGTGCATCGCCTGTGAAGAAGAGCAAGGAGGTCAGTCTCCTTGAATCGCTGGAGATCAGGTGGAGAAGAGTAAGCTAGAACTATGCACAGATTCTAATACTTCTTATTAGTTGTGTGTGTGTGTGTGTGTGTGTGTGTGTGCGCGCGCACGCGTGCCATTGTGCTGACTCAACCTCCACAAAGGTACCTATCTTTTCATTTGTAAAATAGGGACTTTATTATTTGTGGGACTGACCTTACCTGGTTGTTGAGAAGCCCAAATGCTGTTATGTGTGTAAAATGCAACATAACTATCAGCTATTATTATCACCTAAGGCACAACAAACCAGCATATCTTGACTCCTTGCCAATCCCCTACTCAGGGGCTTGAGGGATGCTTGCCAAAGTTAATCCAGTCTATTTAGCCTGAGGGGAGGGGCAACAAGGAGCAGTAGGACGTGGAGGCTCAGATAATAAGGGCAAAACCTCACAATAGCATAGCTAAAGGCCACTGAGAATTTGTGGAACAGTAAAAATATTTATCAGTCGGAAGATTGTTCATTGAAACCTATGTAGCTCCCGATTTGAAAAACCTGACCGTCCAAGGGAGAAGAAAGGGAGGGCTGCATTTTATTGGTGCCTAAGTTAGACCAGTGTATAATCCTCCTGCTTTGCTGATGAGAGACCACAATGAGTGTCTAACCAAACTATCTATTTTTTTTTTAACCAAACTATCTTAATGGCTGAATTGAGATAATTTAAAAGGTCTAGAATGGAAGCGAATGCAGATAAGTTATTTTTTTTTAAAATTCTCTGTCAATCAAAATTCACATTGGTCCCTTCAAAGGAAAGCTTTCCAAAGTACTTTCATATTGCCCCACATATAAAGCTGTCAGAATATTTAAGTAGTGGGATCTCATGTTCACTTCAAATCAGTGTATATCTTAAGTGAAGATGATGCCTAAACAGACTCTATTTCCCCCTGGAAAGGATGTAACTCCTCCACAGTGGAGAACTGTTTGTATTACAATTAACCCCTCTTAAAATCCTGGCTTAAGAGTCGACCTTAAAGCTGTGCTTAGATATAGTTGTTAGAAACACCTAATACAAACTTCAGGAATATCGTTGAAATACTCAGTAGGAAATAACCTAGCCTGCAGTTTAGTTTGTGAGAAAAAGTCAGACAATTTTAAAAAGTCCTCTAAATTTATTTTTGCTATAAATAAGCTAAAGAAGAGATCGAAAAATTGAGACAGAGAGGCAGGCAGATGGGGAGATAGAGACAGAGAGACAGAGACAGAGACAGAGACAGAAACACAGCGAAAGAGACGGAGAGAAAGAGAGAGACAGAGACAGAAAGAAACAGAGGTGAGGAGAGAGAGAGAGAGAGAAGAGAGGGAGGAGAGAGAGAGAGAGAGAGAGAGAGAGAGAGAGAGAGAGAGAGTGAGAGAGATTGAAAAATGAGCTCTGCCAATAGAGGCAAGGTCTGGATTCCAGTTTGCCTCTCACAGGTACTGGCTACATGAGCCTAGTCAAATCATTTAATCTCCCAGATGACTCTCTAAGACCCTAAGGTGCACATTAGCGTTACTGAAAGGAGTTTCCTCATTGGTAGACCATAAGTCTGAGCTATGGGCACATGCACAGACATACACAGACACACACATATAGACATATAGAGAGGTACAGGAATGCCAAAATTTGTTAATCAGGAGAAAAATGACATCATACTTATTGTGAGGATTATTATGCATTAGAAATAAACATCAGAAGTCAGTATTTTTTAGCTCTAATTTTTTTTAAGGCAGTTGGGGTCAAGTGACTTGCCCAGGGTCACACAGCTAGTGTCAAGTGTTTGGTCTGAGATCGGATTTGAACTCAGGTCCTCCTGACTTCAGGGCTGGTGCTCTATCCACTGTGCCACCTAGCTGCCCCTAATGTTTTTTTTTTCTTAAAGGCCCACCAATAATCATTAGTCAACACGAGGGCATTGGCGTATTCAGGGGATGCTATCATTCTTCCTTTTTTGTAATTTTTAAACTGCACACTTGTCCCCAGTGAAATTGCTGTCAAGAGGTATTTTGTTTTTAGACTTCAATTTTAAGGGCTTTCATTTTCAAAATGACAATTTGTTGTCGAATAGTCATTTCCATGTTAGCAATGCTATTAAGATGCTTGAACAATCACATGCTTGAGCCTGGTTTTGCCCAGCATGCGTAGAACAATTGTTCTGAGAGGTATTTTTTTTTCTTTCTTCAATTTATTTTTAAAGTCACCAAATATAGGTTCTGCTACATGGCGAGATCCTGCCAGTTCTAGCGACAGGAGACTGGAAGAGAGCATAACTGACTTTTTTGTCAATGAGTTGAAGCTCCCTTTGTTCCTAGACTACAATTGGATAGAGGGGATTTTGCTCTGCAAGGAAGTATTTCATTGCTTGACATGGTTTGCAACATTTGAAGTCACTCAACAGAAATCACAAGCATGGGAAAACTGCAGCCCTCTGCTATGTGCCTTGTGATAAGAGCATTTCGGAGAACACTGAGGACCAGAATGAGACATCAGACTCCAGACTCCCATTACTTCCCCAGGGGCGCCTATTTTGGGAGCACTTATGAATGATTTAATAAAAAACCAAAGTTTATACAGTAAGTACTTGGAGAGAGTACATGTAATGTACCTTCTGGGTCCAAGGGAGTGGAGAGGAAAGATCTAGCCAGAAGAGTTCTGGCACTTCTGGAGGAAAAATCAGATTAGGTACTTCATTAGCCTTTCAAATGCTTGGATGTGAGGTCTGACTGAATGGGGTTAAGGGAGGCCAGTGCAAAAAATCAACAGTGCAGGAATTAGTGTTTATCAAGTGGAGTGTGCCTTTTGGGTGATCAGAGCAGTTGAAAAGGCCCCAAGAGTATAGTGAGCCTCTCTTGAAATCTCCCATTAACCCCTAAAGTAACTTTATTTGAGATCTGCGAATCCCAGCTGGCCTTTATCAAACTCAGGGATAATTTGAAAAGAATCCTTTAGTTGCCTGCAAGCTTCATTTTGGACTTCCTCCTCTACCCCCAAGACATTTTCTGCCCTTTACAAACATTTAACTAACTCTCTATGTCTTTGGCTCTGTCTGCCTCTCTCCATTTGTCTCTGTCTCTGCCTCTCTCTTTCTGTCTGTCTGTCTCTCTCTGTCTGTCTGTCTGTCTCTCTCCTCTCCTAAATCCTGCTAACACACCCAAACCCCAAACCTCCAGTCTCCATCCCTTCAACCTTAATGAAAGGGAAACAGTGAGAAGTGTTGGGAAGCTTTGGGAGTGGTTGGATTAGATTCAATTCAACACACATTTTTAAGTGCCTATGATAGGCAGTAAACATTTTTAAAATGCTTACTGTATGTAAGATATTATTAGGTGGTAGGGGTGAAAAAGCTGAGAGTCAACAAAAGGTTTGCTGGTTAGGGATTGATTTGAGATTTGATTAACACAGGGAATTGCCAGATGAGGAAACTCCCTTTTACCAATGAAATTTGCCACCCTATTTGCAAACTATTGTCTGGGAGAGTAGCTATAGAGCCTCACTTCACTTAGTGATCTCATCAGCTCTCATGGTTTCAATGATCATCTCTATGCAGATGACTCTCTCAGATCTAGTGTCTAGCCCTAACATCTCTCCCAATTTAGTTTCACGTTTCCAGCTGCCTATTAGGCATCTCAAATTGGATGTCCGGTAGACATCTTAAACTCAGCATATCCAATACTGATTCATTATTTTCCCCCTAAATCCTCCCCTCTTTCTAAATTCTCTGTTACTGTTGATGGTTCCATCATTCTCCCAGACACTCAGGCTCCCAATCTAGGGGTCATCCTCGATTCCTCTCCTCTTCCCACACCCACCCCTAGCCATGCACAATCTGTTGTCAAGTTTTGTCATTACTACCTAACATCTCTCATATACATCCCTTTCTCTCCTCTGACACTCTTTCATATGCACTCCTTTCTCTCTTCTGACACTGCTACCACCATATTGTAGGTCTTAATTGCTTTGTGCCTATACTATTGCAATAGACTGCTGATTGGTTTCCATGCTTCAAGTTTTTCTCCATTGCATTCTACCCTCCACTTAGCTATCAAACTGATCTTCCTAAATTGTAAGTCTGACCATATTATCACCCTCCTTTCCCCAATGAACTCCAGAAGCTCCCTGCATCAAGTAGAAAATTCTCTGACGTTCAAAGCCCTTAGTAACCTGGCCCTTTCTACCTTTCCAGTTTTCTTACACCTTGCTTTTTTCTATGTATTCTGTGATCCAGTGACACTCGCCTCCTTGCTGTTTGTTCCTTGCGTGGAACACTCTAATGACACTCCTCCTTACTCTGAGTGTTTTTACTGGTTGTACCCCATGCCTTGAACTCCCTTCTCACCTTTATCTCCCAGCTTCAGTTCTCTGCTAAAGTCTCACCTTTTGCAAGAAACCTTTCCCATTCTTCTTTAATCTTAGTGTCTTCTCTCTGAGACTATCCCCAATTTATCTTGTATATATCTTGTTCCTCCATAATTTTTGTCCATATTGTCTGTATCATTATACTGTGAACTCCTTAAGAGCAAGAACTGATTTTTTGCCTTTCTTTGTATTCCCAGAGCTTAGCACCATGCCTGACATATAGCAAGTGCTTAATAAATGCTTATTCATTGACTGATGGGTCTAATAAATTCTAAAACCCTACCTCATGTCATTTTATAATTTTCCACAAGAAAAGATACTTATCTTCTAGTCTTTTATAACTCCATAAGATGGTATTCCGTATGTATGAGGAAACTCCCAATATGGAAAATCTCTTAACTGAGACAAATCACCAATAGCTTAAAGTTAGGGCAGCTAGGTGGTGCAGTAGATAGAGTACCAGCCCTGGAGTCAGGAGGGCTTGAGTTCAAATCTGGCCTCAGATACTTGACAGTTACTAGCTGTGTGACCCTGGGCAAATCACTAATTGCCTCATCCAAGAAAAAAAAAATTAAATATAGTCTGCAACTCACAATCTACGTACTTTAGCGTATACTTTTTGAGGGTGAGGACTATTTAATTTTTGCCTTTTCATCCCTAGCAACTGGCCCAGTGCCTGGAATATAGCAATGTGCTTAATTAATGCTTGTTGAATGAATGGGCTTAGTGAGTTCCCTTGGGCACTGAGAAGTCACATGATTTGTCCATGGTCATATAACCAGCATGTGTAAAGGCAGATCTTGAACTTAGGTTTTTTTTTCCTATTCTTAGGTCATCTTTTTATCCACTCCGCCAAAGTGCTTCTCAAAAATAGAAATAAAAATTGACTTATTACGTGGAATTGTTGAATGTTTTTAAGATTAGATATATGATAGTTAAAACAGTTTAAGTTACTTTTAAAGTGTTATGTACACCAATATATTAAGGTCCCATGCTTTAATTGTTATGGGAATTTTCTTTTCTGAAGCAGATCTCAAACTGTCTGCTACCCTGAGGTATTCTGGTATGATAGACTGAAATTTGGCAACTGACTCTCTGTGTTCATATCTAGCATAGGATAGATATAGGTATATAGATGTATAGATAGATATTTAGCTCTGCCCCTTCTATCTGGGTGACCTTGGATAAGTCACTTAACCTCTTTGGGCCTCAGTTTCTTCAAGGGTAAAATAAAGGGACCGTATTAGATAAGTTCCATGGGTTCTCAGCTTCAGAGCTACACTTTTACAATACTACAGTTTTAGAGAATTGTCTGAGGAGGAGAGAGGTGAGGTGAGTTTCCTACCATCATGCAACTATCTAGGGCCAGATTTATTAAAGCATCATAGACTGACAGCTATAAGATATTTTTAAGGTTATCTAGTTCAACCTCTTGATTTTATAGATGAAAACAAAAAAAGTAAAAAAAATCGAAACTGAAGCCTAGAGAGATTTAGTCATTTGCTCAAGGTCAGATAAGCAAGAAGTGCCACTGCTGAGATTTGAACCCAGGTCCTCCTGATTCCAAATCAAATATTCTTATCATTGGACTCTGAACCCCAAACAGGTATTTGTGGCTCCAAATGTGGCTCCATTGACTAATCCATGCTGCCTTAAAAAATCTGCATAAATAACGTAATTATAGATCAGATCAAAAGTGGAGGAATTCTTAGTGGCCCTGTTTGTGAAAGTGTGCATATGTAGTAGCTAAATGCCTTTAGGAACAGTTACATTTTGGATGCATAATTGCATATGGTAGGTAGAATGTTGTAGGATATCTGTGTATCTAACCCAATCAGGTACAGTGTGTCCAGCCAAATACAATACCAAAATGGCAGCATATTAAAGTTACTTGGAATGGCAGTTAGCTAAACAAATTATTCCCTATTATATTGTTCAATAGGTAATAAACTTTTGTGGAACTACAGAGAATTCCAAAAGACCTAGGAACTTGGATGGCTGAAGAGAAAAATGAGAAATCTATCTCTTTTGTCTCAAAGTTGCCAGGATGAGTTTTGCCCTCAGTGGTCCTGATAGGAAAAGACCCTTGGATTTTTTTTTTTTAATAGCTATTTAACCAATGAGTTGGTGGCTTCGACTCTTTTCCTGAGAGACAAGTATCTATTCCAGAAAACTACTTCCACACTTGGCCACCCCACTCCAAGACCGATAAGATACTGATTGGCCAAGAAGAATCCCTGTGGCAACTGTGAGTGGGCAAGCCAATTTTCTCTTTGGACAGCAAATGACAAACTGTTCCCATTTAAGACACATGGCTCCTTTCAAGTGTACTTTTGTGGTGGGCTTAGCATGGCAGTACAGGGAATCTGGATCAGTGTCATCCCAGAAAAATTAGAACAGCTCAAGTCCGTCTGGAAACAAACACTCTATAGATGGAAAGGGAAGTGGGAGGTTAGCTCAGACCATTTGATTTTAATTAAACTGCATTCAATTTGAGGCACATAAAAAAGGCAAGTAAAGCTGATAAAGCCCACGTAACATTTCCTTTATTTCTTTAGCACCTGTATAAATGCAGAATTGCAGCATCTATTAGCACTGAACTTCATGCCCACGTTTCAATCCCATTAGCTAAGAATACCAGTACACTTTGCCAAAGGATAAGTGTTTGATGCTTAAGAATCTCTGTGTTCAAAGGAAAGGCCTTAACATTGTTTGGCAGCTAGCTAAAAGGAAGGAGAGCAGCGCTGGTGGTATTAGCTAATTTGGAATGCTTGAAAGAATGCCCAGCCAGGGAAGCAGCCTGACTTCATGGGGGTGTGAGCAGCATGGAGAGAATAGAACAGACTGACCAGGGAAGCTCTATCACCACATCTGCAACTGACTCAGAAGTTCATGGGAAACAGTCCAAAGGTAGCCAGCCTGAAAGATTGTGAGGCTAGATGAAGAAATGATTCCAGGATCTAGGAGCACCCAGCTCATCACTGAAGCTGGGGCAAGGCTCACTTTTGTGGAGCACTAGAAGTTCTTCAGCTGCTTCTTATAAGCCGCAGCTGGGGAGGCAGTGGGATATAGGAGAAAGAAATCTGGCAATGGAGTAAGAAGTCTTGTGTTCAAACCGCGCCTTCAGACAAGCCATTGGTCTTGGTTTCATCATCTATAAATTGAGAAGGTTGGACTCAATGACCTCTGAAGTCTCTTCTAGTCCTACATCTATGATCTGATGACTGCCACCTTTCGTGGTCTCTACTCTGCTTGAATATAGGGAAGTCTTTGTTATTTATCATTTGTTTCAGAAGTCTTTGTTTTAGAAAATTTTTGTTGTGAAACCTAGAGTCTAAAAAGCAAGCTCATAGAGGAAGAAGGTTCCTGAGCCATGATTCAGAGGCCTGAGTCATAGGATTGGGGTTGGATGTGGGAAGGAGAAAGGGCAAAGAAAAGCTACATGATGCCCCCTGGGCAAAGGTCATGTCTGCCTTGCTGGAAGCAAAAGAGAACTCAAAACAGGCATCTGGAAGGAATACTCCCAGAATATAAATTTTGAATGAGGAATACAATGCAATTGAGGAGGAGATTTCTGTTTGGAGCAGCAGAGGGGACTCAGAGGAAGTCTGGGCTCATACAAAGAATGCTGCATTTGTAGTTAGGAGGCCTTGATCTGGCGCTGGTGCTCACTGGCATCCTGGGAAAATCACGTACCCTCTCTGAGCTTTCATTTCTCCATTAGGAAAATGGGAATAGGAATACATATATGATTTATTATTGGGAAGAAAATGCTTTACGAACTTTAAATTGACATGTGATCGTTCATCCCACTCAAAGCCTCTGTCACTGTCAGACACTTTGGCATCATAAACAGACACAGTGCTACCCGTAGAAATGACCTTTAAAAAAGATGCATTGTCATTTGATCCACAACTGCACCCTAAGGACCATTAGGCCATCCTATCCTTCCTGCAGCTGCACCCTCACACATGTGCTGTCTTCCTCTATTAGAAAGAGACAGTACTAGCTAGTGCATAGAGAGCTGACTTCTGAGCCAGGAAAGCCTGTGTTCCAGTCTCCCCTCTGACACAAACATTCCCCTCTGGCTATGTGACTTGGCACAGGTCTCCAAGAAGCCCACTACAGTGATAAGTTTCAGAGACGATGACAACCTGTGTCGGTTGAAGTAATTCTTCCTTGGGAACTCCCTAGACCAGTGAAATCAAAGCTTCACTCCTCCATTGCCTATTCTGTCCCTCTTGCAATCCCCGTTAGGATATCAGGTCTTTGAAAGCAGAGGTTCTCCTGCTGTTGTTCTCTTTGTATTTCTAACACTTTGCCCATAGTAAGTGCTTAATGAATGATTTAATGTGAAATCACAGGTAAGTATGAGTGATTGATAATAACTCAGACTACAACATCCTGGGTCCACATCTCAACCTAGTCTATAGGGTAGAGAAGACATTGTCATGAATGAAATCAGTAACTTAAAAGCAGCTAACAGAATTATTTTAAACCAACCAGGATAGAGAGGAGAGGCTAAAGGAAAAAAAAAAGTATTTCTAAGGCCAGAACCTTAAAATCACCAAAAAGATTAACTCAAGGCAAGAGCAAACTTCTTGTGGCCTAGGGGAAGAAATTTTGTGGATTTCAGAGATATGTGGGAGGGTCGTTTGTATTCAGGGATACACGGAGCAAAGATGTACCTCCATTCTGGGCAAAAATGAGAGTATTGAGGGATAAGGGAGTGAGATAGGAGGGACTTGAAAGGTATGTATTTGTCATGGGCTAAGGCTTCCATTTACAGAATTCAGGAGTGAGGAAGTAGCTCATGGCTACTTCAAATGGCTGAGCTATGTATAGCTTTGCCAAATCAAATCTGTTACTGAGAAATGAGCTCATGAATAGCCTAGACACATTCTGAGGTCCAACTGACTCTAAAGGCATAACTTAGTTGAAATGGGGCTTCAATTAGATAGAAAAAGGACACAGCATATGCTATGTTGGGCCAACAAGGCCAACAGCTAATATAGTTGATTCAGGACTTGGATGTGGTTAGCATTAAGAAAATATTTGTAGAGGACACATTGCGGACTGTATTCCCATAACACTTGGATATAGATGAACCTTGCTTATGGGAATTCTTCACGGACTACATATCCCAAAAGACTGTGCAGGAGCTCACAGCATCACAATATTATCTAGCATGTGCTCCTATTGGGTAGGTGTGCTCCTCATGTGTGAAGGTTTAAAAAGAGGATGGTGGTCTTGTGGGATGGCCAATGTGAGGTTACAAAAACTAGAAGAAGGTTAAGTATATCATGAAGACTGAGAGAAATGGGAAATAATAATAACTGACAAAATAAATGATAATAATAATAGCAACTGACATTTTTATAGGTCTTTAAAATTTTCAAAGCATTGTACATACATTATCTCATTTATTTTGATCCTTACAACAGACAGCTCTATGCAGTAGATCCTCTTTTGTTAATCCCATTTTACCAACAGGGAAACAGCCTGATAGAGGCAAGTAGCTTGTCCAAGGTCACATAACTGGTGATTATCAGAATCTGGATTTGAACCCAGGTCTTCCTGAGTCCAAATCTTGCTCTCTGTCCATTATACCACAGTGCTTTAATAATGGCAGTATCAAGTCCATGGTGAAGGTGCAGATGTAGGCTTTGAGAGGCAAGCTGTTCTGGCCCATGTGTGGAAAAGGAGACATGGAGAGAAACCTGGGCAGGCGCAGTCCTGAGGCTATGATTCGGAAGACAACAACCCTCTCTCCCTTTCATAAGGGGATTGAGAGGCCGTGACTAAACAGAGACCAGATCCCAGCTGTGGGTTTCAATGGGTTGAATCTTCGGCTCTTTTGGGGATGCAGGGGAGCTAAACCAGGACTTGACTCAAGGTCTTCCTTGGTAGTGTGGGAGGCGGCAGCCATCTGGGTATGGGCATGGGGAATATTTCCTTGTTATGACCTCACATCTCATCTGACTCAGAGATTCCTGGGATGGGGGCTTGGGTTGGGGCTGTGTAGTGGACTAGAAGGGACCCAAACAGATAGGAAGAAATTAGGTGTGGCTCAGCAGGGGGGGGAGGAGCGAGATACTCTTTTTGCTTTTAAAATTGAGTTGATTTTTTTTTCTTCACAACCTATCTCTTTCCCCACATTCCCTGCCCCCCCTGCAACTGGTATAATAAAATGAAAGAATGTTGGGTGAAGCCCAAACTGTCCTTTGCCCATCCCTTGTGAGCTCTTGTTCAAAGGGTTACATACCTGTCTGACTCACCATCTGGGAACCCCTCCCACTGGACTCTTGCTCCCATCTCTGCTGCAGGGTTCCAGTCTAGCTCTAGGGCTTCTTGGACAATATTAATCTTTGTCTTGACCCCTCCTTCACCCTCTCCTGGGTATTGCCTTCCCCCAAGGCAATCCTGTTAGGACCACACCTTTTTCTTCTCTGGCTTACTTTCTCCTTCCTGCCCTCCAAGTGTTCATGGAAAGCCCTGGAATACTGACTAAAAACTCTGTAAATACCCTGTAACTTTTATTTTGGATTATATCCTAACCTCTTATGTGCTTAGCTATAAAATGTTTTAAATCACCTAGATGAAGTGTGGTGTACTGCTCTGTTTCCTGGGAATAGGAGAAGAAAAGGGCCTGGCTCCTGTATCACAGGCTAATCTAGAGGGTAATAGGATCCAGCCTAGACAATGGGCTTTCCCAGTGCTGGGGGATCAGGGATACCATTGAATAGCTACTATTTACGTAGCACTTAAGTGCTTCACATGTTTTCTCATCTGGCTGTCATGGCTGGCTATGAGGTTGGTGCTGTTATCATCCTCATTTTACAGAGGAGAAAGCTCAGGGTGACTGAGATTGAGACACTTGCCCAAGGTCACACAGCTAGTAAGTGTCTGAAGAAGGATTTGAAATTATCTTCTTGATTCCAAGCCCAGTGCTTTATTTACTAGGCTGCCTAGCTGCCCAGCTGTAGGAGGAAGGAAGAAAGAAAGGAAGGAAGGTAGTGAAACTGTGTCACCTCATTTCTCAACCTGTTTTTCTCTTTCCCAAAGATAATTATCTGAAGATGTTCAGGGGGAATATGTATGCATGTGTGTATATATGTATATATGCACATTATAGACACATATGCAACAAAATATATGCACATATATGCACACATAAATAGGAATAACATACACAAACACATGTATATATATTTATATGCATATAGGTGTGATTACTGAACACATGCTTACTGTTTTGAGGGAAATTATGTGGGACTTCCTATACTTTGAATTAACAAGAATTACCAGGTTTCAGGTATATTGGTAAACATTGTTTTTAAAATATGGAAGTGCAAATCAAAGTAATTCCTTTTTAAATAGCTACTAAGATGGTGGAAACATTGGCCTTGCTTCAGAAATAGGAGGAATGTGGGACAAGGGTTGGGTCAGATGTATTTGGCTTTGGAAAATGTAGGTTTATCAGTTAGCGTTATGCCCATGATTTAAGGCAGGATTTTCTACTATCTGTTCCACTTACCCCTTCCCTCTCCCTTCTCTCCCACTCCACCCATTCACACTGTCATTAGCCTAGTTTGGACCTCTCATTGGACTATTTTGGGAGACTTCGAATTGGCATCCTTGCCTTCTGTCTCTCCCCCATCATGTTGCACTTGGAGTTAGGATGACTCAGGTTCAAATTCTGCCACAAGTACTAGCTTTGTGAGCATGGACAAGACATTATGAGAGGTTATCTTGCAGACTCAGGTCCCTTATCTGTATAATTGGATTATTAGGTTATACTTCCTACTGCGTAGGGTCTTGTCAGGGTTTAAAAGAGATCATGTCAATAAAGAGCTCTTCAAACCTTAAAGCAACATAGAAACATGTGCTCTCATTCATTGGATCTGTGCTCTCACCTGCATGGCTACACCCCTTTACCAGGCCAGATTTCAGGCCCCCCTCCCTTCTTATCCTGTGTGACTGTATAAATTAGAACTGGCCCTAGGGGAATGGCCTTAAGAGATGGTGGGTTTCTCCTTCTTACAGGTCATCAGCGGAGGGTGGTGGACCACTTTTCAAATACATCATGGTGGGCATTCCTTTCCTGCCTGGTTTGGACCAGATGGCTGCTAAGGCCCCTTTCAGCTCTCACATTCTGATTCTGTGATTCTCGTCTCTGTCATCCTACAAGTCTTTCATATCTATGGAACATTTCAAATCTATGGCTTCTTTTGCGTTTCCTAATATTTCTTGCATGCTGGTGCAACAAACAAACGCAAAGTTTGGGCTGTCCATCAGTTATCCTCACTCACCAGCTGACTGGTTGACTTCCTTTTCTAGTCTCACATGTGCTTAATAGAGCTATACTTGGTGCACATGAATTATCAAACAGTCTGGCAGTGTAGCGATAAAGCATGGGCCACATGTGAAAATGCAGAACTCATTCTATACCCATTGTCTGCCACCTCTTTGCGGGGATGCAGGAGGCATATTCATCATCAGAGCTCTAAAGTCGTGACTCGTCAGAAGGATGAAATCTTATTGTCATACAAGTTTTTACTGTTCTTGGGGCCACCTGTGATTTTGCTACCCCTGAAAACTTGCTCTTTCATTATTTATAGCTCATGTAGCTTCACCAGGAAAATATTGGAGTTGAAAATATGTGCTTTAATGTCAAGAAATATTTTGGAATCCTTGAGAGCACTGCACAATTTATTAAATGCAATCCCGATCACTGCCAGTGGAATCTTTCTACAATATATTTCCTCTGTTGCTCAAGCCTGTAATGGTTTTCCATTACATAGAGTATCAAGTCCAAATTCCTTAGCCTAGTACTTTGAGGCATCCTGTCGTCTGCCCCCATGTACATTCCAAGGGCTGTAACCTACTCTTCCCCCACAGAAACTCTCTGTTTCAGCCAAACTGTTTATTTACTGTCCCTAAACACACCTTACTCTTCTCTACCAGCATCACTTGAAGACATTTGTCCTTGACATTCATTTGCCCTTCTCATCTTGTCTGCCTTTTCAAATCTTGTTTATCTTTCAAGAAAGGGCTCATAGTCTTCTTTCCCCTTGAAAGATTTCCATGACCACTCAAATGTGAAGTAATCTCTCCTTCCTCTGAACCCAAGTTATAATTATTGTGAAAATGATTCATTGGGCAATTAACTACCCTTGGACTATCTAATAACCACTCCCTATTGTAGACAGCAACTATCATGTAACATCTTTTTTTTTTTTTTTGATATTTTGTTTCTCTACCTAGATGGAAGCTCCTTGAGGGCAGAAACCATGTTTTAAAGTTGTTTGTATCCCATTAAAGTATCATCAATTCCCAAGATAGTGCTAAATTCCCAAGAAGTGCTATCTAGACAAAGAAATTTCTGAAGAGCACCGAAACGGCGGAACACCTAGAACCTAGTTGCTCAATGGCTATGATCTCATCTTAAGCACTCATTGCAGAGCTAGAATTAGAAGAGCTCTCAGAGGCTATTCAGTCAAACCTCTTCATTTTACCAATGATGGAATTGAAGCCTAGGGAGACCAAGTGATTTGTCCAAGGTATCCAGTAAGGGTCAGAGGTAAGGTATGATTCCAGATCCCATGACTCAAGAGTAAGTTTTCTTTTCACAAATACTTATTGTTCACAAATCAATTTCTGAAACAAAATTTAGTGGGAAAGGAGGCACTTCAAAGAGGCAAAAATATTATGGGATTTGTCAAGCAAACACAAGGAATTCAGGTCCATATTGGAGGAAAGTCTATTTTTTAAAATTAGCTACAACTATTTCTGAGGCATGGCATATATCTGACATGTATATTTAAGTTATTTTTACAAAATTAGTGTAATTAAAGTATGTACAAAAATATTATTTGCTGAAATTTTGAGAGCATTTTTGATAACCCAAGAAATAGCATCAGGTCTAGATGGTGCTTCCTGAATTCCACTAACTGGTGCACATCTTTTATTGTAAGGGCAGAGATCTTTAACTAAACTTTTATCCGAGCTTAAACTTAATCATTTTTTGGTTTTCTAAGTTGTTAGAAGAAGGTAGTATGATAGAAATTGCCTCAAGTCCCTCCCTGTTCCAATCCATCTCTCAAAGCAATTTTTCTAAAATCCAGGTCTGACCATGTCACCCCTTACCCAATAAATACTAGTGGCTCTAGGGATGTGTTGGAGTCAAAACTGATTGTTGAATTTTCAGTGTGATCACTTATTCATCAAAAATTGACAGACCACAACTACAAATCAGAGTTCAATTTATTGTTTTATTGATTGTCTAAGAAAATGCTAATTATCCAGATTAAACTTAAAACTGTGTGAAATACATTACTTTTCTCCAGGCATCTGGTTGTTAAACATTTACCAGCACACCCCTGTGGGGATCCCTACTATCTTTAGGATCAAATATAAACTCATAACCATCTCTTTATACCCTGACCCCGTGCTTTCTGGGCTTAAGATCTATAACTCCCCTCAAATACTCCACGATGTAGTCAAACCAACTTTCTTGCTGCTCCTTACAGAAGACACTCCATTTCCCATCTTTGAGCTTTGGCTCAATCTGTTTCTCAGACCTGGGAGGAACTCTTTTCTTCACCTCCACCTCTCATAGTCTTTGGCTTCTTTCCAGACTCAGCTCAAGCCCCTCCTCCTGAATGAAATCTTTCCTTATCCTCTCAGTTGCTAATGCTTCCACTCTACCCAAAGGTTACAGTACATATTTGTTTATGGAAATGTTATCTCCCCCATTAGAACATAACCTTGGTGGTTGGGAATGGCTTTTTGTCTTTGTAACTTCAGTTCTTGACATAGTGCCTGGCTTATAGTAGGTACTTAATGCATGCTTACTGATTGATATAAGTAAATATAAAGTAATTTGGGGGAGAACTAACATTTAGGGGGATAGCAGTTGAAACTTTAGCAGTGCTGTGAAGGGATCTAGGGCTTCTAAGAGGCAGAAGGAAGGAAGGAAGCAAGCATTTATTATGTACCTACTGTACACCATGCACCAGCTAAGTACTTTACAAATATTATCTCATTCGATTCTCACAACAATCTTGGGAGGTAGGTGCTATTGTCCCCATTGTACAGTTGAGGAAACTGAGACAAAAGTTAAGTGACTTGCAAAGGGCCAAACAGCTAGTGAGTGTCTGGGGCTATGTTTGAACTTAGGTCTTCCTGACTCCACACCCAGACCTCTATCCACTGGGCCATCTAGCTGTAGAAGTGAAAAGGAAGTACATTCCAGGTAATGGAGCATAGCTTGGGCAAAGGTATGTAGGGAACAGATATTGTTTATGGAGAATAGTTAAGTTGTCAAACTTGTCCAAAACATATATTGCATAAAAGACAAGATGTATAATAATCCCAGAGGAGTTTCGCTGACACAGATGATTCCTGAATCTATACATCCAGGTTTAATTTCTCTCCTTGAGTCCCTCCATTGTTAGCTGCCCACTGGGTAACTCCCTGATATCCTGTTAGCATCTCACCATGTCTGAACTAGAATATGATGACATCTTCCCCTCACACCTGCTCCAACTCCAAACTTCCTTATTTCTATTGAAAACACCAATGTCCTCCCATTCACTCGGTTTTGTAACAATGGAATCATATATGCCTCTATGTTCCTTTTCTCCTATATCTAACCACTTGCCAAATCTTGCCAATTCTTTCTCCACATCTCTCACATCCATCACCTACTACCCATTCATACTGTTTCCACTGTACTTCAGGTAGTCCTCACATCTCCCCAAAGCTATTGTTAAGTCTTCTCGTTTCTAGTTTTTTCCCCTCTCTAATTCAGCTTCTTGATGGCTGCTGAAGCTAACCTCCCAGAGACACGTCTGATCATTTTGCTGCCCTGCTCAAACACATTCAGTGGGGCTCTCCGTTGCCTCTAGGTAATTCCTCAGTCTGGCATTTAAGACCCTCCACAACCTGGTTTTTGCCTACCTCAAGGATGGGGAACATGTGGCCTTGAGGCCACCTGTGGCCCTCTAGGTCCTCAAGTGTGGCCTTTTGACTGAATCCTAACTTAGTGAAGTCAAAGGATTGGATTTAATCAAAGGGCCACCCACACTTGAGGACCTAGAGGGCCACAGGTGGCCTTCAGGCCTCAGATTCCCCACCCTGGCCTACCTTTTCAGATTAATTTTTTGACTCCCATTCACATACTCTACCTTCCATGTAAATGAAACAACTGCTTGTTTCTCCATTTCAACCTTCTATCTCTTGCCTTCAAATTTTTGCACAAGTAGACCCCTGTGCCTAGAACGCACTCCCTCCTTACTTCTTCTTTCAATTTCCTTATAGTGGTTCAATGCATGACTCTCCTGCTGCCTCCTAGATGAGGCCTACCCTAATCCCTCCAGTTGTTGGTACTCTCATCTCAAATTTCTGTGTATTTGCTTTTCAATGTGCATATTTTATGTTCCCAGAAGAATATAACTTCCTTGAGACCCGGGAATTGTTGCTTTTGTCTTTCTGTCTCCCATGTTCATGCTCATGCATTTGCCTAACAAAGAACTCATTCAAGGAAGGCACTCACATGGCAGTCAGAAAAAGCAATACAAGGACACTCGCAAGAACTTTGGAATTGATTGTGTAACATGGGAAATACTGGCAAAGGACTGCCTAGCATGCTGTGCCCCCACCAAAGAAGGTGCGAAGCTCTATGAGTGAAGCAGAAATTCAGCAGCTCAAAAGAAGTGGGGGATGCGCAAATTTAGAGACTTCTCCACCCCACATGTCCATATGAACTATCTGTGCCCGACCTGTGGTAGAGCATTCCTACCTCATATTGGTCTGATCAGCCACACTCGGACACACTGAAACTTGACCCTAGCATAGTGATGTCATTTTGTTCTTCTTTGAGAACAAAGGACAGCGCCCAATCTTGTTCATTCTAGGTACCTGATAAATATTTCTTTAATTGAATTCATTAGTTCCATCTGCTCTGGGCCAGAAGTTCATTTTAAGTAACTCAAAAGGAGTTCTGATGTAGGATATACATTGTACTTTATTCTTAAGGGCGACTAGGTGGTGCAGTGGATAGAGTGCCAGACCTGATCAGGAAGACCTGAGTTCAAATCCAGCCTCAGACACTAGCTGTTTGACCCTAGGCAAGTTACTTAACACTGTTTGCCTCAGTTTCCTCATCTGTAAAATGAGCTAGAGAAGGCAATGGCAAACCACTCCAGTATGTTTGCCAAGAAAACCCCAAATGGGATCACAAAGAGTCAGTTAGAACTGAAAGTACTCAACAACAATAATAATTTTATTCTTAGGATTATGGCCATATCTACAGCAACATGGCTGAGTCAGATGAGAATAAATAACATTAGCCCATGTGAATAACTATACAGAGTACTGACTGAATTTTAGTTATATCAAGGATGTGGATTCATTTTTCTCCCATTTGTTCAATAGTACCTTGAAAGTTGCAATAATAACATTTTATGGTTCTCAAATCAGTTTGTGTGCACCCTAAAGCCTCAACTTCAAATAGGCATTTTTCAAATGTATGAAATCTTTCAGACCACTGTGGTTGATTAAGGCTGTTCCACTGCCTCATTCCTAAGACCCTGTTTTCCTTGAGAAAAAGTGCCTCAGGTTGGTTTGGAATTAGTATGGCACAAGGATGATCTAAGAGATTTTGATCAGTCTCTACCCATGGCCATAAAACTATTGACTAGAGTTGGTGAAGAGAGATCCAGAACTGACCTTGTCTCTCCAGGGTCTGGAAGATGAGATTTTATAGAGTTAGTGGAGAGAGTGTGTTGTAGTAGAAAAAGCATTTGACTCAGTACCACAAAAACAGCAATAAAAAAGAGACAGGCTGGAACACCCTTTCTGTTGCTTACTGTCTGTG
Source organism: Phascolarctos cinereus (assembly GCF_003287225.1). Taxonomy (NCBI): domain Eukaryota; kingdom Metazoa; phylum Chordata; class Mammalia; order Diprotodontia; family Phascolarctidae; genus Phascolarctos; species Phascolarctos cinereus. The sequence continues at coordinate 63,139,934 of NW_027556402.1, read as the reverse complement.
TGATCCTAGGTAAGTCATTCAAACTTCTCAGGGCCTCATTTTCCTCATCTGTAAAATGAGAAGGTTCAATCTCTAAGGACTCTTCCACCTTTGAATTGTGTGTAAGTGGAGTCCCTTGGCTCAGCTTGACCTCGAGTTAACATAAATTCTGGGCTTTCAGTGAGAACCAGAGCAATCCCAGGTAAATCAATATATCTTTCTATTTGCTACATCAAGCTGCCTGTGCTGTATCTGTACAGTTTTGCTCCAGTGCCCTGGCTAATATGACAGTGTTTTGAGAGGGTTTACATAGCTTCACAGAAGCTTGATGCTATTTGATAGGGCAGTCAACCAGTAAGTGAGGGAAGCAGGCTGCTGGAGGATGCTCGGCTAATCTCCACCTCTTAGGCTCCTTCCCTGATTCAGCCTAAGAAGATGGTCTTGGCAGCAGTCAGAGAATCCAGGCCACATTTTTCTGCTCTAGAAATGCAGGGTGATAGCAAGTACTTCTATCAATAATTTGATAATTGATGTCTCTTTGGCTACATGTAAATAGGTGGGGACGAGGAGGAAGAAAATCTAAATCAAGTTCAGGACTCCCTGAATGGACTATGGCTGTCAATGTGGTTATCATCAGAGGGGGAGAATCGGGGGAAGGCAGTGAAAAAAACACCATGACCAAAAGGTCACAAAACGAAGGATTTTTCTTATTTTAGGGCCATACTTATAATTTTGCTGGTACAAGGAGCTCTCAGGGAGGAAACTTCTCTACCAAAGCAAATCAGCATGTGCTTTGGAATTTATAATTTTAGAGAATTACCTGGAACGCAGAGGTGTTAAGTGACTTTCCCCAGGGTCACACAGCTCTTATGAGTCAGGGGCAGGATGTAAATTCGGGACTTCTTGACTTTAGTGCTGGCTCCCCAGCCACACACCATACTGTCTTTCAAAATAAAGAATGATTGGGGAGCTAAGTGGCTCAGTGAATAGAACACCAGCCCTGGAGTCAGGAGGATCTGAGTTCAAATCTGGCCTCAGACCAAACACTTGACACTTACTAACTGTGTGACCCTGGGCAAGTCACTTAACCCCAATTGACTTAAAAAAAATGAAGAAAGAATGATTATACTGATTGGAATTTTATATAGAAAACAATTGAAAGCCCATAGAAAGTGTTCAATGAGGAAATAATGTAGATAAAGATAGGAATGTGGAGATAACTGTTTCTGCAACAAATTGGACAAGTTAAATGAGAACCCTATGACTTGTTTGGAATGATCTGATCTGACTCTACATAAAAGCTAAAGAGACAACCACAAAGTGAAATGATCTGGCAACCACAGAAATATACCCCAACAGAATGTAAAAAGGCCCCATCACCAAGAGCCTGGCACAGTGCCTGGAATTCCCATGACTGCTAACTCTTATGTATAATCACACACCTATTATATTCTCTTGAGCTGACATGGTAAATATATTATAATGAATGGGCAATGTTACATAGGACAGTAGAGACACAGCTAGATAGTAATGCATAGCTAGAGGGAGCTAGGTGGTAGAGTGAATAGAGCATTGGACCAGAAGCTAGTAAAACCTGACTCCAAATATGGCATCAGATGCCTACTAGCTGTGTGATCCTGGGCAAGTCATTTAACCTCTATCTGCCTTGGTTTCTTTATCTGTAAAATGGAAATAATAATAACACCTATCTCCCAGGATTGTTGTGAGGGTCAAATGCAATGACCACTTTACAAACTTTATAGTGCTATATGAATGCTAAATATTATTGTTATTATTAATTCAAAAAGATATTGGGGAAAGAGTAAGGTTAGTTCGCTAAAAGCTCAATAGTGTGCTAAGGTAGGCAAAAACGTTAACAACTATGAAAATAGTGTTCACCCCACGGACACTTGGGGTCTTGGGGAGTCTGAGGGGTCCCCAAAGCATACTTCAGGGACCATTGAATACATCATGCTGCCTCTCGAAAGGACTGGATGGCCACTTGTGGGAAGTGATATAAAAAGGTACTCTCAGTGGGACAGCCTTTTGGCTAAAGTGACCATAAACTCTGTTTCAGTCACAGGGCTTTGCCCAAAAAGAGAACAGAGAGTTCTTATTATATTGATGTTAAAGTAAAAAATACAGATGCTAATTCTCTCCCTTCCAAATCCTTTCTTAGTCGGGGCAGTTTGCCTAGTAATCTTGAATCCCAGAGGTCATTGCCTAGTTTTCCATTAAGTTAAAAACAAAATTAAAAAATAACATTTCATTGAGTAGGATTTGTAGCTGAAGGAGACTTTGGAGGTCATCTACTCCAACATTTTCCAGAGGGGGAAAGTGAGGCCCAGAGAAGTGAAATAATTTGTCTAAAGTCATAGGGCTAGTAAGTAACAAACTCAAGATTTGAACCCGGGCCTTCCAACTCCAAGTTGGGGATACATGCCACTATACCACACTGTCTCTCAAACAGGACTTCCATGTATACAAGGAATATATACATTCCCAGAGGATTTTGTTGTTCAGTTGTTTTCAGTTGTGTCTGACTCTGATCCCATTTGGGATTTTCTTGGCAAAGATACTGGAGAGGTTTGCCATTTCCTTCTCCTGCTCATTTGACAGAGGAGGAAACTGAGATAAACAGGGTTAAGTGACTAGCCCAGGGTCACATAGCTACTAAGTATTATTTTTCCAGTTATTATCCTTTTTAAAAAAATATAGTTTCCGGCCATCTTTGGCATAGCTCTTGAATTTTATGTTTTACTTTCCCCAAGACATCTTACCTTTCTCTCTGTTAACTTTGATTTACTTCTCCCAGTTTCCAAGAGTTCATATCACTTTGTTTGACTGAGCTCACACGATGTTCTGAGTAATAACTTTACCATTGTAATTGTCATCCAGGATTAATCCTGTTTGTGCTGGAAAGCTACAAGAGTTTCTTACCAGAGGGGATGTTTTTAACAAGTTTGCATTATTCATGTGAAAAGCAAATTGACAAATACTACAGTCAGAAAGAAAGAAAACCAAGAATTTGGTCTAAAGGCCTTTTTCAAGAACCAGGGAAAACAGATGACTTGGGAGATTTTGGGTGGCAGATTTGAGTTATAATCGACCAAGCAGGGACGTTTTCAGAACTGGGTGGTCAAAAAAGCATCCTAAGAATGTTTATCCCTGTATTCTTGAATAAAAGAGTCTCTAAAAAAAAAGACTGATCCCAGGGAAGGCTCATCCTTGAAGCATTTTAATGCAAAATGATGAAATTTGGCAGTAAATTGGAAACAGAACATGAAAAACAATTCCTGAGAAATTATAACACAGACAATGTGCTGCACTTGGGAGGGTCAAGTTGTTTGTGTTAATATTGATCAATATTTTGTTTTTGTTTTCATCGATGAGCACGTGGAACTCCTGGGGAGGCTGAATCAATTGTGGACCTCCCCACATTCAGGTCAGTGGTTGGTGGGTTGACAATGTGGCTAGTCCAGACCCCCAAGGCCATCTCAGTCTCACTCTATCCCAACCAATACCAAACCAAATTGAAACATTTCCTTCAGAGGAATGGGTCTGATGTGAGGTTCCTTCTAGCTTCCTATGATCCTATAAAGGAGACAGGCTCAGTAACCATAACTGACTCTAGTGGCACAAAATAATTTATACATTTCCTAACGTGCCTAGTCTAGACATCCCTCTTTCAAAAAAAAACAAAACAAAACAACTTTGATGAAAATCACAGAAGAAAAGAATTGATGGGTGGAGGGAGTAGGAGGAAAATACTCTCTCTAGCCATGTTTCCCAACTTAGAGTTTACAGAATTTTTTTAAAAAAATCATATTCCACTAAACTTTTATTACCCTAAATCTTTACTTCTTAAAGCCTATAAATTTTGAAGACATTCCTTCCTCTTCCTGGATTTTCTTCTTTCTTCTTCCAGCTCTATCTTTCTTCCTGGATTCAAAATTTTTTTTTAAAAATTCTTGCCCCGAGTCTCCAAGAGCTACCGTGCTGGGTTGCAGACAGCAGGTGAATGAGTTCAAAGATGAGAATTTAAATTATTTGACTTGGTCTACAGCGTAGTTTGCACTGGGAACACTGTTTTCTAGAAAGTTCAATTATTTGGTGAGAATAAAGCCATAGTATTACCTAAATTGCATGCCATTGAACAATTTTTCCAAGCAATTGAGGAATGAATTTGATCATAGATAGAGGACAATTGGTTCTAACTTTAGATGTACAGGAACTATAGGCACTTTTTTGATCCCTGCTTTGATGCACTCTGAGTCCTGGCTATAGAGTGCCACAGGGACCATTGTTGATTTATGGAACGCTTTACTAGCAATTATAGCTGTCTGTAGTGCAATTGGTTTCCCTAAAAGGAAATGAGTTCTCCATCTCGGCACATCTTATGGGGAAGACTAAATAACTGACTAGGTTGGAAAATATTGTAGATGACATCACTTTGAGATCTATGTTTCCTGTCTATAATTTAATGAATGTGTTGTCTGCCCCAATCCAATGTAAGCTTCCTGAAGGAAGGGACTATCTCATTTTTGTCTTTTAATCCCCACAATCCAACAATTCCTGAATTATACTAGGCACTTAGATGATTGCTGATTGAGTGGCAAGTACAAAGCAGTTTTTACAAGTGCACAGAGGGCAAGTTGACTTGCCCAAATAATCATCAGAGAGTATGCCTGATTCAAAGTCTCTCATTGTCTGTGACATCATGTTGCCTCTCTAAATGTATCTTTAATTTCTCTTTAATATCTTGTGGATCTGCCATGTATAAATTTGTGTTGTACTACTTTAATCCTGTTCATAGTTTAAAATTAATTGGATAATGAGTTTTATTTATATTGCTCACTCCATTTCCTTTATTGAAACAACAATGACAACACTTAGTACTCATGTAGCAATTTAAGGTTTCCAAAGTGACTTACAAATATCATTTCATTTTACCCACAAAGCAATCTTGGAAGATAAGTGCTATTTTTACTTTCATTTTACAGACGAGTAAACTGAAGAATAGAGGATTAAATGAATCATCCAAGGTCACATAATACTTTAGTATCTGAGGCCATATTTGACCTCAGGACTTCCTGACTCCAAGTCCTACACTTTATCTGTTGTGCCCTGACCTGCCCATGCAATCTTCTGCTCTGCATTTTCCACATAATTTGCTTCCCATTTCTCTATGTTCATTCCAAACATTTGATTCATGAAAACTTCCTCTGCAAGTAAAATGATACTTCCACTATAAGATATCATTTTAATTCATTTATTCATTAAAGACACATTATTTGAGCCTGCTATTTTTAAGATGCTAGGCTAAGCAAGGTTAAAAAAAGTCAAAGTTCAATTGTGTTATGAAACCAAGATATCTTGCTTACCAGATGTTATTATTATTATCATCATTCTCTGTCTGGATTTGTGATACACTGGAAATGTCTCATGAGTCAGAACTGCGTCATTTTCATATTCTACATAATGCTTATAACAGTGCCAGGCATCTATAGGTAACAAACAATTAGTTTATAATTCAGCAATTACATAGATATTGCCTTCTTGTCACAAATGTTAAATAATTTTTAAAAAAACCCCACAATTTATAAGGCAGCTTGCAGTCTTATTCCCAAAGCATTTTTAAGTCTCATTATTCTGACCACTCAGCTAATAAGAACACAGCCAGCAGAATGAGTCTCCAAAGAGAAGGATGACATCAATTATGTTCGATGCTTGGGGAAGAAGTGTAGCCCACGTAAATGTGGAGCAAAACACTAAACAGCAGTAATCAGAGGAATGAGAAAGAAAGCCAAGGCTAAGAGGATGATCCCTTCCATGGGAATGGATGTCATTGAATTTAGCACGTCGTCCTCAACTTTATTAAATTGATTGTTTTCTGATGATTAGAGGTTTTCTCCCCACCTCCCTCCCCAAAATTGCTAGGTACTGAATAATCAATGGCATTCTTCATGGCTTATCGTATGTTGCACATAAATGGTAATTTGACATTGATAATCATAGTTTAGTCACTCCATAAACTTTACAAAGCACTTGGTAGATAACATTTCACTTGTTTCTCACAGCAACTCTTTAGGGTTGTTTGTGAAAGTATCATTCACTTCAATTTCCTTAGGACGAACTAAGACTCTGAGATGCCAAAGTACCAACTTAGTCATAACAGTAATAAATTGCAGAGTCAGGAATTAAGCCAACATCTTCTTAATTTAAGTCAAATGTTCTTTAAACTTGAGAAATTTCTTAACACAAATTGCCGTTTTACCCTGAGTGATCCCATTTGTTGCTTGCTGATCAGCACTATGAATATGCTTGTCTGGTGAGTCAGAGATTAATTCATAATCCTAACCCTGTTACATTTTTGTGTGACCTTGGGCAGGCCTCACTTCCTCATCTGTAAAATAAGCAGGTTGGACACGATAGCTTAGATAAGTGGTCTAGTTAAGTGTCTAGGTCTAGATAAATGAACCCATGATGCTTCTAGCTCTAAGACTAGGTAGTGATAACTTGTTAATGACTCCTCTTCCTTTCTCTCAGAACACATGTGAAAGAGGTTGATTTAATAGTGCTATCTACATAGACTTCTGGTCTCCTTGCTGTGGGGCCCACCTAGGATCTAGCCACATGATAACCATCATGGTATGTACATCGTCCTCTTCAGTGTTTAGGAACCAGGTTCATGAATATCAGTGTTGTAATATTCTTGAATTACGTGTATGCAGAGAACATATATTGAATAAGATCAAGATAGGGAAAGGGGAAGGGAATAAACATTTATTAAGTGCCTACTATGTGGAAGCCACTGTGTTAAGCATTTTACAAAATATTACTTCATTTGTTTAACCTGACTTTAAATCCTATCTTAAGATAAACTAACTGCGTCTAGGGTAATGTAAACCTTAAAGTGATAAAGAAATTCAAATTATTGTATTCTACGCAAAAGTAATATGGAGTCATTGTCTCAATTTGGGATAATGCAAGAATTGGTCTAAACCTTTCTGTCAAATTCAAAGCCAGGTTCACATACTTTACTTTAGAAAGTTTTTAGATCACAGAGAAAAGAGAAATCACACAGTTCTGTATTTCCTGGTTTTGACAAGATCCAGCAGCATGAGTATTGATCTATCATGGGAAATGCTATTTTTGCAGCATTTCAAATCTATACAGAAGCACAAAATACAATGCAAGCTATTAATACCAATTATTTAGGGATTTCTGATGTTCTCATTGGGAATTGAGGTGCTTTAATGACACAGTGGTTGACTCAATAATTTGGCTAGGATGGTATTCTTTTCCTCCAAATGAATCCATAGGAAACCACTGAGATATTTCAACTTGGGAAAATTAGACACTTTCTGTCACTCCCTAACTTTTCTGTTAAAAGATGCTCTGGGGCATTGCAATCAACAGAACTTGGGGATCCTAACAGGCCTACTGGAATCAATTTAGATGTGGCACTTTATTTTTTTCCTTCTAAATAACCCTGAAGAGATTTTCTGCTAGGGCAAAGATTTCATTCCATGGAGAGCTCAAAGAGGTTCTACGAGGTTAAGACTCACAGTCATGCTCCTTTCACTTCCTTGGAATTAGAAAAGGAGTTTAGAGACTGGGAAGATGTCACACAGCATAAGGAAGCAGTTTGGGGAATGGAAGGCTGATCAATTCTTAGTATAATACTTCAAAACATCTCAAATGTATCAGCCACATAGTATGTAGTCTTTTCCTTCTGAATTAATATCTTCAGATAAGAAAGAAAATCCAGCAGGCTTGCTCTGCAGTTGCAAATTTACAATAGCAAATTAAGACAATTACTTCACATTAATTTTGTATGGAATGCAATCATTTGAATTTCTTTATCACTTTAGTTTACAAAGCCCTTTTCTCCCAACAACCCTGTGAATTAGGTATGGCTTTTCGTGTTATCCCCATTTTTTCAGATGAGGAAACTGACACTGAAAGCAGTTAAGTGGCATACGCAGTCACACAGCTAGTAAATGTCTCATCTGTGACTTGAATCCAAGTCTCCTGGCATTAAGGGGGGGCATCTCCAGTCATCCTGATGTATATCTTGCCATTGGACCCAGATGGTTCTGGAGGAGAAAGTGAGGCTGATGATCTTGCATAACCCTTTCACATTTAAATCCAATTCACTTGCTAGTCGTGGCATCACCTTCCTGATGCCACGGTCCTCTTTGAGAATGAAGAACAAGCAACAACCTTACAGTTAGGTCAATGAATGGTCCTCTCATTGTATTACGGCATCTCTTTGAGAGGAAAAAATTTGAAATTAAAAAAAACAACTTTTTTGTGTTTTAGTTATCCAAATAATTGCCTCAGTTTATTATTTTTCTTGGTATGTGCAGCCAGAAGCATGATCAAAATGGGGTCAGAAGAAAAGATGACTGAGAAACCCAGTGAGGAACTTCCACTCTATCTGCTAGTTAGGCAGACAGAGGTATTTGGTTGACAAATAAGTAAAATGCCATTTAAAAATCACTTAGCAAAGGTGTTTCTGACTTGGCAGCACATTGATGATTGTTATTTGAATCACAAGAGGCTGTTTAATGTCAAAACACATGATGCTTAACCTTCATGACTCCTGCTGTAATTTCAATTTGTAAAATGTACTTTCACACTAATTTTGTAATAATGTGCACTCTCAATCAGGGAATAGGCTGGCATTTTGTTGTGATGATAATGTAGTCCCCTTCAGTTTACATTTGCGCTGAATTTTATTTCTGTTTCCTTTATCTCATGCTCCTTATCTGACTTGGTGAATCAAAAGACTTCAAATGCTCTATTTTCAAAACCAAATATTATTGACAGGTTTGTTTCATTTGCATATCACCTACACTTCCTAATGTACTCCTTTCCACTCACTTCCCACAGATTAATCCCTGGCTTATAATAAATCAAAAAGAGGGGGAAAATACTTCAGCTAAATTAATCAGATCAAAAAAGTAAACTAAAAAAAGAAGGGAGGATACCACTCCAGCCACAGTAAACCTATAAAAAAAAAAAAGGTCTGACATTATATGTGAAATTGCACACCCATAGTGCCCCATTTCTGCAAAGAAGGGGTAGGAGGAGGAGTCAGGTGACTTCTCCTAGAACTTCTTTGGGATTATATTTGGTCATTGCAATTTTTTCAATTTTTTTCTTTGTAGATTTTTATTTTTTATAAAATTTGGTTTGATTTTGTTTTTAGGTGTTAATTCTCTCCTTCCCTTCCCTTGCCCTACTCACTCATTGAGAAGGCAAGAAAAACAAGACCTGTTACAAATATGTATATATATATATATATGTATTATATATGTATATATGTATTATATATATGTATATGTGTATATATATATATATATATATATATATATATATAGAGAGAGAGAGAGAGAGAGAGAGAGAGAGAGAGAGAGAGAGAGAGTCAAGCTAAACAAACTCCTGCATTGGTCACATTTAAAATAAAATAAATAAGACAAAACTACATACCACAATTTGCATTCTAAGTCAATCACCTCTCTGTGTGGAGATGGGTAATATGTTTTATCGCGAATTCTCTGAAATCATCGTTGATGAGATTGATCAGAGTTCCTAATTTTTTCAAAAATTTTTACAATATTTATAATAACGTACAATTTTGTACAAATGGTTTCAATAATGTATAGTGTACAATGTTGTATAAAATTTACAATTTTGTAATTTTACAATATTATTGTATAAATTATTTTCTTGGTACTGTTCATTTCACTCTGTATCAGATCATACTAGTCTTCCTAGGTTTTTCTAAAACTGTCTCTTTCATGATTTACTGCATCACAATAGCATTCCATTATATTCCTATACCACAACTTGTTGTCTTTCTCCAACTGATGGACATTCCCTGCACGCCCCCTCTGCCCCCACCCCACCACACATGCTCTGCAGTTCTTTGCTACCACAAAAAGAGTTTCTATAAACATTTTCATAAATATGGATACCTTTCCTTTTTTTTTGCCACTTTGGGGTACAGATTTAGTAGTATCTGTACCACTATAGTAGTATATCTCTGGGTGAAAGGGTATGTATAGATTAGTAGCTTTGGGGGCATAATTCCGAATTGTCTTCCAGATTGACTAGACTAGCTCACAGTCCCATTAATAATATATTAATGTACCTATTTTCCCCCATCACCTCTAGCATTTGTAATTTTCTTTTTTTGGTCACCTTTGCCAGTCTGATAAGTGGGAGGGGGTGCCTCAGTTTTTTGATTTGCATTTCTCTAATTATTAATGATTTGGAACATTTTTATAAGGCTTTTGACAACTTGGATTTCTTCCACTCAGCACTGCCTATTCATATCCTTTTGGTCATTATAATTTTTCAAAGCATTCCATTTAGAATGTTGGCAGAATCACTTCCAATGGACTCCAAAAATGCACATTTTGCAAACCTAACAGTGGTGGTTTTCCACAAGAAACATTCCAGCCCATATTTTCGAGAGGTTTTCAATTAAGACTAACTGAATTTAAATAAAATGGGTGCAGTTATCAAGGGAAAAAGTTCAAGAATCTAGGATGGGGTATGGATAGTCAGATTATGTTTAAGAGTTTAGTGTTCAACCTTTAAAAAAAGGGAAAAAAGGACTCCCTAAGACAATAAAAAAACACACAATAAAGATTTAATAAAAAATGGCAATGATGTATTTGCAAAATATGGGTTACTGGATAATATTTTAGAGATCAATTATTTCTAATTATGAGGTCCAGGAATTTCCTTATTGGTTAGTTTTTCTACTTTCTAAATGAAATCTTCTGAACTGTGCTTGTCTGACATTCACACAGTGTCCCTTTACTTCATTTAGCTCTCAGTCAAACACAGCTTGTCCAATCCTATAAAACAAACAAACAAACAAACAAACCCAAAAAACCCCCTAAAAACCCTGCTGTATGCAAGTGGAAGAGTGATTGTCTACAAACCTGAATTTCCCAGTGTAGTAATGAAACCATCTTGTGGTTTGAGATCATAAGCTGGTAGAAGGTGGAAGGTTCTTAGAGGTCATTTTGGTCAAACTAGTAACCATGAGGGAAATGGCAAGAAGAGGCTTGCTCCTGGGATCTGACTGCACCAATAATTTTTTTTCCTATGGAATCACTGCCAAATATAAATCCCCTCTTGTCTCCAGTTGTGTTATCCTTAGGCAAAAGCCTAGCAAAAAAGAAGTCTGTGTGGTAATTTGATAACTTCTGTGTGGTTAGTCAAGTATCCAAGTACCAAAAGAGTTCTAAAACATGTCCAAAACGTTTCAACTTGACTTTCAACAATGCATTAAATATAATTGCAGAAAAGTACCCTAGGACCACATCCCCTTTGTTTTATCTATAAACAATATGTAATAACTTGGTTGCTATGATAATGTACCTTTCTGTTAGGTCCAAAAAGTTTCTGTATATAATCCTGAAAGAGAAGATATAATGATGCCAGTATGGATGAGGGATTAGCAGGATGTATGGACTGGTTCAATTGTCTTTTCTGAAATTTTCTTACTTCCCTTTCAATGGCTATAATTATTTTTTATTCAAGTTCAGTGACAGCCCTGAACTTCTCTTTTCTGGCTCTGACTTTTTTCATTTTAAGTGAAATGTCTAGCAATAAACAATATAACTCACCTAAGTTCTACCTCATTAATTATAAATGAGAAATCTCATAACTGTAATTTTTCATGGTCATTCAATTGTTGATCCTCGAAATGATTCATTATCAAGCCATAATGTTGTTCTTTTTCACCATTAACATTTTTTTCACTTAAAGTACAACATTTTTATAATACAAGTTAATAGAGCATATTGTTATCCTTAGACCTCTACGAGTTTTTCAAGGTCTATAAACAAGGACACACTTAGTAATTCTTATCTTTTTTATTAATGGAAATTTACTTTGAACAATTTTTCTCCCCCTGGAGAATTTGGTAACACAAACTCACAGTCAAAATCAATTGCTTTTATCTTTATTTTGAGTTTGTTTCATCAATTTGCAAAAGGCAGAAAGATCATATTAGCTTCTGAGATCTGGTTTATTTCAATTTAGATGAGATGAGAATGAAGAAACAGAGAAGAAATTTAAAACATGTGCTCTTCCCATAAACCTACATTTTCCATCTGAGACAAGGCCCAAGGGATTCCAGTTAAAAGGCAATGACTTCTTTTTCTACTTTTGGGTTTCCAGAAATCGTTCCCATGGTTATGTTCAGCATTGGCTCTCTTGCTTTGTTCATTTCAATGGCCATTGTATGTAAGGAACCATCTAACAGATTGGGCATATCAGAAAAAAAAATTTAAACTTGGATTTAATCAACATTCTTTGCCATTTTTAGATGCTTTCCTCTTCAAAGAAGCATAAATAATTTTTTAAGAATAATGAAAATTTAGGGTTTGGGTTTTCATGTTTGACTTTTGCTATGAAAGTTGTCTGTGCCTTCCCAGAAGGAATAGAGTTAACAGTTTTCAAGACAGCTTGTTTCTGGCAGTGATGTGAACTCAGCCTGGAAGTGGTGGAAACTTTTAGCCACCATAAAATTCAGGAGCTACTGATATGTGGAAATATGTCCTATTGCTAATTATTAATTAGACTACAAGTTCCACATATTATTCTTTTGCTTTAAATGCTCCCTGTCTTTTATAATGACATGTTTTTTTTATTATTCAAGGTTCCCCTAAATGCTGCTCATTCATTTATTACATCAATAAACATTTATCATTTTAAAATATTTTTGCATTTTTATTTTTATATCATTTTATTTTTTATTATATTCCTCCCCTTCCCCCATACAATAAATACTGCAAAAATATGGTTAAAAAATATAAAGCATTTTATCAAAATTGACCTCCTTAGTTACATCCATAGTCCCACATCTTTGCAAAGAAAGTAAGGAAGAGTTTTCTCAAATGTTTTTCTTTGGGCTCAAGTTTGACCATTATAATTGTACAGGGTCTGGTTTTGACTTTTTTCTTTCCATTTATATTGTTGTATTTTTGTGCATATTATTTCCTTGGTTCTGCTTATTTCCTTCTCCATGTGTATAGACAGAACATTGCTTGTCCGTATTCGTCATACTCTATTACATTCATGCACTCTAAATTATTTGGCTCTTCCCCAATCAAAGGACATCTATTTTGTTTTCAGGTCTTTTTTTTTTTTTTGCTACTGTAAAGATATTGTTAATAATATTTTGATGCTTTCTTTCTGTCTTTGACCTTCTTGGGATACATATTTAGCAGTGGTATCTCTGGACCAAAGCAATATTGACATTTTGATCATTTTTTTTTTTTAGGCAATTGGGAACTTGCCCAGGGTCACACAGCTAGTAAGTGATTGGTCTGAGGCTGGATTTGAAGTCAGGTCCTCCTGACTTCAGAGCCAGTGCTGTATCTACTGTGCCACCTGGCTGCCCCTCTAATCATTTTTTTTTTAAACAAAATTCCAAAGTGCCTTCTAAAATGGTTGGACAAATTCACAACTCTACCAACAGTGTATAGGTGTGCTTGTCTTTTCTCCAACATTGGCTATTTGCATCTTATGCCATCTTTGCCAATTTGCTGAATTTGAGATGAAACCTTAACAGTTCTTTTTTATTAGTCAGTCAGACAACAAGCATTTATTAAGCACTTGCTTTTTTTCCAGACACTGGGGAGATACAAAGAAAGGCAAAAACAGTCCCTGAACCTCAAGGAGCTCATATTCTAGTGGAGTAGACAACAGGTAAATCATTAGGTATATGGAAGGGTAATACAAGAAGGTAAGACTCCAGCATCTAAAGGGAAAAAGATGGTAAGGCCTCCTGAATAAATTGGGATTTGGACTGAATCTTGAAGGAAGCCAAGGAAACTAGAAGGCAGAGGTGAGGGGGCAGAGAATTCCTGATGGGGGAGATGACCCCCATCAGGCACAGAATGGGAGATGGAACGTTGTGTAGGAGGAATAGCAACTTGGCCTTTGTGGCTAGACCATAGTGTTTGCACAGGGAAGTTAAGTATAAGAAGGACCAGAAAGGCTGAAAAGGGGCCAAAGTAAAAAACTATAAAAGTAAACAGAGGAATTTATATTTGGTCCTGGAAATAAAAGAAAGCCCGTAGAGTTTATTGAGTAGGGGACAGGGAGCATAATATGGTCAGACTAATGCTTTAGAAAATCATAGAATGGATTAGAATGGGGACATACAAGAGGCTGGGAGACCAATTAGTGGACTATGGGAAGAGTGGAAGTGAGAGGTTACAAGGGAGAGGTGGCTGTGTGAGCAGAAAGAAGTGCAATATATGAGAATGGTTGTGAAGGTAAAAGTAATAAGATCTGGCGGCAGATTGAGTAGGACGGGAGAGTGACTGAGAGTGAAGAGTGGATGCCTGGACACATTTCTTTTGTTTTTTAGTTATTTGGAATGATCCTTCATGTAATATAATAATTTATATTTAATGTAGTACAATAACTCTTTTGAGAACTGTTCGTTCATATCTTTGTATCCATAATTCTTGGTTCTGAATTATTCATTCATTCAATCAATCAACAAAGATTTGTTAAACACCTGCTAAGTGCCAGACTCTGTATAAGGATAAAAATGAAGCACTGTGCCATCAAAGCATTTCTATTTGAGGGTAAGGTTGGTGAGGTGGAGGATGGAGGAGACAACAGCTACATATGTACATAATTATATACATGTATACACATACACACATACATGTACACATAGCAGATAGAGTGCAAGTTCTGAGAATTTAATGGACAAAAGATCTGAAACCCAAAAGCAACACAATAGATTGAAAATCAGGCTTCAAATCCAGAATCTGAGGCTTTAGGGGTCTAAAATTCTTAACAGTCACTCCCCTTTTTGAAGGGTACTGAACCTGTCTTGATTTTTTTTTTTACAGAGGAGGGAGAGAAGAGACAAAATACACCCATTTTTCAGTGTTTCAAATTACTAACTTGAATTTATAAAGGAGTAGTAGGCATTCACTTCCAGATAAATGTAATAATTTGCAGTGTAAGGCAATTGTAACAAGAGAAGGGGACCTGCTTCCTTTTCAGTCGTACAATCATGTATACATACACACACACACACACACACACACACACACACACACACACATATAAATTTTTTGGGGTGGGCAGTATCAGTTGGGGAAGATCAGAAAAGGATGCATGCAGGATATAATGTTTGAACTGAGTTTTGAAGATGACAAAAATTTTTAAAAAGGTAGAGGTGAAGAGGAGAGCATTCCAGATATAAGAACTATCAAATCTAAAAGTCTAGAATGGGAGAGCTAGTGTCATGTAAGCTAGAGTCTCATGAAGGCCGGTCTGGCTGGATCTCAGAGTGTAGGAAGGAAGGTGATGTATAACAAGGTTGGATGATAGATTGGGACAGATTGGGAAAGGCTACGAAAGCCAAAGTGAGGCCTTGTCCTAAAGATAACATTGGAGTTTATTGAGTAGAAGAATGACATGGTCAGAAAAGTACTTTAGGAAAACAAGTACTTCAGAAACTATGTTATTGATGGATTATAATAGCGTAAAACTTGAGGCAGAGAAAGCTCTTAAGATGCCATTGAAATTGTTCAGATGAGAGGTAATGAAGGACTAAACCAGGGTTGTAGCAATGTAAATAGAGAAGGGAATGGATGGAAGAGATGGCATCTCTTCAGCAAAGACTACAGTAAATGAAAGAATGAAGATTGATGTTAGGGCTTTTTAAATGTAGAAGAGGGGGCTCCTGGTGAATAGTTTCTGTTTTCTTCAAGAGCTATGAAGCATGATCTTCCATTGAGAGGTGGAAGATAGAGTGGAGGGGATGGATTCAGTAAAAAACAAAAGTCCTTCCTTTGCATTAGTGTCTTATCTACAGAGTGTCCCTAAAGTCTTAGCACAGTTTTAAGTTTTTAATTGCTTGGATTTTTGAGACAACAGGTTTTTTTGGATATCAGCCTTATAAGAGTCATTTGACTCAAAATTTTGCTTTTTCCCCCACCAATACTTTGTTGTTTATTTTATTCATGCAAAAGATTTTCCAATTTCATGTAATCAAAATTTATCTTTTTTTACCTGCTGTGATTTACTCAATCCCTTGATTCAACACATATTTATTAAAGAAGAGCCATCTTTTTTAGATGAAATCCATCCCCTTCTCCACTTACTATTGTTCTCCATACCTCTTCCACACCCTAACAAGATGGGAGAAAACTGTTTTCTCCTGCCTTTCCTGTTGATGAGCATGTTTATGTATGAACCATAAGTGAAGGCCTCTCACTTTTTCAAGGAAAATTAATTGGCAATAGGCCTTTGGGCTTGAGAGTTTGTCTTTTGTTTCCTGACTTCATTATTTCCTCTGGCACAAATTCAGGCATTTTCTTTAGTATCCAGTTCTGTGGCATATCCTGTCTTAGCAGGTAAGAACCATTGGCATCTGGTCTCTAGCCAAATACTTTAAACAAGGGTGGAATGAGTTAGCATGTGCATTCTGAGGGTTCTCTCCTTAAAGAGGCACCTCCTAATTCTTCTGATTTTCTGTGGTCTGTTGAATTGCAGGGACTATATTAAAACAGTGATAAGTCAAGCATGACTGTAGTATAGATATTCTGAAAGTAGAGATAATCTATGATCCATGAAAGGACTTTGTATTTTTCCTGCAGAAGTTACCAGAAGTAGTTCCAGTCAGATCTTTGCTGCTAAATTGAAAAAAAAAGTTGAATGAAACACCTATAAATTAAGTTGTGGTCTTGGCCCCCTGAAGTGTTTTCTTTCTCACAAAGACTCAGTGGGAAAAATCTACAGTCTAATGCTTCCTGGACTACCCTGAGTCTTCGAACTTAATAGAGTTTTAAAAAATATAGTATTTCATTAATTCTCAATTCAGGAGTGGGAAAAACTTTTCAGTGGAATATCTCCCAGATCATAGCTTTAGAGCTATAGGACCTCAAAGGCCTTCTTACTCAAATTGTTCATGTTACATATAAGGAAATTGAAGACTGGAATAGTTCAGTGATTGCATAAGGCCATATAGGTAATGTCAAGGGTGAAACTTGAACCCAGATTCTCTGACTCCTGAGCTAATGCCCTTTCCAAGATCAAATTTCCTGGCTTCTCAGTTGAGTACAATTCATCTCAAAGAATATATGAATCACCTTATTGGGTTTTCTCTATGTTGCTGAGAAGCAACATAGTCCATGTCTTTAAGAATTTTATAATCTATCAATAGTTATATGACATACAGAATAATAAACATGGCATAAAAGGTGACTGTGATAGCGGCAAAGAAGCATATCAGACAAAGTGCTTAGGAACAAATTCAAAGAGAGAGAGAGAGTTTATTTTCCTATGGGAAGAAAAGGGTGCCAAGAGGCTTCATGGGAAAGTTGCTACCTTAGGTATACACTTTTTAAACTGAAGTTTGAGACATGTGTAGTGCTGTATAATTTACTGGATTGGGAAATTAAGTAGGTTTGCTTAGATGATGTTGTACTCGGAAAGAAAATCCATTAAGCAGATATTCTTTGTAAAATTTCCTGAGTGAGCCTTGGTAGAAAGAAAACTAGTCCCTCTTTTTTCAACTTGCTTTCAGAGTCAAAGCATGACTGCATTTGTCACCAATTAAAAACATCCTCTTTCATCTACTTGTTAGGTTGGTTTGCAGGGTTTCCTCAATTTGATAGACTTGCTACCTACTGAAGCGTCATGGGTCGATGACTGATGATTGTATGACTGAAAAGGAAGCAGGCTCCCTTCCCTTGTTACAATTGACTTACACTGCAACTTATGATATTTATCTGGGAGTGAAGGGCTGCTACTCCTTTATAAATTCAAGGTTAGTTATTTGAAACACTGCAAAATGGGGTGGTATTTTCTTTCTTCCCTCCCTTGCAAAAACAAAAAATTCAGGACAAGTGCAGTAGCCTTCAAAAAGGGGAGTGAATGTTAAGAATTTTAGATCCATAAAACATCAGATTCTGGATTCAAAGCCAGGTTTGCAATCTATTTTGTTGCTTTTGGGTTACAGATCTTTTTTCGGCCATTAAATTCTCTGATATTGAGTTAGGAGGGGCCTATGGGATGCTTGACATGCAATTAAAAAAACAGGTAATAAAAAATAGTCTTCATTAAAATATCTGTAGAAAAGTAAAATTTAAATGACAAGATTATCCTGTTCATAAAAGCCAAAGCCATGAATTTTGCTTCCTTTTCTTTCCTTCTGCTGGATTTTTTGGCTATTTCATTATTCTTCAGCAAGTATTGGAATCAGTTCAGGAGAAATAACTAGATTGTCATTTCTCAGTGCCATAGGACGTAGCACAATCTTAGAATATAATAGGTACTTCTTTTTGTCCTTTAAAGTTTTTTTGTTCAGAGCTGTGACCCATTGATAAAAATGGACAACTTCCTTGGGGCAAAGAGAGGTTTAAGTGATTTACCTATGGTCATGAAAGGTAGTGTCTATAGAGACAGAGTTAAAACTCAGGTTTTTATAACTCTAAGAAGCTTGTGTCTACACATGTGTACACATGCATGTAAACAATGTGTGTATATATATATATACACATACACATATATATCATATGTATGTGAAGTTCTGGCAGCTAGGTGACACCATAATGCATAGAGTGCTGGGTTTGGAGTCAAGAAGACTCATCTTCCTGAGTCTGGCTTCAAATACTTATTAACTATGTGACCCTGGGCAAGTCACTTAACTTCTGTTTGCTGCTGGGAGCACCAGCGTCCCCGGCTGTGGTCTGATGCTGGCAGAGTGTGAAGAGAGAAAGAATCACGGGCCAGGTGAGAGCAGTGAAGAACAAACTCTGTTTATTGATCTGAGGGCTCAGGCTTATATAGTACTGGACCAAGCAACAGTAACATTGTTATTCATGAAAAGTACAAATCTAATTAGTGATTTCCTTACTTCCTTGTACCTTGTCTGTTACATTCTTTCCTGCATCCTGTCCTGTACCCCATCCGTTTCCTCCCTTCCTGCATCCTGTTCTCAAGAGACGGAACAGGGGGTGGTGAGCCGACATCCTGAGTTTCACAGCTGTCAGGTTTAGTACAAACTACAGGTAAGACCCGGTCTGGCCTAAGCCCTCCAACTCCCCAAAGCCGGCCCTCTACATCTCCCCCTTTCTTCTGTTCTAGCTTGAGAACATGGGATGCACATCAGCAGAAAACTCAAGAGTAACAAGAATACTATCAGAGTACGAAATGCAACAGCAAACTTGAAATATTCTGGAAAGTGTTAAGTTGCTTGATATAGTACAATAGCTTATAAACAATATCTTGAGGATCAATACCATCCATGTTATATTTTTGGAATGCCAAGCACCCTGAAGCTTATTCAATATTTGATCAGGAGTTACATTGGTAGTATTAGAAAGCAAATAGGGAGTTACACAAACGAAAGTATAATGGTCAAGTTATAGGTTTAACCCAAGGGGGTCAAGGCATATAAGTCCAATGTAATCATGACTCCATCCCGAAGCCATCTGCGACAGTCATCATTGCAAAAAGGACAGTCAACATCTTATTATTGGCTCTTCGTCTTCTCTGTCTCGCTTTCCTCCTCCACTTGTCTCTCCGACCAGTTTTTCCTTTGATGCTCAGGGTCTCTATCCCTCTGGTCAGTATGCTGACAGGTAGATGTTCGTCTCGGGAACCCAGACTGGTTCTCCTGCATGTTCTGGAAAAACACAAGCATAACCTCGACCTCAGGTTAGTAATTTTACTGGATCATCCCAATTACCTGTCTTTGGATCTTTCCACATTACTGTGACATCTGGTTGCTCATCTTACAACCTGTTCTTTTGCCCTGCAAAATGTTTTTGTGCAGTAGTATGTCCCTGATCATCTAGTGTTAAAATTTTATGGTATATATTACCTGATCCAATCTCCTTTTTAAATTTATGGTATATATTATCTGATCCAATCTCCTTCTTA
Organism: Phascolarctos cinereus; assembly: GCF_003287225.1. Lineage (NCBI taxonomy): Eukaryota > Metazoa > Chordata > Mammalia > Diprotodontia > Phascolarctidae > Phascolarctos > Phascolarctos cinereus. Next base: position 63,119,999 of record NW_027556402.1, on the reverse strand, counting down.
CCCTATTTTCTATTCCCTCTTTTTTCTGTTTATCAAGGAGGATTTTAATATCCTTGTTGCACCTTTCAACAATGGCTTGTCCAGTAGGATTGTACGGGATGCCAGTAGAGTGAGTGATATTATAGGTGAGACAAAATTGTGCAAAATTCCTGCTAGTATAGGCAGGACCGTTGTCAGTCTTGAGGTTTCTTGGATTGCCAAGAACACTAAAGCAAAACTAGAAATGATATTGCTTATGTCCTTCTTAAAAAATGTAACTAATCCAAAATATCTGCTTGTCTTCATATGATATTCATCTTTCCCCCACTTTTGCGCATACTCTGACACATACATTGTAATTACACTTAAAAAAAAGTGAATCACACATTAATATGAAATAAAGGAATTTTAGAATAAGACTCTCCCTAACATTGTGTAATTGTTCAGTAGAAAAATAGCCAACTAAATATGATTAAGTAATGTTTAGAACAGCATAAGTTTAAGTAGCTAAGAAATCAGGTATGTATAGAAATGTGTTTAAGGCTATGCTTCTTGGCAGAAAACACAGAAATAACTAAGTTTCCTATCTGTAGTTAAAAAAAAGATTCCCTAATGGTTTAATTAATAAAAATTATTTTCAACTCTGAAATGTTGTTTTAACTACTGACCAGGCTATGACAAATTTATGCTGGATTTTCTAATACAAGGGAGTTAGGCAGTAGAACTCTGCAGCAAAGCAAAAGAATTTCTTTAGTTATCTACTGAATTCAAGAGGTTTTGTTGGGCAAGGGTAAAAATCTATTTCTAAATATTCAAAGACAAATAAATGTCCCCTTTCCCACTTACTTGTTTAATTTGCTTGCAAACCTCCAAAGAACCACCAGGACAAATGAAAGCCTAAAAATATTGCTATTAATATTCTAACAAAGTCAGAATGAATAATTTTTTAAATCAAAAAGTTCTATCAAAGATATGTTAAAAAGGACTTATGAAGTTATAGCCTTTTATATACTGTAAAATATATTAAGATTTTAGCTATATTATAACTAGTACTAAGGAGCTGATTCAGAAAATTTACAAGCTACATCTTACTGGAAATTTTAGTATACATACAGTGCATTAGACTGTGTTTAACATACGAACTGCTCATGTCAAATTTCTAAAGCAGAGAGTTTATTTACTCCTACCCTTGAAGTTTCCTCCCACCTGATTAAGAAAACAAGTTGATTTGTTTTCTAATTATTGATATAACTTAGCTTCTTAAGTAATTTTCCTCTTTTTTGAATTCCAATGTAATTTTTAAGTTACCTAAATGGTGGTTGTAGATAAAATGATACAAGCTTTATTTTCTAGAATTACGTAAGATAGAACTCTTGATTTACAAACTGATCTGAAATGAATGAAAGGTTGCAAAGGACATGTATCTACAAGCTATAAAGTTAAGTATGCTATTTTAGCTCTAACTTCAATAAAACTTTTTTTTTTAATATGTATAAGGCAAATGTCCCATTTTCTTTGATTATTAAAAAGGATCTAAAATGAAATCCCCTTAACCACTGATTTTGGTTAGTCTGCTCATCTGCCATATCACATTTACCTTTGGTTTTTGTTTTTGTTTTTTTAAATACTGTTTGGAAATGTGATGGCTGACAAAAAATGTTAATACACAATTTTCTTTGAGATTCTTGAAAACCACAAAAATTTCTAATGTCATAACACTGCAAATTCTAACATTTAATGTAAAGTCATCATAATTCTTTGCATGCCACAACGACGCACACCTAAGGCCAACTTTTTCAGAATGTACTATAACTTAAATAAAATCAAATAGGGAGACATATATAAAATGGGAAATACAGTGTAGCTTCATATCACAGCTCCTGCTTGTCCATAAGGCATTATGGAGGGAGTAATAACTTCACTTACACACTGACTTTGTAAATGTGATCAGCTGCCAATGTCCTGAATATTTATGACATGGGTCTTTTTAACAAGAACAGGACAGCAGCATGGTAACCACTTTTCTAAGTATATTTTCTATACAAAATAATTCCAAGATATAATCTCATACAGTACTATTATTTTAAACAATAATCAATAAAGTAGCAAATATGTGAAAATTGCAACACCACAAAGACTGAGCACTGCCATTTCCTAGTGTAATCAATGTTGCTATTAGTACAGTCTTGGCGAGCAAAATAGTCAGCAGATTGAATCTTGGTGATACTCTTGACTGATTTCAGCTATGACTTGCAATGCAATGGTTGGACAGTACAGGTATCTTATGCAGAGATTTCAGTAGCAGAATGGCAGTTGGTTTGTTCTCAATAGAAATGACAATGATGCAGTTGACAATTTAAAGAAAGACAATGTTCTTACTTGCATGCTGAAATTCTAGTTGTGTCCTCTGTATTTGAACACTTTCAAATAATATTATCTGTCTCTGTGCTCTGCCTACGAGCTCTGCCCCATATTAGCTAACTATCTTATAGGACACTACTTAGCCAGTGCAGCTTACTTTCCCTTTAAATCAGAGAAGCTGAAAAGCGGCAGTCTTGTTCTGAAGTTTACTTTCGCTTTTGAAGACGCTCAAAAGCTGTAGTCTCGTTTGTCCGCCTGTGTGGTTTGCTTTCCCACCTGTGCAGTTTGCTTTCACTTTAAATCTGAGACCCCGAAAAGTGGCAGTCTAGTTCTGACGTTCACTTTAAGAGACCCCGATAAATGGCAGTCTCGTTCTGATGTTCACTTTCACTTTAAGAGACCCCCATAAGCGGCAGTCTCATTCTGATGTTCACTTTCACTTTAAGAGACCCCCATAAGCGGCAGTCTCGTTCTGATGTTCACTTTCACTTTAAGAGACCCCAGAAGCGGCAGTCTTGTTCTGATGTTCACTTTTACTTTAAGAGACCCCCATAAGCGGCAGTCTGGTTTCTTTTTAATCCCCGCTTAACCTGGTGAAAATAAAAAAACTGTATAGGAAAATTATTGCCCTACTTTGTTAGTGTCTTCTCTTGCCGACTGGAGCTTCTTTTCTAGGACTGTTAGCCAAACAGCTCACCTTGTCCAGGGCCACTCTGCCGAGGGAAACCTTCCTTTCAGGCTCCTGTCTAGGCGCCAAATGCCAGAGTGCCTGCGACCCGGCTGTGGTCTGATGCCGGCAGAGTGTGAAGAGAGAAAGAATCACGGGCCAGGTGAGAGCAGTGAAGAACAAACTCTGTTTATTGATCTGAGGGCTCAGGCTTATATAGTACTGGACCAAGCAACAGTAACATTATTATTCATGAAAAGTACAAATCTAATTAGGTGATTTCCTTACTTCCTTGTACCTTGTCTGTTACATTCTTTCCTGCTCCTGTCCTGTACCCCATCCCGTTTCCTCCCTTCCTGCATCCTGTTCTCAAGAGACAGAACAGGGGGGTGGTGAGCCGACATCCTGAGTTTCACAGCTGTCAGGCTTAGTACAATCTACAGGTAAGACCCGGTCTGGCCTAAGCCCTCCAACTCCCCAAAGCCGGCCCTCTACAGTTTGCTTAATCGATTAGAGAAGGAAATGATAACCCACTCCAGTATCTTTTTCTAGAAATCCCCACAGGGGCTCATGGAGAGTTGCATGCAACTGAAGAAAAACAACAATGTGAGGTTTGCATATATAAACAAGAAATTATACAGAAACTGTGATATAAGGAAAGTCTTCAAAGAAATACATTCTCAAAAAAAGAGATGGATAGGCTATGGGAGTGTGATGTGGAATTCACAAAAGTTTATGATTTGGGGATGCATTAAAATAGGTATAGCTTCCAGGAATGAGGTAATGGTTCCCTCATGCTCTACCCTTGTTAGATGCTATCTGGAATACTGTTTTTCAGTCCGGGTGCCACAGTTTAACTAAGACTTGATAATCTAGATAGAGTCCGGAAAGAGGAAAGATGCCTGAGAAACCTGTGTCCACATCACATGAATATCTATTGAAGGAATTGGGCCAGATTTGAATTCAGGATGGTGAGTCTTCCTGACTTCAAGCCTGGTATTCTACCCACGGAGCTACCTAGCTACCACAAAAGTACTACTACTATAAATATTTTGTATATACATCAGACTTTTTCCCTTTGTCTTTGACCCCCTTGGGATATATGCCCAATGGTGATATCACTTGATCAAAGGGTAGAGACTTTTACAGCATATTTCTAAATTGTTTTCCAGAATGATTTGTCCAATTCACAAGTCTATCAATGGTACATTAAAATGTGTCTGTTTTCTCATAGCTTCTTCATCAGTGCTCGTTTTTGTCTTTCATTACCTTTGTTCATCTGATCAGTTTGAAGTGAAATCTCAGAATTGTTTTAATTTTCATTGAAACCATCTCTTGTGAATGAAATGTATATATTCAGCATTAGAAAGGACTCCAGTTTCATCTAGTTTGGGAATTCTCGACTTTTCTGAAGTCATAGATGGCTTTGGCAGTCTAGTGAAGCCTACAAACCCCTTCTCAGAATAATGGTTTTAGATGAATAAAATGAAATACATAAAATTCCTTTATAAAGGAAACCATGTATATTGAAAAACAGGTATCAAAATGTATTTTAAAAAATACACATGGGGGTAACTAGGTAGTACAGTGGATAGAGCTCTGGCCTTGAAGTTAGGAGGACCAGAGTTCAAATGTGACCTTAGATACTTGACACTTACTAGCTGTGTGACCCTGGGCAAGTCACTTAACTCCATTGCCTAGCCAAAAAAGAAAATAAAAACTATAAAAAAAAATACACATAGGTTCACAGAATCCTGATCAAGAATCCTTGGTTTAGGGGCAGCTAGGTGGCACAGTGGATAGAGCAGCGGTCCTGAAGTCAGGAGGACCTGAGTTCAAATCAGGCCTCAGACCAAACACTTGACATTTCCTAGCTGTGTGACCCTGGGCAAGTCGCTTAACCCCAATTGCCTAAAAAGCAAAAAAAAAAAAAAATCCTTGGTTTAATCCAACCAAGAGAGGCGTGGTTATGGAATAGAGAAAGACTTGGATTTTGGGATTTGGAGTCAGAAGACCTCTTCTCAAATTGTGCCTTTGCCACTTACGGCCCTGTCTAACCCTATAAAATAAGGATATGGGATGAAATGATATCTAATGTTACTTTTTTAATTTTTCAGTTGAGGAAACCAAGGCTCAGTATTAAGTAACTTGCCTAAGATCCCAGGGCCTCAGATAATAAATCCATTCATCTTTTCATTGCATTCCTTTGGCAACTGAGCTTATGCTGATTTTCTCTCTGTCTCCATATTACTCCCAATACAAAGTTAGCTATAAATTAAAACAACAAAAGAAAAAAAGACTACAGGTATGTATATTATCATAACTGGTAATATTTTTGATGGGATAAATATGGCACATAACAGCTCCATTCAGTTCTAGCTTGCTTTAATGGAGCTTTGAACCTCTTTATTATTTTATGTTCTATTAGCATTTTGGTTTCTGTCTCCTTTACAATGACAAATCAATTGAGCATTTAAAAAAATCTAAAATTTTGACTATCATATCATTTTAAGCAGCCAAGCTATGACTTTTAAAAAGTTATAACAATTTTCATAAATCGTTATTTCCACGATCCTGAGAGGAAGAAGTAGGGGAAAATTTGTTAGCTTTCAAAGCAAGCTGCAGATGGACTTGTTTCTGAGGTGAAGGTTCTCTGTACAGGCTGGGAGGGTGAAGTTGCTGGCATTTCCACTTGGTTACAACTGAATGGAGTTAATCTTTAATTTGTCATTTAACAGGCACACAGAGTCCCAGAACTGGGGAAAATGCTGAGCCAATGAAAGATGAATTTCTCATTTGTTTTGTGAAGAGAAATGGTAAAAGGTAGGGAAAATATTTCTTGAAGAAGAAAAAAAAGAACTGTGGTAGACTCTATTGGACTACAGAGAAAGACCTTTGAAAATAAACTGGTAGTTATACAGTTATGAAGCATGACTAGATCCTCAGGACATTTCAAATTGCATATAAGAATTTATAACAAGTTATAACAAGGTATTTTGAACTGATTAGCATGCCTAATAAGGTAGTGGAATTCATTAATAGGCACTTTTACAGAAAAATTGGCATTAAGACAATAGCATTTGTGCAAACAAAACATTTTCTCCATGCATTTTAAAGTTTTGGGTTTTGGGGGAGAGTGGGGAGCAGTGAAGGAAAGGAGACTACAGCTTTAAGTGTACTCATAGAACTGGAGGTTGGAACAAGGCACCTTAATAGAAAAAAAAATTAATGTTTCAGAGGAATGTACAAGAATTGGGAGAGTGAACTGTGTTAATAAATGTGCTAATTACTTTAAACTATTCTTAGTTCTCCTTAAAGGGAATTTGAACTTATGGAAAGTGTGTAGCATGAAGGCTGAGTAACTAGGTGCTTGTCTACTGAGAAAAAGTATAAGCATATATACATTTAACATGAAAATTAATATGCAAACACATGCTTCTACATGCATGAATATCCATTATGCAGAATACAACACATATATTGGTATATGTATATGTGTGTATCAACATAGGTTTCACATGATATATCCAACTGTATATCTTTAGATATGGATACAAACATATACATACAAAAATATGTAGATATAATTGAGGTAGAAATCAATATAGCAATAGATATAGAAATGAATTTAGATATGGATATAGATAGATATGGAGTTCAATATAGATATAGATGATATAGATATGGAAATTGATATAAATGCAGATGTAGATATGATATAGTTATAGATACAGATAGATATATAGATTGAGATACAGTTAGAGATATAGATTTAGATAGAGATATGGATAGAGTTCAATATAGATATGAAAATAGATATAGAAATAGATAGAAAGTTTGATATTGATATGGCTATAGTTATAGATATATATAGATAGATATAGATATAGGTTAAATATGGATATACAGATAGAGATGGCGTTAGAGAGAGATAGAGATGGAAATAGAGCTAGAGCTAGGTGGTGTCGTGGCAAAATGGATAGCGTAGTGAGCTGGCCTTTTGAGTCTGGGAGACCTGGGTTCAAGATGTGCCTCTGGCCCTGACAAGTTTCTTAACCTGTCAGTGCCCTACACAACTCTGTAAGATATTAAGTTGTAGAGAAATTCTGAGCTACATTAATAGAAGGAGCTTCTTTATCAGAGAGCTCTTCATATCAGTGAAATCATAGGCCCCCATCCCTTCTCAAGAGGTAAAAAGAGTTGGTTTTTAAGTTGGTTTTTGGTGGCTTGAGGGTAGAGGAGAGGGATCCATACCTGTGATTCTGTCAGTTTCGAGAACTCTTGGTAAAAATTCTTTCTGCAAATGCACATCTGTAAGTCTAGACTGGCAGTGTGGTGTCTTATTGTGGAAGGGTTTGAATTCTAGGAAAGATTTAAACTTTGTAGACTATAGGAAGCCATTGGAAATGGCTGAGCAGAAGAGAGACATGATGACATATATGCTCACGGAAACAAAATTCTGACATCGATATGAAGAGAGGATTAGAGGGTAGAGAGAAGGGAATTCAGGAAACCCTTCAGAAGGCTTTCAAGTGAAGTTGACATTTATCATGCACTCTTTATGTTCAAAGGGCCTAATATACTTAGCCTTGTGCTAAGCACTGTGAGCACAAAAAGGGTGAAAAGATTATACCTTCTCTTGAGAAGCTGGGCAAGTCTCTTAACCCCAATTGCCTCAAAAAACAAACAGATAAACAAATAGATGAATAAGTAAATAAATAAGTAAATGAATGAATAAGTAATTAATTAGACAAACAAATAAATAAATGGGAGAATAGATTCCTGGAAGAAGTCAGATTGGGTAGGTTCAAGAGGACAGGTAAATGGTTGGCTTTGGGAAGGAGGAGGTTAGTAACAGATGACTTCCCCGTAGTGCTTTCAAATACTCAGGCCAGTACCACTCTGCTAGAGGCCTCTATTTGTCCTGGTCCCTAGCTCTATTTAATACCACTTAAGCTGGTAACACATAGTTCCTTAGGGACCTTTTCAGTAGCAAAAAAACCTGCTTAACCTATTTATTTCTGTTGCTTAGCTTAATGAGAACTCAGCTTTTTAGTTTATTTCCAGGGAATAAGTATCATTTAATTATGAAATATTTTAAAAAGTAGAATAATAAGACATGCAATAATTTAAGTAGTGCAAAAGTAATTTTCTTGTGGAAAGACCAATTAAATTATCTCCAGTCTAGAATATAGATAAAATAACTTGGGAATTCATATAACCAACAGGCAGCATTATGGAACAAGAGAAGGAGTTAGAGTCCATAAAGCATTTTTATTAATTAATCATTCCAGCAATAAGAATTTATTAAAGTGAGTAACATTAGCAATATAACCTTAACATACGAGAAAGTGTGGTATAATGGTTAGAGAGCTAGCTTTGAAGCCAGGAATCCTGGGTTCAGGGCCTGCCTCTGATAAATACTGCTTGACTGACCTTGGGCAACTCATTTCAACTTTCAGTGTCCCAGATAACTATAGAAGTCTATAAACTGAAGGGCAGGTAGAGATTTGTATTAGTAGGAGTTTCCTCATCAGGAATTCCTTATACTGATGAAATCTCAGGTCCAATTTAAAAAACAAAACAAAACAAACTAACCAACAGAAACATTCCCAAAATTGGTGGAATATTTTACTTTGCTTTTAGAGATTGTACCTGACCTTATTTGATCCTCACAACTGTTAAAATACTGGCAATGCTACTATTATTGTAGTTAGGGCATCTAGGTGCTGCAATGGATAGAATGCTGGCCTGGAGTCAGGAAGACTCATCGTCATGAGTTCAAATCTGGTTTCAGACACTTACTAACTGTGTGACCCTGGGCAAGTCACTTAACCCTGTTTGCCTCAGTTTCCTCATCAGAAAATGAACTGGAGAAGGCAATGGTGAACCACTCAAGTATCTTTGTCAAGAAAACTCCAAATGGAGATACGATTGTAAAACAACTGCATTACAACAACAACTACAACAAAATGAAGATGATGCTAGTGTTATCATTTCCATTTTACCGATGAGATAATTGAAGTTCAGAAAGGGTCACCTGTTTGCCTGAGGAAATAGCTAGTGTCATAGTTGTGACAGAACCTAACTGCTAGTACATAGCTCTCATCCCTATGCCTTGTCGTTTTGAAAAATCAAATCTTTCTTAAGGAATTCCATAATTTCATTCCAAGGTTGTACTTTGCTTGACTTGCTCCTTGCCTATCCTGTCGTAATTGATTCAGCTCAGTTTGTGGTGGACAGAGTAGATGATAGACAAAGGCAGGTGGCTCACTGTAGGTATCACCTCTGTCCAAGTCCATGGAACGATTCCAAGTTCATGAGCGAACATTTTTACTTTTGGAGTGGTCCCTGTGCAGATCAGCGTCTGCTCTGTAATTAGTTATCTTGGAGACACACCTGGACTTGAACCTGGGTCTCCTGTCTCTATGGCCAGCTCTCTCTTCACTATGCCTGAATGCCAAGAATGAAAACAAAACTGAAACAATAACCAGAAAAAGACATTGATTTTTTTCCCCCAGGTAATTGCAGGTTGATATTCCTTTAGAACTCCCAGAGATGCAATACTTTGTTTGGGGTCTCAGAACGAACATTTCCTGCATTGGCCAGTTTTACCTAAGGCTAGGAAAAAGTGCTATGTAGCTGTAGAGATAATGATTAGTCTAAGTGTCAGAAAAGAATAGGGGGAAGAAAGGAGGAGGATTGAATTCTGCCTTCTTCCTTTGGCAAAGTCATGATTAGTGCACTGAATATCCTTTATCTCCACATTCCATCCCTTTTCCCTTAGGCTTTCCAAGATGAAACAAGCACCACTTCTTTCCAGGAGAATTTCTTCTTTGAGTCTTGAGACTACGGTCTCTAGGACCATGACCATGTACTGAGGTTCCATGTCCTAGATACTTTCTACAAGGATGGAATCTTATTTATTTGGAGGTGGAATTATTAGTACCATTTCCAGAGCTCATGTCAACTACTTGAACCTGGAAGAGACATGGTGTGGGATGGGTGACTCAGAAGTCAAAGCAGAATGTGAGGGCTGATGGAAGATGGAGCATCCCAGTTATTCAAGCTAATTGCAATGGACGACTCCTACCTACAGCTGAGCAAAGGAGCAAAATGTTCTTCCAACCTCTTTCTTTTCTTTTCTCTTGTTACCTGTGGTGAATTTTCTGATGATCAAATCAATTAATTAAGCTTTCACGACAGTTGGAAAAGTGAGCAAATGCATTCTCTTGGAGAAATAAAGAAGCCAAGAGGTCATGAGGATTTTTAATCTTTTATGTTCTTAAGTAGAAGTGACAGAAACTTGGGCTTTTTCAAAAGGCATAATGTATTTTACTCTAATTTTGCTGAAGTTAGGAAGCATTTCCTCTGGAATGGCATTAATAAAATATTCAAGAAAACTGCCATCAGGAAAACTTGATGAGTGAAAACCTCCTGCTTAGAGACAGTGATTATTCTTATTTAACATTAATAATCACCGACTGTGTGCCAGATGCTGTATACTCATTTCCAATGTGGCTGAAATAATGAATATTGTCATTATGAGGGAACATATGAAAGGCATTGTTCTTTCTGTCCTGGAGTATGAATTTAAAAGGAAAGAAAAATGACCAGATAAAGGCAGATATACACTCACTCTCCTCTCCCCTCCACCATCTTGACATTTCATGGAGTAGTGTGGGGAATGGTAGCCAATCTGAAGAACTGAAGTTAAGACTCACACAAAGGGCAATGGGGAAACACATGGTGGGCAGGAGTGGGCAGCAATAAATTACAATCAGGTAATCATGCAGAGGTAGTGGAAAAGAAATCATCAAGGACATGTGTGATGGAAAAGGAAGAGATTCTGTTCCTTTGTGAAGATGAGGGATACCTAATGGATAGCTTCAATGCTGTACTTGGGATTTCAAGGAATTCAAGGAAAGACCTTCAGTTCATTGTACCCCCTTGAAGCAAACCTTTCAAAGGAAATGGGCAAGAATCACACAGGCTGGGCATAACTGAATAGGTTGTGATCAATGGAAGAAATACCTGCATTGATGAGATCACTAGGCATTAGCATTTTGGTACTGGGTCTTGGGCTAATAGAGTTTGGGTTGGCTTTCTTGGTGAGGTCAATGGGCATTTCTGCATTTTTCTTTTGTTTAGAGGAATTTATGGGGAGTTACCCACACTAAAGAAACTACATGCTCAGTCTCTATCCCTGTCACTATCTATGTGAGGTAGGGAGGGCAATGTTACTTTTTTTTTTAAATAGAAATAAGGAACCTTAAGCTCAGAGAACATATGTGATTTGCCCAAGTTCATAGAGCTTGCAAGTACCTGTGACATTACAAGAATTCACGTCATCACATTTCCAGGTCCAGTATTCTTTCAGCAAGAGATAATAGACACTGGGTGGATTTGAAGAAGCATATGCTTCTGTAAGGCTAACAACAGCAGATTTTTTTCGGTATTGCAATGTCACTCTGGGGCCAAGGTCTTTGCCTCTGAGAGCTCCCTCATGCAAGGAAAGCTTATAGTAAGACAAACTTACTATTAGAAGAGGTTGGCCCTATCACTATGAAGTGGTCAATGCTTTAAGGCGAGTCAAAAGACACCTCTTTACTCAAATATTAGTCAATCATTCTAGGTAAGGTTTTGACTCCAGGAAGATATTGCTACTGGGCGACTGAAAAAGGTGCTAAACTCTTTGTATTTGTAACTCCATTTGCAAAATTACTTTAAGTAATTAGCTAGCTGTTTATTAGCAGAGTAGGGTTCTGAGAAAGTAGATATAAGACATAAATTTGATTGGAGGTGAAGAGGGCATGGTGAAGGTAAAAGAAGATGTGATGGAGGTGAAAGGCATGGCAGTGAGCTATTGTTGTGGATGTCAAACCTTAATGGAATTTGGCTGGGGCCAGGAGTGGGGAACAATGGAAAGCATAAACTGAGTTCATTTTAGAAGGCAGAAAAATCAGAAAGATAGGGAACAAAAGTCCAAAAAGGGGAGGTTGGAAACTTCCTGGCAGCAGTCTTTGCTTGCTTCTCAATTTTGCTTGGGTTTGATACTTCTGTTGGAGAGAAGAGCTGTCGTGGATAGGGTGCTAGACTTGGAGTCAAAAATGCCTGGTCTCCAAATCCTGCCTCAGACACTTACTCTGTGACCCTGGGCAAGTCATTTTACCTCTCTGTGCTTCAATTTCCTTATCTATAAAGGGAGACATTTGGACTTAAGGGCCTCTGAGATCCTTTCCAAATCTAAATCATTACCTTAAGGCCTCAGTTTCCTCCTCTCTAAAATGAGGTAATTGTACTAAAGGGTCATTAAAGAACCTTTCAGCTCTAAAAGCCAAAATATGTATTCCAGTAAAAATTCTAATTCTATCAGTTTTATTAATGAATACCTTCTGAGGAGAGCGTGAAGTTCCTATCTTTACCTACAAAGTCATAAAATGTCTCCTACAAAAGACACTCTTCAAAACTATTCCTTGCAAATGCAAAACATGGTGCGATAATAAATAAAAAAAATAAGGACCCAGAACTGCTTAATAAATGTATTTTAGTGGCAAAAGACAAAATTTACCATGACCAGGATTTATCCATAAATGCCCTAACTTTGCAGTTGTGTGGGATCACCTGATATTTTACTAGGTGCCAAGTTTCAAATAGGACGATTAATAATCCCATTTCTTGAGTATTTCAATCTCATTTCACAATGTGAAATTGCTAAGAGATACACATTTATCAAGTGTGCTCCATCCTATTAGTTGCCTTATGTCGTTTTCCTTGGTATATGTTCTGAGCTATAAGGATTGCTTGTTGTCATTTTGTTTTATGATCAATAACAAAGACTTTTCTTCATATAAGGCAACTAATCTCCCTCCCTAGTTTTGACTAAGGTTGACTCAAAGTCATTAAAAACCAATTCATCCTTCTGGAGAGTTCTTTTCTTCTTATATCCTCTTTCTCTGTTGTTCAGCTCCATTTCATAGTAGGCCTGTATCTATGCTATACAAATAATTATCAAAGCAACTAATTTTTTTTGAGGTACTGCCTCTATCCAAAACCTCATTCTCATTTGCACATGAGAAATTCAAACTTAGGTGAACAGATAATTGGATAATTTTCATGCCATGCCATAGTAACAAGCTACTATTTAAGTTAATGAAAAGAGGGGTGTAGTAGAGGATTCTATTTTGCCTGTATGTCAGAATATTTAAGTGGGAGCTTCCCATCATTTAGGAATTGGAAATCAACAACTCTTGGATCAGTTATAAGGAAGCAACAAATGCTTGACTCCTGATTGACAGTGGTAACCTCCTTATTATGACCAGGAAAAGGGAAATTTCACATTCTGTAGTTTCAGCAGTTTCTGAGTTGTAGCATTAAATCCTATTTAGGAAGCATGTTAAGTGTTTTTTACTATAATATATGTTTACATTCAGAATTCCATGTTATGTTATAGCGTCTTACCCACGAATGGATGCTAATGATTTTGATCAAATCTTGAGCTGGATGGAGCTCAGGGCCATCTAGTCCAACTGATGGGGTATGGGCCCAAGCCAAGACCTTTGCACCTTACCCCAAAGAGAATTTGGGTCCCATTTATGTACAGGCCCAGAAAACCCTTGAACTTTCCTTGAACTTACTTACTTGGTCCAGGAAGTCTCAGGCAGTTGCCTGAGGCTATAATCCACTCAACTGGCCTTTCCTTATCTCTTAATCTTCCAATTCTTTGTTACCCTAATTAAGTCTAGCCCTCCATTGTCTATTCCTGGGTGGCCCATTCAACCTCCCCAGATGCTTCCATCAAGATTCTCCCAGGACCCTTCCCCCAGTCACCCCAGCTTCAAGACCCTCCCTAAACCCCTCTGCAGCACTGGCCACTCCCATCAAGACACCCTTTCTCCCCCCCCCCTTCACCCTGAAACTACTTGGCCACTCCTAGATCCCTCTCATAGTTTTTCTGCATATAAGATCCATCCTGGCCACCATTTAGGGGCTGAGACTTCCTTATGCCAGCAGGTCCTTATGAGTGTCACAGATGTTCAGATTCCTTAAGAATCTGGCCTATATGGCTCATCTTCAACAAACCTTGTCTTTGGCTGAAAGAAGGCTTGGGTCAAATTCTTTTAGGCAGGACCCCTGTGCCATGCTTTTGGGGTCCTAGAACCCTTAAACCTCTAAACCTCAACACAACCTTCTAATTTTATAGATGAGGAAACTGAGGATGTGGGCAATTGAAGACATGCAAAAGGTCACCAAAGTAGTGAGCTGAGTGTCACAGGTGAGATTTGGACTTAGGTTTCCTAGTTCCAGGACCAGGAATCTTTCCCTTCCATCGTATTAGTTTTTCTCTTTCTGTGGTCCATCTGTCTTATATGGAATAGGACATAGATCACAAAAGTGAATCTGTTGTAGATGGGTTCATAAATTTCAACTTGTTTTGCAGAGTGGCTGCTTTAATAGAAAATTAAATTAGGTAAGACAAATGCTAATGCTTCACTGAGGCTATCTCCATGGCAGTGTAGAGCTCCCTAGCATGAAGATTTCCTGATTCTGCTGAGTCAAAGATAGACTTCCTCCTTTGACCTAGACCTAATAGATGTGATATTGTGCATTATTGTTATCTACGTTTGCTCCACCCCTGCCCCCATCCCCACCTAGATTCTCAGCTCATGAAACCTGAAAACTTGTCTTGTCTAAGGTAGTTAGGTAGTATAGTGAATAAAGCCCTGGCCTGAGTTTTGAGAAGACCTGAATTTTAATCCTGCCTTAGATACTTACCAAGTGGGTGATGCTAGGTAAGTCACTTAACCTCTGTCAGTCTACTTTTATCTCTAAAATGGGGGGAAATCCTAGCAACTACCTCACAGAATTATTGTGAGGATCAAATTATATACTTCTTTTTAAAACATAAAGAACTATGTAAATGTTAGGTTGAATCATCTCAGCTTTCTATCCTCCCAGTGCCTAACATTGGACTCTGCACAGAGTAGGCATTTTATAAATAAACATGGTTTAGTGTTCAGTCCATAATACTTCACTAACAATGGGCTTTGATGGCATTTTCAAGAACAGGTAATGATAAGGTAATAACTTTGGAGCTGGGAGGGACTTCAGAGAGCAGCTAGTCCAACATACTTGACCCCATTTTACACATGAGGAAACTGAAGATCAGGGAGGTTAAGTGATTTGCTAGGGAGTCATTAGAATGATAGAATAGATGTAGAATAGAATAGAATAGAATAGGATGGAATGGAATGGAATGGAATGGAATGGAATGGAATGGAATAGAGAAGAATAGAATGGAATGGAATGGAATGGAATAAAATGGAATAGAATGGAAAAGAATGGAATAGAATGGAATAGAACAGAATAGAATAGAATAGGATGGAATGGAATGGAATGGGATGGGAAGGAATGGAATGGAATGGAATGGAATAGAATGGAATCGAAAAGAATAGAATGGAATGGAATGGAATGGAATGGAATGGGATAGAATGGAATAGAATAGAAAAGAATGGAATAGAATGGAATAGAATAGAATGGAATGGAATAGGATGGAATAGGATGGAATAGTATGGAATAGGATAGAATAGAATGGAATAGGATGGAATATATGGAATAGGATAGAATAGAATAGAACAGAATAGAACAGAATGGAATGGAATGGAATAAACAGAATATAATAGAATCATTAGAGATAAAATTTGAACTTGCAACTCAGACTCTTGAGCCAGTATACATTTGGTATGTGTAGAGCTGTAAGATGCCAACCACTAACTCCCAGGGTAGGCAGTTGGCCCATTGAAATCAAACTTCTCTCCTTCTAGTGGGAATAAAAGCTTGTTTTTCTTAAGTGTTTCTCTTAAGTTTTAGAGAACAACCATTTCTTTCTTAGCCAGTATACCTTATCAGTATTACAGAGGCAGTAGACCCATCATACTCCTCAGGGAAAAAGTTATGTTTTAGGGAAAATAATAGCATTTCCTGTCTCTGTTTTTATTGTACCTACTCCTTGTAGAACCACAGATCTTTTTTGCATAAAGTTTCTTGTTTGTTTTCCCCAACAGGTTCTTAAGGGAATGGTCATGCCAGGTTTTTACAATGCTGAGAGAAACATTTATCCTCTATTGTCTGTGGTAGAGAATGTGCCATAGATGTGGGGAGAAGTTTCATTTTGGACCAGATATCATTATGATAGTTTTGAAGGCCTTTTAATTTTGAAGATGAGTCAACTGCTGTTTTGAAAGTTCTTTGAGGGGCAACTAGGTGGCGGAGTGAATAGAGCACTGGCCCTGAAGTCAGGAGGACCTGAGGTCAAATCCAGCCTCAGACCCAATACTAGACACTTACTAGCTGTGTGACCCTGGGCAAGTCACTTAACCCCATTGCCTAGCCAAAAAAAAAGAAAAAGTCCTTTGAGATCATCTGATGAAAGTACACATTGTTATTTCTGGTATTGCAGGACTATTAAGCAAAGAAGTATTAGTCCTTTTAAAATTTTAAAACATAAAAAACCCAGCAATAGTAGTAAGATGACATTCTTCATAGCTATGAGATTGTGAGAACATTCTGAGAGATCAGAGAAGACTTTGAAACTTAATTATGTGTGCATAGCAATACCTAATTAAATTCTGATTTTTATTTCTTGTTTAAGGTATCTCAGACTGCAGTAAAACAGTATGGTTGAAGGAAGCATATATGTGTATGTGTACGTGACTATATGCATTGACCTAAACTAGTCTTATCCTAATTTGATACTTCTTAGCAATTCTGAAATAATAATTTCATTGTTGTTCAGTCTCTTCATGGCCCCATTTAGGGTTTTCTTGGCAAAGATACTGGAGTGGTTTGCCATTTCCTTCTCCAGCTCATTTTACAGATGAGGAAACTGAGACAAACAGGGTTAAGTGACTCGCCCAGAGTCACATAGCTAGTAAGGGTCTGAGGCCAGATTTAAACTCAGGAAAACGCTTCCTTACTTTAGGCCAGGCACTCTATCTACTACACCAGCTAGCTGCTAGTAATTTCATTGAATTACTACTATTACCAGCTCCCTCCCCTCCCCATCCATTCCAGGTCCCAAGCCAGTTCACGATAGCTGTTGAAAATCCAAACCCAACTTCAGATAATTCTATATATTATCTTTAGTGAGGCAATATGGTGTTATAAAAAGAATGCTGTCCTTAGAGCCAGGTGATCTGGGTTTACATTCTGACAATATCACTTCTTTTCTAGGTTGCTGTGGGCAAACCACCCTCTGAGTCTCAATTTTTCATTTGTAAAATGGGATAACAAGTGTACTACACATAGTTCACAGGGGTATTGGGAAGAAAATGCTTTATATATATAAACGCAAGTTATCTTAGAAGCTGTTGTAGATAGAGGTCTTAGAAAATATTCTCTTTTGTCGTTTAAAAGTTTATTAAATGACAATGCTTTTGAGTTAGTCATCTTTACCTTTTCAGAATTTAATCTTTGACTTATTGAAAAAAAATCAAAGGGTTTCTATATATTTGACTTTCTAAATTTTCACACGTTAAAAGCCCCTTATGTTTCCTTAGTTATTGAAAATGTGGCAATTTGTCCTTCTATCACAAATACCCAAAGCTGTAGTGTGATTTTGAGCTTTAATATCTTGGTAGCTTCTTAACCCCATATAGGTAACTTACATATAATTCATTTTAACAGAATTAGCAAATTCCAGAATCGCCAGAGAGGGAGCTATTCATTTTACAGCACTAGAAATCCTGGATTTAAATAATTTACCTATGTAGATTAGAAAAAAAAATCAGATCTGTGATTTCATTGGCTCAGGAAATTCTTGCCCTTCTATCAAGGCACTTAACTACCTGCTGGCACCTTAAATCTCTGACAGCTTAGTGGGGAGGGGGATGTAGGCAAAGAGGGCTTTAGGTGACTTATTTGCCCCAGGATCACACAGCCAGCCTGTGTCAGAGAAAGGACCTGAACTCTACTCTTCCTAATTCTGCAGCAGGTTCTCTACTCACCACTCCAAGCTGCCTGTTTTTACATGCACAAGAAGTACATCAAATGCATCGTTTTAAGCTTTTGAGCTGAGGGAACCTTAATGATCATCAAGGTTTATTCCTTTATCTAAAACATAAAACACGCCATTGAATCCCAGAAAGACTAAGTGAGTTGCCCAGGGTTATAGAGTGAGTGACACAAATGAGATTGTAACTCAGATATTCAGACAACCAGTCTAGGCTTGTGAGCTATAGATTTCCAGGTCAAGATTTGATACTAGGTGTGGAGTTGGGAGATTTTTGCACAGGGGAGGAATTGCTTGACTCTGTGCAAAGTGGAGGAAGGATGCTGAAATGAAAAAATCAATTACATTTATCGAATGCCTTCTTTGTGCTTTCCACTGAGCCCTAGAGAGTATGAGGGATTCAAGAGAAATAGAAGATAATAATAATAGCTAGTGCCTTGAGAGCGCTACAAGATTTGTAAAACACTTTCCATATCATCTCATTTGACCCTCAACAACCCTGTGAGGTTGGTGTCATTGTTATGCTCATTTTACAGATGAGGAAACTGAGGCAAACCAAGGAGAAATGACTCGTTTAGGGTCGTAGTCAGTAAGTGTCCAAGACTGGATTTGAACTCAGGTCTTCCTGATTCCAAGTTCAGCACTCTGTCCACCACGTCACTGAGGAATCAATGGTTTAGTTAGGGGAAATAAGATTAACCTGTAGTATACCATCAGAGAATGATGTAAGATAATATTAGCTTTTAAAAAGTGGGTTATTCTAGCTTATGCTTTCCTTATGTCATGGTGGTAGTGTTGATGGTGGTGTGGTTAGGTTTGGATTCGTTGTCTACGGTTCCCATCCACTGCATCCTGCCTTGTACTGGTGTTATTAAGGAAGAAATTTAGGTGGATGTTGGGAAGGGATGGGACCAATGGCTATAGAAAGCATGAGCAGTGCTTCATCTTTCATCAGCAATGGGCCTTAATCCTCTAAAACATGGTGGCCTTTCAAATGCTTAAATGTATCACTTCCCCACTAGGCTGTGAGTCTGGGGATTTTGCCATCATGCCTCAGTTGTCTTTTTACCTTGGAACTTCCCTCAGTGCCTGGGGCCTTTTCACCCTGGTATAGCCCGCTGCCATGATGGCCTTCTTTCATTGATGAATTCCTTCTGGGACCTCTATTTTGGGGACAAACTCAGACCAGTCGTGCTTTATTCCCCTTCTGACTGTGTTTCTGACTCTAAGGACTTTACCACCATTTCCCTGCATGCCCCCCACACTTTTTAGCTTTCTTTTTTTTTATGTGTTATGTCCCCGTGTTAGAATAAGGAAAAAGATCCTTGAGGGAAGGGACTTGTCTTTTCAGCTTCTTCCCAGAGTCTTTATCTCCTTTCAGGGATGTGAAGAAGGGTTGGAACTATGTGTTATCTCTTTCAAATACATAAACCAGAAGCCCAGTATCTCTCTTCTCTCTAGCTCTCACTGATTCTACTCCTCACACAGGTGCAGACCATTGAGTAATCAATCTCCATCAATAAGGATCTTGGGCAAATAGCTTTCGAGACATGTGCCACAAATATATTTGTGTCCTGAACGCTTAGCATAGTTCCTGGCACATTGTGAGTCCATAATGCGTATTGTTTGCCTCTCTCTACCCCTGGAGCCTGGCAAACCTCCCTCCCCACCCAGTCTTCTCTTCTTGAGGCTAAGCATCTCCACTTCTTTCACCTGCTCCTAGCCTAGCATGCCTTCCACTCATCTCTTCTGATCTTTCCTAAAATGTGGTTCCCAGAATGGACTAGCCACCTCTCAGTGAAACCTTGAGGATCCGCTTTTAAGTTTTCACTCAATCTATCGCACAATGATCGTGATCCAAAACGTTATCTGAGGACAGCGACAAAAGGATGGTTTCTTTGAGGACAAAAATAATTGCATTTGGCTGAATTCAGCTGTGAGCCTGCATTTAAAGCCGTCAGGCCTCTAAGTGGCTCCTGCTCACTTGTGATGAGGGTTAAGCAGCAGCAGGCAAGTTTCATTACAGCTTTGGTTCTTGGGATAATTCATGACAAATGATAGTTTTTGAGTGTTGGCTCCACATGGCCACTGTGCCAGCTACCTCCCAGCTTGCTGGCTACACGGATCTCCCAGATCATTGTATCCTGCTGGCCTCTGCAGAACTGGACTTACATGTGTCACTGCTGAGCATGCAAACACAGCCCTATGTATTTTCTTCCAGGGAAGCTATTGGCATGGTTGGTTTAAGGTGGAAAAAAAAAATGAAGCGAGCATAAAAATGGAAAAAAAAAAAAAAGGAATGCCGGTCCTGCTGGTGAACTAGGTTTGCTAAAGTCAAGTAAAGGATTAATGAACTGATTGTGTGGTAAGGGGAATGTGAAATGCAAATCAGATAAAACAAATACACTTTGAATGCATTTAAAAATATTAAGTTTAGTGCAGAACAGAAAGTCTTAGGCTATTTTTACACTGTGGTAAAGGTATCGGCATGGTTGAATGTTTCCACGATTTTACAGTAATGAGTTGTTTTAACATAGACACAATCATAGATCAACGATTTTAGAAATGGAAGCATACTTATCATGGTCAGGGTAAAATGATACATACATGCTTACACACATGTATGTATATTTGTTGTTCACTTTTTTCAGTACTGTCCAATTTTTGGTGACCTGATTAGGGTTTTCCTGGTAGACATACTAGAGTGGTTTGCCATTTCCTTTTTCTGGCTTATTTTATAGATGAGGAAACTGAGGAAAACAGGGTAAAGTGAGTTGCCCAGGGTCACATAGCTAGTAAGTTTCTGAGGCCAGATTTGAACTCAGGAAGAGAGGAGCATTCATGACTCCAGGCCCAGCTGTCTATCCACTGTGCCACCTGGCTACCATGTGTGTATGTGTGCGCGTGTGTATGTGTGTATGTGTGTGTGTGTGTACCAATATCAATATATTTGTCACATATTTATATATTTGTTTAATTTATATTTATTTTATATTATATAATTCATATACATATATGTATGTATATGGGCATATATATATATATATATATGTATGTATATTATACATATATAATACACACACACACCAGCACAGACAGATGGACAGGCAGGCAGACAGACAGACACAGAGAGGCAGAGATTGGGGCACTGGCCTCAGAGTCAAAAGAAACTTTTGTTCTAGTCCTAGATTTGCTACATATTTGCTTTGTGATGTGACTATGGGCAAGTGACTTAAAGACATAAATTGCAGAGAAGAAATCAGATTTCGTTGATCTCCGTTGGTAAAGGAAGTTCCTTAGCCAATGACAGTTGTAGGCAAATAGTGATACATTTGCATGCATAAACACAACTGGGTATATACATATATTATTCAATGAAAAGTAAAAATATCTTGTCTTATGTATTAAATTCAATTTGAAATGAAGAAATTCTGTTTAGTGAAGGAGAGATTAATATTATCCAAACTATATAGAGTAATGAAATGTAGAAATTGAAGCTGATTAGTAGGAATATTATCTTTCTTTCATATTAATGTTTCTCTCCTTGGTGTTAAAAGTGTGATTGTAAGATACAGATGTAGGGTGAGACATTCATTTCTTTACCTTGATTATATTATTGTAAAAAACAAAAATGTTGCCTCATGTAGGTTCTTCTATGTCTCCATACTTTTATCTATGTATTCAAATCCTGTTTTTTTTTTCCTGCAAGTTCTTAGAAATCTTTTGTGGATGATCCACCCAATGAAGCCCTTAAGCTGTCCATCTTTCACCTCTATATCTTATTCTATGCCTGGATTACCTCCTTTTTTTGATCATACCTTTCTGTTTCCAATAAGAACCAAGATCTGGCACAATGCAGTTGTTTTGCTAAGATATAAAGGTTAAAAGGCTCAAGTTACAGTGGTAGGAGTATACATAATGAGTACAGAATCCTAGTAGCCATATCCCTCTGCAAAGACCTGCTCAGTGGCACAGTTGATGGCAGCCTGCAAGGACCTAGGGCTTCTATGGGGTCTGAGAAGCAAATGATGAATAGGTGGGGTAGCCCTTATGTACTCTTCTGGTGGCCTCTCTCCATCAAATGGTCCTTACCTAAGGCCTGTGCCTTAGGTCATCTCCCTTTGGGAAGTTCCTTACTGGTAAATGGTAACTGTACTGTTTCTTGTCTAACTTTCCATAGCTTCACTCAATTCCTGACCTACCACAGTTCCCTAGATTATATCACCTTTGTCACTCTTGAAGGCAACTCTTTAGGACTTCATATGGCAAAAGAGTTGTGGTGAAACAGTAATAGAGAGGATTTTCCCTTTGGGAGCTCCCTATACCAATGAAATCACAGGTCTAGATTGGAAAAAAAAAAACTAATTTAATAATGATAATGACAATAAGCCCTTTCCTTGTGCACAAATCATCGTTGCTCATATTCTTTACCCTACTGCCGCCAATGGTGTGCTTCTCCATCATCTTTTAAGTGAAATTTTGACTATCTTGGATATTGTTAGGAAGGAGAAGGTGTTTTCCTCTTTTCTTCTCAGGTCCTGACATGTTTCCTTGAGATAGGTGCTACAATCTCAGGGCTCAAAATCTGAACAAAATGGTGCCTCGGGTGGCTGAGCTGGGGTGTAGGGATGAACTGCGTAACCTCATGAAGGGGCAACTTCATAAGATTTTAAGAAGCAGGACCTTGAGTTTGGAAATAGAAGTTTTGCTGGTCAAGGCTGGGAAATATTGGGCAAGATGGAATCATAGCATCCTAGAGGGGTCTTCTGATTATATAGTCCAGTGATGTCCAACTCAAATAGAAAATCTATACATAAGGATCCCTGTGGGAGTACTTATTGACACCTATTTAAAAATTATCTGTGCTATCATATGTTTATTTATTTTGTTAGTTCTTCCCAGTTACATTTTAATGTGCTTTGGTCTATACTTTAGAGTGTTGTGGGGCATATGTAGCCCATGGGAAGCATGTTTGACTTCTCTGATCTAGTCTATGCTTCTCATTTAACAGATGAAGAAACTGAGGCTAAAGAAATAAGCTGACTTGAGGAAAGTCATTTAAGTCAGAGCTTAGTCTTCAACTATGATTTGCTGATTATTAGTCCAACTCTTGTCTCACTGTAGCACAGGTCTACGACCTAACAGATTTTGAGCTAGGAGGGAGCTCAGAGGTAATTTGATCCAACCCTTTTGTTTCACAGAGGAGGAAACTCTAGCCCAGAGCTGTAAAGTGATTTTTCCAATGTCATCCAGCCATACAACAAACTGCTAGGGGTTCATGCCTGAATATGTATCCAAAGCACTTCCATTTCCACTTTGACCTAATCACTTCTCATAGCTGCCGCAGTTAAGACCACTTTCATCTTTCTCTCTTACCGTACATAGGCATACACTGCTATCTTCTCTCTCTCACTAGGGTTCTATTTCTGTCTCCTAAGGGCTCCACGGCCTTCCTTTCATGTACCCAGGGAACAACTTCCTACCATCTTACACAATCACCGGCATCAAAGGGATGTTTTGAAACTGTCTAAACAACCAGGGAACGATCAGCTGTAGGCCGCTACGTACATCCCTTGCTTTCTCCACACAGGGAACTGCCTTTCAACTCAGGCATCCCATGAGTTGAACAATTGTGTTTTTCCACAATTTGTGCTCACGTATCACCACAGACAGAGCAATGGTGTTAAAAAAAAAAAGGTATTTTATGCTATTAAGCAGTTTGGGATTAATGAAAAAAAACTGCATAATTTCCCAAAATCAATCCATTGAGCTATCTTTCCATCCATTCTGGTCCATTTCACTGTCCTGCAGGAGTGTCTATCCCAGATTATCTATCTATCTATCTATCTATCTATCTATCTATCTATCTATCTATCTATCTATTTATCTATCTATCTATCTCTATTCTCTATCATCTATCACCTTTTCCTGTACATCTACCAATCTGTAGATCTAACTGTGAACATACATGTATATATGTATGTATGGACATACACACATATTCTGATAGACCAATTCAAAGGGATTTTCATGTAACTGCATCTCATAAAACGATTAGTGATTAGTCTTCTTCTACTTATTTTTTGCTGTGTGATTATTAGGCCTATCTCTTTTCAGTATCCATAGATCATATCAAGGAGGTCCTGTAATATTCTGGGAATTGATGCAATTAGCACAACGTCATCTCCAAACATGTTTATTTGGAGGACCTTTAATTCTGCATGGAATTTTCTTCCGTTTGGATTTTCAACAAAACATCGTCAGTAAAAATGGTGAATGCCTTTGGGAAATGTGAAAGGAAGTAGAGCCAACAATTATAGACAAAATTTTCTTTTTGTAAAAATATTTTTCCAATAAAAAGAATTTCTTTTCTTTTCCTCCTACTGCATTCATAACCGAACAAAAAAAATAAAGAGAGAAAACCCTTATAAGAAGTATGCCTTGTCATGCAAAACAAATTCTCATATTGACCATGTCCGAAAATATATCTCATTCTGCTTTTTCAGTCCATTTCTTCTCTGGTAGATGAGCTGATTCATCTTCAGGTCTGAGGAATCATGGTTTGTCAGTGCATTGATCTGAGTTCTGAAGTCTTTCAAAGCTGTTTTCTGTTTTTATTATATAAGATATTCTCCTGTTCTGTTCATAGCACTCAGCATCGGTTCATAGAGATCTTCCTATAGAGATTTCCTCTGAAACTGTCCATTTTATAAAAAAGACTTTTTCTAGGAATTTGACTTGGAAAGGGAGGAGAGATATAAGGTGAGAGACTGGTTGGTCAAGTGACCATTTTTAAGGATAGGAAAGACTTGGGAATATTTACAGGCAGGAAAGTAGTGGTAAAGTGAGAAGCGAAACTAATGTCCCAAGTTTCTGATCTATTTACTTATTCACTGAAACACCATTTCTGATGCCAGCCTGATAGTCAGCAATATTGATTTCATACCTGTTCTCTAAAAACAATAGTCCTAGATGTAGAGATAATTGCAACATTTATCAGGAAAAAGTCCCCTCACTTTGCTGTTGTTGTTATTCAGTCATTTCAGTTGCATTTGACTCCTCATGACCCCATTTGGGGTTTTCTTGGCAAAAATACTGCCATTTCTTTCTTCAGCTCAATTTATACAGGGAGGAAACTGAGGCAAGTAGGGTAAGTGTCTTGCCGGATTTGTACTCAGGAAGACTCAGTCTTCCTGATTGCAGACCCAGCACTGATGGAAAATTTGGCATCAAAAGCCCTTTGCCCTGCCAAACATGAAGTAACTAGGCAGGTTTTCAACTAGTAAGCAAATTACTGTTCCTTGCTGTCCCAGGACAGTATACAATGACAACAGAGCTCATTCTCAAAGGACATCTGTAATTCCTAAGGCTTTTTGTTCTCCAGTCCTTGTCATCTTCCTTCCTTTGCATAATACTGCTCTGTCATTTAGATTATTTCACTATGCAATTTCAAAAGACTCCTGAATAAGCAGATATTTCCATAAAACTAATCACTTGGACTAATAAAGTTAAATTTCTTATGGATTATGCTAAAGAAAGATCTGTGTTTTACTTCTCAAAGGTCGTTTTTATAAATATAGGACATCTTAAGAGGAATATGAAATAAAGAAACAAGTTCATTAGGTATAAGTATACACATGGAGAGAGAACTATAAATGTATGCATTTGTGTATACATGTATGTATGCTCTAAATGAATGCAAATACAAATCTGAATGTAATAAATGAGTAAAATGCCATACAGACCAATGATTATAAATTATATCTATATCTATATCTGTCTATATCTATATCTATATCTATATCTATATCTATATCTATATCTATATCTATATCTATATCTATATCTATATCTATATCTATATCTATATCTATATCTATATCTATATCTATATCTATATCTATACAGACACATATATAGGCATGTGTATGTATACATATGTGTATCTATGTGCATATAAGCATATGTGTGTATCCGTATGCACATTGGTCTAGATAGCACTTTAATAGTTCCTCCATGCCTTTCTCAGATTTTCACTACCTCCATGATACTGTCCTTGATTAACCCTATTTGAATGTCATATATTTCCATTTTAATCTCTTATGTTTATGTTCAGAGTAGTGCTTTCCCAGTTTTTTTTTTTTTTTTGCACCATCCTCCTATCAATATAGCTTCTCCTCTCTCCTCACCCTTGGGAAGAGTGGTTTACTTGGTGAATGTGGTGTGTGTGTGTGTTGTGTGTGTGTGTGTGTGTAATGGTGTGTAGATTTCCCGGTGGACCATGAACTACTGTTGTGGTTGCTTGTGTATATGTTAGATTATGACTGTCCTCTAAGGGCTACTTCTGACTTAGAAAGGGCAAGGTTGAGATCTTACAGGGTGGGAGCAAACAGAGGAGGAGAAGTACTAGGTGGGAAAGGGTAAAGCATAGGCGTGGTTCAGAATGGCTAACACAGAGGGTAGAATTTATTGATTAAAAGGCCTTTGGGGTCATGTTACATACAATCCCTACTTTGGAGATTATTGAGGTAGATATATTAAATTATATTTGCTAGAGCTTGTGTGTGTGTGTGTGTGTGTGTGTGTGTAGTCCAGGTCTTCTTCACTTAGAGGCATATACATACATACATACATACATACATACATACATACATACATACATACATACATACATAATGTATATAAGCCACACATGTATGTTTCAAAGTCGGGAAGACTTGGCTTCAGATTTCACCTTTGACTTATAATGCCTGTGTGATCTTGGGCAAGTAGCTTAACCTCTTCACATCTTAGAATTACCTGAGATTTTAAGTGGCTAATCAGATTCTGGTGGGCATTGGTAGAAATTTCTCACAGGGTTAGTTTTCTCTACCTATGAATTTACAAGTCCTGCCAGAAGTAAATGATCTTGTTGTTAAGGTTTTGCATTTAGTTATTACCTCTCTATCAAAATGGATTAGCTTGTTTCAGTGCATATGGGGGCAATAAACTGGTCCCTAAGGTCCACTTGGTTCTGTCTTCTCTCACTTTAGGGAGTTTATTTTATATGAAAACTTCTGAGGTTAGTCACAATCACTCCAAGGCCCCAGTTTGTAAAATTCCTAACACCAAGGCTGAAGTTAAGTCCTACCCTTACATTTATATCTCTCTCTATTTAATCATTGCTGAGGCAAAATTCTAGTTCTAAAAAGATTAGGGAAACAAAACAGCAGATTGCATTATAGACAGTCATCAGGAAGGGAAAGGGTTAGCCCTTTCTTTGCACATTCCTCAGTCTAGGTCCTGCACTCCAAGATGCTTATATAGTCAATGACTCCCCTTGGTATCTCCCATTTCTGCCATGACTCAGTCTTCCCTTTTTTTCATGCCTGCTCCAAACTCTAGAATCTTCAAGCTCAGAATCTCTTTTCCTCAAATTCTGAGATAGCTTCTCCCCTGGTTGATGCAAGAATGTGTACAAGTTCTGCTCAGACTCACCTCTGATTGTTCAATTGAATCAAAACGGGTTTTTTTAGTTTTTTTTTGTTTTAAAAGGCAATAAGGGTTAAATGACTTGCCCAGAGTCACACAGCTATTAAGTGTCAAGTGTTTGGTCTGAAGCCAGATTTAAACTCAGGTCCTCCTGACTTCAGGGCCAGTGCTCTATCCACTTCACCACCTAGCTGCCCCTGAATCAAAATGTTTGCACCTAGTTGAGGCACAAAGGCCAAATGAGAGTGGTTTCAACCCACTTTATACATACGTAACCCAAACCTCACCAAATCTCCCCCTGCCCATACCCTACATTTACTTCCAAAAAGAGGGAGCAATGTGTGAGGATAGTACCCATGAGGAGCTTCTGTCTGATGAGCCTTCCCTATTTGGAACTTGAGGAGAGTGGAAATTGGGAAACTTGGAATCTTTTGCACTGATGGTTACTTACTTAAGGACTCCTAATTTCTTTTCTTTTCTTTTTATTTTAAGAAAACATTTCCCCTATAATATAATGTATGCTTATAATCATGCCTAGTATACTTATAAACATAAGCTCATCATCATGGGTACCAGGCATTGGATTTTTTCGGGTTTCTGGGGCTGAGGGCATATAAGAGTCAAAAGAAGTAAAGAAACTGGCTCAAAGGGTACTCAGTTCATTGTTCTATAAGTCTCTAAGGCAGGGGTTTTAATCTGGGGTACACAGATTTCAAGGCATCTATGAACTTGTATTGGGGAAAAAAACAACAACACACCCTCCCTCCCCCCAAAAAAACCCCAGCAATAGTGATCTTTATTTTCCCTAACCTGTATCTGAAATCGACTATTCCCTTCAATTATAAAAGCAGGTAACAACAACTATTCTGAGAAGGGCCCATAGGTTTCACCAGACTTCCTAAGGAGTCCATGACATACACACACACATGAAAGGTTAAGAACCCCTGATTTAAGACAAGGATTATACTTAATATAGGGTGGCTTTCTAAGTTGAAAGCTTTCAAGAACTAACTAAGTTTATGACCTTTTAGCCTCCTATTCCTTCATTCAAAGCCTGCCAACTTTTTCACAGTCAAGCCCCATCCTTCCTGTCCCTGCCTTTTCATATGATTTTTTTTTAAGGGAAAAGGGTAACTTATGGCTTTTTTCTTTCCTGAAAGGAAAAGTATCCCATCTCTAATAAGCCTGGATGCCCTGTCCAGCTCCCAACAGCAGTGAATTTGACATCTGTTTCATCAAAGTGGAAGAACAAACCAGGTTCTCCAGAGGCCTTCTTTGCGCTGTTTGCTCTGGGGACCTCTGCGTTCTGTACAGTAGAAAGTAGTTCCTATGGCCTTGGCAGCTGAGGGGCTCTTGTTTTCCTTTGGTACACGACTTGGTTGAAGCCAGTAGGCTGAAGTTGGGACTGGGATAGAGATTTTGCTCTTGAATTTATGAGCTGAGCAGCCTGCGTGATAGAACTGCAGCGCCACAGGTCTTGAGTCTTATGTTTCTGATATGGACAGAATGATAATCCCTTTTTTAAAAGCATCTCTCTGTCCATAAAATGAATATCTTTTAATGGTGTGCGGGTATCATTACCAGGAAATACTAGTCTAATTGCATTGATGCTGATGGAAGAGCTTAGTTGTATCCCTTTGACTTTGAAAGACCATATTTCATAAGACTGTGACCGAGAGAGCTCCTGAATCTCTTTCCAGCAAGTGTGATCTCTTTTTAAAAAGTGCACCGCCTTCACTGAGCCTTAACCAACTCCACAAAAAATGCTGTTTTGAGGCTTTGCTCATTTTTCCCTTTGGCCCACTGAAGATTCTCTGTGTCTCTGGAGGAGCAGCCAAGCTTGGGTCGGTGCTAGTACCAGTGGGCACAGAAGCCCTCAGCTCTAAATCTGGCTCTGCTGTTCTCTTGATGCATAGCCAGTTTACCCTCACGGTGCCTTTGCTACATTAAGAAATAAAGGTGCTAATAAAATTAAGGTGATAAGAAGAAAGACTTCTCTCACAGGGATATTTGGTGCCATCGTAGATAAAGCCCTGTTACAGATTGAGAGTGTAGTGCCTGTTTTAAATAATCTCTTGATACACGTTACTTTTAAAAGGCTTCTATCATGTCTTACATTATCATTTCTTTCTGAGCATCTGACCTGTGTCTCTGATAGGAAGCATAAATTTCGTTTTTAGTCACTGCTGTACATGGGCCTCTTGCTCGACTCTTTTCATTCTGTTTTTATGGATATGGTTTGCCTGACTTTCAGTTAACCTCCTGCCCATCTAAGGACAATCTTCTGATTTAAAATGATCTGAGGGAGGTCTAAGGCTCTCCTGGCTAAGTTGGACCTAGAGGGTCATTTATGACTCTCAGTAGCTGCCCTTCTGGAGGTGATGCTAGAGTCACAGAAACTGCCACATTTCCCTGTCTCTCTCTCTCTGTCTCTCTCTCTCTTTATCTCTGTCTCTGTCTCTGTCTCTCTCTCTTGGTCTCTTACGTTTAGCCCTCTCTCTCTGACTCTTTCTCTCTCTCTCTCTCTCTCTAGGAAAGGGAGCCATCACTGATTAAGTGAGTGCCTATGACATTCTAGGAACTGCGCTAAGCACTTTGCCAATATTACCTCATTTGATCCTCACCACAACCCTATGTTATATTATACTCACTTTATGTATGAGGAAATTGAGTCAGACAGAAGTTAAGGGCCACACAGTCAGTAAGCACCTGAGATTGTACTTGAACTCATGTCTTCCTGGCACCAGGTCCAGTGCCTTATCTATCCACTGCGTCACCTGGCTACTTCTCTTATTTTATTCAATCAACAAGCATTTATTAAACACCTACTATATCCTATTCCTATAGAGGCTGATGCCATCTCAGGCTGATAACCTAGGAGTTATCCTCAGCTCCTCAGTATCTCTTAACCCCCATGTCCAAGCTGTTGCCAAAGCCCATCGATTTCACCTTTGCAACATCTCTTGAATTTGCTCCCCCATTTTCTCCTCTGACATTGTCACCCCTCTAGTGCAGACCCTCATCACCTCACACATGGACTATTGTAATAACCCACTGATACGTCTGCCTGCTTTGAGTCTCTCCCCATTCCAATTCATCCTCTGTTCAGCCATTCAAGTGATTGTCCTAGAGCACAGGTCAGATCATGTCATCTCCCTCCTCCATAAACTCCAGTAGCTCCCTATTGCCTCTAGGAACAAATGCAATTCTCTGTTTCACATTCAAAGCCCTTCATAACCTAGTCTCTTCTCTCTTTCCCATCTTCTTAGAGCTTGTCCTTCACCAAGTATTCTTTGATCCATTGACCCTGGCATCCTGGAGGTTCCTTTGATAAGATATGCCCTCTCTCAGCTTTGGGCATTCTGTCTGGCTGTCCCCTGCCTGGAGGGCTCTCCCTCCTCTACTCAGGCTACTGACTTCCCTGGCTTCCTTTAAGTCCCAGCTAAGATCTCACTTTCATCAAGAAACCTTGCTTAACCCCTCTCAATTCTAGTGCTTTCCCTCAGTTAATGATTTCCTATTTATCCCTTTTGTAGCTTGTTTTTATATATTTGTTTCCATTTGTCTCCCCCCAGTAGAATGTGACTTCCTTGAAGGCAGGGACTGTCCTTTGACTCTTTTTTTTTTTTTTGGTTAAGCAATGGGTTTAAGTGACTTGCCCAAGGTCGCACAGCTAGTAAGTGTTATGTGTCTGAGATCGGATTTGAACTCAGATCCTCCTGAATCCGGGGCTGGTGCTCTATCCACTGTGCCACCTAGCTGCCCCCTTTTGCCTCTTTTTTTATCCTCAATGGTTAGGACAGTGCCTGACACGTAGTAGTTGCTTAATAAACATTCTCTGGTCGATTGCATGCCAGGGACTATACTAAGTACTGAGGCTATAAAAACAAGAATGAAAGTCTGTTCTGTAGTAGCGTCCATTTTATTAGGAGAGACAGAAGTTATATAAATTTATATACAGCTAGGATAGGGATTGGATCTCTGGTTTTTATTTTTGTTTGTTTGTTTTTGTTTTTTCGGTTGTTGTTTGTTTTTTGATATAGTGAACTTCTGAATGAGAAGACTCCCTTTACCAGGTTAGCACCTTCTCTGTAAATTACAGTCTTAGAGCAGTGTGTTTTGTGTCCTAGATCCCTTTGGTAATCTGGTGAAGTCTATGTACCCCATCTAGGAATACACATTTAAAATGTATAGAATAAAATATATGTGATTACAAAGGCCATGAATTATGTTGAATGCAGTTATCAAAATGTTTATGTATGTGTATGTATATATGTATGTGCACATAGATATTAGTTGTTATTCAGTTGTTTCAGTCATGTCTGACTCTTCATGACCTCATTTGGGGTTTTCTTGGCAAGGAGACTGTATCGTTTGCCATTTCTTTCTCCAGATCATTTTATAGAGGAGGTAAGTGAGGCAAACAGGGTTTAATTGACTTGCCCAGGGTCACACAGCTAGTAAGTGTCTGAGGCTGGATTTGAACTCAGGAAGAAGAATCTAGAAGTCTGGCACCGTTCTTTGCCATTAGCATATAGATATACATAGATATGTATATAGCATATCTGCATACGTATATGTACATAGCATATAGATACATAGATATACACACATACACAACATATAGCTAGATCTGTATCTCTTTGTCTCTCTGTCTCTATCTCTGTCTCTCTCTCCACCCTCACAGACCTCAGGTTTAGAACTCCTATGTTTAGCCACCGTACTGAAATGTTCTCTCTAGGCAATTTGTCAGGCAGGTGTTTAGTCTCCCTGGCTCTGAGTTTGACACTGAGTAGATTGCACCACACAGCTTCCTATGTACAAAATAAATAAGCATATGCAAAAATTAATACGAAATAGTCATTTGGTATATCTTAAAGCAGGGGATGACTTTGAAGAGGCCTAAATTTTAAAATATTCTCTGAAACCAATTTAGATGGAGGTCATTGTATAAAATCCCTGTTTCCAAGGTTCAGTAATAATACTGAAGTTCATACCTAATGACAGTGTCCCCACTTCAGTCATGCACCCAGCAGAATGGCCACTTGCTGGACCACATCCCTTGACCACATTATCCTTCTTCCCAGATACTTCCCCATCTCTGACAGCAGCCACTTCCACCTATCAATTCTTCCCTTCCCTATCATACTTATTGGACTTCAGGCCTCTTATTGACTCCTAGGTATTTTAATACTGCTATTTCATTTAATCTGCTAACCTCCTTCTGTCTACACTTGACTCCTTTCCAACCTCTATCATCCCTGTGTCCTCTTGAGTTTTACCTCTTGTCCCACGGGAAGAAAAAGACATCTCTTTTCTTTCCCCAAAGCTTTATTCCTGTTTTCTTGATGTCATCCCCTCTTTTATGCTCTGGTATTTTGTTATCTCAGCCAGGCTCAACACCTCCCCTCCCCTTTTCAGCTTCTTCAAGTGCCCTGGCTTCTTCTATTGTGCCTGTTAACATGCACAAGACAATCTTTTTATTCTTCCCTGATTCTTCATAGTCATTATTACAAACCTCTTCTCAATCTTCCCATGCTATCCCTCCCCCTCGCTCTCAGCAGAGAAGCTCATTTCATATTTTAATGAGAAAATCAAGTCAATTTGGCTATCATCTCTCCCTTCCCTGCTATGCTCCATCTCAAAATCCCTTAAGAGTTAGTCCTGGATTGGAACTGGGCTGCGGATATAATTGAATAACCAACATTGTACAGCTAGTACTAGACAGGGGTTCTTAACCTGAGATCTGTTGGTATCTCTACCTACATTTATATTTATAACTATATCCATACATATGTATATCTATGTATATGTGTATATGTACATGTGTATGCATATGTGTGTATATATACACATATATGTATGTATACTTATGTTATGTATTTTAACATTTTGATAACTATATTTCAGTGTTATTATTTTCCTTTGGAATCTTATTATTTTATTTCATGCATTTAAAAACATAGATCTAAAAATCTATACTTTCCATAAACTGAGTTTGTGGCAAATAACTTCCTTAACCTATGACCCCAGGTGAAAGGGATACACACAGAAGGTGACTTGCTTAGGTGGAAGTCTGGCGCTTCCTTTCCCATGCTTTGGGAGCTCCTCAAACTTATGTGGACTGCTTTTCCTTGAGATTCTTGAACAGGCCTGGAAAGTTTTATTCTAACTTCCCTAACCTCCAGAATCCCCAAATGAACTATAAAGAAGGCATTATTCTTTGTGCCTCACTTTTTTTTTAATCTATAAAATATACATTAGTGACTTCTTTCTCTATCTATTTCTCATAGGTCATTTTGTAAACTGCTTGGAGTTTCTGGGAAAGGTGAGAAAATATTTACTTTTCATATTTTAATATTAATTTCAGGACTACTTTTATAATGATATACTTAATCTCAAACTAAACTGAGAAGCATTTTCTTTTTCTTTTTTTTAAAGTGAGTTTTAGTTAGGGTGGGGAAGTGACCTTGGGTCCTTAGAGGCAGAGACGACGTATTGTAAGCTCTATCAGGTCCTAGAAAGCTAGGAAAATGTTATGTATGGGCTCAGTAATTCACTGCTGTCTCTCTGTGGCTGGAGGTTAAATTCAGAGTGGTTCATCACCAGTTTGGTCTCAGGGTGATTATTTTTTTTTCCAATTTTAGCCCCAGGTACTCTTGAGGTGGGCAGTTGGGTGGCTCAGTGGATAGAGTACTGGGTCTGGACTCAGAAGGATCTGAATTCAAATGTGACCTGAGATGCTCACTAACTGTGTGACTCTGAGCAAGTCACTTAGCTTTGTTTGCCTCAGTTTCTTCATATGAAAAATGAGCTGGAGAAGGAAATGGCAAACCTCTCCAGTCTCTTTACTGAAAAATTTCAAAAGCAGTCACAGAGAGTCAGATATGACTGAAAATGACAAAATAATAACATTTTTGAAGTAGAACTATTGGATTTCAGTGGGGTAGCTCAGTGGCACAGTGGGTAGAGTCCTGGACTTGGAGTTAGGAAGACTTGAGTTTGAATCTGCCTTCTTGACACTTCCTACCTGTGTGATTCTTAGCAAGTCATTTAATCTTTCTCAGTCTCTGTTTCCTCATCTATGAAATGGGAATAAACAACAGAGGGTCTTTGTGAAGATCAAATGAGATGATATTTATAAAGTACTTTGTAAACCTTAAAGCCCTATATAAATACTAGCTATTATTCTAGATATCTTGCACTGATGGAATTACAGACAGACCAAGTATCTAAATTGAATGATGACCTTGAGTCTTGTATGAAAAGTAAGTATCTTAAGTAAAAGCTCTTTGTAAATTTTTAATGTTTTTGTGTGTGGGTTTTTTTTTTTTTTTTGGTGAGGCAATTGGTGTTAAGTGACTTGCCCAGGGTCACACAGCTAGTAAGTATCAAGTATCTGAGGCCGAATTTGAACTCAGGTCCTCCTGACTACAGGGCTGTTGCTCTATCTACTGTGCTACCTAGCTGCTCCATTTTTTAATATTTTTGTCTGGTGAGTCTTGAAAGGGTGTAATACCAATATAAGTCACATTTATGTAGTACTTTAAGGTTTGCAGAACACCTTACATATTCTCTCATTTTATCCTTTTTTTTAAATATAAA
Organism: Phascolarctos cinereus; assembly: GCF_003287225.1. Taxonomy (NCBI): domain Eukaryota; kingdom Metazoa; phylum Chordata; class Mammalia; order Diprotodontia; family Phascolarctidae; genus Phascolarctos; species Phascolarctos cinereus. The sequence continues at coordinate 63,084,906 of NW_027556402.1, read as the reverse complement.
TTTATTTATTTTTAGTTTTCAACATTCACTTCCACAAGTTTTTGAGTTCCAAATTTCTCACCCCTCCCCCCACCCCAAGATGGCATGCATTCTGAATACCCCTGCCTTCTCTTCTATCTCTCCCCCCTCCCTTCTCTTATCCCCTTCCCCTTCTATTTTCCTGTAGAACAGGATAAACTTCTGTACCCCATTTCCTGTATTTCTTATTTCCCAGTTGCATGTGAAAACATTTTTTTTGAAACACATGTTTTTAAAACTTTGAGTTCCAAATTTTCTCCCTTCCTCCCTCCCCACCCACCCTCATTGAAAAGGCAAGCAACTCAATATAGGTTGTACATGTGCAGTTATGCAAAACACGTCCATAGTAGACATGTTGTGAAAAACTAACTCTATTTCCCTTAATCCTATCCTGCCCTTCCATTTATTCTGTTCTTTCTTTTGACCCTGTCCTTCCTCAGAAGTATTTACTTCTGATTACTCCCTTTCCCAATCTGCCCTCCTCTCTATCATCCCCCTGCTCTCTTGTCCCCTTCTCCTCCTATTTTCCTGTAGGGTAAGACAGATTTCCATACCCAATTGAATGTGTGTGTTATTCTCTCCTTAAGCCAAATCCTATGAGAATAAGATTCCCTCATTCCCTCTCACCTTCCCGTTTCCCCTCCACTGTGAGAGTCATTTTATCCTTACAATGCTCTTGTGAAGTAGTGCTATTATTATTCCCATTTTACAGATAAAGAAACTGAGGAAAACAGCAGTGAAGTGACTTGTTTAGGGTTACACAGCTAGTAAGTGACTGAGGGTAGATTGAACTCAGCCCTTTCCTGATTCCATGACCAGCGTTCTGTGTACTGTACCATCTAGCTGCTCCACTCATAGTAGCTGGCTACTATTATTATCCCCATTTTACAGATGAGAAAACTAAGGCTGAAGGAGGTTATGTGATTACTCAGGGTCACACAGTGTCTGATGGAGGATTTGAACTCAGTTCTTCGTGGCTCAGATTTTAGTGCTCTGTTTACTATACCACTTAACTGCTGCTAGAACGTGATGAATATTTTTTCTTATGGAAAGGAAACAAAATCTATTACATGTGTACTGTAGAATCTAACAAATGTTGACTGATCTCCCAGAATTTACTAATACAGAGGTGTCCCTTTAGAACTACTGTTTATGTGATCTCTTAGAGCCAAAAACCTGACTACATTATTAGAACTGGAAGCCGGAGTTTTTAATGCTACAATTCTTTTAAAGGTATCCTCTGGGGGCAATTGACCCATGCACTGTCTCAATTCTGGGATTATAAGGACAGACCTCAGAGTCACCAGAACCTTGGCACTAGGTAACCTAATGCTCTCCTATTTACCCCTGCAGCCACGATCATGACAGTTTCCATAGCACTCTCAACTATCAGTAGAGACGATGAGTTATGAATTAACGGTCTGTTTCCAGCTCCCTTTCACAAGGAGGTGGGAAGTCTAAAATAAGACTGAATTTCCAGTCTCAAACTCCAGCCCTCATCTCAAATCCTTTGTCAGGGCAAAGTTTTTTTAGGAGGAGCGTTGTCCAGGGACTGGATGGAATCCAGAGTCTATGTTACATTCAAGTAATGTTTCTGTTTTGATTAAACTGCTTAATAACATGAAAAAAGGGGGGAGGCAGTGGCAAAAAAAAGGGTGATTGTAGTAGAATTACATCAGCTAGATTTTAAAAGTGTGTTGCAGGACAGAAATAGTAGCTGGAATATATGGTTGCCTTGTCTCTCTGCATCAAGAAACCAAGAAAAGCTTTACTTAAAGCTGATCCCACAGTTTTAAGGAATTCTACACCTTTCCTGTAAATGGAAAAGCCTCAAAATCACCTCTTTCCTTTTAATAGAGAAGTGGGAGACTACAGGTAGGGAATGTTGCATCTATAGCCATATGCTTATATTACTGCAAGTTATTTTTAATTAGGTATTTGCTTTGTTTCAAGGGAGGATTTATTTGGAGGTAGTGGTGAGATTATATTTAGGTATGTGCTGATAAATATTCAGCAACTGGCCCTCTGAAAACAAAACAAACAAAATATATGCACAGTACCTTTTTAAGTATAATCTGCATTCCTGACATTTTGTCTATCACTTTCTTAAGTGTAGACGACCAACAAAACAATACACTAAGCCCTGATTTGAAGCGTTTGCAGATTTCTGAAGTGGAAATGCTTGCACTGAATATTTAACAATTGGCTCAAGCTAGTCTGAGCTAGGTCTAGCAAACCCCCAGGTGTATTTCCCTGGAAATGACTAAGATGTAAAAAATAAAAGAGATTAATACTCTGTTTTTTTGTTTTGTTTTGTTTTGTTTTTAAGAAAGTTTGCATTGAGATTGAAATAGCAAACTGAAGGTAGCCAATGGGACTCACTTTGCCTAAGACTTATGTTTTCTGAGCCCTGGGCTCAGAACTTCTGTTATTTTGGGCATATTACTTAATCTCCTTGTTCCTAAGAGGGAGTTGTAGCAGAGGCATAAGAGGCCTTCATAGTTCTAACCTTCTCTTATTCTCTCAAGTTTATGTGGTAATTTGTTCAGAAATGTCGAAAATTAAAGATTTCTTCTTATTAAATGAAGGGGAAGGAAAATTTCCCTATATTCCAAAATAAAAAAGCATTTTTTTGTGTGTGTGGTAGCAGAACAGAAAGAGACAAGCCTAGAGATAAAATGGATAACTCAACAAATCATAACATATGTGTGATTGAAGATGATTGCCCAATAAGAAATGATGAATGTGAATGATTAATCATTGAAAGTAACATAGAAGGAAGACATAAGAACTGATGCGGAGTGAAGGAAGGAGAACCAGGAGAACAGTAGACATAGTGGCTACTTTAATATAAATGAAATCAACACAATTGTGACCTGAGATGATTTGCAAAGAACAATCTTGGTCCCAGAGAAGAGAACAAGAAACTCTCTCCTCTTTTCAATAGAGAGGTGGGGGGCCAAAGAAACAGAATGTGAAATTTTCCTAGCTTTACTATGGCAAACTTTTTCTCCATTACAAGGGAGAATTAAGGGAAGAGGATTGTTGTTGTGTGAAAAAAGTATCAATAAAACTTAATAAAATAAAATAAAATAAGAAATCCTAATCCATTAAAAGTAGAAGAGCTATTAGATGTGCATGTGCTATACATTCTCTAGCACTTAACGTAAAACTCATTTTGGCCTCTTTCTTTATTCTTAGAATTTCTGAGTTTCCAGGGGTCCTCTAGTCTAACATACAGATGAACACTAATCCCCACTACAGCATCTCTGAGAGAGAGTCATCCACACTTTGCTTATAGATATCTTGGGATAGGAAACTCACTAATTTACCAGAAGCCCATTTTTGGACAACTAGATATAGTTTTCTCCCCTTACAATGAGCCAAAATCTACCTCTGGGCAACTTGTATATTTGCTTTTCAAGCAAGAATTATGGGCATCACTGCAGTGATTGAATTTGTCATCATGTGAATTGAGTCTCCAGTCTCTGCTGATATTGTCAACAAGGGAGTTGCTGGTCGTTATTTGGGGTAGCCATATAATAAAGACACCTGTTTGTTAATAGTAGAACTGAGACCATCACAAAAAGCAGTTTTAAAAACAGCAACAATACCCTAAGGAGAGGCAAAACACTTCTAATGCTTTTTCCACATGACAGCTCTTTAAATATTCAAAGATAGCAATCATTTCCCTCCCCCACTCCCCAATCCCCAAGCATTAATCTTCTCCAGGCTAAACATTTATAGTTATTACAATTGGCAATTACATGGCATGGTATCTGGTTCTCTCCCCATCCTGGTCACCTTCTTCTGTATTTGCTTCAATTTGTTAATATATTTCTGAAAATAAGGCCTTCAGAACTGAATACAATATTTGGTCCAATCAGGGTGGAATAAAGTAATATGATTCTTGAAATGATAGGAAGCAATTGTGATTCAGAGATGATAGGAAGCCACTGGAGTTAAGAAGTGATAGGAAGCCAGTGATAAAGGAGTTGGTGGGGGACAGCTTGGTCAGACCTGTGCTTTAAGAAGATCAATTTGACTACTGAATGGAGGATGGGCTAAGTGGTAAGACACTGGGGCAGGGGTTCTGATCATCAGGTTATTGCAATGTCTGTAGGCATGAGGTAATAAGGGTATGTACCATCCTAGTGGTAGTGTTAAAGGAGAGAAGAGAACATAGAAAGGAAACTTTATGAAGGTAAAATCAACAGGATTTGGCAACAGATTAGATATGAAAGGTGTTGAGGTGTATGAAGAGTTGAGAATGACATCTAGGTTGTGAGCCCAATATTTTTCCCATTAGATTGTGAGCTCCTTGAGGGCAGGGACAGTCTTTTGCCTTTCTTTTGTATCCCCAGAGCTTAACATGGTAGTACTTGATGAATATTGATTGATTGATTGATGTTGTTTCCTTCCCAGTAATGGAGAACTTTGGAAGAGTGGAGGACTTGGGGACAGAGATAATGAGTTCAGTTTTGTACATGTTGAGTTTAAGATGTCTACAGAACATCTGATTTGAGTGCTCCTATAGGGAGTTGGAGATGTGAGTCCGAGGGTTTGGAAAGAGGTTAGGGCTGGTTAAGTAGATTTGAGAATCATCAACATTGAGATGATAATTGAATCTATGGCAGTACCAAGAGAAATAGCATAGAAGGAGAAGTGAAGATGAGTGAGTGTGACCTGGATGAAGATCCAGCAAAAGCAAGTAAGATGAATGATCAAAAAGACAGGAGGAAAGCTAGGACAGAGCAATGTCACCGAAATTTAGAGAGAAGCAAGGATGAAGAAGAGGGTGATCAAGTGTCCACAGGCTACAGAGAGATCAAGATGGATGAAGATTAGGAAAAGACCATTTGGTTTGACAATTAATTAATTTGGAGAGAAGAAGTTCACTTGAATGACGAGGTTGGAATCCAGATTGTAGAGTTAAGAGAGTGAGACAAAAGGAAGTGGTGACATTGATTGTACATGGCTTTAGCCAGAAAAGAGAGGAGAGTATTGGGATGATGTCTATTGGGTATGAATAGATCTAGTGAGGATTTTTGAGAGTAAGTGTTTTCATAGTCAGTAGAGAAGTAACCAGTAGACAGAGAGCAGAGGAAAATAAGTGAAAGAGTGGAAATGACAGAGGAGGCAATCTGCTTGAGAAGATAAGATAAACTGGATTGCTTGTTCATGTAGAGGGGTTTGCCTTAGCAAAGGAGGGAAGGGCCGCTGCTTCATGTGATACAGGGTTGAAGGAAAAGATGGCAGTAGAGGGCATCTGAATGATGTGAGGTAAGGAGATGAAAAGGTAGAGTTCTTGGCAAATAGCTTCAATTTTTTCTGTGAAATATCAGGCAAAGTTTGCTTGATAAAATCAAGAAAACAATATACAGAAATGACTATAATAATGGAAAAGGAATAAAAAAAAAACGGAACAGTATGTCATTATAATGACCAAAATTGGCCCCAGAGATGAATTGAAAATATGTACCTCTCTCTCCCTTTGCAGGGATGAGGAACTAAGGATGTGGAATACCACCAATACATTTAAAATTAATTTTTAATTTTTATTCTTCACTTCATAAATGGGCATTTGCAAATACATTGTAGAACAGAAAAAAAATAAAAGGATTGTACATGAAACTGCAGGTCTCTATCATGTACAGCTTGTTTTTCTTTTTAAGTACATAATAAGATCAACTTGTCATTTTCAAAATTATCCTGCTTGTCTGACCTTTCTGGCCTTCCTTTGGTTCTTTTCTTTCTGTTTTTAAAAAGATGACTGAATGACTATCTTTTCTTTCTTTCATATGCCTTCAGACACAGTTGATATGTTTGTTGGTTTTGCTGAACTGGATTTTTTTTTCCACTTTATTTTTAAATCCTTGTAACAAGGGATGCTTACTGAATAGATAAGCAGTAAAAAAGGTATGGTTGTTACTAATGGCAAAATATAAACAAAAAATAATAAATAAAAATAGGATAAAAAATGTGTCACACCAGAATGGGAAATTTAGGGATCCCTAAGATTTGCAGTTTATAGTAGCCCCAACATCTTTCTAGTTCTATACATCTGTCTTTTTTTAAAGGGCCTAACATATCAAAAATGTAGGAAAAAAACCAAAATCCACTATGCTACTATAGCTAGGGTTCCATATATACGATGGCATTGTCTTTTTTGGTTACGAAGTCACATTTTGAAGCATATTTACCTTATTATCCATGGCAACTCCTTAGGCCTTTTCCCACATGAATTGCTAGACCTTCTCAGCCTAATACTTTGTGCCCAAGTGTAGAACATTGCATTGATCCCTATAAAATTACATTTTCTTAGATTCTGAACTGATATCAGTTGCATTGTATGGTCTAGATATGAATGTGCATGTATATGTATGTGTCTTGTTAATTAATGTGCTGAAAGAATGTTCTGTTATCAGAGGAGAAAAAGAGAAATAAGTAGCTTAGGTGTGGCCTTTAAGATATTCCAAACCCTTCTTATTCTGCACGGTATCAAATCAGCAGTTCCACCTGACAACTAACCAAATGAATGTTCAAAGGAAAAATGGCAGTAAATTTCACATTTAATGTAAGCGTTGGAATTTACTGTGAACCACTCACAAAGCTCTACTCCCAAAAGGTTCACATTAATTGTATGACTTCTTTTTACTATTCCAAGTCCAAACAGAATAGGTCTAATGTGCTTCAAGATGGTGACAGTATATGCTTGAATTTTACATTTTCCTTTAGAATAACAGTGGTTGACAGCAGTCTGGGGATGAGATGAAGGACTTATGGAGTAGTATTTATCAAGCTCCTTCTTCCAAGTCCCTTATAGCTGACCCCTCTTGAATTCTCCCTATAACAATATTGGGGAGGCAAATATTATTATACCAGTTTTGTAAGGGAAGAAATGATGAGAGAGTTTAAATGGCCTGGGATAGTTTGTGTTAAAAAATGGAGATCCAAACTCGGCTAACTTGGATACTACGTCTAGTGAGAAGCACTGTGGTGAGGTGGATAGAAGAATAGACTGGGGTCAGATGCTGGGTTCAAACTCCACCTCAGATACTTGCTAGCTCTGTGACCACAGGCAAGTCATTTAAACTCTCTGTGACTCAAAGCTCTTCATCACCTAACCCTCTCCTACCTTCCCAGTCTTTTTACACCTTAATCTCCACCATGTACTCTTTGATCCAATGACATTGGCCTCCTGGATGTTCCATGACCAAGACACTCCATCTCTTGGTTCCAGGCATTCTGTCTGGCTCTCTGGCTGGAATGCTCTCAATCTTCTGCTCTGATTGCTGACTTTCCTGGCTTCCTTTAAGTCCCAACTAGCATCCTATCTTCTACTGGAAGCCTTCTTCAACTCCTCTTAATTCTAGTGCCTTTCCTCTGTTCGTTCCTTCCCATTTATCTTGTATATAGCTTGCTCTGTATATATTGATTTCCATGTTGTCTCCTCCATTCGACTGTAAGCTTGTTGTAGGCAGAGACTGTCTTACGCCTCTTTTTGTATGCCCAGAGCTTAGCACATCACCTGGCCCATAGTAGGTACTTAGTGTGTATTGATTGACTCAGTTTCTTCATCTATCAAATGATGGGGCTGCATTTGATGGCCTGTGAGTTACCTTCCAATTCTATATTTATGATCCTCTGTTCATGCTTTTTTTTTTAAGTGTCTTTTAAGCCTTCTCTATAAATGGTTAAACAGTGTGTTTTCCTTTCTCCCTGTGATGGAGGCCGATTTTCTTTGAAGTACCAAGTCTTTCCTGTTTTGTTTGTTTATTGGGATACATCGTTCGTTGCCCCCACCCTCTTTGTTTATATCATGGCTATGTATAGCATGATCTCCTGCTTATTTATTATAATCCTTGAGTATAAACAGCACAATTGTCTATGGAAAAATTAACAAAAAACTGCTGCTCAGAGACACAAAATTGGTCTTTACTACTCATGAAAGTCTCCTAAATAAAGCTTCTTCTCTGGAGTGGCCATTAGACCATGGGGCTAACCTTTCCTTCCTAAGCAGAAATTACAGAGATCAGCTCAGTGATCAAATCTGTCTCCATGTGAATTGAATCTCCAGCCTCTTTGCTGAGATCTTCAACGAGGGAGTCATTTTATGCTATCGGGGGCAGCTGTATAATGAAGACACATGTTTGTTAATAACTGCACTGAGACCATCCCAACTCATAGCCTTGTAAACACCAACAGTAACACAGGGACACACTGCAGATCTGAGCAACACAGCTTCACAGAAAGCTCATTGCCCACTGATAGCTTAACGGGCCATAGCTTTGCTAAGTGGCCAAATCACCTTACACATTTCCTAGTATTTATTGCATTTAGTTTTAATAAGCAGTTATCCTAGGTGAATAGCCAATCGCTTTACGACAGTGTAATGAATACCATGAGGCAGTCTTGAGTTGTTTCTATGCCATGAAGTATTAATTTAAGAGGAGATTTGTAAAAATGAAATTAGTGGAGCAAATACATTTTATTTTGAGTTAAACTCAGTAGGCCTGACGATAGTGGATGTGGGAAGAAACAGGGTAAGGTAAAGGCCAAGACCTAACACCAGCAAGCCCAGTGGTATTGGTTGAATGACCACATTGAAAGTCCACCATATTTGTCCTCTAAGCAGCTGACTTTTTACTTTTGGAGCATCCCAGCATGGATGGATTTTTTTTTCTTTCTTTCTAGCTAGCCAGATGCTGTTCTGTATGAGGCATTGGCTGAATTCAATATGAAATTTCTATGACTGCCTTTAAAGTGGTCACATCCTCCAAAGTAGCAAATAAAAATGCGTCACATACAGGAAACAGAGCTTGCTTTTCCAGGAGAGGACTCAACCTGAGTAAATATTTTTACCTTCAGACATAAAACAGATAATACACCATTTTTCTTCATCTGGGGAGTGTGACTCAGCCATTGCCTTTTAGAAGGCCAGGAAGTAAATCAAACCATAACAGGAAGATATCTATTCCTCAGCTATATCCATGAACATAAATGCTAGCCTGTAGAACAAAAATGATGTAAATCAACCAATCAAAGAACCTATACCCAAATGCATAAACTTCCGATTGAGGCGGTAAGTTAAATAATTTGTTTTAAGATGAAGATTTTGGCAAGACACCTTGGAGATCCTCAAGGTCAATCTCTTTATTTATCAAATGAGGGAAACTGAGGCCCAGAGAAGTTAAGTGTCTTACTGAAAGTCAAGCAAGTATACAAAGAATCAGAATTCAAAACCAGCTTCTCTAGTTATGAAACTGATACTATTCCCCACTATATCTCACTACCTCACTCACATGTCTGCCTAAGGAATAAAAATAATTTCTTCACTACTGACAAAACAATAACAAAATCAAATGATGAATAATCATAGCTTTTAAATAAAAATAGCAAATATGCCTAGCCAATGACTGGACTTAAGGCTTATATTACATATTGTAATGTTATTATTTTTAGATGATGGCAGCTTGGTGTCATAGATAAAGGGCTAGGCCTAGAATCAGGAAGAACTGGGTTCAAATCTTGTCACTGATATATATTAGTTTTGTACCAGGGGTATAATAACCGTTGTCCCAAAGTCCATTGGTATGGGACACTCTTCTTATTGAAGGTGATGAAGTCCCTGCCCTGTATAAGGGGCGAGGTGGAGTTGGTGAGAGGCAAGAGATTCAATTCTTAGTCAGTCCCCCCTCTGGGGACTCTTCAAGTGGGGGTCCCTCTTTGGGACTCTCTAAACAAGAATTCTTCAAGAGTAGCACTGAGTTGCCAGCTTTGAGAAAGAAGATGGAAGAGACCAACTTCACTTCAGGGTGCTGAAGCAAAAGACTCTGGGAAGACATGAGAGGAGAAGGCAGTCTCCATCAGGTCCCTATTCTCAGCTTGCTACTCTGGAGATGTCCAGGAGTTTCTCCTTGGGTGAGATCAAGGACCCTCCCTCTTGGTTGAGCTGATCTACTTTACTCCCAGTGAGAGAGCTCCTTTACTCTGTATAATCTGGTATGTATTCTTCCATATATACCTTCTCTGATTTCTGTTTTTCAATGATTTGGGTAAATAATCTTCTTTGTTATTCTCTACATGTCTTCATTATAAGTGGGCAAAGAGTCAAGCCTTGGATATAGAGCTTGGGGTCTCCCTTCCCCTACAAAATGACAACATGATCAAAAGTTGGATGGAACCTGGTCATATCTCCTAGATCATGGGTGGGGAACCTGCAGGAATCCTTGGGTATGGCCTTTTGACAGAGTCCAAGTTTTGCAGAACAAATCCTTTTATTAAGGGAATTTGTTCTGTGAAGTTTGGATTCAATCAAAGGACTGCACTTGAGGACCTAAAGGGCCACATGTGGACTCAAGGTCGCAGGTTCTTGGAAGAGACCTAGGCACTCACAGATGCCTGATATTCATGGAGATTTAACATGCCTCATTTTTCCAACTGGGCTGAGAGATAGGGAGACCCAGTCTTAAACAAACAAACAAATGTATAAAAATAATGTAAAAAATTAGACAACCAGATGATCACATTTTTATTTCTCCCCTGAAAGCAGTTTATTTGAAACATCAGCTACAGGCTGACCACAATTCCAATGCATCTCTCTGAACTATTCTTCAATGCACTCCATGCCCTCAAAAGCAAAAATGACAACTGAATATATTAGCTTCACTAATTAAAATTAAAATCACAAAGAAATTGCTACTGAAATTCATTTGATTTCTTGAGACATATTTTCCTCTTAGGGCTGTCATGAAAAGCAAATTCTATTTGATAGTCAGATCAATGTACTATTGTCTGTTACTACTTCACAAGATGAAAAAAAAAAGATCTCCCTGATTATGTTACAGAGACCTAGCGTGGTAGCACTGGCTTGGGTATATTTAAAAAAATTCTTTGAGTTAAAATCAATGGACCAATACAGAAAAGACCACATTTGACAAAGAATTGTGTTCCAATTTATAGTTGTGATATTAATAATTGTATGACGTGATATCCAGGATGGTTTTGGGGAGAAGTGTGATGTCATTGATATTGAAAAAAAAATCAGACTTAATAGTTAAAAGATATAGTTTATGGATTTTTATGGAAATGTATTTGAATTATATCAATGATGTAGGGATTCTTTAGCTGATATATTACTTTCATAGTATAGATAGAATCACAGAATTACAATGCTGGAATATAACCCTCTTATTTTATAATTGAGAATGGTAAAATAATAACAACTTTTTGTACATAACTTATAATCATAGATTTATACAGACTCCCCTGCTCCAGGGTTACTTCCCCAATTTCTACTTACACACTCAGGCTGGATACCGAGAAGGAAATTGACTACTGCTTTCAGGATTCTAGGGGTAACACAGAGGTGTTAAGTTTCTAGTAAACAGTCACTTGCGAGCTCCCATCAGTGTGCTTCTCACTAACAACTAGCCAGAAACTGTTCAACTTTTTAGCAAAGGCATTTACTAAATAGAACAGCAGGAACCATAAATACAAAAACAATCCTATTCAAAGTTCACAGCATACTTTCCAACAATTATACACTTATATACAATTATATACGAATTTAAAGAACAAAGAAGCCTTTAGGAACACATATAGGGAACATACATGGTGAAAGAGTAACTTATGACTCCTAGTTATTGGGTGTCTTTTTATATAATTAAATATTTATATAATTTATAATATTATGTATGATCTACTATTAGGTTAATATAACTCAATATATATGTATATGTATGTGTGTATATATATATGTGTATATATATATATATATATATATATATATATATATATATATATAATATATATATATATGTATATGCATCTACATCTACATATATATCTTCATGAAGGTCCCCAACTAGGTAGAAATCTCTGTTGGATGAGAATGACAGTGCCTTTGAAGAGCCCATAGCCAGTACTTCTCTCTGCTCTGAGGGGTCATTCTCCTTGTAGTTGCCTTTCTTCAGATTAGTATCACTCTTATTGGAGGTGCTGTCTCCTACTGGACCATTTTTCTGTGATCTCAACCTCACGCTGTGCCTCCTATTGGGTCCAACCTGTCATGATATGGTCAATGAGGAAGGGTTGAGAAAGGAACACTTTCATTCTCTCTCTCTCTCTACTCCCCCCCCCCCAATTCCTTCTCAAAGGCTTGGCTTCAATTACCAAATTGAAATCCTTCAAACTAAGACTCTTCTATCACTAGACTGGTTTACTGCTTGATTGAATTGCTGTTTTTTTGTTACCAGGCCCAGTAGGATTGACTGATCCTCTTAGCCAAACACATTGTTTTCTTTCTTGATTCAAACAAAAAAGTTCACATCTTGTGAAGAGACCACAGGGGTTAAACCATTTTGCTCATGTATTCAAACTTCTCCATTAACTAATTTAATTGATATTCTTGGGCTTTCTGTGATAACATTGAGTGTAATGATTGAATGCCACAATTACCTACAGGTAGAATATAGGCTGGATGTCCCTCTGAGGGGAAGGGAAAGGGGATCATCTAATGTTAATATTTTCCCTAGACTGAGCTGGCACACCTGGACCATGCTCTCTGCATGCTTAATAAGAAAAAAAAATGAATATTCTTCAATATTCTGGTGTCTTGTGGTGATTTAAAGGTGAACCTCAAGTCTTGAAAACCATGCCTGTCAGAATCAAAGTTCTGGCAGTCCCTCTGACTAAATTTAAAAGGTTTTGAGTAAGGGTCCTAAGAAGGATAGTGTGCTTGCCATCCAAAGACTAGCCTACTTTGGGAGTTCATCATTTGAGAACTGATCACTGGGTGTTGAATTTTTGTAGTTATAAAAACTCGGAAAGACCATCTACTGAGCTGTAAAAAATATTTAAAGTATATCAGAGGGAGTCTTGACCTGACAAAATCAATAATTTTTAAACAATGGAAAGCTGTTTTTGGTCTTACCTGATCTACCGGTTTCAAAAACAGCTTTATGCATAGCTAATTGGAACACTGAAAAATGCTCATATAATTACTTTCTAATATAGCTTCCCCTACTCCCAGTGCCCCCATCAGACCTATTCTGGCAAAGGAAATACACTGAATGACTTGTCTTGAAGGTCATCACTTTTCCTAGTGAAAAAGAGCCCGCAGTTTAATTATGACCATGCTTTGGCAAAGGAACAGTATTGATTATAAATCACCAGAGAATACTTCCCAGGACTGTTTCTATCTAATGCCTTTTAAAGTTACTTTGTAGAGTTAAATATTTTCTCTTACCATATTTAATAATTCATCATTCAGTCAAGCATTTAACAAAATCCCTTTGAGACTGTATTCTGTGGTAATACATTTTTGGAAGTTCATTTTGACAAATAATGTTCAGCTAATGTTGCTATCTAACTCCATAAAGCCTAGTATAACATATAAGCTCTGTCTCATATAGAAATCACAACATTGTGTGACAGGGAATTTATTTTAGTGAGACAGACTAAGTGTTATCTAACTTATTGTTATACTGGATTTATCTATTTATTTTATATTTTTATCCTGTGTGCTTTTTTAAAATGTATAATTATTGGGACTTTAGAACACCATTGAGAGAAAAGAAAATGCTCATACGTATTGTAATCATACTTTGTTTTTATTTCAAGAAAGCTTTTATGTATCCATGGAATTGCTTGTATTTAGATTTTATAGGAAAACCTTGGTTCTTTGACCTACTGTGACACTGTAGTCATTGTATAGGGTTGAGTTTTCAAAGACTGAACTTGTGAATCTGTTTATTTCCTTCTATATTTGCCATTAAACTATACTGTCACTAAAAGAGCAGTCAGGGCCTCTGAAGGCCTCATGATCCAAACAACCAGGCTTCCCCACAGGTGTAATTAACAGAGTCCAGCATGCTATTTTCATTCAATCACACTTAAAAAAAAATCCATAGAACTTTTATTAGGCTAAATAATAAGCATTGCCTAGCAATGCTAATTACTATATTCATAAAACTGACACTATTTGGGCAAGATTTAAGAAATGCAAAAATCCAAAAACAATTATATACTTTTCTAACTTATCCATAGCTCTCATCAATTATTGCTTTATTTAACATCTTTTCAATTTCAGGATGGAAATAAGCAGCTTTCTATACTATTCTTTTTAACAAGTATAAGGAAAAAAATGTCCTTTAGAAAAATTAAATAAATATTTATTAAGCATTTACTGTGTAGTAGGAACTAGACTTTCTTTGGGAAATTCAAAGTCCAGCTCAAGTCCTCCCTAGTCTGTTCTCAGCATTCCCAGTTGAAAGTCATCTCTCCCTTCTCAAATTTCTCTTGATACTTTTTCTAACTCTTTCCTTTGATCTTATTACTATCTACCTTGTGTCTTTTTTTTTACATGTATATGATATCTTCCCATTATGTTGTAAGTCTCTTATAGACAGGGACCAAGATTTCCTTCATTTTTGTATCTACTGAACCTAGCATCATGCCTAGTAAATAGTAGAAACTTGCTAAATGTTTCTTGAAGAAGAAAAAAAAACAGTACTTACAAGTACTATTATTATCATATTAAAATTATTTGTTATCATAAAGAGGATATTGACCAATAGAAATCAGAATACAGGTGAGCACTGTATTCTGGAGGGAAAAATTAGGCCGTAAATAAGAAAAATCTTTAAGAATAGGGTAGAAATCCTTAATTTCAAATGTTTAAATACACTCACGCTTGGAAGCCAGTGGCTAAATAAAATATTCTCTTGATTCTGTCATATTTTGCCTCCTCATAGCATAACAAATGTGCCACTTAATACTTATTGAATTAATAAATGGAGTTTATATTTCAACATTCCTATTCTTTTATATTACCCCTCGAAGGCACAATCGAGGGTTCTCTAAAAATCTTAAAGTATTTGACTGATACTACATTATAATCTTTTCTCTAAAAATGAAAATACCTATTTTCAGAGAGGGTAAGACACTTTTCCAGTATCACACAGTGACTCACAGGTGGACTCTATAAAATACAGATCCTCAACCCCCAAAGGTAAGTTTTTATATTTTGTTCTCTCCTATTTCAAAGGCTGTTTTAAGAGTTGTAATATTTTCCACATGCATTTTTCTTAATAAATGATGCTTTCCCTTGAATCGATGTTTATTGAGTTTTGTTGCTATTCAACTTTCCTTACTTTAAAATAATTCTTGGATTTAATTATAAAGTGCAGTTATTTTTTAAATCATTCAATTAAAGGATCCAATCGTAGATACTTTCTTTTCATCCCTCCAGAATTTTTTGCCACTCCATTGGCCACTCATGTATTGCAATACTTTGGATGGTTCTTAAATTGTTGACGACTTATTGGATGTCACAGTTTCCACAGAGTTTGTATCTAATACAGCTCCCTGCATCACCTACTTTAATTTCTGAAAGTTGGCATCTCTGTGTACGATAGTCATAAATTCTACCAACATGACCTACTGAAACAATCATATGACTTGCAGGTGTCAGGAGGTCGCTGGTAGGCAAAGCCCACAGAAGTTTGGTCAGTTTTTGCTGTGTTTGTTAACTTTATCAACATGCTAAGTACTAAACTGAGTGGTATGATGGTGTTATGAATAGAAAGCTAGTCAAGAAGACCCGAGTTCAAGTTCCCCCTCCAAAACATATTAGCTGTACGTACTTGGGTAAGATCCTTAACCTCTCTGTCACAGACAATCCCCAAAGACCCAAAGTTGAAGACCTGCATTGGTACAGGGTGTTTCCTCATTAGAAGTTCTCTACACTAATGAAATCCTAAGTTGGAGACTCCAACCCCAAGAAGAACAACAAAAATGTTTTAGATACAGAGACATTGCTTAAATACTTAATTTTTATTATAGAGCTCAGATTTTTGATCAGCATTCCATCACTCTTGGTTTCTTGAAGTTTTTGAATGTCACTTACCAATGACAATTATAGTTAGCTTGGTTTAAGGAGACAAAATTTTTTTAAGGTCTCTATTAATTCTTAATAGTCTCCATGCCCTTGCTCTTTAAAATGTAATTCTGAAAAATCTCAATTATCTATGCCTTGCTTAGTTTGGATATATCAAGTTGACTCATGCTCTCCATTGATACAAATGTATTAAAATATTTTGTCTTTGGTCTCAATTTTGATCTCCCATTTTCTATTAGTACTGCTGCCTGACTTTGTTGAACCAATTGTAGGTGTTGTGTGATGTGGAACAATTCCTTCTCTGTATTTAATGCCCTCCTGCTTTTTACTTTTTGCCCCTTAAACACCCCCCCCAAGAACCCAGTTGCCTTATGAATTATATATTTTGCATAACAGAAGCCAATTGCCACATGTTCATTTAGATTTTAATAATTCAGGACTTATCTGCTCCAACTGCAATTGGGCTGATCTACCTCACTTTGTAAGACACTTAGATGAATTGACTTAATTAGGTTTACCCTTTGAGATACTTTAAGTGTATGTTCCATTCAGATTCAAACAATTTCATTACTGGGACACTATAATTCTAAGGGACATTTTGGCAGTGGCAATAAATATTAGTCCATCATTTTCTGTTAGGAGAGAGAGCTGGGAAAGAGGGGGTTCTCTCTGAGTTTTTACTTTATTACATTCTATCCATAGGTTCTTTCTATTTTTTTGTGTCCCCAATTTAATAACTACACTCATACTTAAGTACAATATATATTTATTATTAGGCCTAAGGAGAGTCATCTAAAATTTTTAGTCCATTAAAATGATCTATTTAGTGATTGTTTGAGCCTAAATCTATTTAATAATGTCTTGGGAAGAGGACTCAACAGCTCTCAACCATATGACTCTATGAACTACTGCGCTATAAAAGGCACATGTTAGAAGTATAACATAAAATGCCTCTTATGGTTCATATGCCTACACAACAGTTGAAGCCTCTCATTTCTCACTGTGATGTGGAGGTGACCCAAGGTCCTTGAAGGCTATACAGATGGAGAACAAGTTCTGAGAGATCCTATCAACCTGTAATGGTTTTGAATATGGGTTTCAGCAATGGAACTTAGTCATCTAAGCTTACTTAAGTTTGTAGAGAGTCATCATCAGATTGCCTACAGGGGAATGACTTTTTTGGTTGCAGCATCTTTCCATGACTATCTACAAACCCATAGAGAGATTGAGATTTGCATCAGTGGAGACAGTGCCCATTTTGGAGAAGATTACAGTTGCTTTAAATAGAAAAGTAAACAAGTTTTCCATAATGTCTCCCTCCCAATACCCCTGTAGGATAGGCACTTCAAATATGATTTATACTTACATTACAGATTAGGAAATTGAGGCTCTGAGAAGGGAAGCAACTTACTCTAGCTAGATGAACCCAAGTCTTTCAAGTCCAAATTTAGTACTCTTGTTAATGTGATGTATGTGTTTTTAATCTTCTTTGTCACCAAAGAAAGAGTCTATGGTGTGACTTATTTTTTTTGCCCAGTTTGCTCATGATCCCAGCCAATTACTTGATTTTTAAACTCTTTGTTAAGGCAGGGGTCTGCTTCTAGTGTGGAGAATGTGCTGTCTCAAGTTTTGGAGGTTTTGGGCAGCTGTTTTCAGAGATACTTCTAGGGACCTGTAAGTTTTCAGTTCTTCCAAGGTGGTATGATCAAGGGCGGGGTGTTGATTCCTTTTCTGGCCTATGAGTGACCACAAGCACTCTTTTCTGCCTTAGAACTGTGAGGAGGATTCCTTCTCTACTGCCACCACAAGCTGCACCATGCCAGTGCTCCTCCTTGCCTCAGGATTGCCATCCAGAACTGTGACCCAGATCCAAGCACAGGCAAAGCAAGGGAATCCTGCCTCAGCACCAGCAAAGAGATCCCTGCAATCCCCCTCTAATTAGCCATCAATTCCCTCTCAGTCTGTGGGCCAGGAACTCTGGAAACAGCTGCCACCCCTGGGCCACACAGGGAATAGGGCTGGGACAGAGATTCTCTCACCACGGTCACAGATTTTTCCTACTGACATTCTAAGCTGTCTTTGGAGTTTGTGGGTTGAGAAGTCTGGAAACTGCCACAGCTGCCTGTGATTCAGTCCTCTGAGGCCTTCTCCAGGTTCACTGAAGCCTGTTTTGCCTACGTGCCCATGCTGAACTGCATTTCTCTCCCAGCCCAATGTGATAGACCTTTGTAATCAACCATCCAGGTTGTCTTGGGCTGGAAATTTATTTCACTCTGTCTTTTTGTGGTCTCTGCTGCTCTAGAATTTGTTTAGAGCCATTTTTTACAGGTACTTGTAGGGTTTTGGGGGAGAGCTCAAGCAAGTCACTGCTTTTACTCTGCCATCTTGGCTCTGCCCCCAATGTATGTGTTTTTCAAAGCATCACTGTTTAATTGGCTTTTGCAGACCTTGAAGTGCTATGTAAATGTTTATTATTATTATTATTATTATTATTATTATTATTATTATTATTATTATTATTATTATTATTATTATTACTGTTATCACTTTGACCCTACTTCCTGCCCTTGGTGCTTGAGCTATTCTTGGAATCATATTTGAGAATAACCTGTTTTTACTTTATGGAATATCTTCCATTCCACACTTTCTTTCATATCTACCTTCTGATTTAGTGTCTATGGAGTATGGAGAGATGTTTCTTTCCTTTTAAAGGTAGAATGATGACTTTTATTCTCAGCAAAATAACCTGACCTTTAAGGAAATGTTTGAACTCTGAGGTGGAGAAATTATAGAGCTTCAGATTTGGGAAAGGACTTCGGAGCTTATCTGGTTCAGCTCATATATGACTATGTATTCCCAATTAATGTTCAGTTAGTCTTTATCCGAAGACCTTCAGTGGTTAGGAATGCTCTACCTTTCAAGAAAACTCATTAGACTTTTGGATAACTCTAATTTTAAGTAAGCTTTACCTTCTATTGAGTTGAATTTTCTTCTCTGCAATTGCTACCCATGACTCCTAGTTATATCATTTAAGGTCAAATAGGGTAAACCCCTCAAATATTTGAAGACAATGTCATTTTCTTTTAAGTCTTTCCTTCAGAAACTAAACATTCTGTGGTGCTTCAGTAGATCTGTCCATGGCAAAGTTTCCAGTTCTCCTCCTATGGGTCAATCTCTTTTGGACTTGTTATATACCGTGTCAGTGTCCCTACTAAAATATCACTCCCCAAACTGAATGGAGCACCAATAGGCCTGCTGCTCAATGCATCATTCCCTTGATTCTTCAGTGGTCTGGGCAAAGAGATTGTGGGATTCAGGATGGGTCTTGGCCCAGTGCCAATATCCAGTTTATGTGTGATGGAATTGTTTCTGTAGTTAAGGGGATATCACCCTGTGAAATAGTCCAACAAAATGAGGAAAATTCTCAAATGCATTTGCTCAGTGTACCTAGCCCGAAGAAAAATGAAGAAAATCTGAAGGGAAAGAATCTGTCGGATATATACCAGCATTGAGCTCTTTGGATCATTTTGTATTAGAAACATGGAACAAACCTGGATTGATGAAAAAAGAATTGCTAGTATAATGCTGTCAATTTTTAAAGCGTAGTTTTCTTGGTACCACACTCTTAAATTTATCAAATGGCAAGCTAGAAAAGAGATTATAGATGAGGAATCAAACATTAGTCTGGCAGCAGGTTCACAGTGGAAAGGTTCAAAGATGACAAGGGGGAAATTCAACCTCTACCTCATATTCTTCAATGGCCCAGAGGGTGGTAAAATCTGCTAAAGAATTTAAAAAGTTTAAAATTTACATAGAAGGCAAAAACCCATGCTTCTGATCATTCCTTTATCCTACAAGTTTTCAGATGTCATGTAGTTAGTTTGCATCACACGTCTCCTCCAATGTGTTTGCCACCAGCATGGAGGAGAACCAGTCAAGAGGGCAAGGGGAAGAATGACTCTTCATGGATGTTGACATCTTCCAGATGTTCCTATTTACTAAACTGAGAAGCAAGTAAGGGAAGTAGAGGAAAAACTGGGAAGAGAAATGAGAGTGATGCAAGAAAATCACGAAAAACAAGTCAACAGCTTGCTAAAGGAGACCAAAAAAATACTGAAGAAATTAACACCTTAAAAAAAATAGCCTAACCCAAATGGCAAAAGAAGTCCAAAAAGCCAATGAGGAGAAAAATGCCCTAAAAAAGAAAAATTGGCCAAATGGAAAAGGAAGTCCAAAAGACTACCGAAGAAAATGCTTCCTTAAAAATTAGAATAGAGCAACTGGAAGCTAATGACTTTATGAGAAATCAAGACACTGTAAAACAAATTCAAAAGAATGAAAAATTAGAAAACAATGTGAAATATCTCATTGGAAAAACAACTGACCTGGACAATAGATCCAGGAGAAAGAATTTAAAAATTATTGGACTGTCTGAAAGCCATGATCAAAAACAGAGCCTAGACATCATCTTTCAAGAAATTATCAAGGAAAACTGCCCTGATATATTAGAACCAGAGGGCAAAATAGAAATTGAAAGAATCCACAGATCTCCTCCTGAAAGAGATCCCCAAAGGAAAACTCCTAGGAATACTGTAGCCAAATTCCAGAGTTCCCAGGTCAAGGAAGAAATATTACAAGCTGCCAGAAGGAAACAGTTCAAGTACTGTGGAAACACAATCAGGATAACACAAGATTTAGCAGCTTCTACATTAAAGGACCACAGGGCATGGAATATAATATTCTGGAGGGCAAAGGAGATAGGATTACAACCAAGAATCACCTACCCAGCAAAACTGAGTGTAATCCTTCAGGGGAAAAAATGGTCATTCAGTGAAATGGAGGACTTTCAAGCATTCCTGATGAAAAGACCAGAGCTAAACAGAAAATTTGACTTTCAAATACAGGACTCAAGTGGAACATGAAGAGGTAAACAGGAAAGAGAAATCATAAGAGACTTATTAAGGTTGAACTGTTCACATTCCTGCATGGAAAGATGATATTTGTAACTCATGAGACCTTTGTCAGTATTAGGATAGTTGAAGGAAAAAATTGTATGTATATAGATAGATAGATAGATAGATAGATAGATAGATAGATAGATAGAGGGCACAGGGTGAGTTGAAGATTAAGTGGTCATATCTGGAGAATAAAATTAAGGGATGAGAGAGGATGATACTCAGAGAAGAAAGGGAGAGGTAGAATGGAGTAAATTATCTCACAAAAAAAAAGAAAAGTCTCTCACAGTGGAGGGGAAACAGGGGAAGGTGAGAGGGAATGAGGGAATCTTATTCTCATAGGATTTGGCTTAAGGAGAGAATAACATACACATTCAATTGGGTATGGAAATCTGTCTTACCCTACAGGAAAATAGGGTGGAAAGGGGACAAGAGAGCAGGGGGATGATAGAGAGGAGGGCAGAATGGGAAAGGGGATAATCAGAAGCAAATACTTCTAAAAAGGGACAGGGTCAAAAGAAAGAAAAGAATAAATGGGAGGGCAGGATAGGATTAAGGGAAATAGAGTTAGTTTTTCACAACATGTCTACTAAGGAAGTGTTTTGCATAACTGCACATGTGCAACCTATATTGAGTTGCTTGCCTTTTCAATGAGGGTGGGTGGAGAGGGAGGAAGGGAGAAAATTTGGAACTCAAAGTTTTAAAAACATATGTTTTAAAAAAATGTTTTCACATGCAACTGGGAAATAATAAATACAGGAAATGGGGTACAGAAGTCTATCCTGCTCTACAGGAAAATAGAAGGGGAAGGGGATAAGAGAAGGGAGGGGGGAGAGATAGAAGAGAAGGCAGGGGTATTCAGAATGCATGCCATCTTGGGGTAGGGGGAGGGGTGAGAAATTTGGAACTCAAAAACTTGTGGCAGTGAATGTTGAAAACCAAAAATAAATACATTTATATTAAATACTTAAAAAAAAGAAATTAATGAGAGCACAAAGAAGTCAGAGGAGAAGTACTGGGAAGATGCAAGCAAGCTGCAACAAGTAACCAATGAGGCATGTCAATGAAGAGGAAGAATAAAAGCTGTTATTAAGGAGATAGTTGTAGAAACGTATGAGCTGGTCAAATGGTGAGAATGAGACATGTTGAGTGGACAGCCAGAGTGCTCCACTGGCCTCCTCACAATGGCAGGAGAAATGGATAAAGGCTTCAGCATGTTGGGTTGACCACCAGTGGGAATTTCTGAGATGACACCGACAAGTGTCCCACGAGATGATAGAAATAGGTGGGTTGAGATCTGTCCATTGGAGGGAATGTCCAAATTGTTGAGATCACAGTTCCATCTGAGTAAATGAATCTGCTTTTGTTGAGTATATTATTTTATTAAAAGATCATTTCTATAGGGGGATCTCAGAGAAGGGACACCTGAAACTCTGGGCATTATGGTTTAGGAGAAAGAATGCTGGACATGGTGACTTGAGTTCCACTCCCAGACTTGCTGTTAAATTGCTATGCAACCATGGGAGAGTTACATGCCTTTTCTGGGTCTTACTTTCTTCAATAAAATGAGAGAGTTGAGCTAGACAGTCAAAACTAAATATAATTCAACAAATATTTGTTCAGCTTTTATACTTGAAGCACAGTGCAAGGCACTGGGGATGTAATGATGAAAACATACATCTCCTCAAGGAACATCTGGTTTAAGGAGAGGATTGCCCTTTGCATAGGGGTAGTACAAGGTAAAATGGGATGGGTCAAAGGAGAGGTCCAGAAGAAGTGATCCTGAAGGTGGAGAAGCTTAAAATCCTGTGATGGTATGGTTATAGAGAGCAAAAGGGTAATCTAGAATATCCTACTGACAATATCCTGGGTGCTTTGAAGTAAACAATTAGGAAACTGGATTACATAGATCTTGAAATATGAAGCCGCCTAAAGCCACCTGACCATATCATGGAGCTGGAGCATGGAAAATGCTTCAGGAATTGTGGGCTATTATTACTATTCTTTCCATGCATCCCTGCCCTTCTCCTCACCCAAGGTTTTAATTTCCCTTCATTATCCCCTCATGCCTACCTAATTTGGAGGTTGAATATGGATGACTCAGAGATACACTGACTAAAGCAGGTGGTAAGAACATGCCATAGGCCACGTAAAAGCATAGGAGTAATAGCAGTGGTGAAAATATGTATCTGGTGCATAGGGATACTTCCATTTTACTAACCCACCTGGACTCAGCTTGATAAAATGCCAAGGGTACTGGATTTGAGTCAGAAAATCTGGATTAAAATTCTGCCTCACTACTAACTTAGAGTTATAAACCTGAGAAGTCACTTAACTTCTAAGAGACCTCAATTTCTTCATCTGGGAAATAGGAATAATAATGCTTACATTGCTTCCCTTACAGAGTTGTTGGGAGGGAAACATTTTGTAAACCTTTGAATATTATATAAATATGAATTATTATCATATACATTGATATTAGTGAGGTTGCTTGCTCATAAAAATAGACTGTATTAGCCATCTTAGCAAGCAGTTATCAGCTTGTTAAATGAAATCATTCAGCTTTTTGGCTGAAAATTTTTATGGGAAGTTGATGATTTTCCCAAAATGGTTCAATTGCTTGGCTAGAGAGTTTTCTCATGTGAACATGTTGCTAGAAGTAGTGCATGCCCGCCATCTTATTTCTCCTCAAATCTCATTACATAGACATGGTCTTAAAGGCTGGCAATCCCTGTCTAAATCACAAGACAAAGGAATTTGAGCTGCTGAAGCCTGAGCCAGTCAGGTTGGTATGGAACGGAAGGGAATTCTTGTGTTTCTCTCTGAAATTGTGCCTGGAAGGGATGATAAGTTATGAACAGATTTTTGCCCAATACAGCTTCCTCTCATCTAAATAATGATGATTTCTTTTCTAGATTCACAGGCTCTTCTGAGTGTAACTCTTTGCTCATGATTAAAACCTTCTTAATTAGAAGCTAGAGAATTTGGTCTAATTTAAAACCAATTTAGAATTCTGGGATTGGAATTCTAATCTTTTTGGTGTTTGTGCCCATGTGCCAGGATGCCCTTAGCAAAACATAGGTTCCTCTTTCTAAGAAGGAAAATGTTCTTTAAAAGCCTATTAAAGAGGCCCCAAGGAGTTCACTGACATCAAATAACACTCAAAAGTCGGTATTTTGCAGACTTCAGTTTAAATTAGATAGAAACACATGGACTATATTTCCCTTGATAAACACAAGAGCCTAAAAATTAAGGACATAATTTGGATGGTTTGAAAACTCCTGGGAGGGCATAATAGGCAATCAAAGGATCAAAATGAGGGCCTTTGGGAGAAGGAAGAGGACCCAGAGGAAAGTAATCAAAGTGACTGAATTATTAGAAAATAAGAACTAGAAAGCATGGTTAAAAGACCTGGAATTGATCTTTTGGGAAAATAGCTAGAAGATAACTCAATGACAGTGTTCAAATTGAATACTCAAATGTATCTATGATTTTATTGATGTTGATATTTCCTCCAACGTTACAGATGGAAAACTATCCATGCCTGCTCAGGCTGTGAGATTTTCACTCATGCCCATAAGTACATCACAGAAGTGGCCAAAGCAATTAATCTCTCTGAGTCTCAGTTTGTAGAATTGGGGAACTAGACTTTCAATCCTAAACTCCTATGATGGACATGGTTAAAAAGCAGATCAAATGATATTCTTAATAGACCTTGGATCCTATCATGAGCTACCTGGCTTCCTGTTGCCCTTTATCTTTTGAGGATGTGGTCACTGATATACTCCCCATAAATTTAGCCCAACCCCACATGCTGGGCCCATCCTAGTCCATCAGGACTTTTGCTTAGGCCATTAATTTATCTTCAAGTCTGACTTCCTGCTGGTCCCAGTCTGATCTTGTATATTGTTTGTAATGACTGCTTTTCCATATTTACTTCTTGTGTTTAATTTAATGTTTCTGTTTCCTCCAAGATATACCAGCTGTTTTGTGGCTAAAGTCTTGTCTCAGCCTCCTTTATATGTCCAAGGACTAGAATCTTCTCCATTTGCCATGGTCCTGATGCCTTATGGGCCTTCTCCCCGAATGCTAAGGGTATGTTGCTTTGCTGTGATGCTCCCAATTCAGTCACTCCCGTCATTAACAAAACCTCATTTATGATAGTGAATTCTCAGTGATCTGTGCAAGTGAAAAAATAGTGTAGACGATCAAATGTTTATATTACATTTGTAACCCTTCTAACTTCTTTGGAAAGGGAAAAAAAGCCCCACTATTTTTATCCTGATTTTGAGTGTCAGAGATCTCCAAGAATGGTAAATATAAGTGATTTTTCCGCCCAGTCAGAATTGTATTCT
Source organism: Phascolarctos cinereus (assembly GCF_003287225.1). Lineage (NCBI taxonomy): Eukaryota > Metazoa > Chordata > Mammalia > Diprotodontia > Phascolarctidae > Phascolarctos > Phascolarctos cinereus. Next base: position 63,059,674 of record NW_027556402.1, on the reverse strand, counting down.
AGTCCAAGATTTGTCAGTAACAGAGATGTGTGATCCAGACAAGTCATTTTACTTCTCTCATCCATAAAATGATGAAAACTTGATGAAATAATCTCTATGGTCCCTGTCAGATTTAGCATTTTATACAATCTGGAACATTAGTTCATGACAAAGGAAAAGGCAGTAGGGGATAGCAGAATGAGCCTTGACTTGGTAGTTATTTGACCATAGTCAAGTCATAACCATATGTCACAGTTATATTCATAGACATACTCAGTTTCATCATTTATGAAATGAGAGATTGGACCAGAAGACTAAAGACCCTTCTCATTCAAATGACCCATGGCCCCATAAGAATACACAATGTGATAGCTGGGAAAAACAGATTCGCTGAATCATAAAATTATGGAATTTCAGAAATTTTCAGTACATCAGAAGACATCTAGTTCAACCCATACCTGAAATAAGAATTCCCTTTATAACCTTCTCAACTACTGGCCATCTGGTTGAAGACATCCCTGGGTAGAAAATTCAGTTAGACTGGTCTTTCCTGTTTTACATTAATTTTGAAAGATCCTGATAGTGAGTTAATAATCATATCTGTGTTCATACAGTTCTCTCAATATATGGGACTGCTAATCAGAATTTATTCAGCTTGGCATTCTTTCCCCTTCTTCTCAATTCACATTCCTTCTTATGTTTTGCTTAGATTAATGATAGAAATTAGTTTATTGTTCTTGTTATACCTCAGATTTCACGATTTCTCTGGCACTCTGGGGAAAACTATGGACTTCTTAGAATAGTATTTGAATGCATAAAATAAAATTAATAGGATTGTAAAATCAATCTAACTGAAGTACAGTTATCAATATATTAAAAAAGTAAGTCTATGGACCCCCACCCCCAGGTTAAGAGCCCCTGGCCCAGAGAAAAGCACCCTTCCCTAGTCACCTCTTCTGATACATTGCATTCTCTCATCCTCCCAGCAGAAAGCAAGCTTTTTAAGGACACACCCAGTCTTACTTTTTTTATTTGTGTCTAGAATTATGAGTAGCACACATTAGTTGCTTATATATTCATATGTTTTATTGATTAGTTGATATATTACAGACTTCAAATAAGTTGCCAGTCTGCATTGGTACAAGGAAATTTCTGTCTTGAAATTTTTCTATGCCCATTATTCTGTCTTATCGTTTGCATATGGTACAGAAGAAAGAGAACTGACTTGAGACAGGAGAAATGAGCCCGTTTTCTGATGAGTGAACTTGGGCAAGTCACCACTTTTCTGGATCTCAGGTTCCTTAACTGTAAAATGAGGGTTGGAGTTGGCTTCTGATGGCCCAGGTCTAAGCCTACAATCCTATGATCCTTCATTTGTGAACCATCCTCCTTGAACAAAAAACTGTTTGAGGATAATCTGAGTCCAAACTCTTCTTTCCAGACAATTTGAAGAAAAAGAAATCCACCTCTAACAGCGTGGAAGAAAAGTGTTCACTTTCCTGGTGATTACATTCTTGGAATTGTTCTCCTTCCTCTTGTTGCCTCCAGAAAGGAATCCTGAGCTTCCGCCCAGAGTAGGAGTTGAACAGAGGAAGGGTGAGCCTTTGGCTTTTTGGGAGGGCAGATCTGAAATTACTTATTCTCTAGGCAGCAGAATAAATATGATGGCAGACATGCCATCCCTTCTGAAACAGCACCATCATTTCTTGTTTTCTGAGAGCCTTTCCTAGATTCCAAACAAAATAACATTGTTGATGCACGTTACAGAACCCAGGCAACAAATAATCTCATGTTCACTTCAAGAAGGAAGCAATTATGTTTTTGTAGTACTTAAGGACAGGTTTTTAAAGTCAGGAGTAATTTTCCATGGGAATGAGGAATGTGCCAATCAGGAAGGTAATGACTTATTGCAAGAAGAAAGGTTAAAGGTTTCAGTCACTTTACTTTGCTTTCTTTCTTTTAAAAGTATTATTATTATTATTTTTTGTAGAAAGTTTCTACTCTGCATTTAAGTGATGAAGGGGTATACATCTATTCTTTTCAATTTAACAGAGGCATTGAATTTCATGGACGGGGCCTTGGTGGTCCCTTAATAAACCTGACCAAGAATTATTTCTGTAACATGTCTGACAAGTGGTCAACCAGCTTCTGTTTGGAAACCTCTAATGAGGATAGGGTTCGCTACCTCCAAAGGCAGCCCAGTCCACTTGGGATTTTTTCATGAGGCTTTTATCATTGGGAAGCATTTCCCTACACCTAACCTAAATTTGCTAAACTTCTTTCTCATTTTCCTGCTTTGATTAATTATCTCTGCCTCATAATTACTCTTTTCTGCCCCTAGGAAGGAAACTTTCTCTTTGTACTAGAGGCAATGGTATAGGTAAGTGTGGCTAGATAAAATATTTGTTAAGTACTTATTAAGTGTCAAAAAGGGCTGCTAGGTGGTACAGTGCCTGGCCTCTAGTCAAAAGGACTCATCTTCCAGGGTTCAAATATAGTCTCAGACATTTACTAGCTGTGTGACCCTGGGTAAATCACTTAATCCTATTTGCCTCAGTTTACTCGTTTGTGAAATGAGCTGGAAAAGGAAATGGTAAGCTGCTTTAGTACCTTTACCAAGAAAACCTCAAATGGGGTCATGAAGAGTTGTATATGACTGAAAATGACTGAACAATTACAACGTGTCAAAAATTATACTAAATTCTAGGTGTATTAATACAAGGAAAAAGATATTCCTATCCTTAAGGAGATTACATTCTAATGAAGGGAAAACGACACATAAGAAGGGAGCTGGAAGCCAGTTTTTGAAATACTGGGAGTCAGGTGAGGAGTTGAAGAAGTGAATATGGTTGGCTTGGGTATTTTCTCAAATGAAAGTTGTAAAGAACTCAAAAATGGGGGATGGGACTGCCAGGGCAGAAGGATATTCTAGTGTTAGTAAACTGCAAGGAGAGACATTTTCCAATATAAGAAAGCCATTGGGGTATAGAAGAGAAGGTTAGATAATTGGGAGCAGAGATATTATTATTACTGCTGCTTGTCCTTCCTTCTTGAAGAAGGCCATAACATCAGGAAGATGGTGCCATGACTTGCAAGTGAACTGGATTTAAGTGAGGGAGGACTGCACAAAGTCACTAGCTTCACTTTCTCCTCTGGAGCCATCTGGGTCCAGTGACAAGATATAGAAGAAGACAACTGGGGATGGCCACTGGAGCAGAGATGGGACAGGAAGGAAGGAGTGTGGGCAGTTGTTCAACAGCATATGGTACTAAGAGAGATGATTGCTAGAGTGTGAGACTCTTGTGGTTTTAGTTTTGAATCTTTCCATGTTAAGACCTGTGCAGTAGGCCATTGCAACTGAAATTCAATGTAAAATCAAGCTTGGCATGCTAATTCCGGGGGATACTGTGGTGAAACATTTAGGAAAGAAATTTACAGTCATTTAGGGAGCAGATAAGGTTACTGTCAGCTCTTCCCCACTCTCACCTGTTTCTAAGAAATGGTAGCCTAAAGGGGGAGCTAGGTGGTGCAGTGGGTAAAGCACCAGCCCTGGATTCAGGAGGATCTGAGTTCAAATATGGCCTGAGACACATAACACTTACTAGCTGTGTGACCCTGGGCAAGTCACTTAACCCCACTGCCTAACCAAAAAAAAAAAAAAAAGAAAGAAATGGAAGCCTAGACCAGATAATATATTGAACTTCCTCCAAAATAATTTTAATATCCTGTTAGACTATTACATGAAAAGAATATAAGATTTACAAAACAATAATTACAAAGAATTAAATCGATCAAGCAATCATTTATGAGGTGCTTACTAAGTCCGTTAATAAACATTTATTAAGCACCTACTATGTGTTAGACACTGTGCTAAGCTCTGGGAATCCAAATAAATGCTGAAAACAGTCTCTGTCCTCAAGGACTTCACCATCTAATGGGGGGAGGTAACATACAAGCAATTCTAAATGCTGGGGGTGCAAAAAACCCCAAACAAAACCAGCTCTGGTTCTCAAGGAGTTAAGATTCTAATAGGGAGACTATATATCCTTTAATTTGTCCTTACAAGATTGGTATACTAGATGGAAGGAAGATAATGACAACCTACATTAGAACTCAAGCCCTCTGACTCTTAGACTAGTGAAATTCCATTATACAACACTGTGGCCATAAAACATTTGTTCTTTTTTGTTTGTTTGTTTCTCTTACATTTATAAGTTAATTAAGGGTTTATAAATCATTTTCACAGATATGCTTGAATTCAGTCCCCAACAATGATTACTATTTCTAGGGTAGGCCCATTCACCCACATTGAGTCTTTAGCCATAATTTCAGAAATTCTTCCTTCTCTCTTGGAATCATTAGAACGCTAAAAGGATTGTAGAGAACATCTGCTCCAGTGTGGTCTTGTGAAAAGAATGGTTAATAATGGAATCAGAGAATTCCAGTTCAAATCAGGCTTCTGCCGTTTACTACCTTGTATGACTTTGTGTATGCTGCTTAAACTTCCTGGACCTCAATTTCTTTATTTGTAAAATAAGGGCAGCAATAGGGAGAGATGGAACCAGACCTTCTGATGCCCATGTCAGAGCCTTTCTAACCATTTCCTCTGTGTTTTTTTCGCTACTATTTTTCACTGTGAATAGGAATTCTCTCTGTGTAGTATGTTTAAAACTATGCACATATATTTATGCATCTATATTTAGAATATATGTTTATATTTATATAGACTGATATGCCTTTCAACAAGCATGTTATTCATAATCTATACATATAATACACCCCCATAGAGGCACACATACACATATATACACACATATGCATATACATATATACATGTATACACACATGCATGTGCACACATACATATACACCCATGTGTGTACATGTATACCCCCATATACATATATATGTATATATATGTTATATATATATGCATGTGAGAGTGACATGACTTTAAAGAGAAAGAATGAAGGCAAAGCCAGTAGAATTAGTTTATATACATATGTATGTCCATATATATAGACATACATACACACACACGCACATATATGTATATATTTATATGGCTCAGTCCCATAAAATTTCATTTCAAACCTTCCTTAGTAAATTATCCAAACTCTTTCAAAAAATGGTCTTTTTCATCTCTTCTTGGCAGGTTCCCCGTGACCCAAAAAGTCAAAATGTACTTAATGAAAGACCTTGTGAAGATCAACATTCCTCTCTAGACCACCTCCCTCTTTATAGCTACCTGGCCTCTTAACTGGAAGGATCAAAGATAATGAACCCGACTCGTGCCCACACCTTATTTTCTCAGTCTACTTCAGGATCCTGTAGTTTCCTTTATTGTATTTTAAGATTTGACCTGGCAGGATCATTTGGTTCTGTGCCCCAGTGTGGGGCCTGTGCCAGGAGACGCAGTTTTCCCCAGCAGCCTCTTTTGAATGTCTTGGATTTAGAACTTGGACAGGCAGCACAGCCCCTGGGTTGTCATGTCAAATCAGCATATGCTAGCTTCATTCTCTCTCATAATGCTTGTGGTCACAACTATTCTCTCCTCCCTGAAAGGTATATTTGCTGGTCTTTCTTATTTTTAGAGATCTAAGGAAAAATTCTGACACCTGGGGAATATTTTGTTGGATGGAGGTGAAGGGAAGAAGACAGACAGCTAAAGGCTGCCACATAATGCCTTTGCTACTGATTTTGAGTACACCACTTGTATGGGTGCCCAGGCCAGGGAATACCTGGGCAGTATGCTCTATTTGGGTATTGTTAATCCAAAATTGTGATAGGGGAATGTAGCCCTGGGAGAGGTTGACTAAGACTGAGAGCCTTGGGGGGTGGCAACCTTGAATGAGCAAGGGCAGGGGAATTCAATCTTTTCCCATAATGCTTCTTCATGCCTCTTGGTACTGTGAATCACCTCTAATTTTGAGAAAGTGCCCCGGCCCCCGACATCAAAGGTAGGAAGGATGTGTTTCCCCTTACTCTCCATCAGACATCGGGGGAAAAGTTTTTGTCTCTTCATGCAGCTAGGTGGAGCACTGGATCGTCAGGAAGACCTGAGTTCAAATTTAGCCTCAGATACTTACTAGCAGTGGGATCCTGGGCAAATCACTTAACTTGGCAGAGGAGCATCACATTACCCGTCTTCAGGCATGCATAGAGTTTTCTTGTAGCAGAAGAAATAGATATATTCTGTTTGGCCCGAGTCCAGAGATAGAAGTAGTGGATGGAAATGGAGAGGAAGACAGATATCAGCTCAGTAGAAGAGAAAACTTTATTAACAACTGTAGGGGCTAGAGGCCAAAGCCTCTTCAGGCTCTGTGGCCTGTGCACACACATGAAAGGATGGAATGTAGCTAGGCTCCCCGAGGCCTCAGTGTTCTTGCCCTCTGGGTTTAACTTTGCTCCTGGTCTATTAACTTATCTACTGGGAGAGCAGAAAGGGTTTGGATTTAAGGAATTGAAAGAAGCTGAAAGCATTTTGGAAGCTATTGTGTAACTAGCCTTCCTATTGACTGGTAGCCTTCACAAGTGGATCTGGCGGCATAGAGGATGCTCATTAGTAACCACTTTATACTGGAGGCCTTATGCTGTGGACCAGGAAGTTGAATTAAAAAAACTAAAAGACCTGAAAGCACTTAACTTGGCCTCTTTCTACCTTTCTAGATTATTTACATTATTCCACACAGATTACTCATTATCCTCCACATAGTCTATGATCCAGCAGCACTGGCCTGCCTCCTGTTCCATTTCTCCATTTCCAGTCTTCAGGGTTTTTGCACTGGCTGTCTCACCAATAAATATCTGGAATGCTTTTCCTCCTCACTGCTATCTCTTAGTTTCCTTCAAGACCCAGCTCAAATCCTACCTTTTGTAGGAGGCCTTTCCTCATTCGCCTGGTTTCCTCACTCTTCCGTGTACTCTGGGTAGAATAGATACATGCAAGACATATCTTGTATCAGGGGTGGGGAATGTGCAGCCTGGAGGCCCATTGACTGAATCCAAACTTCATAGAAAAAATCCACTCAATGAAAGGATTTGTTCTGTAAAACTTGGGCTTAGTCAAAAGGCCTCACCCAAGGACCTAGAAGGCCACATGTGGCCTTGAAGCCACAGGATCCCCACCCCTGTGTATATATCTAGTGATCTATATCTTGTAACTACCCCTCCCCCCAACCCCCCTCTTCTTCCCATCCTTGAGTTTAGGGACTAGTTTTACTTCAGTTTGTATCTTTAGCGCATAGCATAGTGCCAGGCACATTTAATAAATGCTTACTGAGCATCTCCATATTTAGTTAGGTGTGTCTCTGCTCTTTGTTTTAAAGGGGAATCTTTAAAGAGTTTGGTGCTTGGGCAGAGATTCTCCTATCAAAAATTAGAAAGACACTCCTAAAGAAAAATAAAACAAAACACAGACAAAAAACTAAGCAGATTCTTCTCCCTCCCTAGCCAGAAAGAATTTTACTGGTTCTATGGCTGAGGTAAACATTGCAGGTTTTCTAAAAGACCTAATAAAAATAAATATAAAATGCTCAAGACTTTTTGTTGAAAGGACATAGTGGCACCCACTCTTCTCCTGAGGGAGAACTAGCAATATAATTGAGGATTTCAGCTCAAGTCAGAAGCTGGAAATAGAAACATCACAACCAAGTGTCTAGTGGTACCATGCCTTGCATCATCTGACAGAGACTATCTGACCAGTAAAATATCATTTGACAAAAAACACTCTAAGTATGTAGGGTTCAGTGGAACAATATCATTGGGTGAGGGCAGCGTGAATACATCCCCTGGTGTGAATCACCCCTTTATGTGTTCATCTTGTCCATATTATTACTGGCCTATATATGTATACCTTAGAAACATGCATCCCTTATGTATGTTCCTCTTCATATGTGTTTCCCACATGCGTCTACTCTTCTCACTGATGGTGGAAGAGTCTGCTTCAGGTTAAGGGGGGGAATATTTTTTTGCTAATTTTCCTATTATGATATTCACTAAATGACTTTGCTTGGGACTTTTTGCTTCCTCTAACTGACTATTAAATGTGAAGACTCAGATGGGGACTTATGAACTAGAATCTGGAGTTGATAAGGATCCAAGGGGTAACTTGAATCTGGATCAGCCTTCCCTAGAATACCCAAGTTGTGAGTGGGGGGATGGTGCTCTCAAATGCTACTTAATTAGTGCTATTTCCTAAAGGATAGCTATTAATGGGTTTCCCTTTATTGGAGATATTTCAGAATAAGCTACATAAGTGTTTGTAAGGGATGTTGTAGAAATTTCTGGTCACAAATAAGTGGAATATCTTCTATGGTATCTTCTGAGATTCTAGGATTTTATGATTCTGAGGGGCTAGAACCCAGAAACACCATGACTAGGGTAGGACCTCTAACCAAGTTAGGCCTGTTTTTAGTGGGATGTGCTAGCTCCCCAGTGTCTTTCTGTTTGCCTAAATAAACACACATGAACCACATATTCCCTGACATAGCTCTGACATGGATGGCCAATAAATATCCGGGAAAGCAGTGCACTTCTGCAAGGTTTGGGGTGGGTGGGTGAGGTGCTTCCAAGGGGGAAAGAGTTGATTTCTGTCCCAAAGTCAAGTTGCACACATTACACAGAATGAAAGAGACAATTAAGCAAAATGATCATGGTTGATTAAAAAAGAAAGAATGAGGATCAGCCCATAATGCCTAAGGTGCAATTTGGGCTATTAAAATGATTTCAGGGAAAAAAAAAAGTATTGATTTCATTTTAATTAAAAATTTTCGGCAGAGCTCATTTAGTTTTATATATTGAAATAGCTCATTGTTATTCAAGCACTCTAATTTTAAATAGTTATTCAACAGGCTCTTCAATTCAGGCAGGGAGATGGTCTCAATTCTCAAATAATAATTTGAAAAACCCCATAAATGCTAATTTAGAGAGCTCTCCCTTATAAGAAGGCTGCTCACCTACTAGACCACAATCTATCCAGTGTCCTGCAAAGGAAAAGGCATAGTGGAATCCTGGAGAGAATGGCTCCTTGCCCTCAACTCCTTTGTATTCAAGAGTTTTATTAGTGTTGAATGTCCATGAATTAAAATGCAAAAAGTTGAGCTTCTTGGCTTGCCTTGCTTACTTAACCTTAATAAAACATAAGGGCCTGTTTCATTAATCAGTAACACACAAGACACAGTACATGAATTTTATCTTCTACTTTCTCTGCACTTCAGAATGAAAGAAAAAAAAGGTATATTGCAAGGGTTTGCCAATTTGGATAGGAGTTGTAAAAAAAAAATGGAACAAAGATTCAATCCTTCAAAAGACAAAAAAAAGAAACCTTCATGATAACCATCTCTGGAAAGTTTTAAAACAGGATAAGCCTCCTTTGTGTGTGTGTATGTGTGAGCAAATATATGGGTGTGAGAGATAATGTATGTGTTTGTGTGTATATGTTTGTGAGTATATATGTGAGAGACAGAGAAACAGAGAGACACACAGAGACACAGAGAGACAGAGACAGACAGAGAGAGACACAGAGAGACAGAGACAGAGAAACACAGAGATACAAACAGAGAGAGAGATAGAGAGAGTGTGTGTAAGGGGTAGATTAGGCAAACTTTGGCCTTATGGTGTTAGAAGACCTTGAGAGGCTCCTTTAACTCCAATTAGTTCAGAAATTATTCCTTACTCTTCAGTTTTAATTTCATCTTAATAAAATTTTTTCTTATTGAAAGATTGAAATACTTTTGGTATGAGTCATTTTTCCTCAGCATGACATTTTATTTACAAATCTGAAAATCTACAATTAAATTTGGCACTCACAGTTTCCTTCCCCTCACTTTTACTGAAAGATGGTAAGAGACTTATAATAATGATATGTAGAACATTTTATAGTTTTCAAAGCATTTTTTAAATTTTTTTAACTTTTTAATTTTTTCAAAGCATTTTTGAATGCATCATGTCACTTGATATCCATTATCATGATATTGAATTGGGAGCCAAGAAATCTGGGTTACAGGTCCCCTACTAGCTATATGTCTTAGGAGAGTCATTGAACCTCTTTGAGCCTCTGTATTCTTGTTTGGAAAAGGAGGGCCTTAGATTAGATGACCTCAAAAGTCCCTTCTGCTCTCAAGCCTGACATTCTTAAAATCACAGAATTAGACTAGATCATGTCTCTTCTTGCTTTCAGCTTGAAGAATCTGTGATTGGAAATTCTGTACCCATCCTAAAGTAAAGAAAATAATTTGTCCAAGGTAACACAGCAAAGAAAGTGGGCAAGCTGTAATTATAGCTTCAGATTTATAACTTTCTACCCCAAGTCTCTCTCCATTCATATATATATTTAACAAAAGGTGCCATTGTGATATTCCTAAAGCATCAGTCACACTGTGTCACTATGTTCAATAAACTCCATGTGATTTCTAGGATCCAATAGGTTGATGAGAACAATTTGTCCCAATGGCCATGAAGGGAGTGCGTAGAGCTTGGTCAGACATGGAAAACACTAAGATCATCCCCTGAATCCTGGGCCATTGCCAGTCACCCTGATTTTTGTTTTTCCAATGGGCTGAGTTCACTCTGGAAGAGAAAGTGAGTGAGGCTGATGACTTTGTGTGAGTCTGCCTCACTTAAATCTAATTCATGCTCAAGTCAAGACATCACCCTGTGATGTCATTGGTCTTCTTTAAAAATGAAGAATGAACAACAGGATACAACACAAGGTCCTCTGGCATTTACAACTCTTTACAATCTGACTACAACTTTTTTTTCAGTATTATCTTATTATATATTATTCCCCTTTGCATACTCAAGAGTCCACCTAAACTGGTTTTCTTGCTGTTTCTCACACATAATATTCTATGTCCTGTTTCCATGTCTTTGTACAGGCTGTCTCCCACTGCCTAGAATATACTCCCTCCTCATCTCTGCCTATCAGAATCCTTCAAAGCTCAGCTGAAACATCCCCTTCTACATGAAGCCAAGTAGGTAAAGACTGGCCCACGTGCTATTGTCAACTTCCACTTAAATTATGTTGTATGTATTTTGTATGAATTTGCCACATATGCATATATGTTCAGGTTACCTTGGTGGAACTGACTATTTTGTTTCTCCCACTTCTGGCTTCCATGACAGAAGACTGTGGGAGCAGTAGTAGAAGAAAGAAGAACCATCTGACTGACTTTGATGGCTTTGGACTAGTAAAATAGATCAGAGATGGAATCTGGGAGAGAGAAATATGGTGAAATTTGGAATTAAATATGAAGCATAATCTCTAGGCCCAAATAGTGCTTCAGATCCTATGTTAGGGGCTCAGGATCCAGGACAATTAAGGCAGATAAAAGGACTAAGGATCAAGGAACACAGAATAGACCCAAAAGAGGTCAACTTCAGAAAGAAAAGGGGAAGTTAGACTGGGCAGACAAGGCAAGGTCAGTGAGATAAGGTAAATGGAACAATGAGCAGGTTAAGCAAATTGATAAAGTGTATTTGGTGGGTGGAAGGGAGTTGGGGAAACACAAGATTGGTGTAAAACTGAAGGGAATTTAGTCTTGTAGTTGCCATTCCTGCTGCCTAGGAGAATGAAGCTAGAGGGATCTCTTGAGCTCTGAGCTGCAGATCTAGGCTAAGCTGAGCTATTGTCTACATTTAGTTTGGCATTAACATGAGCAGCCTCTGGTTCCAAATCACCAGCTTGCCTAAGGAAGGTCAAATTACCCCAGGTTAGATACAGAACAGGTCAAAGGTTAGTAGGATTGGCCCCAAGAAGCCCCTGCACTCCTACTAAAGGTAAAATAAAGAGACCCAGTCTTTGAAAAAAATAGATAAAAAGACTAAAGGCGAATGAGGCATGGCTATGGCTATGGACTTGTTATTAAGACAAAGGAAAGAGATTTGGATGATTTAAATTATGATGAAGTGATAATTGGCTATAAAAAATTGTAACTATGTGGTTAGGATTGAGATGTACTCATCCACAAGTACTTTTAAGAAATCTCAACCATTATGGAGAAATGGGGAAGTAGTGCAGTGACTTGTTATCTCTGTTCCAAGCACAGGCTCTTTTCTTTCTTAAATGAGAAGGTAAAGGGACTCAAAGAATGACCCTCTGTACTATTAGGGGAGAAAACTATCCATGGCTTCACTTAGGGGAAAAAAGGATCTGAGGTGAAGAAAGGGGGACTTGACCCTGGTCAGAATGATGGAGAATGGAAGAACATTACACAAAGGAGAAAGGGAAAGAAAAAGATTGCCTAAAAACAAATCTGAGATTTTTCAAGAAGAGAAGAGGCTGGATGCTCTGAGATGGAAGAAGCCACCTGTTCTCTACAGGGTGTTATGATAGAGCCACAGAAGCTATGAGGTGAGCTATCATCCATTAAGAGATACAGGAAGAAGAGAAGAATAATAGTACTTTGCCATTCCCTGCTATCTGGCAACAGAGGATTGTTGTTACTAGAATGTATATTCGATTGAGAATCTCCCAAGGCTTAAAAAATGGCTGACAACCACCAAGTTTTGGTGTTCATGTGTCACAAATAATAGTACCAGAAGGAACCTATAAAAGCATTGTCAAGGCTTACAAAGTTTTGGGAAAGAAACTGACCATAGGGGCACAGGTTATGTTTTTTTTCTCATCATTGTCTATTGATGGCAAAGGATATAAAGTAGAACAAAATAATTTGGAGAATGAATAAACTGGCTAAGAAGATGGTATCTGAGAAATAGACTTGAATAACTGGCTTGTGGCTTAAAGTTTTAATAGCTTAAAACTGCATGAAGTTTTAAGACACTGTACTTTTTTTAAACCAGTTTTTGTTAGTTTTTCTCCATCTCTGGCTAGGAAACTAATATCTTAAAAATTGCATTAAGACTTTTGAAACACACTGTATTTGCCAGATGCCTTGAAATGAGAGAATGAAGGGAAGGAAAAGAAAGAAAAGAAATGATGCTTCAATCAGCACTGTGTCCATCAGCTCTTTTTTTTTTTTTAGGTATGTAGCATGTTTTATCATGAGTTCTTTGGAATTGTGCTTAGACATTGTATTGATAAGAATCTTTGTATTTCAGAATTTATATTTTTTATAATATTGTTGTTACTATATTAATTATCCTCCTGGTTCTACTTATTTCGCTTTGCATTAGTTCATACAAGTCTTCCCAAGTTTTTCTGAAAATATCCCCTTCATAATTTCTTATAGATATACAATAGTATTACATTGCATTCATATACTATAATTTGTTCAGCCATTCCCCAATTGATGGGCATCTTATTAGTTTCAAATTCTTCACTACCACAAAAAAAAGCTATTATAAATGTTTTTGTCAGCTAATAACAGCTTCATTCACCTCTCATCCTTCAAAATGTAGGTAAATTAATAAAGGAAAATTCTATTTAAACCTGATTCTCACTAACGGAGAGAAAATGACTGATAAGCTGGAAATGACAAGAACCTTTGGGGGAAGTGATCATTCCATCCTAGAGCTTGTAAGAGAGAAAAATAGGAAGACTGGAGAGAATCTGATATGTGCCCTAGATTTGGGATAGGTAGATTATAAACATCTAAGAAGAAAGATTGGTAGAAGAAAGAATCAATAATAACATGCAATAAAATTCATCAGGGAAAGTTAGTTCAAGAAGGATGGGAGATGATCAAGAATAAAAACCTGATGTTTCGAAAGGAATTTGTTCCAAGGAAAAAGAATGGGATTTGTCAGAATAGACTTATGTGATTACACAGGTACCCACAAGTACATTTAACTTATATTTGAAAAGTAAATTTACAGAAGGTGGCACCCAGGACGAGCAACAGAAGTTCAATAAAAAGTATAATATGATCTTGGAAAAATAAGTCAGGAATGCTACAACTCAGAATGAGCTGAACCTGGCAAAGGAAGATAGGACAATAGAAAGGACTTTAAATACACATATATATTACATCCATCCATCCATCCATCCATCTATCTATCTATCTATCTATCTATCTATCTATCTATCTATCTTCCTTCAGAGAAAAAGGGGAGATTAAAAAAATTGGACTTTTATTTGGGGAGGATGAGACAATGGTAATTCACAACAGGGAGAAGGAAGAGATCCTCGGTTCTCACTTGGTTTTAATTTTCTCTGGAAAGGACAATGGCTTTTACACTGGGCATGACAGAACAAATGACTAAGAAAGGATTGATACCTAAGATAAGTAAGCAGATAGTAACAGAACACTTCATTGCCCAAACTGCTTCAAGCCACCATGCCATGATGAACTCTATCCTTGTGTCCTAAATGAATTGAAGGACATTATTGCCAAGTCCTTGTTAGGGATATTTGAAAACTGGAAAATAAGAATGTTATCACAATATTGGAGAAGTACAAATATGTACTGATGTTCTGAAAAGGGAAGAAAATAGTATCTTCAAAACAAAAGCTAATGAGCTTGACTGATTGCTAGGAAAATTCTAGAAAGAGTTATTAAGAGATTGATGGCAAATATCTAGAAAGGTAATCAGTTTACAAAGAGACAGCATGGCTTTGTTAAGGGCAAATCATTTCAGGCTGATTTCATTTCCTTTTTGAAAGAATTGTTAAGTGAAGAGAATACTGTGAATAGCCTATTGAGATTTCAGGAAAGCTTTTGATAGAGTATCTCACACTAACCTTGTGAAGAAGATGGATTAGATAATAATTATAGTTAGAGGGATTCTGAACCTATTGGGTGGCTAGAGTCATCATCCAGTGGTTTTTAATGGTTCAATATCAATGTGGCTAGAAGTCTTCAGTGGAGTGCCCCAGGGATCTCCAGTTGGCTCTGTGCTATTCAACACTTTTATTAATGACTTTGATAAAGGCATACTTTGTCATACCTATCAAATTTGCAGATGACAAAAAGCTGGGAGGAATAGTTAACACGATGGATGGCAAAGTCATAATCCAAAAGAATCTTCAAGCTAGAATATCAGGCTGAACTTAATAAGATGAAAACCGGTAGTGATAAGTATAAAATCTTGCACTTGGAGAACAAATAACTCTATGAATAAAAATGGGGGAGGTATGGATAGACAGCACTTGTCAAAAGAAATCTGGGTTGTTTTAGTGGGCTTTTTGCCCAATGTGAGTCAGATGTTATGATGTGGCAGCCAAAATATCTAAAGACTTCCTTCTTTCCTTCCTTCCTTCCTTCCTTCCTTCCTTCCTTCCTTCCTTCCTTCCTTCCTTCCTTCCTTCCTTCCTTCCTTCCTTCCTTCCTTCCTTCCTTCCTTCCTTCCTTCTTCCTTCCTTCCTTCTTTCCTTCCTTCCTTCCTTCCTTCCTTCCTTCCTTCCTTCCTTCCTTCCTTCCTTCCTTCCTTCCTTCTTTCCACATATACTAAAGATTCACTAGCTTCTTTAAAGATTCAGCTCAAATCCCCCTTCTTGCAGGAGCCTTTCCAGGTCTCCCAAGCTGCTGATATCTTCTCCTTTCTGATTACATCTACTCTGCATATATTCTGTATGCACCTAGTTATTTACATATTTCCCTCATTAGAATATAAGCTCCTTGAGTTCAGGGCCTACTTTCGCCTTTCTTTCCATCCCCACCAGTATGTTCCAAACGCACAGGCTTGCCATTTGGGGAGGGGTTTCACAGTAGCTACAAGCACAGCAGCTGGGAAGAGCAAAGAAAATTTTTTCCCGTCTCCCTTAATGCCGGAAAGAGAAAACTTGTAGCTTTACTAGAATGGATTTTTGAGTGAGTCACCTGCCCTCCTTAAGTACTCTACAAATATGTGAATGAAACAAGAAAGATGATGTCTGACAAGGATGAGTTACATCGTTAATTAAATTGGCACTGGAGAATTTACTAGCTTTAATTAGTGTAAAATAAGTCCCAGACAGAAAGATAGTTATTAACGCGTGCTAATCAGATTAAAGATGAAGTACGAATTTTATGGGCTGCTTGGAGTGAAAGCATTGCCAGCTTGAAGCTGGAAATATCCCGAACTTGATTTGTTTAAAAAAAAAGTGCCATTGAAATCACTTCCATTTCATTAAAGTTACTCATTAATCAAATTACTAATGGTTTTGATCTTTAACACTTCCAGATCTACAACCCCCTCCCCTCGCCCTGACTCAGAATCCTTAATAGATAGAGGTATGATTTCTTGTCGGCTAAAACTTTCCATCTATTTTTTGAGCTTGGTTTGGCTGGTCTTCAAACGAGAGACATCGAGTCTTACCCAAGATACGTACTGGAAGCCTTTCCAGATTTGAAGGACCTGGAAGATCCCAGGGAGGGGCATATTGTTCAAGATGCAAGAGGATTTCCTGGGGTCTGCCTGAAATTGCAAAGGTTCCAACAGAGCAAACCACCTTTCATGCAAAAAAATTAATTTTCATATTAAAAGAAAAAAAGTGAAATGAGGTTAAGCTGGTTCAGGGCCAGACACATTCTTACTAAAGAAATGAGTCAAATGTCTGAACAGCAGTGTCAGGCTACTCAAAGGGACCTTCAGGAGGTTGAATACAGAACAAGTGCTGAGGATGAGGAAGTAGAAATCGACACATGTATTTGCAACCTACCAGTCTTATTCTGACACTCTGGAGAAGGGCTTGAAGCATCTCCAAACACTGAGCCTCCTGGGTTACAGCCATACCATGCAGTGGGATTGGAATAGGATTTCAGTAGCAATCTGATCCTGAAAATCCCATGAATTTCTAACTTATTTTTAGGAAGTTCTCATTTATTGTAGTATTATGGATTTACAAGGATGCTTTTCAATCAACCAATCAATCAACTACTAAGCATTTCTTAAATACTTACTGTGTGTCAGACACTGTGCTAAGCACTAAGGACATATATTTTTAAAAAGTGAAAAAAGTTCCTCCTCTCAAGGAGTTTACATTCTAATGGGGGACATGATATATATGTACACAGGTTTACACGAGGGTATGCTAAAGCCAGCTTGTATCAGCTTTCATTTTTAATGTGAGCATTTATAACTTGGAAATTTGCAAATACTGATAACTGATAAAGAAAGAACTGATAAATAGAAGTATGCACAGTATGGCTTTATACTATCTATCTATCTATCTATCTATGTATCTATCATCTATCCATCTATCTATCTACCTATGTCTGTATCTATATCTATGTGGCCTTCTCTAGTTCAAAGTGGGGAGGGAGAGAGGGAGAGAGCTTAAAACTTAAAATGTAACAAAAAATTTAAAAATAGCAAACACTATAGTAATCAGGGATTACTTTATTTTTTTTTTGATTTTCCAGGCTTAAGAAATTTTCCCCCCTGGAGAGCCTGTTGTTAAATATTTGCTGGCACACCCCTGAGAACATACAATATAAAGGGGAAAGCACTGGCTTCTGGGGGAACCAGCAAAGGCTTCCCATAGATAGTGGCTCCTGAGCTATGTTTTTAAGGAAGTCAGGGATTCTAAGGGGCCAAGGTGAGGAAGAAGCACTTTTTAGGTAATGGGAATGACTACAAAAAAGCAAAGAGGTGTCAGATGGAGCATCGCGTGTGATAACCAAGTAAGTGGGCCAATATGGCTAGACTGCAGAGTATGAAGAGAGACAAGTCTAAGAGATTTTTCCTTACCTGTCTTTGAAAAGGCTGACTTCAAGACTATCATGGCTCTTTGAAGCTCTTATCATTGGCAAGTTTGAGCGTGATCATTGGCTCTTTAGTTTAGTAACTGGAGCAGAGAGTCTGGGCCTCTGAATTCCAGCACCAGTGATCAACCCTTCCACTCATTTGACAAACGGTGTAAAAGAACTTGTGTTATTTACATTTTTATACATGTATTGTCTCCACACATAGATTTTTCCACTCTAGGCGACCATTGTGGGATTATGGCATATCGAAGAGCAGATGCCAGCCTAGAGAGAAACATGTTGATTTTTTTAAAATGAGGAGGTAGGGGAAGGGTAGTGGATTCTTCAAAGCATAGGCTGATTATTTTAACATTGAATCTTGGAAAAAATTCTGGAATAAATGGTTTATAAGTACCAAGAAAGGACAGTACTGACCATTACTAGTAAACATGGGCTTATCATCAAAAGATTATACCAGCTTAACCTCATTTCACTTTTTTTTTTAATGTGAAAATTAATTTTTTTGCATGAAAGGTGGTTTGCTCTGTTGGAACTTTTGCAATTTCAGGCAGACCCCAGGAAATCCTCTTGCATCTTGAACAATATGCCCCTCCCTGGTTAAATTGATTGCCTCTAATTTCAACATCCTGCAACTAACTCCAGCTCTGACTGACCCCACTTCCCTCAGGCTCCTCTCCCCTCTGATTGGTGAGCTGAAGGGTGGAAACCCAAATTTGGGCCGATGCCTTCCTTTGTAGAGGGCAGAAGCTGGACTGTGGGGCTCAGTCCCCTCTATCTGCTGCCCTGCCTGGCTTTTCCCCTGGTTCTCCCCACCCATTCCTGTCTCCTTTTCTGTGTTGCCCCACCCCCATTAGAGATTGTAGGCTCCTTGAGGGCAGGGACTGTCTTTTTAGTAATCTTATCCCTAGCACTTAGGGCTGTGCTACCACACAGTAGGTTGGCACACAGTATTGACAACTGTGATCTACACAGCAGAATTGGGTGAAATTGTCTGTTTATCAAAAGCAGGATCTAGACGGGATCATTCCTATGGGGAACACAGGAATTTTTTTTCTTTTTTAAAAAAAATTTAATTAATGTATTTTTAATTATCAACAATCACTTCAATAAGCTCTTGAGTTTTAAATTTTTCTTGCCTCCCTCCCCACCTCCCTCCCCAAGACTGTACACAATCTGATATTAAACCTATTTTCACATTACTGATTCTGTAGGTAAGAATTAGAACCACTAGGAGGAACCACCAGAAAGAGGAAACAAAACACAACAGAAGAAAAAAAATAGCAAATAGTCTGCTTCGATCTGCATTCAAACTCCATAGTTCTTTCTTTGGATGTGGATAGCATTTTCCATCATGAAGTCTTTCGAAACATCTTAAATCCTTGTATTGCTGAGAAGGGTTAGGTCTATCAATATTAGTCATAGCACAATGTGGCTGTTATTGTGTACAATGTTCTCCTGGTTCTGCTCATTTCACTTTTTTGGGGGGAGGGGGCTAGGCAATGGGGTTAAGTAACTTGTCCAAGGTCACACAGCTAATAAGTGTTATGTGTCTGAGGCCAGATTTGAACTCAGGTCCTCCAGGGCCGTTGCTCTATCCACTGTGCCACCTAGCTTCCCTGAAGAAGTGTTATGGTGCTCCTTGTTGGGGAATCGAACCCCGGTTTTCTGTGTGACAGGCTGAGATACTCACCACTATACTAATAAGGACCCACCTGCTCATTTCACTCATCATCAGATCATACAAGTCTTTCCAGGTTTTTCTGAAGTCTGCCTGTCTCATTTCACTTTTTGACAGGGTTACTAGATCAGCAGGTGAGGAAAACTCTGTAGACCTAGGTCTTAGGATGTCTTAGGATAGATAATCTGGATTTTTATCCAGGCTTCTGACAAACTCTCTGATGGAAAGATATGGCCTGGATGGCAATATTATGATGCTGTAGGCCTTGGTGTCAGGAATACCATTCCTGGGTTCAGTTCCAACCTTTGACCCTTACTAGCTAGCTGTGTGGCCAGGGGCAAATCACTTGATCTCTCTGAGGCTCAAATTTCTTCATATACCAAAGGCTGATATTAATACATGGGAACCAGTGTTACGTTGTTGATTGAGGGTCAACCTTGGAGTCAGAACGACCTGGGTTTAAGTCCTTCTTCTAATACATAATGGCTATATGTTCATGAGCATGTCACCTAAGACTATAAATGACAGATGAGTTGCTCATCTGCATCAGTGTTAAGGGTTTCCAAAAAGAATGCTTTCCACAATGATGGAATCATAAGTCTGGCACAAAGTAGCAAGACAACCTGCTTACCCATGTTGTGCTGAGGCTAAGAGGAAAAGACATATGTAAACTGCTGTGCAAAATAAATCACTACATAAATTATAGTTATTATTAATAATTATTATTATATTAATACATAGTTTAAATATTAGACTCAGGGACTAGTGATTAATCAATTGATAACAATCTATAGAGTAGCTGGGTGGTGCAGTAGATAGAGTGCTGAGCTTAGAGTCAGGAAGTTTCTTCTCTGTAAAATGAGTTTGAGAAGGAAACAGTAAATCACTCCAGTATTTTTGCCAAGAAAACCCCAAATGAGGTCACAAAAAGTCAGATGTGACTGAAATGACTGATCTGAAATACAAAAACTTCTCGTTCAGTGAACTGGACCCCTGTCCTTAGCCTAGTTCTTATAAACTTTTTATTTAAACTTGATCGAATCAAAAAAAAATCATTTCAGTGCTAACTATGTGTCAGGAGTCACACTATGCAAGGTAGATACAAACGTAAAAGTGAAATATTCCTTTCCTTCCAAGGGCTTAATTCTAATAAGATCAGATAATACATATATGACAGTGGTGGTCAGGGAAGGGAATCACAGGAAATGAAAGATGTTCTAAGGCAAATAATTGGCCTACCTTTGCAGGAACAATGACACTATGGCAGTACTGGGAGAATTAATCCACTCAGATTTGGAATGTCTACCTTAGGGCTAAGCTACCTTGATGAACATCTGAGTGAGCAAGAAGTCAAGTAGCCCATAGTATCTACATAGCTGTCTGAGAATATTCGACTAGACCATATCTCAGATCCCATATAGTGATCCATTCCTGTCATCTTGCCATCCAACTACATATTTGCTCCCTCCCCTAAACAGATACATCTGCTTTTAAATTCTTGCTCTGGGCTCATCAATCCAATGAATAATGCCACTCTTTTTTTTTTCTTCTTTTGTGGGGATTCAGTCCAGTAGAAGGAGAAGCAGGACATCGGAAATGTTTAGATAGCTAGAACAGATAGCTGGGTGGGATATAAACCATGCTACTCCAATGAAAACAAATGAATTGCATACTAAATTTGAGAGTGACTTAAAGCTGAGAGAGGAAGCTGATACATTGGATGAAAGAATTGCCACCCATGTTAAGATGTTATGCAAGAATTGTTGTGTCTGAAATCAGAAGACCTAGGTTAAAACCATGTTTTGAATAAATAAAAAATAAATGAATACAGAAATAAATGCCTATGTCTTTACTTATTACCTGTATAACCCAGAGTAAGTCAAATCACCCCCTCCATTTTCAATTTCTTCACACATAAAATCGGGTTAATAAACTTTATGCTGCCAACCTCACAAGGGCGAGCCAAGTATGTTGTAAACCTTAAAGTGCTTTATCAAAGTGAGCTGTCATTATCTACCCCCCAAAGTGTCAGCTTTGAATATGAAGCAGTAGGATGTCTATCCTCCATATTCCATTCATTTCAAAACAACTTTTACTAGCCACTTACTATGCAGAAGATGCTGAGTTAGCCACCGGGGATACAGTGATGAATAATGCACAGTCTCCTACCTCAAGGAGCTTATAATCTAGTAGGGGATATAATACAGGCACAGAAATAACTCGAAGGCAAATTAGAATGTGATAAGTATGTAGGAGAGATCCAAGCAGTGTGCTGTGCATTCCGAGAAATCATTTCATTGAATCTAATGCAGCACATATCTCAGTATCAAATCATCTCCTAAATACTTTTCAGCTTTGATGGCTTTCATTCAGCTCAGACATATAAATCACTTTTTCTTCTGAATATAGAGTAGATAAATGGAAATTTTTCCTTGTTTTTTTTTCCTTCTCCCACTACTTTTCCCCCTCCTGTTCTGTGCAATTTCCAGTTGTCTCAGAATAGAATGATAACAAGGCAATTCATTTTTTTCAGTGTATATATATATGTGTGTGTGTGTGTGTGTGTGTGTGTATACCTTAAATTTTATGGCATTTTTGTGACATTCGTAAGGTTATAAACAATGAAGAACTGTAATCAGGCCTCAGCAAAGCTTTTAGGAGATATTCAGTTATAAAGTAGATAAAAATGGTGTCATTCAGATAATCTGGGGCATCTTTCATTTGGCATTTGCTTATTTTCAATTGTTGTTCTTTTGGTACACTTATTGTAAGAATGGATTTTCCTTCAGATTTCCAAATGCTGGGGGAATAGTCAGAAAGAAATTAGTTTTAAGTACCATGTGTTACGACCATTTGAAATACAATTATTTCAAAGTGGAAAGTTTATTGGCAATTTCCTAGCATAAATTTTAGCTAAAATGGTGTCAGTCAGCCTGCTAAAGTAAATTAGTTGAAAACAATTCTATGTGACTCAATATGAATTATGCTGGGAAAAAAGCAATCTATTCACCAGGAAAGAAATGTCCCTGAGTGTTTATGAATGAAACTCAAAACTGAATGACCTAACCTTCCTCTGTGTCCTCTCAAAGCTAAAATTTCCTTTGGGATTTTGAAGGATTTCTTAGGTGTGGACACTACCTTCACCAATGTACATCTCAAACTTTCCATGTGTTCTTGTGTTTTGTGACCCTTCTCGTAAAAGTTCCATGGAAGTTCTATCAAACATGCCAGAGGTTTCTTATTACTCTTTTCACAGAGTTGTCTCTTCTCTCTCAGCTTGCCTTCTTTTCAGATCTCATATATATTGTCTTAAGGCAGAACATCTTAGTATGTGGGCTAGGTTTCATTCATATCTCTGATACATACAGGTGTCGCATTAAGCTGAGAGAATCAGTTATCCTCTCAGAGCCTCAGACACCCTTCTAAGACACCATGTTGCAGAAAAGATGTCTATATGTACAGGTAGAGGAATTTCCCATATAGAGAGGTCCCATACCAATGAAGTCATAGCTCCAGTCCAAGACCAAGAATATATTTTCATTTCAATCCAAGTGCTGTGAACATTTATGAAATGTGTACAAGTCATTATATAAAGGCAAACATGAGAAAAAGTTCCTACCTCATGGCACATATATTCTACTTGGAGATAATAATAATAATAATAATAATAACAATAATAATAATAGCTAGTATTTCCATAATACTTTGTAGTTTGCAAAGCACTTTACATATGTTCTCGTAGGATCCTCACAACAACGCTGTGAAATAAGTACTTTCATTATTACCATTTTGCAAATGAAGAAACTAAGGCTAAGAGAGGTTAAGTGACTTAGCCATGGTCATACCACTAGCAAGTGTCCAAATCAGAAATTGAACTCAGGCCCAGTATCCCCTATATGGCAACATGTAAACTCATAGGAAATCAAAGGTAATTTAGGGAGGAGGAGTACAAGAATAACTGGAGGGATCATGAAAAGATGCCCAGAAGAGGTAGTACCTACTTGCCATAATATCCTTTGACACACTTTATGAACATGACTTACACTTGGCAATCTGCCATTTCCTGTTTATAGCCATTCAGAATCATTACATTACTCTTTGGGTTAACTAAAATTTTATTTGCAGTTTGTGATTTTTAATCTCATGAGACGAAGGCTTCAGAATTCATACACCTCTAGCATCACTGGGGAAGATAGTGTTAAAGATAAGGTTTTTTATATTGGCATGCAATTTAAAATCATTGAAAGCCCTGAGCAATTGTTCAAAGGCAATCTAGCCCAGTTCCTTCTTGTCAACCCTTGTCTATTTTGTACCACTTGACCAAATGAATTATTTAGAGGAACTAGTTGTCCTGCTACATGTCAATCAATCAATCAGCAATCATTTATTAAGTGCTTACTTTTTTTTTTGGCCAGGCACTATGCTAATTGATTAAAATTACAAAAGAAAGCAGAAACAGTCACTGCTACTCTCTCTGTCTATCTGTCTGTCTGTCTACACACACAGAGAGAGGGGTATAGATATATAGATTTTTATATTGAGAGAAAGAGAAATACAGAGAGAGAGAGAGAGAGAGAGAGAGAGAGAGAGAGAGAGAGAGAGAGAAAGACAGACAGAGAGACAGAGACAGAGACAGAGAAGACATTAGAGCAGGAATGGAAAAATCAGATGATGGGGAAGGTATGAGGTTTCACAGACTGGGAAAAGGGGACCTGGTGAGATGGGGCTAGGACTCAGGGGTAGAGATCCTGTGGCCTCAAGGCCACATGTGGTCTTGTGGGTCCTTGGTCAGCCTTTTGACTGACTCCATGTTTTATAGAACAAATCCTTTTATTAAGGGTTAGGGTTAGATAAGGGGATTTGTTCTGTGAAGTTTAAATTCAGTCGAAGGGCCCCACCCAAGAACCTAGAAGGCTACATGTGGCATTAAGGCTACAGATTCCCCAGCCTTGGGCCAGGTGAAAAAAAAAATCCAGGATAAACTAAGGTTATGGTAAGAGTAGAATTTCAAATTTCTGGATCTTGGGGGTGGTGCAATTTTAGTAGATAGTAAATATCGATGTCTTAGTGAAGCAGAGGTGAAGAACATTTTTGGTATAGAGGTATGTAAGGAATTGTGAGATCATTTTGTTAGAGGCACATGAATATGGATATTGGAGTCCATGAAGATGATAAGAGATTCAGTGCAACAGAAGACTAACTTCCTAAAGTCTTTGAGATCAGTGGATGACATCAATAAGAATGTGGATAAGGCAGTATGTGGAGATGACTTCAATGACCCCTGAAGATGATATATCATTAAGGAATGATCTAGAAGTGTCATCCTTTCTCTTGGCTTCATGAATTGGACAAGTTAGAAGAATGAGTGCTCATTGGTAGAACATTGAAAGGGATGTGGGATCGTCATGATATGTAGCCAGATTTTGGTTAAAGCAAGAAGCTGGAAGAATGTTGCTTGAAAATCTCAAGAAGGTAATGAATTTGTTAAGAACAGAAGTTCCAGGGGCAGCTAGGTGGCACAGTGGATAGAGCACTGGCCCTGAAGTCAGGAGGACCTGAGTTCAAATCCGGCCTCACATCAAACACTTGATACTTACTAGCTGTGTGACCCTGGACAAGTCACTTAACCCCAATTGCCTAAAAGCAAAAACAAAAACAAAAAAAAGAAAAAAGAAGAAAAGAAGTTCCAGAGGGAGCAATGGGATGGGCTAACACAGATGAATTAGGTAGAAGCAGGCATGAGGAGTGGGCATAAGAATGTCTAGAATAGAAAGAAGAGTTCAGGAACAGGTTGTACTAGCATGGCACTTGCACTCGCAGTGGAGAGATTAGGCAATGAGATTAGGGGAGGCTACTCCATTCTCCACAAGCAAAATTTAGAATCAGTCTCCCTTGGAATTCAAAATAGAATTTGGCCACAGATATTTTTTATTGATTTAAGGATCTGTGATGCTATAGTCAGGATTGTTTTCTTTCATGAGAGACGTTTGTATTGACCAAATAAAGTAGCCCACTTATATTATGGTATAAATTCCATTCTCAGTCCTCCTTTGTGGTGTAGTAGGGAACTCGGATTCTTTAAGATTATTTAGTGAAGGGCAATCACTACTGGGGCTACCAGGAAGCATTCTCTACACTGTCAAAGTCTTTTAATGCAGTCTAGTAATGCTTCTTTTTTTTTTCCTTTCTTTCTTTGATGTTTTTTTAATATAAATTTATTCATTTTTAGTTTTCAGCATTCACTTTCCACAAGTTTTTCAGTTCCAAATTTTCACCCCATCTCCCCCCTACCCCCACCCCAAGATGGCAAGCATTCTGAATATCCTTTCCCCTAGTCTGTCCTCTCTTCTATCTCTCCCCCTTCTCTTATCCTCTTCCCCTTTGATTTTCCTGTAGGGCAGGATAGACTTCTGTACTCCATTTCCTGTATTTCTTATTTCCCAGTAGTATGGGAAAACATTTTTTTAAGCATATGTTTTTAAAACTTTAGGTTTCAAATTTTCTCTCTTCCTCCCTCCCCACCCACCCTCATTGAAAAGGCAAGCAACTCAATATAGGTGGTACATGTGCAGTTATGCAAAACACTTCCTTAGTAGACATATTGTGAAAAACTAACTTTATTTCCCTTAATCCTATCCTGCCCTCCCATTTATTCTATTCTTTCTTTTGACCCTGTCCCTCCTAAGAAATATTTACTTCTGATTGCCCCTGTTCCCAATCTGCCCTCCTCTCCATCATCCCCCTGCTCTCTTGTCCCCTTCTCCCCCTATTTTCCTGTAGGGTAAGACAGATTTCCATACCCAATTGAATGTGTATGTTATTCCCTCCTTAAGCCAAATCCTATGAGAATAAGATTCACTCATTCCCTCTCACCTTCCCCATTCCCCTCCACTGTAAGAGACTTTTCTTTTCTGTTTTTTTTGCGTGTGTGAGAAAATTTACCCCATTCTACCTCTCCCTTTCTTCTTCTCCAAGTATAATCCTCTCTCATCCCTTAATTTTATTCTCCAGATATGACCCCTTAATCTTCAACTCACCCTGTGCCCTCTATCTATCTGTCTATCTATACATACAATATTTTTTCCTCCAACTACCCTAATACCGACAAAGGTCTCATGAGTTATAAGTATCATCTTTCCATGTAGGAATGTAAACAGTTCCATCTTAATAAGCCTCTTATGATTTCTCTTTCCTGTTTACCTCTTCATGTTCCACTTGAGTCTGTATTTGAAAGTCAAATTTTCTATTCAGCTCTGGTCTTTTCATCAAGAATGCTTGAAAGTCCTCTTTTCACTGAATGACCATTTTTTCCCCTGAAGATTACACTCAGTTTTGCTGGGTAGGTGATTCTTGGTTGTAATCCTATCTCCTTTGCCCTCCGGAATATTATATTCCATGCCCTGAAGTCCTTTAATGTAGAAGCTGCTAAATCTTGTGTTATCCTGATTGTGTTTCCACAGTACTTGAATTGTTTCTTCTGGCAGCTTGTAATATTTCTCCTTGACCTGGGAACTCTGGAATTTGGCTACTATTCCTAGGAGTTTTCCTTTGGGGATCTCTTTCAGGAGGAGATCTGTGGATTCTTTCAATTTCTATTTTGCCCTCTGGTTCTAATATCAGGGCAGTTTTCCTTGATAATTTCTTGAAAGATGATGTCTAGGCTCTTTTTTTGATCATGGCTTTCAGATAGTCCAATAATTTTTAAATTCTTCTCCTGGATCTATTGCCCAGGTCAGTTGTTTTTCCAATGAGATATTTCACATTGTTTTCTAATTTTTCATTCTTTTGGATTTGTTTTACAGTGTCTTGATTTCTCATAAAGTCATTAGCTTCCAATTGCTCTATTCTAATTTTTAAGGAAGCATTTTCTTCAGTAGTCTTTTGGACTTCCTTTTCCATTTGGCCAATTTTTCTTTTTAGGGCATTTTTCTCCTCATTGGCTTTTTGGACTTCTTTTGCCATTTGGGTTAGGCTATTTTTTAAGGTGTTATTTTCTTCAGTATTTTTTTGGTCTCCTTTAGCAAGCTGTTGACTTGTTTTTCGTGTTTTTCTTGCATCACTCTCATTTCTCTTCCCAGTTTTTCCTCTACTTCCCTTACTTACTTCTCAAAATCCCTTTGAGCTCTTCCAAGGCCTGGGACTGGTTCATATTTTTCTTAGAGGCTTCAGATGTAGGAGCTCTGACTTTGTTGTCTTCTTCTGGTTGTATATTTTGATCTTCTTTTTCACCAAAGTAAGATAATATGATCTGACTCTTTTTGCACTGCTTGCTCATGATCCCGGTCAATTAGTTGAGTTTTAAACTCTTTGTTAAGGTACGAATCTGCTTCCAATGTGGAGAATGTACTTTCCCAGGTTTCAGGGGTTTATATAGCTGTTTTCAGAGATACTTATAGGGACCTGTATATTTTCAGTTCTTCCAAGGTGGTATGATAAGGGGCAAGGTGTTTACTCCTTTCCTGGCCTGTGACCACAAGTATTCCTTTCTGTTCTATAACTGTGAGGAGGGCTTCCTCTCTACAGCTGCTACAAGCTCCACCACCCAAGTGTTCCTCCTCATCCCAGCACCGCCACCCAGAACTGTGACCCACATCTGAGCATGGGGAAAGCAAGAGATTCCTGCCTCAGCACTGGCAAAGAGATCCCTGTAATCCCTCTCTGATCAGCCACTGGATTCCCCCTCAGGAAGCAGCTGCCCACCCCAAGGCTGCGTTCTTGGGGAATGGAGCTGAGACCCTGCCTTCCTCTCTCAGCACCGCAGAAACATACTTTTCCCACTGACCTTCTAAGTTGTCTTTGGCATTAGTGGTTTGAGGAGTCTGGAAACCTCTACAGCTGTGCGTGAGTCAGTCCTCTGAGTCCTGTTCCTTGATCTCTGTGTGTCCACGCCATGCTGCGCTGTGTTCCCAGCCCGGCGCGATACATCTTTCTGATCAATCATCCAGGTTGTCTTTGGCTGGAAATTTGTTTCACTCTGTCTTTTTGTGAGTTCTGCTGCTTCAGAATTTGTTTAGAGCCATTTTTTTTTATGAGTATTTGGAGGGGTTTGGGGTAGAGCTCAAGCAAATCACTGCTTTCCCTCCACCATCTTGGCTCCACCCTCAAAATAGAATTTGGAATATGTATCAGTAAGTGTATTTGAGAAGTCTCATTCCCATGGGTGGTACTTAGGTTTTCCCTTAATGAAGGGATAGGTCTTCACATCTCTGACCACAAAGCAGTCAGGCATTCTGAAACAAAAATCTAGTTTAATTGGTGTGTTGTGGCGTGTGTGTGTGTGTGTGTGTGTGTGTGTGTATAAAAAAGAGAGAGAGAGAGAAAGCTGCATTTTTTTTTAGAATGTTAATGGTTAAAATAACTTTTTGTAATATAATGTCATCTATCAGTAGGATAATTTGATGACTCTCATGATCAATAGAAAATCCTTTTATCGTTTTTAAATTATATAGATCAATTTTATGATATTAGGAAATTATTTTGGGTAATGGATTGTTGCATCACTTTCCTTGATGTCGACACTTGCTGGATTAGTCAACAAAATTATTTCTGTGATTTAAGTCTGAAATGGAAAATGAAAAATTTTGGTGTGTGCTTTAAAGCCACATTGCTCAAGGAGAGTCAAGGCCCCATTTTTTCCACACTGCCAAATGCTCAACATTTCAAATCAGCAAGAAATATGGAGAAAGGTAATATTCCCTATAACTTAATTGGTTTGTGACATTAAGATGAGGTCTTTTGTAGGAAAAAAAAAGAAATATCACGTTTTCATCAAGGTTTCCCTCAATGTTCTCATAGACCATTCCTGTAAAGATTTTACAGTTATAACAGCTAGTATTTATATATTACTTTAAGGTTTCCAAAGCACTTTATACACTTTATCTCATATGATCCTCACAACAATCTCTGAGTTGTGTTATCTGTCTATAACAGAAAGTAGCAGAGGTGGGGTGGCAGTGTTTATGGGGTTAGAGAGGTTGTACTTTTCTCATACCTCTTAGGGACTGCTTATGTGTCCCCTTTGATGTCAAGGACTATTTTTCTCCTCTATTTATATTCTCAGTGCCACAACTGAGTTAATTGGTAGGAACAGCTTTCTAGTGTGGAATATGGATAATTCATTTATAAGACAGCTGTCTGGAATTATATGCTGAAGAAAGGGACTAGGGTTTAGATAATGGGGAAAATTTGCCCAGTGTTATGTTCTGGGAGTGCAAAGGGCAAGAAAGGAACTTTTGACTTCCTCTCATGTTCCTCTCACCAGTGAATTGTTATGTCTGCTGATCCAGTACAGTTCCAGCTCCATTCCAAACCTAACACACATTCATTTTATTCTTGGTCTATGAACTTATTGGCATTCTTCTTAGGCTAGCCTCTCCGTCTCCCCCGTCTGGCATCTCAAGATCACTAAAACCCCAACACAACCTTTCTTGAAAGTCCATGCACAATCTTCATCATCTTAGAGATGTCTTCCAAAGTCTCTGTAATCCTGGGTTACAGCAACCCAGGCCTATGTTCAGGAGGGATTTTTGGACTGATTTATGTTTCTGCTCAATTAAAAATCTCTCAATTAAAAATTGTAAAGCAACTGCTTTACAATTCCTATGAAAAACTTTGTCAAACCAAAAAGGAATTTTTATTTTGTGGGATACAGCTTTCAGTAAATCTCATGGCCAGTCCCTACAAGATCTGGGAGTACTGGTGCCTGGCAGACTTGGCATGCAAAAAAGACAGCACGTCTCCTGTGATGTTTTCTTTTTTCTTATTCAGGAAAAGCAACATTTAAAAACCTGTCTGTTCAAAATCATCTTTTTTTTTTTTTAATATCCTCAAAATACTACCCCAGACTGCCTTTAGAAGTATGTGGTGGCCAGAATAATTTTCTCCTATATACATTTGGCTGTTCTTCCCATCTTAAGTGTCATTAACAATTTTTCCCCCACAAAGAACATAGGGAACTAAAACATCTAAATGTGATACTTTGACCATTATTGTTGACGAGAAGAGATCAATATAAAAACACTGGTGGATCTGTTCCATTTCATATGTGCTTATAGACTCCATCTGTCAGGTTCTTAGGGCCTCTGGCACATACATACCTGAATAAATAGGGAAGGGCTTAGCAGGTGTTGTTTAGCTCACAGCTGTCACTGAACTCTTGAAAATAGCATCATCACTATTCAAGTTCTTTGGTGTATGCTGCACCTAAAGACTTCCAGTAACTTGCCATCCAGTCTCCTGCAAAATATCTGAGAATTCAGCTGCCTTTGCCAGATAAATGTTCAAGCCCTTTGCCAAGCAGAGAGAGATGATAGCTAGGGAGAGCAGTAGTATAAGCCTTGATTGCAAAACACTGTGGAAGAAGATAATGGAAATATACAATTAGTGTCACTAACAAATATGTTTATACTTCAATATTTCCATGATGTTACTGATATGGGAAGGATTGGGAGGATTTCTTCTTCTAAAAAAATTAAAACTTTCCATGCCTTTGTGTCTTCATACTTTATCTTTTTTTCTTTCAGCGATACTCTTTGAATTTCATTCTGCCATCATCATCCCTCCTTCAACCCATCCCTTTCTCCACCCTCCACTTCCCTAGGGAAACACATCACCAGAAAAATTCGTCAGCTTTGGTATCCACATCTTATCAGCATCCTGAGTAGCCTCTGTTGATTGGAGGGCTGGAGGGCAAGGGAAAAAACCAATGCAAAACAAACAAAATCAAAACCAAAACAGAAAATCCTCCTCCCAAATTCTCTATAGAAAGGCATTGCAGAAATCTAGAGAATTCTTCATTTCCCCATAGCTGCACTGTCTGGATTCCAGTCCATGATACATAATCATGCCCTTGGTCCTATTAGCTTCTCCCTACCCTTCCCCTGCTAACTTTCTTTTTGTGTGTTGTCTTCCCCATTAGATGGTAAGCTCTCTGAGGGCAGTCACTGTCTTTTTCTTAATTGTATCTCTAATACTTGGCACAGTGTCTGACACAGGTAGGTGGTTAATAATGTTTATTGTATTGCATTATATTTTGTGTTTATTGTCTACTTATACCCATAAATTCTTCGTAGGGAATCTATCCAACATACCAGAGGCCTTCCTATGTTTCTTTTATGGTGATTAAAATATATCTTATTATTTATTATTCCCAAGAATACAAACAGCACAGCACACAGAAAGACAAAAACACATATAGGAAAATTTACCCAGGTAAGCAGAACATCCTGATCTATACTTCTCTGTTTACACAGAGCTCTTCCCTAGTTCTATTGCTTTTTCTTCTTGCAAAATAGTTGGCTCTGCAGTGTGAGGATCTGTTTAGAAACATTTACTTGTATTCAGGAACTTGGAATTCTGTTGTTATAGTATGGCCTCAAAGTGAGAGAAATCTGGTGAATCATTTAAGGTAATTGGCAATAGAAGCTGTCTTTTTGACTGTTGACTTCATCAATACCTACATAGCTTGTTTTATTGTGTTTTGTAGATATTGAGTTTTTTTACAAATTTAAGGTTTGTGGTAGCCCTATGGTGAGTAAGTCTATCAGTACCATTTTTCCAACAGCATGTACTCACGTCACGTCCATTTTGGTAACATTGCAAGAATCACCAAAATTACAAACTTTTTCATCATTATTATGTTTGTTATGGTGTTCTGTGATCACTGTGATCTTTGATATTGCTATCGTAATTTTTTGAGGTACCACTAACTTCAAACTTAATGGATACATGTTGTATTTGTTTTGACTGCTCCATTGACCTCTCCCTCTCCTTGGGCCTCCCTGTTCTCTGAGATACAATGACATTGAAATTAGCTTAATTAGTAACCCTACAATGGCCCTTAAGTGTTCAAATGAAAGGAAGAGTCAATCAACATGGCAAATTTCATTGTTGTCTTATTTTAAAACGTTGTCACAGCCACTTCAACTTTTAACACTTACCACCCTGAAAAGTCAGCAGCCACCAACATAGAGGAAAGACCCTCCAACAGCAAAAAGATTACAACTGGGTGAAGGCTTAGATGATGGTTAGCCTTTTTAGCAATAAAGTATTTTTAATTAAGGTATGTACTTTTTTTAGACATCATACTATTGCACACTTAATAGACTACAATATAGTATAAATATAACTTTTATATGCACTAGGAAACAAAGAAACTTGTGTGACTCACTTTTATTGGGATATTTCCTTTATTGCAGCGGTCCGGAAGTGGACCTTCAATATCTCCAAGGTGTGACTGTAAACACTTTTGGAATAATATGAATTCATAGGATCACAGATTAAGAGCTTATAGGGATTTTAAAGGTCATCTAGTGCAATTCTATTTAGTAGTCAGGGAAACTGAGGGAGAAAGAGGTAAAGTAACATTCCCAAAGTTGCACAAGTAGTGACTAAGGCAAGATTTTAACCCAGATCTTGCATCTCTAAAGTTAATGCTCTTTTCATTGTACATCTTGGCTTATTGGAATCAGGTGTTAAGCTATCTCTCCAAGATTTTATTTTCTTAAAGTGCTTTTTACTGTATTTCATTAGGTGTTTAAAAGAGCCAGGAGAAGGTCTCCAATCCATTGGATAGATCCTCTATAAAGAATTTATGAAAATACATGAACAACAGTCACAAATATTGTAATACTGATATATTTGTGAGGTGATACTTATATATTTCCATTCTCTTCCTCCATGGAGATTTTCAAGAAAGTTTATACTCCAAAGTAGTACTGTTCCTGGCTCTCATCTCTTTCTGCTTGGCAAAGAGGTTGAATGTTTAATGACAAAGGCGTTTTCTGAACTCTCAGACTCCTCATTGTGGTAACTGTTTTCTACTGGTTAAGCTCTTTTTGGAAATTATAATATTGATTGGAATATATGGTTTTTTGGTGCCATATCTTTATCTGCTTTTATTTTTAGTAACTTTTGAATTTGCTGGCATGTCAGGTTTTTGTATTAATTTGATTTGAGTGGACCAGAAGAAAAATCAGGATAGTAGCAAGAAAAAAGTTTTTGTAGAAATGGAAACTAAAACCCACAGGAAGGAAAATTGTGTTTCTTCAGGCTTACAGAAACCCCTTTTTCATCGGATATATTATTTTAAAGTTTTTAGTTTCTGAAAGAGAAGGGCAGATAAAAATGTTGAGATTGATAAAAATGTTGATGGATGGATGGATTTTTTCAGCCTATCTGCAAACCTGGGGTCATGTACATTATTTAAATAGACTTCCGTTCCCGACTTGTTTCTTTCTTTCTTTTTAAAGTAACTGTTGACATTTTTGGTTTTCTGGCTCAGCTACCATGAGAGAAAAAATGCCATTACTCCTCTTGAGCAATAGCTTTGCTATTGTCCCTGCAACTCATTCTTGTCCTGCTTCTATAATTCTTACATGGACCAGTGAAGGATAACCCTTCCTCTTTCATGACAGCTATATATTTTATCGGGCAAGGGGAATGTTTTAGTCAAAGCTAACTGTGCTCTAGAGACACTTATCTGGCTAATTGTTCTAAGAACTGAATGGATTTTTCTCTTTGATTTTCAAATCTCAAAGAAACTCAACTCACAGCTTTTCCAACAAAGAGAAAGATAAAATAAACAGTCGGAGTATGAAAAATGCTAGTACTAGAGAGGGGCTTTATTAGGACATAATTAGGACCTGTAATCTGCATCTAATTTCTTTTTCAGTGTATAAGATATCTTGGTAACCTGGTAAAATGATCTTTTGTATTTTTATTCTTTATACATCTCCAGTCCTTTAAAAGATCCCCAATTTCATCTGGGAGAGGCTATTCCGTCTATAACAGGATTTTCTAGCTTTATTTGTCGTGGCCACTTTGACAATTTGATTAAACTTTTGGACTCCTTCCATGAAAAAGTAATGTTTTTAAATGCATAAAATAAAATGTATAGGGGTAGAAAAAAACAATTATGTTGAAAATACAGTTATCAAGTATGTCTTTAAGTTCTCAGGCAACAAGTTAAAAACCTCTCTTCTATACTAATGCTAATTGCAACCCCATTTCCCCATGGCTTAGGAAATGATCTCCATGAGGTGCAGTGACCAAAAAAAATCCATTTCTTGTTGACCAAATTTCTTATAATCAGTCTCACTTGTGTTGGTCTAGCAGTGTGTTTTTCTAGCTGGGTAAGACCTTTAAGAGCTTTCTTTGCTTGCATAGCTTTTATGAACTTTAAATTCATGCCATGTGAGGCTCAATGGAAAAACTGAGATGAAGAAAAGAAGACATAGGAAGAATATGATAGCGGTCTTCAGTTATTTGAAGAACTTTCATGTGGAAGAGGAATTGGCCCAGGAGGACGAACTAACTCCAGTGAGAGGAAGTTAAGGTGATCCAATGAAAAGAGCACTGGCTGTGGAGCTAGAGAAGCTGATTTCAGATCGTTCCTCTTGCACCTGTGTGACATCGGGCAAATCACTTAACCTCTCTGTGCCTCAGTTTCCTTATTGGTAAAATAAGGGAGTCTCATTGCAACTCTATGTATATATTCTGAGTTAGCATTTATATGGAGTTATAAGGTTTGCAAAGTGTTTTCCATATATTATTTCATTTAATTCTCACAACCACCCTATGAAGTGGATGTTATTTTTATCCCTATTTTATAGATGAGGAAACAGGCTGAGAGATGTTAAGCGACTTGCTCAGGGTTATACAACCAGAAAGTGTCTCCCATAAAGAAGAAAATTTAGGCTTGATATAAAGAAATAAAAATTCCAATGAGACTAATTCCAAAATGAAATGGACTGCCTTAGAGGGAAGTGGGTTTCTCTTCAATTGAGGTCTTTATGCAGAATCTGGATGACCACTTGTTGGGTATGTTACGGACACACATAGGAATTGGATTAGATGGTCATTGAGGTCAAGTCCAATTCTAACCAGACAGTGGAGTGTGACTCCAGTGGAAGATTGGATTTTATTGATGGCTGGAAAGTGAACTTTTGTCACTACACAGAAAACTGTGTAGACTTGAGAATGCCATATAAATATCATTAACATTATTATGAGTTAAAAAGAAGACACATTTTATTGTCTTCTTCGTGGTTAGGTTTTAATACATATGGCAAATCATCTTTTTTGGGTGAGAATGTCTGAATGTCTGAAGGATTTTGTTGATTCTTTTTTGTTGTTACTATTCTCATCCTTGATTATTATTAAGCCTTCAGAGAAGGAATTAGAGCAGGCATTAAATAAGGAATTGTCCAGTGTCTTTCTGCTAAAAGAGAATATCACTGTTCCAACTGATGTCATCTTTTGTTTCGGAAAATGCCAATTGTCAAATTGATTGTGGTATTCATGTACCAACAAGCAAATGTATCATGTGATGGTGGAAAATTACTCATTTTTTGGATTCACTCAAAGCCACATCTGTCTCAATAGAGGACAGTTGTTTTAATTCCACAATTATGTCCTTAAATTTGAAGAGCTCATTCTGAAAGAAGGTAGACCCAGATGACAAATATAACTGTTCATATTTTGACTCTTATTGGTTGACAGGCTAAAGCTAATAACATTTATATATATATACATATATATATATATATAAATTTGATTTTTCATAGCCTTTTGTTAGAAGATACTTTGTATTTCACATTCCATTTCAATTTGGACTATAGCCAGGCTGTGCTGTTGGGTAATGACCTGGAGGGCAGACAACCAGGGTCCTAATTTCCACTCTGTTACTATTCAGCTATACAACCTTTATCATACTATTTCCCTCTCTGAGCCTCAGTTTTCTCATTCAAAATTTAATTCACATTTATTAAGCATTTATTATGTGCAAGGTATTATGTGAGGTGCTTGAAATCTAAAGGTTAAAAAAATGACATGGTCCTTACCCTAAGGAGCTTCCAGCTTAATAGGAGGAAACAACATATAGGTAGATAAATATAATGCAAGGTAGAATATCATGATGGCAAAGATGAGATCCCGAGAAAGTGCTCCGGGAAAATTTAAGGAGGAAAGAAAATCTTTCAGTGGTGTCAAAGGGTGTTCAATGATTTAGAAGGTCTTTTCCAATGCTAAAATTATAGAAATCATAAAATATTTCTCCCCTTTATGTTTTCTACTCCAGCCAAGTCAAACAATTTGTGATCTCCATTTATAGACACCGTGCTTTTCCATTTCCATTCCTTCCCGGTGCTTGTCCCCATGTCTGTGAAGTTTCCACCTTTACATCTTGAAGAGGATCAAGTCTCTAAAGTCTATTGCAGTCTGACACCTCTATGAAGCCCTTACTGTTCCTTGTGAGGATTGTTTCATTCTTTATACTTTTACCCCTAACATCTAGTACAGAGGTTGGAATACAGTAGGCCCTTAATAAATATTTTTTGATTAATTGATTGAAAAGTGATCTCCCCCACCTATTTACCATGTGAAATTTGGAATTGTAATTATTCACCTATCTGATATATCTCTATGTCTGATAAATTCATATAGTCATTCAAAATATTCATATATCTGACATGTCCTATAGCTGACATATTCCTAATGAGAGAGACCATTTGGCATTTCTCCCAAAACGCACACAATGCTTTACTTGCAGCACTTAATATTTGTTGAATTTGTTGTTAAATTAAAATAGAGTTCTTGGATGGAGGCAGGGATAATGATAGAACTGGAGAAAAGATTATGAAAATCCTTGATTCTAACCCATTTTAGTATATAGGCCATTAAAATGGTTTGCAGCCCAGTTTAAGAATAGTGTGTTTTTGAGACAAAGATTTCTCCTCTCTTCTGCAAGAATCTTTTCCCCTAGGAGAATTAATTCATCTGGTTCATCTGATTACTCTGTTGTTAAATGGGAGGAAAAAGAGAATAACTCCTTGCTGCATAGTGGAAAACCAAGGTTCAGGTATATTTATCATCCCACACAACGAAGGGAGACTGTATAAGGGAGA
The DNA here is from genome assembly GCF_003287225.1 of Phascolarctos cinereus. Classification (NCBI taxonomy): domain Eukaryota; kingdom Metazoa; phylum Chordata; class Mammalia; order Diprotodontia; family Phascolarctidae; genus Phascolarctos; species Phascolarctos cinereus. Next base: position 63,022,526 of record NW_027556402.1, on the reverse strand, counting down.
CTCTATGTTTGCTACTAGATGCACTAGAAGATTTTTATTTCCAGCAATTACTACCCAGTTTATCAATAATTGTAAAAGCAAAGCAATGAGCTACATTTGTCTAACATGCAAATCTTTTTTTTTTTTTGAAGTAGTTTCCTTTAAAGCTTTGCTGACTTTCTGGGGTCAGTAAGGTGCCATTGTACTGGATTAGTCATTCTACACTGGTGAATTTTGAGTCATTCTCCCATTTACAGAACTTTGATTTTTTGAAATTCATTCTGTAGAACTTCAAGTAACAGATTTCTCATAGCAAAACTAAATTCAATTTATTAAACAAAGGCATTTTTTTTTCTCCATGGGAACAAAAACAATCAGTAAGGTACTTATGATAATTCTTGTAGTTATCCTCACAGTGTTCTCAAATATTCTTCTTTTGTTTTGAAGCTAAATTTAATCTTGGCTCTAGTCAGGAAAGTTGGTTTTGTGTCATAGGAAAATGAAGGGAAAAATTATTCTACTTGTTTGAAAATAATGGGTTGTACCACACATGGGTCTTGGCTATGTCAACTTCAGATTACTAGTTCAATACATGGCATTTTTTATTCAATTGAATTCAGGAACCATTTATTAAATGCCTATTATATGCAAGGCATCTGGGTGATATTAAGTCAGAGTAAGGAAAGTATGTAGTTAGTTTGGGATGATAAAATAGGGCTTTCTGGTGTCGTTAAAGCCTAAACCCCAAATTCCCATAAATACTTGAGGTTCCCTGGGTCAAATACCTCCAGGAGATCAGAGACATCTACCAGCCTCTCAAAGTTTCACCTGGCACATTTTTTACTAACTAGCATATTCTTTACTTCTCACTGAAAATTAGAAATATTTAATTGAAGTTGATTTTGTGAAATTGGGTGATGCTGGAATACCTCTATTACTTCAAAATCCAAGAGTGTCAGAATTAAAAGGGACCTCAGAGTCCATCAAGTGCAAGTTGGGTCTGAATAGGAACCTCAATACAACAACTCTCAGTATTTCTTTAAGAAGTGGTCACTTAAACTTTCCAGGCAGCTAGGTGGTACAATGGATAGACCTGAGTTCAAATATGGCCCCAGACATCTGTTGTTGACTCTGAGCAAATTAATTACCCTCTTTCTGCTTCAAGTTCCTCAAATGTAAAAGTGGAGATCAGAATAGTTCCTACCTCCCAGGATCATTGAGAGGATCAAATAAGATAATACTTACAAAGCCATAGCACAGTTCCTGGCACATAGTAGATGTTTAAAAATGCTTATTCCCTCCTTCCTTTCCCAGTGGCTGGGAATGTATTACCTCTAGAAGCAGCCTATTTCACTTTAGGGATGCTCTAATGTAATTGATAGGATGTTTGTACTTACATAAGTCAGCTAGTCAGTCAGTCAAGTAGCATTTATTAAGTGTTTACCATGTGTAAGCCATCATGCCAAGATACAAAGAAAGGGAAAAAGACAGCTCTTGCTTGCAGTATAACTAGGGAGAGAATATGTATACAACTCTATATAAAAATTGTATAGAATGAATTTGAGATAACTAACATTGGGAAAAGTTTAACTAAGAGGGCTCTAAAAAAACTTCTTGTAGAAGGCGAGGTTTTAGCTGAGACTTGAAGTGAGTAGAGGAAGCGAAAAGGTAGAGATGGGGAAGTAAGGAATTTCAGGAATGGGGGATAGCAAGTAAAAAGTCTTGGAGTCAGGAGATGGAGTAAGGGGGCCAGTGTTATTGGCCCCCAGAGTAGATAGGGGGTGTGGTGAGGGAATGTAAGATGTATGAAGAATGGAAAGGTAGGAAGGGTCAAGTTATGGAGAGTTTTATAAGCAAAATAGGATTTTACATTTCATCCTAGAGATAACAGGGAATTATTTGGATTGATTGAATAATGTGGTGACATGGTCAGATTTGGGATATAGGAAGGAAGATTAATTTGATAGCTAAATGGAGAATAAACTGGAGTGGGGAGAGACTTGATTCATGGAGCTAAGCAGTAGACTACAGGCTATTGCGATAGCTCAGCATGAAGTGATAAGGACTTATTACCAGGGTGGCTGCAGTGTCTGAGGAGAGAAAGGGATGTCCCTAAGAGATGATTCCTCATTTGGCTATCAGGGGTCAGGGAAAACAATTTAAGCTCTTTGCACATGACATCCCTTTGAACATTTGAAGATAAGTCCCCCCTCCCCTCACGAAAGTCATTTCCCATCTAGGTTAAACATCCTGAATTCTTTCATTTGCTCCTCTCTAGTGCTCTCTTTATCCCATTCTCTAGCTGTGCCCTAGTTGTCAATGTCCTACCTAAAAATATGCTGCAAGGAAGACAATAACAAAAAGAAAAGCATTACATGCAACAAAATATCCTCTGCAGCACTCTTCATGGTAGCAGAAAAACTAACCCCAACTAAAACAAAACACAACCTAGAAACAAAATGGTTACCCATTGATTAGAGAATGACTGAACAAATTGTGGTGTATGAATGTAATGGTAGATTATTGTGCCATTAAAAATGACAAATGAGGAAAAGATAAATGGGAGAATTCATTTGAAGTGTTGCCAAATGAAAAAAGGAGAGAAAAAAATAAGCAAACTACAATAACATAAATAATAACAACATTAAAAAGCAGTTGAATGACAATGACTTGTAATGAGTTTAAGGTCTAGATGAAGAATGAGTAGGGCAATATTCCTCTCAGTTGAGAGATTGGGGTCTTCACTGCCACATGTAGTCTTGTGTCAGTTGACTCTTCTTAAATGTTCTACAATTTGCTACAAGGAAAGGTTAATAGTCACATTATAAGAATAAAGGGTGACAATAAAATTATTTATAAATAATATAATTCTTATAACTAAAAACCAATAAAATGTAATCAGAGCAGAGTACAGCAAGATATTAATGTTCATTATTCTGGTCATTGTGCCTTTGTTTTAATGAAACCTACCTTTTGGGCTGCGCTTTGAGCTGCCATGCCAATGATGACTTGGATTGATCTTGTAGTCCAAAGTGCCCCTGACATCCAAACTTTTCCATAAGAATTGCCATCTAGCCACCTAGTCTCCATTCTGTACTTATGCAGTTGATTATTTAAACACCTATAGGAGTTTACATTTTCCCCTACTCAGTTCCATCTTGCTAGACTTGGTTCAATTTTTTTATAGCACTTCCTACTATGCAAACAGCCTAATTGTTGTTTTCAGGCTATAATACTAGTTGCTGAAATAATGTACATTTAGTTTTAAAAGAACTCCCAAATGACAGAAGATAGTTACATTTGATCTAAGGTTGGGAGAAGTTTGAGAAAAAAAAACAAATTATGGCTGACTGTACATGCATGAAATGAGTACATCTCAGCATTGCTGATGTGATCATTTCAGTGGACCTAATGATGGATGAGGATGGCTGCGCAATGGATTTGACTCCAGCCACTGGTATTGATTTTGAAGATAAACACAATGATCTGCTCTGTGATGTAAATTTGATTCTTTTGCCAAAATTAGACAAGGTCTACAGGGGATTGGAAAAAAAATCTTTTGGCTTAAGGACTAAAGTCCTCAATAGAACTTTGGAATCAGAATATTAGAATTGAAAGAAATCTGAGACATACACTTAGCCAAGTGCATCATTTTACAGATAAAGAAACTGAGACTCAGAGCAAGTCTTCATATCAAAGTTGTACAGCTACTTAATGGCTATTGTGCCTAAAACCAAGGTTTCCCCCTGAGTTATCTCTCCTCTATAACAGATGACCTTTGTTTCTCTTTAAGGAGATATGCTTCAACATATTCTTTTTTTTTCAATTTTTTTAGCTTTTAGTTAGTATTTTATTTTTCTCCAGCTACATGTAAAAACAGTTTTTAACATTTGTTTTTAAAATGTTGAGTTCCAAATTCTCTCTCTTCCCCCCTCCCACCCCATTGAGAAGGCAAGCAATTCCATATAGGTTATACATGCAAAACATATTCATAATAGTCATGGCTTCAACATATTCTCAAGATCTACCAAGAATACTTTTTTTTCCCCCTCCAGTCTCCTTATATTTATATGGGAAAGCCAGCAGAGCTGAGATTCTGTGAAATTTTGTCCAGTATGAGCTTAGAGTTACAGAATCAGAATCTTAAAGCCACAACAGACTCCTCAGAGGTCATGTAATCAAACTCTCTCATTCTACAGATTAGGACACTGAGGTCTAGATTGGGGCAGTAACCTTTCTAAGGTCACACAGTGAGGCAGTTAGTGAGCAAAAATTGAGGTCTCCTCAATCCAGTGCTCTTTATTTTACCACTTGGTATTTTTTGAAGATTTTCCAGAGAGTCATGAAAGTTTCTTTAAAGACTCATAGAAAAAGCAGAGCACATTCTCCTTGTGAGGCAGCAGTCTTTGTTAGAAAAGAATTGTAAATACAAAAGGACACTTGGAAAAATACTCTGAAAGAGTGCTTTACTATTAGGAACAAGAGAACATTGTGAGTAGTGAGAAAAAAGGAATAGCTTTTAAACTCAAAGTAGTTGCAATTTTTTTCTGATTCTGCAATTTTCAGTAGACAAAACTTTCTTTCATTTCCTGCCTCTGATGTTTCTGTTTCTTTCCTTTGTAAGGATTCAACCTTCAAAGAATAACCCAATACACTGGACTGTGTTAATCCAGCCCCATGGGAAATTGTCTTCAGCTGAGTAATGACTCCTTCATCTCAGCACCCATTCAGTTCAACAGAAGACTCCCCCCACCTTCGAACAGGAAGGAACCATTTAAAGTAGTAGTTAACAAATAACTTTAAAACTGAACTTATGAATAATGTTTGTTAGGACATTGTTTCATTAGGTCTCTTAAGCCAAACAGTTCATGGAGGGGGATTCGCACAGGTGTGTGTGTGTGTGTGTGTGTGTGTTTAACGAATAAAATTTTTCCGCAGTTCCAAATTATTTTCATCAATAAGCCCAAATATTATCTATCCAAAAGCACTATGATTTTATAATTATTTTCTTTGCTAGTAATCTTTTTAAAAATTACTTTTTTATAAATTTGATACCCTCAAAACCATCAAAATAAAACAGAGAAAATGTAAATAATTTTAAGCAAAATAATAATGATATTGTCTTCCAAGTTTCTGTGTTTCCTTTCAATCACTTTTTCTTCTGTTCATGAAATTTGTTACTACTTTTCTATATAGTCATAGCTTTTATATTGTTGAATTCCTGATTTTTTCCCCTCCTGTGTTACTTATTGCAGGTCTTTCCCTCAATATACATCTATCTCTTTAAAAAGTACATGGCATCTATTTCTTTTGGTCTCTGTCACTGTTGTGCCAGCCTGTCCAATTCTTCATGACCCTCTTTGGGCTTTTCTTGAAGGTATTGGAGTGGTTTGACATTTCCCTCTCTAGTACATTTTACAGATGAGGAAACTGAGGAAAACAGGATTGGGGACTTGTTCAGGGTCATGCAGCTAGAGTCTGAGGCCAAATTTGAACTCAGGTCTTCCTGACTCCAGGCCAGGTATTCTATTCACTGGGCCACCTACCTGCTAGCTGGTGTCTAGGTCTTTAGAAACAGTCATGAGTCATTCTGACAAAGATCACTGAAAAATACTAATACCTTGGTATACATAACTAGACACTTAATGAATGTTTTTGGATAATACTAATGATGATTCTGATGACTTCCCATACTTTTTACTTTCTGTACCATATTTTCTCTTACTTGATCATGTTTAATTCAGAATTTTGCTATTCACTGTCTTGAATTATTTCTCAAATTCCTTCCCCAAGTCCCTTTTTCAACCAAATATCTAGCAAAAGATGTCTCCACTTTCTCTCCTTTCACTCACTTTTTAACCCCTTTCTATCTGGCTCCTGATATCATCATTTAACTTAAACTGCTTTTTCCAGAGTTACCAACGAATCTTCAACCTGCTGTATCTTACTGTCTCTTCTCAGTCCTCATTCTTAAACTTTCTGCCTCCTTTGGTACCGCTGATCACTATACTATCAGATGCTCTTTCCTTCTTGGGTTTTCATAAGACTAGTCTATCTTGCTTCTCTTGTTCCCTATCTGATGCTTCTTAGCCTTTTTTTTTTTTTGCTGGTTCATAATCCGTATTACTTCCTTTAACTGTGAGTTATAAAAACTCTGTTTGAGCCCTCTCCTCTCCTCTTCCCTCCTCTCCCCTCCTCTTCTCTCTTTCTACCTCTCTATGTTTCTCTCTCTTTATCTCTGTCTCTTCTCTCCCCTCCCCCTTCTCCTCCTCTCTTTTTGTGTCTCTCTGTCTCTTCTCTTCCTCTCTTCTGTCTCTGTTTCTCTTCTTTCCTCCCACTTCCCTTTCTCATCCCCATCCCTCCTCCTCTGCCTCCTTCTCTCTCTGTCTCCCTCTCTCTCTCTCTTTCTCTTTCTACTTCTCCCTCTCCTTCTCTTTCAACTTCTACTTCTCCCTATCCCTCCCCACTTCTGCCTTTCTCTTCCTCCCTCTCTCTGACTGTCTGTCTGTCTGTCAGTCCTCTCTCACTTTACCAGCTCCCATGGATTTAATTACCATCTTTACGTTGATTCACAGATCTATATAACTGATTCAATTTCTTCCTTGAGCTTTAATCCCATATAACAACCAGAAATTTCAAATAGCATATCCCAGAGAGTCTTGGCTAAAATACAAATTCTCCTGTTTTGCATTTAAAGATCTATACAATCTAATTCAAGCCTATTTTTGTACATTTATTGAATGTTACTCTATGTACTATATTCTGCCAAAGTGACCTACTAAATTTTCCCTGAATTTGGGATTCCACCTCTCATTTACATGAAAATTGTATGCAAATAATAACTATTGACAAATAAAGGACAAAGTATATGAAAAGTTGGTTTTCAAAAGAAGAAATGCATGTTTTCAACAGCCAAATGAAAGGATGCTCCTAAATCACTAATAAGAAGAGTATTGCAAATTAAAACAACCAAAAGTTTAACTTTATACTTATAAATGCCAAAGATTACAAAAGACAAAAATGTTAAATGTCAGAAGACAGTCTAATGTATTGGTGCTGTGGATTTGTCCAAAATATACATGAAATTATATATATATATAATATATATATATATATATATACATATATGTATATATATATATGTATATATATACACATACATATATATATAATTTCATGTATATATATGTATATATATATAATTTCATGTATATATATGTATAGATATATAATTTCATGTATATATATGTATAGATATATAATTTCATGTATATATATAAATGTGTGTGTATACACATATATGTGTATATATATAGATATGTATGTGTGTATGTGTGTGTGTATATGTATGTATGTATGTAAAAGCCATTAATTGTTTGTGCTTTTTGATCCAGAGACACCATAACTAAGATGGTACTCAAGAAGGTCAAAGATGGGGGAACGATCTTGTATGCACACACACACACACACACACACACACACACACACACATAAGTAAAGCAGCACTTTTTGTAGGAACAAATAACTGAAAGGAAAGTGGAGGTTGATCTTTTGGGAAAATGCCTAAACCAAAAATAGCATACAAATACAATGTAATATTATTGCACTAGAAATAATAACAAATCTGAAGAAAAACTTGCAAAGACTGTTTGAGCTAATCCAGAGTGAAAGAAGCAGAATCAAGGGAAGAACTTACACAATGACTATGATAATATAAAGGGAAACAACAATAAAAAACTTTAGAACTTTGAATATAATGAATCATCATGACTTCAAAAGAGAGCTGGTAAACATGGCTTCTACATCTGAGTGAAAAGTTTGTGAACTATGGGTGGAGAATGAAGATTAACCATACTTATTTGTTATATAGGAGGGTTCTATTTAGCATCCAGGAAATCATCAGAGAGTGACAATGCTGAACAAAAGAAAAAAGACCATCAATATAACATTTAGCAAGAAAAAAATTCAATCATGTGGCTTGATTACCCTCCTTTATAACCATCTCAAACTTTATTAAATAGGCATTGTATCATTTCTGTGGGGCAGCTAAGTGGCACAGTAGATAGAGTTCCAGACCTGGAGTCAAGAAGACTCATCTCTTTGAGTTCAAATCCTGTCTCAGATACTTCTAGCTATATGACGCTGGGAAAATCACTTAACCTTGTTTGCCTCAGTTCCTCATCTGTAAAGTGAGATGGAGTGGGAAATGGCAAACCACTCCAATATCTTTGTCAAGAAAACCCCACATGAGGCCACAAAGAGTTGGATATAACTGAAATGACTCAACAGTAACAACATCGTTTCTTTGGATATGAGTTAATTTAATTGAGTTGAAGTAATTTATTGTGGCTTCTGTATGCCAGACACTGTGATAAGAACAGGGCTTTAAAAAAAAAAAAGAATCCCTTCCTTCAAAGAGCTTACATTTTATTACGTGAAATAATGTAAACAAACAAAAACCCCTCACATAAATCAACACAAAATATATAGAGAGTAATTTCAGAGGTGGAAAGAACTAAGTACTAGGAGGATCTGGAAAGGAGGCACAAGCAAGTAGCACTTGAGCTAAGTGATGATTTCTAAAGGTAGGTAACCTAGTGAATAAAGAGAAGACCTGAGATCCCAGAAACCCTGGGTTCAAATGCTGTCTCTGATATAGCAGTTGTGTGACTTGATGTCTCAGTGGCCCGGGAAACTCTCTGACTTTGAAGTTATAGACATATTTCTGACTTCTATTGGTATAGGTTTTCACACTAGGAGTTCCCTACAATGGTGCAATTCATAGGAGTTTACTCAAGGCCATTAAATCTATAAATTTATAAGATTAAATGGAAGGTAAATAACTACCAAATCATCCCAGTTAATATTTATTAAAGAACCAAAAAATGTGATTTTTTTATATTATTTTCTTTTCCCCTCCTTGGCATATTATGCAATATTAACATAGTTATATTTCTTGAACATGCAACACCACTCATTCAAAATGGTGGCTAACCAATATGTTAAAATGTGAAGCAAATATCAGACATGACATCTCATAATGTAGTTTCAAAAATCAGTTTCACCACTTACTGATTTTGGTAGAGTCATACATAACCTTAGGTAAGCGAATTCTTTCTGAGTCTCAGTTTTCTGTAAAATGGAAATAATGAAACATTGTTTACCTCACAGGGTAACTTTGTATGGGGAAATACTTTGTAACTTTGAAGCACTACACAAACCTAAGTTAGTATTATATTGTCAAAAAGGCACACTTTGAAGCAAATTATTTTTCTTTACATGAAACTAAAAGGCTAGCTGCCATTTATTTCCAATTAATAATAGCAGAGAGATTTATACAACACTTGTAGATTTGCAAAGCAATTTACATACATTATCTTTTTTTTTTTGAACCTCACAACAACTCTGTGAGCTAGGTATTACAGGTTTTATTATCTTTATTTTACATATGAGGAAATTGAGGTTTGGAGAGGTTAAGGACCTCGCCTATAGGTACCCAAGTGGTAAGTGTCAGAAGTGGGATTCAAAATAAGGTTTTTCCTTACTCTCAGAACAACACTTATTCCTCTATAGCTAATTGCCTTTCAATATCTTTATTCCTATCAATGTCTTAATTATTTTGAGGGAAGAAAAGCTTGATTGATTATCCACTGATATTCTGTATGTTAGAATTTGCATTTTTGTTAATTTCAGAAATGGTCTATTGGCTATTAGCTGAGAAGCCATCCACAGTATGGTCACTAATAATATAAATCCTGCCTAATAAAAATAAATAACTTAAAAAAAATTCATTAACTGTATAACAGAATAGACCTATCTTGGAGGCTTAATATCTCTGTCCTGTGTATTAAGTTCCGTTTACTAAAAGTTGGACCATTTCAAGTAGAGAAGTTTAGTAAGCACACAAGCACCAATCTAATGCATTTCCTGTTGTATGACAACTCATTTTCAATAGCAATGTGAGAGACTTCCATATCATGGGAGATTGGGGATCTGTGCAAGTTACGGATAAGTTAAACATGAGTTCCAGAGGGGGATGTTATAAAGACTATGAACTGTCTATAAATGTTTACATTATATATGTTATACCACACACATATGTAAATATACACAGCAAATGAATTATATAGTATAGACACTAATCCTCAAGAAATATGTGTTGTATAACCTATGTATATTAAGCATACTGATTAAAACTGTCTGAGCCTCCAGTAAATGTCCTAGAGGCATTAAGCTGAACATATCAAGAATTATTATCTACTTGAATCTACTTTTTAATTTTCTCAAATGCCTTTAATATATTATTTACCTCTCATTAGTCTTTGAGAACATCACAGTGAAGTTGTTTGAACGATTTAAAAAAGAAATACAGCTAGGATCTCACTAATAAAATGATAAATCTTTTTTCCTTCCAACAATCTGTCCAACCTGTCCTAACTGTACAGCACAGTTAATGGCTATGAACAGAGACAATCAACGTCCAAAAACATGGCAATCACATGGGGTCTAATTTGAAAGCTCTTGCTCAGACAAAATTCTCTTTGGCTTTACCACTTGGACCTGTAACTCTGAGAAGCATGCACAGCCAAAGTCTATTTCAGTCAAAGAAAGCATGGCTGTCTGCCACGGTGAAAGAAACCCATGCTACCCAAAGCTTGAGCATTCTGGGAAACAGAAGCATGTGCCCACTTGGTGTAAGGCCAGAAGAGTCAAGCAGAAGAAACATTTGTGGTGGGATACACAGCACTGTACATCCACAGAGCTTGGCTTCACTGAAAGGTCAGCCTTCTGTGAAATTCATTAATATTGCCTATTAGCTTCATAGATGAAATTAGGAGATTTGGGATCTGATTATATTCGATCCACCACAATTGAAATGAATGTCACTTGTCTGCATTTGGAATCCAAGGCTATTTTTTTTTTTACACATTGGCTTGATCCATACAATATAAAATGAAGTGGAATTTGGCAATTAGTCACACACAGAGGATGAAATAATCTGTGTGGTGAAATTCAAGGGGAGTAGAACTAAAGGACCCAGATACAGACATAAAGGCTCTACCTTAATACTTCCATAGCACCTCCTCACCAATGTTGAACTCTTCACAATTAAAAAACTTCCACCATCAAGTGTTTGATATAAAGGTAGCAATATGATGATGAGGAGGAGGAGGAGGAGGAAGATATGAGGAAAATCCTTTGAAAAATTATAAAAAGACTATAAAAGAAGCTGCCTGTTAAACTGGCATATGTTTGAATTTTTACAGTATTTTGTGATGAAAGAAGTGAGCAGAGATTTCCATTCTTTATGACAATATTTAAAATTTATTTGCATTTAATGGATCATAATCATTTCAAAAGAAGCTGTTCTTATGGTTTATTTGTAAATCTACTGTGTAAACCTTTTAGATTCATAAATCAATCCTGACAGTTACTACAGCATTAACATTGTTGCAGAATTTTCGTGTTTGCTTATATGTTTAATTGATAATTTTTCATCTTCTGTCAGGCTTTCATGGAACTTCTCATTATTTTAGAATTAAATGCATTTTTTAAAGCAAAAAAAATCTTTGAGGAAATTCTCCCATCTTCAAAAGCTTACATTCTCAGAGAAGCTAAAATGTCTCCTCGTAGAGCATAAGATAAATGTATAAGCAGAAAAGAAAAGCTATGTGTATAGAATGAATGTTGACAGGGACTTAAGAATGGAAACTTTTTGAAGTTTAGGTCTGTTGCTCACTGTGTGGCCTATGAAATTGTACTTCATTTTTGCTTCATTTTACCTGTCAGTAAAAAAGAAATCATTTTTATTCTCATTATCTTGTAAGTGATTTTTCTTTTCTTTTCTTTTCTTTTCTTTTCTTTTCTTTTCTTTTCTTTTCTTTTTTTTTCTTTTCTTTTCTTTTCTTTTCTTTTCTTTTCTTTTCTTTTCTTTTCTTTTCTTGCTGATAATGAACTCATTGTTCCCATGGAAGAACAAGTCTATGTTCTGAACAAATGATGCTGCTGGGGCCATGGGACAGCCTCTCTTCCATCCTTCAGCTTCCAACCCTTTGGAAATGCATGGGCCTTTCACAGGAGCCTAAAGGTCAACGCCTTGAAGGCTTTGTTGACTTAGCCCTGGTGAAGAGACAAGTTCTAGACTTTCAGGCTCTCTAAGGAAAACACCCACTCTCTACTCCTTAATAAAACTGAAACCTAGACATTTCCAGCAGGATATGAAAAAAGACAATAGTGGTTGTGGAACTGGATCGAATAATGTCTTCATTTTCCAGCTGCTAAAGGCTACAGAGAACCTGTGTTCTAGAATGCTCATTTATTGAGGTGTCACCCTAATTACAACATGCACTGGAGGGACCATGTGTTTCAGAGGGAGGTAGCTAAACTATTGCTTTAGCGAACAAACTCAGATTTCATTCCAGCTGTGTATGAAGGAATTGTGCAAACCTGCATCTCTTCAGGAGTCAGCTTCCCTGATGTGGCTCTGACCTTCAGAAAAGTGGAAATTAGGTCAGCTCTACACTAATCTGAATGGGTTATCCAGTGTGGGAATTATGGGGCTCATTGGTTCTCTTCTCCTCCCTTGGCCTTCACACTATGAGTACCTGGAGAAAGAAGAGGAAAAAATCAGAGAAGTGAATTCTGCTTATTAATTGCCAGCAAAGGGTTCACTAGGGGCAGATGTGGAAACTAACATTTAAAACGAGGTTTTTACAATGTTTGTGGATGTTATTTGCCCTTTTCTCTTTCATCATGGCAAATAATACAGAACTATTTCCCATGAGGAAGCAAAAAACAAAAACAAAACCAACAATTTGATACAATGCAGCATTCAATGATTACCTTACATAGATGAAATACAGTAGAATTCTACCTCTACAAAATGAATTATGACCAGTATCATTCCCTAAAATGGGCTGCCTGGTTTAAAAAAATAAAACTGCTACTTAGAGGTTATTTTATTTTTTAAACTCTCTGGTTGAGTAATGGTGAAAGATGAGCACCAAAGCATTATGGTATGGGGATAGGGTGCTGGATTTGGAGTCAAAAGACCTTGGTCTCAATCATAGCACTGTCATTTACCATGTGTGACTTTAGGCAAGTCACTGCACATGTCTGAGCCTCACTTTCCTCTTCTATAAAATGAGACTATCTTTGATGACCTCTGGGGTCCCTTGCAGCTCTCCTTTTCTGTTTTCTGTTTCTTTTTTGTTTGTTTAGTATAGTTATAAAGGAAAAGATCAGCTAAAATTACGCATGGTTGACTAGAGGACACACAGACTTTGGATCATACAAAATCTCATTCTTTTCCAGCATGTCTGATCCTTTTCCCTATCTTCCTTCCCTCTTTCCTTCCTTATTTCCTTTCTCTGTTCTTCCCTTCCTTCTTCTCATCTTCCTTTCCTTCCTCTCTTCTTTTTCCTTCCCTCTCTTCTTGCTCCCTCCCTTTTCTTCCTCTCTCCTTTCTTTCTTCCCTCCCTCCCTCCTCCCTTCCTTCCTTCCTTCCTTCCTTCCTTCCTTCCTTCCTTCCTTCCTTCCTAGCTTCCTTCCTCCCTCTGTCCCTCTCTCCCTTCCTTTCTCTCTTCTTCCTTTTCTCCTTCCCTTCTTCCTTTCTTTCCTCCTTCTTTTCTCCCTCCCTTCTTTCTTCCTTCCCTCCTCCCTCCCTCCCTATTTTCCCTCCTTTCTTCTTTCCTTTCACCTTTCAGAAATTTTACTTATTTCTTTTGTTTTCATATCAGTCATTTCTGCATAATGAAACTTCCACTTTCTATGTTAACTTTACCTTTTAATAAAGAAAAAAGTTACACAAAACCAATTGAATTATCAGTAACCCCAGGTGGTGCAAACAACATCCTAAACCCATTCTTTCCCTCCTCTCCATCAGAAAAGAGGGAGACACATTTATTCACCTTCCAGTGAAGAGGCCAAAATTGGCCATTATAGCTGCGAAGAACAGAGCTTCATTTTAATGTTTTTTTTTCCATTTTCATTGTGGTAGTCATTTTATAGTTATATGTTTTTTCAAGGTTATGCTTACTTACGTAAGATGTATATATTATATTTAAATAGATCATCTTTATTCATATTTGAATATATTTTTAATTAACTGGCATCTTTGTTGTAGTCATAACTTCAATTCCTTTCTGTTCTTTCATTCTTTTTTCAAAATAAAGTTTATTTTATTCTGAATGGAAAACATTAATGTTATTGTCTCTCTTAAAAAAGGAAGATATATAGCAATGTAATTATTTTCAAGGCCTATTCATAAAGGGATTCCATCTAGCACAGGGTTCTATTCAGTTGAAGACTTAATGCCTTTTGATGATAAAAGGAGATATTGTTTTAACTATTAAATGGGTGGAATTGCCATTTCAAAACAGATCAAGCACATTCCCAGGAGGCCATAGTACCCGACAGAGTGTTCAGAGGTAAGGGGTCATCCTGCTTCTTGATGTCAGAGGATAAAAAGTCAGAACATAAAAAGTATAGCCTCCCCCACAGCCCACTGGGCAAAGGCCTGATTATTCTTTGGAGTGGTAGAATGGTGGGTAAATTGTAAAGCCCAGAATAAATAAGGCAAAGAAACGTTCAACTTCTCCTTGCAACCTCTAGCACAAATCACTGATGAGATCAATTTAATTGGCTAACTCATTTTGGCTAAGTTCTATCTAACTTTGGAGCTATCTAGTAGGGTGGAGATTACCCTTTACTACGAATATTTGACCTTGAGCGATTAAATGCATGAATGGATGAAAGCAAATAACAGCTTCTTGGAGTCTCAGTATCTTTATCCACAAGATGAGTGGGTTGGCAGTACATGTACAGAAGATGAAAGCAAGAGTGTATAATGGAGGATGAACAGAAAAGTGGGACTTGATCTTATAAGAATAGTGTTAAAGATCAGAATGAGCTAAGGCTGGCAAGGATGGCTAAGGTCAATAAAAACATTTTTAAGCTATAATGGGGAAAAGAAGAGGTTCAAATAAAGGATCAGATTGTTGCTGTGGGTAAGTGGGATGAGGTTAAAGGATGACAAAGAGAGCACAGACCTGTTCAACTCTAATTTTGCTTAGATTTTCTCTTGCCTGGAGGATGGTCTTTGGCCTAGGAAGGATATAATAGACATGATTAACAGGAAGTTAGTAGCTAACACAAATAGAGGGATGATAAGAGCACCTAGCTGCCCAAGATGAGTTCAAGTCAACAAGAAACTGGAATAAATGGATGAAATTGCTGAGCCAATGTTGAAGTTCTAAGATAACTGACCTCTGAATAAACTGTTAATAATTAGGAAAAAACCCATTACGACCACAATCCTGTTTAAAAAAAAAACCAAAACATAAAAAGTTACGTTTTGACTGTAATTAAAAAACCCTCAAAACACAAAACAAAACAAAATAAGAATGACTGCAGAGAATGGGAAAGACCCCCAAGGACTGGATAAGGGCAAACAATTAATCAATAAACATTTATTAAACGCATATTATGTACTAGGCACTGGAACTGCAAATGTAAAGAATGAAACATTCATGCCAATGTCCTGTTTTTTTTTAATGGAAGAATATAGAGGCTTCATCTTGCAGAACAGTGATCTTGATCTCAATTCTTTGTGAAATTTTGAACTGTATTATCAAAAAGATGGTTGGTGAACATATAGAAAAGCAAACTTTGATCCTCTTGGACCAGAATGGCTCCATCGAAAGTTGACCTCAATAAATAGCATCTCCTTTCTTGGTAAGGTTAATCAATTGGTGTATCAGGGGGATATTCTAGATAAGTGCTGTCAGATTTAAATAGAAACAGTCATTAATACACACATAAGGATTGCTGCAGGTTACATATAGATGTAGCTTTAAAATGTAATATTATCATTGTTTTATTGTATTTTTATTCATTTTGTTAAACATTTCCCTTACATTCTGGGATTTCCATTTCCAGGGTTAGAAGAGATATTTTTTGAAGTTCTTTGCAACCTTAGGTTCTGTAGTTATTAAATTAAAGATCCAGCTAGTGTTCCAGGGATTCTTAACCTGTGGTTTGTGAGCTTAAAAAAAAAAAGATAACTCTATTTCAATATAATAGGTTTCCTTTGTAATTTAATGTATTTTATTTTATGCATTTAAACCATTATTCTGAAAAGGATCCATAGGCTTTACCAAATTGCCAAAAGGGCCCATGATACACACAAGTTAAGAACCTCTGATATAAAAAAAAATTAAAATTTAAAAATTAAAGAGGCAGAATTTATTATTAAAGAATCTAAAGAAGAGAGGCTAATCTATAAATGTTATTGTTGACTTCAGGGATAGGCAGCTTCATTTGCATGACTAAGCTGCTCTTTCTGCCATGCTTTTCTAACCTATACTATCATAATTCTTTTGTCCTTTTTTTCATAGACCTCTGGCCAGACCACTTCTGGTAGGGGTCGTACTCATTTCAAAACAAAACAAAACAAAACAAAAACAACAACTTGTTAACACCTTGCTTGTACACTCTACCCCAAATTATGCCTTTTTGTCCCATGCTCCTGAATCATGCCTCTCAGTACCCTTTTCTAGGAAAGGGAAATCAGAAGTAAGTTCAGTGAATGTAAGCTTCTTGAGCACAGGGGCTGGTTCATTTTTATTTTTCCTTCTATCCAAGGCCTAATACAATTATTGGTATATAATTAATACAGTAAGTGCCTTTAGAGTAGCTGGTGTCTGTTATCATAACAAGGAAAGCAAAGTAATGTAATCGTGGGAGCAAAAAAGTCAGATGTCATCTTCTTTGTGGCTTTCCAAAAGCAATCCATAAAATCATGGAGCCTAGGCATCTGTGTTGGTATTCCTAAAATGTGATATTAGTAATAGCCATCATTTACGTAGTGCTTTCAGCTTTCCATGGGGGCCATCTCCAGTCATCCTGATCTATATCTCACCACTGGACCCAGATGGCTCTGGAGGAGAAGGTGAGGCTAGTGACTTTGCACAGCCCTCCCTCACTCAAATCAAAGTCAACTCCAAGTCATGTCATCAACTCCTTGATGTCATGGTCCTCTTCGAGAACGAAGGACAAACACAACAACAAACTTTCCACCATGCTTTATGTATATTATCACATGGGATATTCATTCACAGTAGCTCTATGAGGAGAAAGCTAAGGCTGAGAAAGAGAAGTTAAATGAATTGTATAGGTAAGTGTTTGAGGCAGAATTAGAATCCAGGTCTTACTGACTCCAAGTACAGCACTTTATCCTCTTGGCCAAGCCACCTTAATGCTTATGGTTTTATACTATGGCTGTGAAACTGATTTTGTCAGGAGGAGCAGAAGTTCCAGGTGATATCTCTACTTGGAGACTTTCCCTTTTTGTCCCTGTTCTCATTCCCCTCTGTGGTGTGTGCTCCTCTTATGCTGTAATGTACTTGGAATCCTAACCACAGAATACATTAAAGGGTTAGCCAAAGATTACTTTGCATCACAAAGTCAGTGAAAGCTTGAGAAGATATGAGATCTTCCTCCATTTTCTAAGGTGCGCCTATGTCTTAGGTCATAGGGTCTTGACAATCAGAATTCTTTGAACCCTGATGTTAGCCAAGCTGTTGTGCAGCAGCCTTTCCAGTAGTTAGCTCACAGATTTGGTGGTTAGAAAGCCCAGCTGAGGGTGTCTGACCAGTGAAAGCTTTGGGGCAGTAAGGCAACAATATTGAGCTTTTGCAAGCTATAGTATGTTGACTCAAAGTAGTTGGCTGATGGCATAGAACCAATTGGGCACATGCTTTCACTGATGGGAAAATTCCACTCCTAGAAGGGAAGCAGTGTTGATGTGTCGTTAGGTGCTAGGAAACCTAATGTTGGCAGTTTGATTGTATACGGAACTTTTATGGAGTCAAATGTGCTGCAAATGCTCACTCTACTCTTCCCTTTATTGCTTTGTCCCAAAGCATGACTATCATAGAACTTAAATAGACTTTATAAGGAAAGCTAATGTCTCAAATGCTTCTCTGTCTTTTCTCTTTTGGTAGCAGAATGGTTCCAAGAATAATTTTGAAAGGAACTTGGGTTGAATAAATCATTCAACATTTTCTTTGCCATAGAAATATTAGGAAGTAGACTGGAATGTCCGATTATTATTTTCCGATGGGATGGGATTTAAAGTTAGCCATGGCATAGGGGAAAGATTCTTGGTGTTTCATTTAGAATGAGAGGACCTGGTTTCAAAAATGAGCTCTTACACTTAGCATTAAGGACAAGTCACTTCTCTTCGACTCTTGTTTCCTAAGCTATAAACTAATGAGGTTGGATTCAATGACCTCTGAAATCCCTTCCGGTTCTAAAGGTGGAATATCATAATTCTATGATTGTGGGGCACAGTGTATTATTTGATCAGAAGCTTCATTTGTAATGATAATACAATTGATAGTGTACACATGGCTTAGGAGAAAAATAAAAGCTCTTGCCACACCTCCCTTATATACTTTGCTTCAGATAATGCCTTTTTTATCTTATGATCCTGAATCCTACCACCAAACTCTTTCTCTAGGAATGGAAAATCAAGAGTAACCTCAGTGAATGGAAGCTCCCTGAGGACAGGGGTTTGATTTCATTTTTGTGTTTGGATCACTAGGGCTATCACAGTGACTGGCACAAAATAAGCAGTTAATGAATGAATTTGAATTATATCTGACTTCAGGCTTTACTTTCATTGACTTTGCCAGATTTAGTGCATGATTCTTTAGAAAACAAGTCACAGGGGCAGATTTGATATGGATATCTGTCCCTCATGCCTAGCATCTTCTCCTTCCTCATCTTCGCCTCGTGGCTTCCTTCAGATCCTAGCTAAAATCCCACCACCTGGAAGAAGCCTTTCGCTATCACACTTAATGCTTGACCTTCCCTCTGAGATTTTCTATAAGTTATCCTGTACTGATATCCATATTGATGTCTTATCTTGTTGGTATATACTTGTTTTTTTTCCTATTAGACTGTGAGCTCCTTGATAGCAGGGGCTGTTTTGTTTTATTTTGTTTTTGCATTTTTTTTGTTGCCTCACATTGCCTGACATATCGTAGGCACTTATTAAATTGTTGCTTATTATTGACTTGAAAAGAGTGGACTTATTTCTGTGGACATTCAAGCTACATTTGTTCTTACCATCTCAGCTGATCTTTCCTTTGTTCTCTATCCATTCACCATCCCCACTATGCATAGGCCTTTCTCTATCCAAGTCCCTTTTTCTCCTTTTGACTTCCTTAGATACTTTGGCATTGGTGTCTGTACAAGCAGTCACCACTGTGTTCAGCGGTTCATGGGCATCAAGCTATTTCAAGAGAATCTCTTGAGCACAACACAAGATAATTCTTGTGCCCACTTTCATCTCCTTATCCCATGGCACTTTGTTTTCTTTTTTATACCGACATTAAATAGTTTGAAAACATTGTCTCTAGAGTCTAGAGGTAGCATATAATGAAAAGAAATCCTTCCCTATTAAATACATTATAGATTGACAAGAAATAGCAATGGCAAGAGGATCTCAGCACCCATAGCAAGAACTCCGTGGAATTCTTTTTCTAGAGAGACTCTGGGATGATTGCCAGGAAAATACAAAAAAATTTACTAGCCTAAAAATGGTGTCCTTTCTTTCCCCTTTTCTGCATCTTTACATATCTCTTTCCTTATTCTTTTTATTATTTAATCTTCAATTATTTGAGGGTTAGGAGATTTGCTTTAGTCCACTTGATAGTGGTCATCTCCTTTTTCTCATGATTCAATATTATTCATTGTTGGACAGGGCCACTATTTCTTTTCTTTGAAGTAAAATCTACACCTTTTATATAATCTGTGTACTCCAGATCCTTACACCAGCCCATTCATTCTAGCTCGTCTCTGTATGTCATGTCATCTCTCTATTCTATTCTATCCTCTCTCTGTGTTGTGTGTGTGTGTGTGTGTGTGTGTGTGTGGTCTCTTCCCTTCATTTGGTGTCATAAGTTAGAGGAAGTAGCATTATATTCAAAATCAATTCCTGACAGAAGACAGAGGCCCTCCACTCACCAGGAAACCACTTCCAGAGGTTAATGATGTATCTGAGACCATTAATTAGTCTTCACTCATAAATAAATACTGTCAAAAGGTGGAGTCCTTGAGGAGTTGTTTCCAAAGATGCCACTTACATATACAGACACAATCATACTTTAGACAGACAAACCTATTAAGTACATTCCCTTCCAGGCTATTGGATATAGCAAATGATAGGGCAGAAAGAGATATCCAAAGAGCCCTTGTTTCAATGAACAAAAGAAGATCTTCTAAATTCTCTGGCATTATGGTTTTGTTTGAGAAAAATGCAAGTGCATAGAAGATGATCATGCTTATGATATTGATTACAAGCAAAGGATGCCTTTGAGGTCCATTGGATATCAACTTCTTCCAGTGAGATGATTGATTCATCCTTTAAGGCCCCAACATATCATGATCCTAAAAATGACTTTGTTAGATCATTTTAAAGAGTGTTCTTTCTGAAGTCTTGATTAACAAGAAGTATAATCCATTAATAAAGAGAAAGAAATGAAGACAAAAAGAATAAAGCAATTATTTGAGTCCCTATAGCTTGTCTAATTCAATTAAATAAACATGTATTAGCCATTTATAATATGCTTGGCACTGTATTAGGCACTGGGATTACAATGATATAAAACAATACAGTCCCTGTCCTCAAGGGCATATAGAATTCAAGATTTGGAATTTCAGACATCATTTAATCTAACCCCTATCTGAGCATGAAGCGTGTATAGAACATTCCTGGTGAGTGGATATCCAACTTCTATTTGAATATTTCCAGGAATTGGAAAATCACCTTCTCCTGAGGCACCCCATTTACATTTTGGACTTCTCTAATAGTAATGAATACTTCCCTTATATTTATTTGCAAACTCCACAAAGTTATTCCTACTTTTTCTCTTGGCAGGGATAAGTAAGATAAATCCAATCCCTCTTCCACATGATAGAAAATGAGGGTCCACCTTCTCTTCTTCAGGCTAAACATCCCAAATTCCTATAATTGATTCTCATAGAGCATTGTTTTGATCCTCCTTATAATGGGGACCCTCTTCTTGACACATCTCATTTAATCAGTCTAGTAGTGGGTATGAGACATAAATAATTATAACATAAAATGAATTATGATTAAATGCATAAGAGTGGTAAGAGATAATCATATATATTTGGGATGGTAACCATCCTATTTCTTCCTTGGGCAATCAAGGAAGACATCATGATATGGATGGCACATGAGTTTTGCCTCGAAGGAAGAAGGTTCCAATAAATGGAGATGTGGGGGCAGAAGAAAACCATGGAAGTAGGAGGGGATAAAATGAGATTCTTAGCTCTCCCTCTTTTGCCTCTCTGAATTCAGAAAAATATCTGCTATGCCTATAATATAATAGTAATACTAACAACAATGATGATGATAATAATAACTATTATTCCCTTCCCTTGAACTAGCATTTTAGTCTGAAAAGCTTATTTGATCCTTCCTCATCTCCACCTATCAGAAGCCCTATCTTCCTTTGAAGACTCAGTACAGGCGTCACCTTTTCTGCCAAATCTCTGATTGGTTCATTAATGAACAAATATTTCTCTTTCTGGAAGTTTGGCAGTAGAGAGGAGAGAGATACAATGATAATTTTGAGTTAGTAGTAACTTAAAAAGAAAGGTTTTTATAGTTGTTTGTAAAGATAGATGGAGCCAGTAGAGAGGGGAAGGATCACAGGGATCAGAGATCAGAGTGACAAAAAAGGAGAATGATGGATGTGATTGGGTCAGTCTTGACCAGGATTCCACTCGTCCCCGCAACCATACTCCAATTAGATTAGTCTAGTTCTTTTCCTAAGGCAAAGAAGCTGTTCTTAAGACTTGAATGACCCAGGGAACTAAGGCTAAAGCCGTATTTAGGGCTTCCCTTTGGCCTCAGACCACGTTGATGTGGCTTTTTAGTCACTGTTAAATTCTTAAGGACATTGGAAGTCCCATTCCCAGTGAGTCTGTACCCTTCCAGCTTGGTGACTATCTTGAGGCTGTGGGAGTCAACAGATCCCATCACACTGACCAGATGTGTTTCTGTTTGGAGCTAGGGAGAAAGGAGGGAGGCAGTATGTCTGTCTGAGCTAAGTTCTAAATTAACAAGAGTTGAGCAACCTTTTCATGCTATGGCAGTTAGCCTCCTTTTAACTATTAAATAACCTAAGTGTCTCTTTCATTTCAGTATGAGACCTGAACTCCCAGAGACCCAGTTTCATACCTGCTTTTTAATTCAAAAGAACAACGGTTTGTCAAATACATGCTGCATGAGACTGGACTAACAAAAAATTTTTCTGCCAAGTTTCCCATCCTTTCGTATTTCCATTCCTCAGCAGAGTGCTTCTAGAGCATCCCTTCAGCATGGGCTACCTTGTTGCTAGGTGAAGGATTCTCTGAACAAGGCATTCATTGCTATTTCACTTATGTTGTGAGGTCTTTTAGAGCATGAATAAAAGGGCAAAGATAAAATCCTGGAGCCCTTTGTCCCAACTTAGCTTCAGTCACTGGTTGTGACAGATATCCTCAGCTTGTCTTACAGGTACCTAATATAGTTTAACAGTTTAAGTCTCCAAATATTCAGGTACAAGAGCTTTATCTCTCCCAATTCCCATAAGCACACTCAACTGGTAAACAGATGTTATAAGGATTTCAAGAATGAAGAACATGTTATCCTTTGTAGATAAATAATATAGACCCATCCACATATGGCTGTTCTTTCCTTGTTTAAACTAAAATATGATTAAAGCAAGTATTACATATTTCTAGTGCCTAGGTGACAATTTTTAGCTTATATTTTATTGACTTAAATTCACTATTTTTTCCAACTCTACCCTTTGACTTTAAAAAATAGGTATTAATTATTTTATGTCATACCTATCTCTGTGAAACAGTGTTCTCTGAGAATACTGCAGAAAACAAACTTTCTGCTTATGTAGCCTATTAGCAGGGAAAAACCTCATTTTCTCCTCTGCTTTTGCCCCACTATGTCCAAAGGGAACATGAAATTATTGGGATTTATGGAGGGAGATCTGTCAGCCTTTTCTTATTTACCTGAACTATGAGATATAAATTGAATTTGGGGCTCTCTCCTTAAGAATAAGTTACTTGTTATCAAATAAATTCACGTCAGTGGATCGGACATGGATAAGGTGTTTCTATTATAACCTTGTTAGGTGGCTCAGAGGGTTCTGAGTTCTTTTATAATGGTTTTCTTTCTGCGTAAACTTAGGGAATGGCTTTCATTTTTGATGACCTCATTTGTGTTATTTGCCATTTGCTGGGTAATAGCTGCCTGTTCAAAGAGAATGAATAGTCTGTTATACGTCTGGTGCACAAGTTTTGGCTATCAACGATAGATAGGAACTGCTACATACTTAATTCACTCACAGTGATAAGTCACTGTTAATGAGAAGATAGTTGAATCATAGATTTATAGAGCTCTAAAGGACTCAGAAACCATCTAGTTTAATCACTTAGTTTCCTAGATGAGTCAACTGGGGACCAGAAAGGATGTGACTTGTGCATGATTCTACAAGTTAGTAAGAGGCAGACCTTGGATTACAACCCAGATCCTCTGATTTCAAATCCAGTGCCTTTTCTGCAATGCTTTTGTTGTTGCTTGGTTGCTTCTGGATGTAAATGTTATTTTCACAGCTGATTACTGAGGAATGCTATAGTAGTGATGTCATAAAAGGAAGGCAGCTTTTATTTCCTTTCATTGTAGAAAGAGAAGAGTATATGTGGAATGCTGCATGCATGGTCAAACAGAGAAGATGTGGGGTTTGGTTTTGCTGAACTTTATTTGAAATCTTTGTCATGTGGCAAAGCTTGTTGGGTAGTGGATCAAGGCAAGGATATATTTGGAAACAAATGCCATGTGAAAATAAAAGGTATCAACTTAAAAACACTAAAAATGAGGAAACATGGCATAGTAGATAAAGTTTTTGGGTCGGGAAAAGCTGGGTTCACATCCTACCTTTGACACATATGGGCTGTGTGACCCTGGGCAAGTCATGTAAAATCTTAGTGCCGCAGATAGCTCTCTAAGATTATGAATTACACAGCAGGTGCTCATCTATATTGATAAAGGGAATTTCTTCAGGCAAATTCCTTTTGCCAATGAATTTGTAGGTCTGAACCAGTCCTTCTCATTCCCAAAATGAATATAAAACTGAAGAATTTAATTTCATGTTAATTTAAAAACATAATAATAATAATAATAATAATAATAATAATAATAATAATAATAATACACGTATATATTATCTTATTTGTTACTTATAACAATCCTTGTTTTCTCCATTTTATAAATGAGGGAATTGAATGGTGTGTTGGGTATAGAGAAAGGACTAGCACCTCTGTCATTAGGGCTTGATGAGCCTTTTTCAGGGATGCTCATTCATCTTTGGTGCCCACTTTTCACTCAACTCTCATCTGTGAAGAAGCCGTAGCATGTGCAGTGATCACACCCTGGTAACACTGTCTCAGCAGATGGGCTAAACCAGGTTGAGGATAACCAACAGGGCTCAAACACATTGGTGACTTAGGGGGATGTCTACCCCAACCATGTGACGACTTCCCTTGGCAGAACAGGTGGACCATGAAGATGGCTGAGTCAGGTACTGTGAAGCTCTTAGAGCTTGGTCAGACACCAAAGGCATTAATGTCATCCACTGAATCCTGGGCAATCACCACTCATCTTGACTTTTGTACTGTGGCAAGGACTTTGATGACTGGAAGAAAGAATGAGGCTCATGACTTTGTGCAACTCTGCCTCACTTAAATCCAATTCATGAACAAGTCAGGATAACACCCTGTGATGTCATTTGTCCTCTTCAAAATGAAACATGAACAATTGAGGCAGACAGAGTCAAGTAACTTGCCCAGGTCATGGAGCTAGTAATATAGTAATTTATGAAGCAGGATTTGAACTCAAATTTTCCTGTCTCCAAGTCCATCATTCTTACTCACTGTATCACCTAGCTGCCAATGTGCTTTGTTTCATTTTGCCTTCATTTACCCAAGAATGATTACGTAGAAATATAGAAACATCTTCATTTCCCTTTTCAGAGAAGAGTCACTTCTGACAACTGTAGTCAGATTTCGGATTGTGGAGCTTGCTGGCTATTCTCACCAACATGCTACACTGCTTTTTTCTAGAGCCTCAATGCAGCATCAAAATCCTTTAAAAAGAAAATTAAATTTTATACCATCATCTGTCACATATAAATGCATATATGTGTGTATATTTATATATATACACACATATATATGTATATATGTTATTTATATGTATATATTCCTTCCACTTAGTGAGTCTCCCTCTTTACCCATAAAACAAAGCAAAACAACTAACAGAGCCACATCATATGACAACATATGTAATACTCTGGATTTTTAGCCCATCACCTTGCCAAGAAAAGAGTGGAAATGTCTTTTCTAGTATCTTTCCTCTTCTCTGGGGTCAAAATCAGTAATTACAATTATACAGTATTTAATTTCATTCTTGTTTGCATTTCACTTTCATGATTGTGGTCATCTTGTGTTTTGTTTCCCTGTTACTGTTTAATCCATTTTCCATTAGTTTATATGTCTTTCTATATTTATCTGAATTCTTCATACTCATTTTTTTAAGTAGCAATAATGTTTCATCAAATACATATATGACAATTTGTTTAGCTATTACATGATAGATGGGAACTCACTTTGTTTCCAGGTTTTTGCTCCCACAGAAAGACTGCTGTGAATATTTTGCTGTGTATGGGACCTTTCTCTCTATCTTTCAATTCTTTGGCATATATACCCAGCAGTAAGATCTCTGGGTCAAAGGGTAGAAATAGTTTGGTAACTTTTGTCCCATTGTTCTAAATCACATTCCATAATGGATGGACCAATTCACAGTTCTAAAGCTTATTCATTTCCCTATCTCACAACTACATGCTAATAAAACCGACAATCTAAGTGAAATGGATGAATATTTCCATACACACACATATTGTTCAGATTAACTGAGAAAATGCAATATTTACCCTGTCTTGGAAAAAGAAATTGAAGAAGCCATAATTGAATAGGGGAAAGAGTGCAAGACCAAACAGGAAACAAAAAGATTCGTGGGAAGTAAAATGGATAATTTCGAGAATACAAAAATTAAAATGTTTTGCACAAACAAAAGTGACACAGTCAAAATTAAGAGAAAAACAGGCAACTGGGAAAAATATGTGCAGCCAATTTCTCTGACAAAGAATAAGAGCCATTTCCCATGTGATAAGCGGTCAAGTGATATGAACAGGCAATTTTAATAGGAAGAAATTGAAGCTACAAATAATTATATGAAAAACTCTCTAAATCATAAATAATTAGAAAAAATGCAAATTAAAAGTACTCTGTGGCAACCCCTTACACCTATTAAATTAGTTAAGGTGACAAAATAAAAGTGACAAATGCTTCAGGTGATGTGGGAAAATAGGCATATTCATGTACCTATTAATGTTGGTGGAGTTGTGAATAAATCCAAACATTCTGGAGAATGCCTCTCAAATTATAAAATCGTGAATACCCTTTGACCCAGCAATACTACATCTATATCCCAAAGATATCAAAGAAAAAGGAAAAGAAACCATCCATATGAACAAAAAGAGTAGCTCTTTTGTGGTGGCCAAGATTTGGAAACTGAGGGGATTCCTGTCGATTGGGAAAATGTCTGTACAAGTTACAGTATATGAATACTATGCAATACTATTTTGTTGTAAGAAACGATGAAGGGGATAGTTTAAAAAAAAAACCTGGGCAGACTTATATGAACTGACGCAAAGTTAATTGAGCAGAACCAGTAGAACTTCGTATATAGTAACAGCAAGATTGTAATGATAATCAAACGTGAAAGATTTAACAGTTCTGATCAATACAATTATTCCAAATGATTCATGATGAAAAATGCTATCTACCTCCAAATACAGAATTGATGGACTCAGTGCAGATTGAAGAAATTTTTGTCTTCCTTCTTTCCTTTCTTCCTCCCTTCCTTCCTTCCTTCCTTCCTTCCTTCCTTCCTTCCTTCCTTCCTTCCTTCCTTCCTTTCTTCCTTCCTTCCTTCCTTCTTTCCTCTCTCTCTCTCTCTCTCTCTCTCTCTCTCTCTCTCTCTCTCTCTCTCTTTTTCTTTCTCTCCCCTTTCCCCTTTTAGAACATGAACAATATGAAAATATATATTTGCATGACTTAAAATGCAGTAACTATTGCATTTCTTACCTTCTTTATAGTATGGGAAGGGGTAGAGGAAGGGAGAAAATTAAGAACTGAAAATAAAATTAAATTGAATTTAAAAATAGCCTTGTCTTCCTGTAACCTCTCTAGTAATTGACTATTTCTATAAGTTCTGTAGGACTTTTAAAAAATTTACTTGTTGATAGCTTACAATTCTTTTGGAAACTATTCATATCCTTTAAACAACTTACGTATTTCAAAATATCTCTTAATCTAACATTTATAATGTTAGTTTTCTATTGTCTTGAATATCAGAGTTAATTAAAAATATTTGATGCTAAGATTTTTTCTCCTATCAAATATGTCCCTTTACAATTATATTTACTTTTGGCTCCAGAACACAGAAGAGAAAATGTTTTGGTGGGCTCTGTGGATAGCATCTATGAAAGTCCTGATCCCCAAAACTCCTCTTCAGGCACTATACCTAGGTGGTCTAGAGAAGACACCTCATTTATATGGCTCCTCAATTGTGGTCCCTCTTCTGGAGGAGACAGTGCTATGGCTTCTACATGGATGTGCAGACAGCTATAGCTCTTGTTCCTTGGGTGCTGGATGCCATGCTCCCTAGTCCGGCGAATTACTATGAGAGTCCCTGCCAACTCTACTCCCCCTCCTCCATCACTTCTCCCATGGATGCCTATGGCTGAGAAAATGAATCTGATATGGAACACACACACTAGCAAGTGTCATCACTGATTGGAGCTGACTTCAATGAGGTAATCTGCATTGGCAGACCCACTGAATCCAACAATTTAGCAATTAAGGGGTTTGTCAGATTCTATAAGTTATGGAAAAAGCATGTGATCACCACAAAGAACCCAAATGTATGGTGGACTCATGTCATTCTCTAGAAACTAGTCACTTATCTTTCAGGGCAGAAGAGTGGAGTCGTTGATCTGAAGGAACTTGAGCCAGCAATCCAGCCAGACAAAAGCCTTGTCTCTGTCATGACTATGAACAGTGAGATTGGAGTGCAGAGACCTATTAAAGACAATGGACAGATTTGCAGTTCTTGAAAAGTATATTTCCATGCAGATGGAGCCCAGGCAGTTGGAAAAATCCCACTCAATTTGAATGATATGAAAGCTCATCTCATAAACATTAGTGGTTAAACTAAGGCCCAAAAGGATTTGGTGCAGTCTACATCTGCTGTTATACCCAGTGTTGACCTTGCAGAATGGAGGGGACAGAAGTATGGTATGCACTCTGGGTCAGTTACCACACCCTTAATGGTTGGGCTGGGAACTGATTGTGAAATGGCCCAAGAAGAGATGGAGAATGACCATGAGAGGATCTCCCTAGTAGCAAAGAGGTTGGTACAAAAGATAATGAGTCATTTTCCTCATGTGGTGATGAATGTCCTCAGCAATACTATTCAGTCTGTATTTATTTGTCCTTTGTCTATGTAGAAAAGCAGAGTCTGCTGATGGCATTCAATGAAGTAGGAATGTCTTCAGGAAGTACCCAAGCTTCTACATCTCTGGAACCATCCTATGTGCTTAGAGTTATTGGCACAGATGAAGACCTGACCCACTCCTCTATCAGTTTTGACACTGGTCACTTTAGCACAAAGGAGGACATGGACCACACAGCTGAGAAGTGCATCCACCATGATAAAAGGCTTTGAGAAAGAATCCCACTGTGGGAAATGGTACAAAACAGAATTGACCTTAAAATCTTCAAGTGGACATAGCATTAAAGAGGACATCTGTCCTGTGATTGTGTCCTGTCATTGCTCCTTCCCACTTCATTGTCCTGAGAACCATCACGCAGCTGGGTCTCTTCTGTGACAAAACTACACAGCCCAGGTAGAGACTCTAATTTTCTGACAAGATTCATTCTAATCCAGTGGACCTCCAAATTCTGCTACTTCTCAGACACAGAGACAACAGAACTATCTGGTCCTGTATTCATCTCCTTAGTGATCCCTAGAAAGTCTTGTCTCAAGACTTCAGAAGGTGGGCATTCATATCCTAAAGCATGAAAAACACTTGGATAGGAACAATTACTGCTGCTGACATGCCACGTCTGAGTAGACCTGGAGAAAGGAAGGAAGGGTGCCTATCTTCATGACTCTCAGGGCAACGCCATATGTCAGTTGTGCTGACCAGTTGTTCTGGTTTCTTTAGGATCAAGTTAGATTTCTGTACGTGGCAAACAGAGACAATGTCCCTGCATTGACTGTCAACCAAATGCCTAGTTTCTCAGAGCTCACTCATAAACCCTGTCCCACTTTGTTGTTCCGTTGTTAATCACCCACAACTGTAAATATTATTCAAATCTGTGCTTCATTATGTGAAACCCATTAATTTCCAAATTAGAGAAACAAACCCTCCTGTATTGGTTCCTCAGTGTCGGATTTAGGGAAAGGTGAGAATATAAAATTGTGACCTATAGGACAATTCATAGCAGACTTCCAGCATTCCAAAGGCCCATATGTGCCTATATGTATTTATATGAGGCATCTTTAAAATGCGCTTTTCTGAAATAAATCTTCTACTCTATATGCTTTGCCCATAGTAAACTCTTGAGTGGTTTTTCATTAAAAAAATCAACAGCATTGGTTTTGTTTCTGAAAACAAAATTCCATATTTTTATTTTTATTGTTGTTATCCCTTACTTGGTTAAAATTTCTCCCAATAGTTGTTAAGTAGTTGTTAATGGTTGTTTTAGAGAAATTTTTAGCAATTACTGAAAAGCAAGGTTAAGATTCCAAGTGTGTATTGTAGACCTATTAGCTAGAGTAAGAGTACTGAATTTTTAAGCATCTCATTACTAACTCGACAGCTGTTATAACTAGGATGATTTAGATAAAAGGAAATAACATTGTGTACTATCATTTGTAGACTCACAGGGGACTTAAAAGATATCTACTTCAGCCATCTCATTTTATAAGATGAGGAAACTGAGTCCCAGAGAGGTTAAATGAGTTGCTCAAGGTTATGCAGAAGTAAGTGGCAGAAATGTGTGTACCTTATGTTATATCCTAGACTATAAGCTTCATAAGGACAGGGATTGGCTGCTTATCTAACATTTTTATTTTTCTCATTGCTTAGCACATTATTTAATAGTTTTCGAGTATTCATCTATATTAACTCAGTCTTGAAATTACATTCTAGGAAACAGATATGTTGCATAGATGAATCAGTATCATATAAGGTAATATATAATATGTGAATAAGAATAGCCAACTACAGGAGACCAAAAGAAGGAAAAATTGTTAGTTGGGGTGGGTGGTGCTGTGCTATTGGGATCAGATTCATTCTCTTTTCACTACTGTAGATACAAATTTATCATCATATTTTATCACTCTTAATTTTGCCTTCTAGGGCCAAATAGAACAAATCTAAGACTCTTCCATGTGACAGCCTTTCATGAAGAAGTCGAAATGGCACTGGAGAAAACAAAGATGGGAAGCATAACTGGAAGAGATAAAGCATAAGAGAACAGATCCATGTTGGAAACAACAAAATTTTGACTGATTCTCAATATATTTAAAAGAAGGGAGCATATAGCAAAGGCCTGGGGGAAAAAACATCTTGGACCTTATTAGTGACAATAAAAGACAACCAAAATATAAACAACTATTGACCAATTTCTGCAATAGTTTTTTTTTTTGTGAGTCCTGCCTGAAAGAATTCGACTCAAGCCTTCTTTCAGCCAAAGACAAGGTTTATTAGAACATTCATCACATTGGGCAGACTCTTAAGGAGTCTGAATATGGGTAATGAGTGGCTAGATTTTAAGAATCTCAGCCTCTGCAATATTTTTATAAAGGCAATCTACACAAGCATCAAAGGTTGGAAGAGGAAATGTGATTTTGCCAATGCGTATCAGTCCGCATCTTTACAGATTAACTGAAATTAACTGAAAGATAAAAAAACCCCGCAACATTTTATTTGGCTTGCTGTTTGTTGACTACAAAAAATTTTGATTTGATAGAGTAAGGTGTCACTTTAAAGGCTGTCTTCCAAAAAGAAAGACATATGTCGTGCATATGTTAAAAATCATTCAGGATTCCTTAGAAGATATAGCTTCAGAAATTAATTTGTCCAACAGCCTTTTGATTACTATAAAGTGAGGAATAAATAATGATGATGTCTGCTTACCAAAAATCTTTGCCAATATAATGGAATATATCCATTATATTCTCAGAGCGCAAATGGAAGGAGGGATTTCCTGTAGATGGCGAGGTTCTCCAGTGCTTTGTTTGATGATGACTGTAGCAGGATCCGGAACTTAACATTTCCTAAATGATATCCAAATTCACTCAAGAGACTTTAGCCTAAATATTCTTGCAGAACAATTCAAGTTAAGGAAGAATAACTATTTTTTCTGATTATGATATGCAATTGGATGGCTGGTCCACAGTGCTAGCTCATCAGTATATCTATCTTGGACAGACATTGCAAATGGATAATTAACAGGGCCTGGAAATAAAGAGGAGAAGAAAGTAGGATCTAGATTGCCTATGGGAAATCATACAGTGCCTTTCTCAATCTCAAATGTCCCTCTGAAAGGAAAGCACATCATTTTGTTTTTTAAAAATTTCTTTGAAGCTTCATGATTCTTTATTATTACATTATTCAAGGGGAAACTCAGGAGGAACTAGCAATGTAAAGAACTGAAAACTACCATCACAAGTACATACACAATACACACACAAAACACACATACACACATACACACACACACACATGCGCACACACCAATTGACTGCATTTTTAGATGGTTAAATCTGTGCGATATTTTTATTACTTTTTTCAATTATCAAATATTTATTTTTCTTCTTCTCCCTTCACTATGGATAGGGTAGAAGAAAAGCAAAAGCACTATAACAAATATGCAAAAGGAAAAAAAAACAATTCCCTATATTGGACAGGTACAAAAATGAAAAGCGCATGATTTTATCATTAAAATTTTTCCAGTGATACTGCATGGGTTGTGTGTCATGCAACAAAACAGATGCCAAAGAATTAAAGGTGATGATCAGGGGGGTGGAGCCAAGATGGCTGAGTGAAAGCAGTGACTTGCTTAAGCTCTCCCCCAAACCCCTCCAAATACTCATTAAAAAATGGCTCTAAACAAATTCTGAAGCAGCAGAACCCACAAAAAGACAGAGTGAAACAAATTTCCAGCCCAAGACAATCTGGATGATTGATCAGAAAGGTGTATCGCACTGGCTGGGAGTGCAGCCCAGCATGGCTTGGGCGCGAAGGCCGCAGCGAACCTGGAGTAGGCCTCAGAGGACTGAATCATGGGCAGCTGTGGAGCTTTCCAGACTCCTCAAGCCCCTAATGCCAAAGACAACTTAGAAGGTCAGTGGGAAAAGTCTGTTTCTGCAGTGCTGAGAGAGGAAGGTGGGGTCTCAGCTTCATTCCCCAAAAGCATGGTGGGGGGGGCAGCTGCTTCCCGAGCTTCCGGCCCACAGACTGAGGGGGAATCCAGTGGCTGATCAGAGAGGGATTGCAGGGATCTCTTTGCCAGTGCTGAGGCAGGAATCTCTTGCTTTGCCCGTGTTTGGATCTGGGTCACAGTTCTGGGTGGTGGTGCTGAGGTGAGGAGGAGTGCTGGCATGGTGGAGCTTGTAGTGGCTGTGAAGAGAAACCCCTCCTCACAGTTACAGGACAGAAAGGAATACTTGTGGTCACAGGCCAGGAAAGGAGTAAACACCTTGCCCCTTATCATACCACCTTGTGAGAACTGAAAATTTACAGGTCCCTACAAGTATCTCTGAAAACAGCTGTACCTGAAGCTTGGGACAGTACATTCTCCCACATTGGAAGTAGACTCTTACCTTAACAAAGAGTTTAAAACTCAAGTAATTGGCTGGGATCATGAGCAAGCAGCACAAAAAGAGTCAGACTATATTATCTTACTTTGGTGAAAAAGAAGATCAAAATATACAACCAGAAGAAGACAACAAAGTCAAAGCTCCTACATCCAAAGCCTCCAAGAAAAATGCAAATCAGTCCTAGGCCTTGGAAGAGCTCAAAAGGGATTTTGAGAAGCAAGTAAGGGAAGTAGAGGAAAAACTGGGAAGAGAAATGAGAGTGATGCAAGAAAATCATGAAAAACAAGTCAACAGCTTGCTAAAGGAGACCCAAAAAAACACTGAAGAAAATAACACCTTAAAAAATAGCCTAACCCAAATGGCAAAAGAGGTCCAAAAAGCCAATGAGGAGAAAAATGCCCTAAAAAGAAAAATTGGCCAAATGGAAAAGGAAGTCCAAAAGACTACTGAAGAAAATACTTCCTTAAAAATTAGAATAGAGCAATTGGAAGCTAGTGACTTTATGAGAAATCAAGACACTGTAAAACAAATCCAAAAGAATGAAAAATTAGAAAACAATGTGAAATATCTCATTGGAAAAACAACTGACCTGGAAAATAGATCCAGGAGAGAGAATTTAAAAATTATTGGACTATCTGAAAGCCATGATCAAAAAAAGAGCCTAGACATCATCTTTCCAGAAATTATCAAGGAAAACTGCCCTGATATTTAGAACCAGAGGGCAAAATAGAAATTGAAAGAATCCACAGATCTCCTCCTGAAAGAGATCCCCAAAGGAAAACTCCTAGGAATATTGTAGCCAAATTCCAGAGTTCCCAGGTCAAGGAGAAAATATTACAAGCTGCCAGAAGGAAACAATTCAAGTACTGTGGAAACACAATCAGGATAACACAAGATTTAGCAGCTTCTACATTAAAGGACCGCAAGGCATGGAATATAATATTCAGAGGGCAAAGGAGATAGGATTACAACCAAGAATCACCTACCCAGCAAAACTGAGTATAATCCTTCAGGGGAAAAAATGGTCATTCAGTGAAATAGAGGACTTTCAAGCATTCCTGATGAAAAGACCAGAGCTGAATAGAAAATTTGACTTTCAAATACGGGGTTCAAGTGGAACATGAAGAGGTAAACAGGAAAGAGAAATCATAAGAGACTTATTAAGATCGAACTGTTTACATTCCTGCATGGAAAGATGATATTTATAACTCATGAGACCTTTGTCAGTATTAGGGTAGTTGGAGGAAAAAATTATATGTATGTAGATAGATAGATAGATAGATAGATAGATATAGATAGATAGATAGATAGATAGATAGATAGATAGCACAGGGTGAGTTGAAGATTAAGGGTCATATCTGGAGAATAAAATTAAGGGATGAGGAGGATTATACTTGGAGAAGAAGAAAGGGAGAGGTAGAATGGGGTAAATTATCTCACAAAAAAAAAAAAAGAAAAGTCTCTTACAGTGGAGGGGAAATGGGGAAGGTAAGAGGGAATGAGTGAATCTTATTCTCATAGGATTTGGCTTAAGGAGGGAATAACATACACATTCAATTGGGTATGGAAATTGTCTTACCCTACAGGAAAATAGGGGGAGAAGGGGACAAGAGAGCAGGGGATGATAGAGAGGAGGGCAGATTGGAAAAGGGTAATCAGAAGCAAATACTTCTGAGGAGGACAGGGTCAAAAGAAAGAATAAAATAAATGGGAGGGCAGAATAGGTTAAAGGAAATAGAGTTAGTTTTTCACAACATGTCTACTATGGAAGTGTTTTGCATAACTTCACATGTACAACCTATATTGAGTTGCTTGCCTTTTCAATGAGGGTGGGTAGGGAGGGAGGAAGAGAGAAAATTTGAAACCTAAAGTTTTAAAAACATATGTTTAAAAAAATGTTTTCACACGCTATCAGGAAATAAGAAATACAGGAAATGGGGTACAGAAGTCTATCCTGCACTACAGGAAAATTGAAGGGGAAGGGGATAAGAGAAGGGGGGAGAGAAAGAAAAGAGGACAAACTAGGGGAAGGGATATACAGAATGCATGCCATCTTGGGGTGGTGGGAGGGTGAGACGGGGTGAAAATTTGAAACTCAAAAACTTGTGGAAATCAATGTTGAAAACTACAAATAAATAAATTTATATTAAAAAAAAGGTGATGACATGGATTGGGCAACTGAGGTCATGTGGTGGGCTTGAGTGGACAGCAACATATTATCAACAAAAAGTTGGGTAAAAGAAGCACCATGAACATATCTTCGGAGGTATGGATTGAAAAGGAAGTGGACAGGGCAAGTAGTGAGTGCCAGGGATAACTGTTGTATAGCTTTTGTGCTCCACTAATACGCAAATAGCATCAAGAATCCTAGAAGAAGGCTCCCAGGATGAAGGATGCCCATATGTGAAGGATAGATGGCAGAGCATTAATAAAAGATGCATGGGTGAGAAGGTTGAGATGAGTTTCAACCTGCATTATTTGAGGGAGTCAGATGATCTGGTTCCAAATCGCTTCTGATGTTTATTTCCTTTGTGTCTTTGGATAAATCATATTAAATTTCCAGAGTCCCAGTTTCCTTATCTATATGATGAGAAGACATCTGAGTTTCCTTTGAGCTTTAGACCTATGATTCTGTAACCTTAGGGGCATGGGTGGTGTTTTCATTCATGTCTGCTGGCTGTCAAAGGCTGAAGAGAATAATAGATTCAGAAAATGAACAACTGAATAAGAAGATAGCATCAGAGAATAGGATTATATTTGGGGATTATATCTGCAAATATTAAGACTGTAAGCCCTCTAAACAGAATGGAGTATACCTAACTAGGACTAGTAAGAAAATATTTACTTGGAGTTTTACAATATAATAAAAAAATGAAATTCAAAAGGTGATTAATTCTAGCATGTACCTCCCAGGATTGTTGTATCCCCAGAATTTATCCCATTGACTGGAGTACAGTAGGTATTTAATAAAGTTTTGCTTACTGATTGACTGACTGACTCAATACCTACCCAACCAAGAATCCCATTTATAACCTTTCTGAAAAATTATCCTGCGTCTGCTCTAAGATCATTGGTGATAGTATGCTTAATACCTTTCAAGACATCTTCTTTTTGGTTGCCTCAGTTATTGTGAAATGTTTCTTACATTGAGCCCCAAATGCTTGAAGGCAAATTCCACCTATTACAAAGGCATCATTGTGTAGAAAGAGCATTGGGCTTATAGTAAGAAAGAACCAGATTTGAATTCCAATTTAGACATCACTCAAGGCAAAACATCACCTCTTCTTTCAGTTCTCCACAATCCTCTTCTGGGATACGTATCTTCAAATCTATCAATATCCTTTCTAAAATGTATGTCCAGACCTGAACACAACAATCCAGATGTGATCTGACTGTGACTGAATAAAACGTGAATATCATCTCTTTCTTCTGTCTTAGTGTAGATATGATACATAATATAAATCCTATAATCATTTTTGAGGGCCATATTACACTACTGAATCACATTAGGTTTGTACTACTGAAACTATTTTATAGTTAGGCCACCCATAGTCTGTCCTTATATAGTTGATATTTTAACCCAATCTTTGAATTTTCATTTTTCCTCATTTATTTTTATCTTAATGATAACACATTTTAACTTGTGGAGATACTTTGGTATATCATTTTTGTCATCTAGTTATTAATATACTCTGGTTTTCTGACATCTACATATATAATAAGAACAATATCTACCTTCTTCCAAGGTTTTCATAAATGTTAAAAAAAATAAAGTTGAGGTTGGCTTCTAGAGATACCCTTCAAGGTTGACTTCAGTCAACCATTTTGGTTCTGAGTCAAGTAAATTAGAACAAACAAAACCTGTTATCATCCAAGAATTGAAATAATGATGATGATGATGATGATGATGATGATGATGATGATGATGATGATGATGATGGTGATGATGAAACAATGCAAGGCCAAGAACAGATCCCTCCCGAGGCATTCCATTAGAGACTGCTTTCCAAGCTGATGAACAACCATTAATAACTATTATTTTAGGTCCATTTAACCACAGTTTATGAGTTCATTTAATTGTACTTTCATTTAGCCCACAGTTCTCCCTCTGTTTCTGTAAGCTGCATTCTGATTGTACAGTATAACATCCAAGTGAGTAAATAGCTTCCTGGGCTGGGCTGTATAGCCCAGCTATAGCCAGTCTGATGAATGTGGCTGTTGTCTGTCTTAAAGAGAACTGCTTTTAGAGCTACTATTTTCCAAATATCCTTTTTAAAAGGTGGACAGTTAATTGAAAGAGACTTGAAAGCTGTGTTCTAGTAGAGAAGAGAAGAGATTTCCCCTTCTGAAAAACGATGAGGCTTGACAGTCAAGCAGTGAGCAGAGAAGAAGTTTTGGGTAGTTCAGTTATTTGTGAATAGACCAATAAAATTGAAACCTGCATATATGAGCTCCCCTAAGATCATGTTTTCCTCTCTTATATTTTAGTGCCAGGATCCTATTAAGTCTGTTACCAGTATTCACTACTTTACCTAGCTACTGAGAACATTGGGGAAAGAGTGTGATTTGGGTTTGTATATGTATTATAATATATTTCATTAAATAAATTAGCATATTATAGTATTATTAATTTTCTTTATTATTAAGTAGGTTATTATATTTAAGATCTATAGGTACAATAATTGTGACTGGCTGGTTTTAAATAGCCTTCACTGTGTGGATGCATTACCTTGTGAGAGGTTGGTTGTGTAGATAGAAAACATATTAGACAGGGTCTCAAGAGCTGAAATGGTGAAAGGCACTATTTTATTTTCACTTAACAAGATTATCCCCTAGGAACTGAGAGAGTTTGAATGTAACTATGTGTTGATGTGCTAGCTTAGGGAATTTAAGCCTGGTAGTATAAGAGCAGGATGAAGGAATGAGCAAAACCCAGAGAGCTATGGGGAATCTTACAGGCCTACATGAGAGGTTGAGTCATGGGTGGCATAGAGATTAAAACCCCATTATGTGAGAACATACCATTAATGTGTGGCATGTGTAATGAATGAAATAGAGTAAAGAAATTATGAAAGGAACAACTTCAGAGAAACCTGGAGAGATTTGTATGAACTGATGCAGAGTCAAATGAATAGAAACAGAGCAATTTATATAATGACAATAATGTTTAAAAAAAGGAACGACTGTGAAATGCTTCAGATCTCAGATCATTTTGAAGCCAACCATAATTCTAGGTTACCAAAAATAAAGAATGTTACCCACCTTCTGACAGAAACTGTATGGACTCAATATATAAAATGTGACATATGCATTTTTGGAATGACCAATATGGGATTCTATTAGGCTTGCTTATGCATATTTGGTGCAACAGTTATGTTTTTCCTTTTCTAAAAAAAATGTCAGTAGGAGGACAAAGATAGCTGAAAGATAGTCTCTGCTATCAAGGAAGCTTACAGTCTAAGGGAGAGACCCAATGCAAATAATCACAGGTAAGTTACATACAGGATAAATTGGAAATAATGCACAGAGGGAAGGCACTAGAATTAAAGGGGTCAAGAAAGAGTTCTTATAGAAAGTAGAATTTTAGGGAGTTGATGGAAACCAGGGGAGCCAGGAAAAAGATACAAGAAGACAATACATTATAGAAATGGGTACCAGTCAGTGAAAATGCCCAGAATTGGGGGATGATGTCTCTGGTGTGAGTTACAGCAAGTAGCCAGTATTATTTTGTGACTAACAGGGGCTTTTGATCCCAGAAGCATTAGGGAGTCACTGGAGTTTGTTCAGCTTGTGTTTTTGTGGGGTGACATTACTGAACTAGATGAACTTAGAGTTTTTTATTTAGTATTTTTCCCCAGTTACATGTAAACACAATTTTAAGCATTCATTTTTAAAACTTTGAGTTCCAAATTCTCCCCCTTTCTCCCTCCAAACCCTCCCCCCCCATTGAGAAGGCAAGCAATTTGATATAGGTTATACATGTGTAATCATGTAAAATATTTCCATAACAGTCATGTTGTGAAGGAAAGTACAGATTAAAAAAAACCCTCAAGAAAAAATGAAGTAAAAAAATATGCTACAATCTGTATTCAGACACCATCAGTTCTTTCTCTAGGGATGAATAACATTTTTTCATCATAAGTCTTTCAGAGTTGTGCTGGATCATTGCATTGCTGACAATAAATAAGTCATTCACAGCTGATCATTTTACAATATTGCTGTTACTCTGTACATAGTGTGTTTCACTTTGCATCACCTCGTGTAAGTCTTTCCAGGTTTTTCTGAGAGCCTTCTGCTCATCATTTCTAATAGCACAATAGTATTCCATCATAATCACATACCACAATTTGTTCAGCCATTCCCCAGTTGATGGGCATCCCCTCAATTTCTAATTCTTTGCCACTAGAAAAGAACTGCTATAAATATTTTTGTACATATAGATCATTTCCCTTTCTGTTTTTATCTCTTTTGGAATACAGTCCTAGTAGTGGTATTTTCTAGTTCAGAGGGTATGCCTGGTTTTATAGCCCTTTGGGCATAGTTCCAAATTGCTCTACAAAATGATTGAATCAGTTCACAGCTCCAACAGCAGTGCATTAATGTCCCATTTCGCTCACATCACCTCCAACCTTTGTCATTCTCCATTTCTGTCCTATTAGCCAATCTAACAGATATGAGGCAACACCTCAGAACTGCTTTAATTAGCATTTCTCCAATCAATAGTGAGTTAGAATTTTTTCATATGGCCATAGAGAGCTTTGATTACTTCATTGAAAAGTGTTAATGTCTTTTGATCATTTATCAATTGGGGAATGGCTCTCATTTTTATAAATTTGACTAAGCTCTCTACATATTTGAGAGATGAAGCTTTTATCAGGGAAACTTGCTTCAAAATTGTTTTCACAGTTAATATTGCCAACTGTATTTCCCTCCATCCTATTCTCCCCCTCCAATTTATTCTATTCTCTCTCTGCTTTCACCCTGTCCCTCCTCAAAAATATTTTGCTTTTGACTAACTCTGTCCTCCAATCTGTTCTCCCTTCTGTGACTTACCCCATCCCTTCTTTTTCCCCTCCTACTTTCCTGCAGGGTAAGAGATTTTTATACCCAGTTGTGTATGTGTATGTATGCTCTTTGAGCCAATTGTAATGAGAGCAAGGTTCACTCATTCTCTCCACCTCCCCCATCTTCCCCTCTACTGTAAAAGCTTTCTCTTCCTCTTTTACATGAGATAATTTACCCCATTCTACCTCTACCTTTCCTTTTCTCCCAGGACATTTCTCTCACCCCTTAATTTTATTTTTTTAGACATAATCCCTTCATATTCAACTCACACCTGTGCCCTCTGTCTATATATACTCCTTTGAACTGCCCTAATAATGAGATAATTCCTATGAGGTACAAGTGTCATCTTTCCATGTAGGAATGTAAATAATTTAGCTTTATTAATCCCTTATGATTTCCCTTTCCTGTTTACTTTTTTATACTTCTCTTGAGTCTTGTATTTGAAAGTCAAATTTTCTATTCAGCTCTGGTCTTTTCATCAAAAATGCATTAAAGTCCCCTATTACATTGAATATCTATTTTTTCCCTTGAAGGATTATACTCAGTTTTGAGGGGTAAGTGATTCTTGGTTGTAATCCTAGATCCTTTGCCCTTTGGAATATCATATTCCAAGCCCTCTGATGCTTTAATGTAGAAGCTGCTAAATCTTGTGTTATCCTGACTGTGGCTCCATGGTTCTTAAATTGTTTTTTCTACCTGCTTGCAATATTTTCTCCTTGACCTGGGAGTTCTGGAATTGGGCTATAATATTCCTGGGAGTTTTCCTTTTGAAATCTCTTTCAGGTGGTGATGAGTGTTTTTTTCCAATTTCTATTTTATCCTCTGGTTCTTGAATATCAGGGCAGTTTTCATTTATAATTTCTTGAAAGATGCTGTCTAGGCTTTTTTTTTATTTGATCATGACTTTCAGAGAGTCCAATAGTTTTTAAATTATCTCTCCTGGATCTATTTTCTAGGTCAGTTGTTTTTTCCAATGAGATATTTCATAACACATTCTATTTTTTTCATTCTTTTGGTTTTGTTTTACTGTTTCTTGATTTCTTGCAAAGTCATTATCTTCCATTTGATTAATTCAAATTTTTAAGGAATTGTTTTCTTTAGTGAGCTTTTGTACCTCCTTTTCCATTTGATCAATTTTACTTTTTGAGGCATTCTTCTCGTTGGCTTTTTGCACCTCCTTTTCCATTTGGCGTAGTCTGTTTTTTAAGATGTTATTTTCTTCAGTACTTTTTTGTGCCTCCTTTACCAAGCTGTTGACTTATTTTTCATGATTTTCTTGCATCACTCTCATTTCTCTTCCCAGTTTTTCCTCTACTTTTTTATTTGATTTCAAAATCCTTTTTGAGCTCTTCCGTGGCCTGAGACCAATTTCTGTTTTTCCTGGAGCCTTTGGATGTAGGAGCTTTAATTTTGTTTTCTTCTGAGTGTGTTTTCATCTTCTTTCTCACTATAATAACTTTCTAGGGTCAGATTTTTTTTTCTATTGTTTGCTCACTTTCCTAGTCCATTACTTGATTTTTAACTTTTTGTGAAAGTAGAACTCTGCTTCCAGAGTGGAGGGCATACTCTCCCAAGATTCAGGGGACTTTGTGCAGCTATTTTCAGAGATACTTCTAGGGACCTGTAAGTTTTCTGTTCTTTCAAGGAGGTACGATCTAAGGAAAGGTGTTTACTCCTCTCCTGGACAATGCTCTGTTCTGTGAGTGACCATAAGCACTATTTTATTTTGCCTTGGAACTGTGAGGAAGGCCTCCACTTTACTATGGCTACAAGCTCTGCTATGTTAGTGGTCCTCCTCACCCCAGGACTGCCAACCGGGACTGCAACCCTGATCCAACTATGGGCAAAGCTATAGAGTCCTGCCTCAGTGCCAGCAAAGAGACTCCTATAATCTCCTTCTAACCAGTTGTTCAACACTCCCTTACCATCTGTGGACTGAGAGCTCAGGAAGCAGCTGCTGCCACTGGTGATTCAGTAGCTCCCCTGACATACTCCTGATTTACTGGGGCCAAGGCTGGCCTGCTCTGGACTGTGCCCCACTCTCATCCAGGTGAAACAGACCTTTTCTGCTTACCTTCTAAATTGTCTTCGGCATCTGTGGGCTGAGAGTTCTGGAAACTACCCCTGCTGCCACTGACTGAGTTGCCCCAAGGCCTGCTCTGGGATTTCTGGGACCATGGCCCAGACTGTGCTGCACTGTATTCCCCTCTCATCCTGGTGCAACAGACCTTTCCTGCCCATCTTCCAAGTTGTCTCGGACTGGAAAATTGTTTCACTCTATCTTTTTGTGGGTTCTGCTTCTCTGAAATTTGTTTAGAGTCATTATTTAAAGGTGGTTTGGGAGAGAGCTCAGGCAAATCCCTGCCTTTACTCTGCCATCTTGGCTCCACCTCCCCAGAGTTGTTTTTTTTAAGTGTAATCTAGATTTTATAATTATCACATTTTAAGTTTTTGTCTTTCCTTTTAGGTGCCTTCATGAAATCTGAGAAATATTTATGTCTTATCAGAAACATACTCGTTAGCCATCTCTTAGGGAAGAGGGATGGGGCTTGCTACTACATATCATTAATGCTATGTTAATGTTGACTTTTATTAGTTTCAGTTTCAAAGGTAGATATTTTCTGGTCCTGCTCTCTTTCAGTTTATAGTGAAATGTTTTATTAGAGAGGAATCTTTAAAAAAACAGGTTTTTTTTCATAAAAATTCCATATGGAAGAAAGTATTTCCCATACTTCCTGGCAAACTTACTAAATGCTTTTAGACTGACTTGGGTTACACATGCATACTTTGGTTTATAAGTATCTTTTTTCACTCTAACTTATATCAAGTTATTTACTAGAAGGAATAGCTAATTATTCTAAGAAGTAGAATGGGAAGAAAGAGTGAATGTGGTAGAAAAGTCACTTCACAGAATACTTTGAATATTGGATAGATGTCAAAGAAGCTAATAAATGCTCAGAAGTAGTTATTAGAAGTTGAAATGTTGCTGTTTAATGGATTACCTTACCAGGACAATGAACTATCATTTTAGGAAAATAGAACATAAACTGAACACTGAAGTATAGCAGATCCATTCTAATGCATGTGAGATGATCATAAAAAGTTAATAAGTGTTGATGCAACACATAAAAAAGATACTTACATTATCATATACATTCATTGTTTTACCCTGTTAGAATATCATACATAATGAAATAATAACCAAAGCAAGTGTGACCCATGGCACAAGCAATGAGAATTAATGAACTGGAATTTTCTCCTTATTATATTGTGGGAGAAAGCATTTCCTCTATAATCTATGCATTATAGACAAAAGTATTGCTGACTCATAAAGTCAATGTTTGG
Source organism: Phascolarctos cinereus (assembly GCF_003287225.1). Lineage (NCBI taxonomy): Eukaryota > Metazoa > Chordata > Mammalia > Diprotodontia > Phascolarctidae > Phascolarctos > Phascolarctos cinereus. The sequence goes on along the minus strand of NW_027556402.1, from coordinate 62,979,025 downwards.
GCTCCACATAGAATGTTCTCCAGGAAAGAAAAAGCCCTTCTCTCCTATTCTCACACAAACAATGAAAATGTCTCACAAAAATCACTCAGTGGAATAGTAATGCCAAAATGAACTATCTTCTCTGGCAAGGGGGTTTGTTGCTGTATATCTACTTCATATAAATAAGACAATAAGTTCTAAGGGGACCAGGGTTGCCCATCTAAGTGCTTATCACAGATCAGACACTCAATAAACACTTACTAAATTGAATTAAATGAGATTCTAGCACTCTGAAATTTTTCTTATCAATAAATACCTTTCCCTAGACACTTCCTCTTACAACTACATATACACCTAAAGGGGTAAAACTCAGAAGGGCTATTATCTTTCTTGCTCTGGACACAGTGATTATATGAATGTAGCCCAACATTACATTATTATTATTGTTATCATTATTTACCATCATCTTCTTTATCATCATCAATTTTGGCAGTCACAAGAAGACAACTGAGCATTCTATTTCAAAAAAAGGAAGGGAGTTCAACAATAAATGAGACATGCCTCAGTTAGGGGCATTCAGCAGTTGAGCCAACAGTGAAATGAACACAGATCCTATACAAACATTTGCCAAAATATTTAACCATAAGGATTAGCCAAAAGAATAACCAACAGGAATGACAAAGGACTGAAGAGCTGCTCTATAGCAAGTATGGAGGGCAAAGACAATTTTTATAAAGAGAGCAAGTGATTGTGTTTTTCCAGCAGCAAGTATGAGATCTGAGGGTGAAAAGTACAACTTGGTCCCTGTTCTAGAGGAGGCTTGCATGGCAGGAGGGCTGCATCTCTTTTTTTAAAGTTATCAGGGAAAATTAAGTCATCCTTGAAAAAAATAGAATAAAATATTTAACGGGGAAACAAATGAGTAAAAAGGAGCTGAAGAAGCAGAGGAAGATCCTAATTTGTGTCAAGATGGCATAGAGTAAGAGGAAGCTAGGTGGCATGTGGATGGAGTGTTGGACTTGGAATCTAACGATCTCAATCTGAATCCTGCTTCAGCTACTTGCCTGCCGTGCGACCCTGGATGAGTCATTTACCCTCTTAGTTTCAGTTTCTTCATTTGTAAACTGAGCATTTTCAGGTTTTAAAGTGCTTTGTAAATGTTAGCTCTTAATAAACAGTATGAAGGTGAAGGAACATTGAAGATTTCCAGCAAAGTAATATATGTATCTTTTTTTTAACATAGATAGAGAAAATGACCATCCTGAAGAGTATTCTTAACTCAAAGAGGGGAATTTGAATGCATAGGTATTATTGAGATAGTGAAATGATAAACATAAATGGCATATAGTTTTGGAAGTGTCTAGCTTTTTCGAAAGGAAAAAAAATATGTAAGATAATTTGTAGAACAGCATTGTATCCTAAGAATATATGCTCATTTGAGAAAATCCAGGAACAAAGGGATGAAGACTGATAAAGAAGAGTTTGATTGAAGTTAAAGGAGAAATAGAAATGATTTTCATGTGTGTTTACTGCATATCACCTGGTCAGATGGAGGAATTACGTCTTTTTGGAAACTGCTCATAAAACACATGGGGCATCATGGGGTACTTGCTGGTGGGGAAGGGGGCAGTTCAACTGTCCAGACATCTAGTAGGGTTCTCACTCTACCAAAAGCAGATTATCTAATACATTATTTACCTGCCTTGATGTCTGCTCAAGAGAGATAGGAATGCTCTGAAGAATGAAATTCTCAAGGCATAACCATAAGTAATTCTAGAGTGGAGATAAAAAAAAAGATTTTTTAAAGAGATTTAGGTGGCTTCATAAAGTTCATCAACCAACATAGATATTTAAAAGGCAAAAACAGAAGTTGGAATTTAGGTCAAGTAACAGAAGATGAATACAAAAGAGTAAATGGTTCTGCAAAAATAGTGTTAGGAGCATTAAAAGCCTAGAATGAGTTGAGGCTGGTGACAAATATTAAGGACAACAAAACTGCCCCTTTAAAGCTATGTTGGAGACAAGAAGATCACAGAAAAGATGGGATTACTGATTAATATGAATGGGATAATGATAACAGATGAAATTAAGAAGAAAGGATGAAGAACTACTAAATCTCCCTCTTTCCTTTTTCGCTTCTATTTTGCTTTCTAAGGAGAATCATTTTTGATTTGAAGAAAAGAATAGAACTGAAATAGTTAAATATAAGTAGATTTTACTCCTTCCTTCTCCTTCTCCTTCTCCTTCTCCTTCTCCTTCTCCTTCTCCTTCTCCTTCTCCTTCTCCTTCTCCTTCTCCTTCTCCTTCTCCTTCTCCTTCTTCTTCTTCTTCTTCTTCTTCTTCTTCTTCTTCTTCTTCTTCTTCTTCTTCTTCTTCTTCTTCTTCTTCCTCCTCCTCCTCCTCCCTCCTCCTCCTCCTCCTTCTTCTTCCCTGGACTTCATCAAGGCCAATTATTAGTTTAATTTTTTTGAACAATTTGTCTTTTTTTTAAATTTTATTTTATTTTTAATTTATGGAATAAAACAAGGATTTCCATACATGGTATGATAAAAAAGGTGATTGCACATGAAAATGCAAATCTAAAAAATGACATTTTTGCCCAGACTAATTCATATATTGAATGACATCTCAATTAAATTACCAAAAATTTATTTTACTGGATTAGAAAAATATAACAACAAAATTCATTTCAAATAACAAAAAGTCAAGAATATCCAAGGAAATAATGAAAAGAAAATGTAAAGGAAGGACGTTTAGCAGTACCAGACCTTAAACTGTATTAAAAGGCAGTAATTATCAAAACCATCTGGTACTGGCTAAGAAATAGATCTAGTCTTCTAAGCCTCCATTTGTATCGTCAGGTTGGATCTTCACAATGCAGCTACTGTGTCTTCCCTTAGGGTAGTTAAAACATCCTGAGAGTTTTTAGGTGTCTTTTTTTTTTTTAACACTACAAGAACCAGGCATGTCAATTCTATCAATTGATGCAAGAAATTTTTAAATAATTGGTTATAACTACTATAATTTTTAAATAATGTTTACTATCTGTACAAAATCAGTTTAAATACAAATAAATACGAGCAGATATTATAATTTTTACTTTGAAATAAAAATGTGCATCCTGCTATCTCTAATATGTGCTAATGAACTGTAGCAATTGAAACAACTTGATAATATGAGGTGTTAAATTAAGATCCATTTAGTATGGCTCATGAGCCCACAGCAGTGTGTTTCCTTTCATGATTACACTTGATATCAGACAGCCAGACTTAATTAGCTTTTAAAACGAGGTAAATAATAAATTGATATAATAGGAACTATTGCTACAAACACATTCCTCCTCCAAAAATAAAAGTCTGTAAGGGCAATATGCTTCCCTCCCTCTCCTCCCTCCTCAAGCAATTTATGTTCAGATACTTGGTTGGAAGGTTTTCACCACTCAGCTGCTAGACACTCTAATCTCTGATTTCTGAATTACCTCACTATTTTATAGACCACCCACAGGGCATGATTAAATTTCCTCAGTCAATACTGACATGCTTTCTGTGCAACATAACTCCCTTTCATCCGGTGGCTTTCAAGGGCTTCCAAATTAACCAAGAATTTTTCTCTTTTTAGTCTAAAGCAAGAGTGGAGAACCTGCAGCCTCAAGGCCACCTTTGGCCTTCTAGGTCCTCAAGTGTGGCCTTTTGACTGAATCTAAACTTCACAGAACAAATCCCCTTAAAAAAAGAATTTGTTTTGTAAAACTTGGACTCAGTCAAAAAGTCATACCCAAGGACCTAGAAGGCTACATGTGACCTCAAGGCTGCAGGTTCCTGCCCCCTGGTCTAATGCTTTCTTGATTCAACATAAATGTTTAGGTCTTGCTCAGCCCTAGTTTACACCGCTGACTGAGTATTCTCACCAAATGAAGGGATCAGGGCATAGCATCTTAAAAGGATATGGAAGAATTAACTGATTGACTCCAACCTTTAGTATAGGAAAATGGAGATAAATGATTGCTGAACTTCTATAGGTGATCTATTAGGGATTAGGGGAGTGGAAAATGTATGATGGCAGTGTCCAGGTGGCAAAATTGCCCATATTTTGAAGTTAGGGAAGATGGTAGAATATTGAAGCCACAGGCCAATCAGCTTTACTTATATTCTTGGCATACCTCTATAGGTTATTACTAATATGATTGCTTGCAAGAATTTTGAAAAGGAAGTAGGGATTCCTGTTTCTAAGACTTAGTATAGCTACATAAAAAGCAATCTCATTTCTTTTTATAATAACTTCAGTAGATTGGTAGATCAGGAAAATCAGGGTATATATGAAAGAAAGTAAGACATTTGACAATGTCTCCTAGGTTATGCTTGCGGATAATATAGACACGTGGGCTTATTGATATCACAGTTTGTTATATATGGCACTTGATGGATTACTAGACATAAAAAGTAATGATTAATAAATCTATGCCAATCTGGATGGAAGTCTCCATGGGAGTATCTCAGGGATCTGTCTTTGAATTTTACTCATTCAAAGTTTTTTATCAATGACTTGACTTTAGGCAAACTTACATGCTTTACATATACTTTCAATGCTTATCAAATTTGCAGATAAAAAAAATTTGATCTTGATAGGTAAATTGTTGGATGAGAAAGTTAGTATCCATAAAGATCTTGAAAGGCTAGAAAAACTGAGTCAATCTGAAAAGGTAATGTTTAACCTGAGTTTAATAAAATCATCTACATAGGCTATAAAAATATAGCGATGTGGCTACATTTTGGTTTATTTTAAACCACTGTATGATTATTGATTAAGATCTGTAAGGTTCTTTAGGTATCATCTAGTCCAATCCCTTTATTTTACAGATGAAAAAAAAACTGAGATCTAGGCTAGTTAAGTAAAACCTGCCCAAAATCACATGCATTATTTCCAAATCCTCTAAGTTCAAATCTTCTGAATCTAAATCTTTCCACTGAACCACCAAAGCAGAGGCTTTTGGAGAACTAAACACTTACTCTCAATTAACTTTATAATATAGTATCCAAAAGGCTAATATTATTTTAGACTGCATTGAGAGACATGGTGTTTATATATATATATATATATATGTATGTATGTATGTATGTATGTATGTATGTATGTATGTATGTATATATGTATGTATGTATGTATGTATATATATGTATGTGTATATATATGTATGTATGTATATATATATGTATGTGTATATATATATACATATATATATGTATATATGTATATATATATGTATGTGTATATATATATATATACATATATATATGTATATATGTATACACACACACACTCCCAAAAAAAAGAATTAGAAAAAAACTATAAATTAATGTTTGAGATAACTACATGCATACACATACATGCACACACACATATATGTATATACACGCATACATACATATATATGTTTATGGACCTCCAAAAAACTGGATTGCAGCACAGTGCAGCTGATTTTTCTGCTGTCATATTGGTACATGATGGCTCTTATTGATTATGTCACGATTTTCATTTAATAGGCAGAAAAATACTGCATCAGCGCAGATAAATTCAGTAGCTACATATAGACCTGACCATTGTCATAATATTAACCCAATCCTTTTCTGCAAAAGACCTTTTCCCTAGAATGTTTTATTCTTTTGTCAATGATGGCAATCAACTATTACTCGTTTGGGAACAAATGGAAAATAGTTTAATTTAAGCAAATACATTTTGATTTGATTTTGAAAAGCCCTGGAGCATATGGACTGCTGTACATTAGGAATTCTTACTAGAAAAATGCTTATTAGCATTTTTTAGGAATTTTTTTTTAGATTTCATGAAATACAGTTTGTTTATGAATAGGGATTGATCTGAGCTTCCCTTCCATGTGATCATGCTACATCATCTGATTTGTTTTTAAGTATCTCTTTCCAAAATACATATTTTCTGCAAAGTTTGCTATGCCTTATTTCCAAAATTGATTTATACTGAAACTCAATACAATTTTTACACAAAAAAAACCCCATAGGTCTCTGATTGATAACTGATTCCTTGGATTCAATCAGTGAGGGCTAAATTGCTTAGATTGCTCAATAAACCAACTGTTTCATTACACTAATTACGTTATCCATAGAACTTCTAACATGGCAGAGAAAAAAGTAGTGGCAAAGGGCTTTTAAGTATCCAAGGAGAAACGAAAATTCTAGATCAGGAGTTTAAAGCTGGGGTCTTTGATTTTTTTTCTCATATTTTTATAGCTATTTTAAAAATATAACTAGTTTTCTTTATAAATCGATGTACTTGGTTATTTTGCATTTAATTATATTCTATAATTATGTGTGTGTATATGTGTATATCGGCACGTGTGTGTGTGTGTGTGTGTGTGTGTGTGTGTGTGTGTGTGTGTGTATGTATGGGATCCATAAACCTTATTAGATTGCCAAAAGGGTCTTTTACCTAAAAAAATTAAGTACCACTGTTCCAGATCATTCAATGGTGTCAGATACTTCTCATTAATTAAAGTAGTTTCTAGGGAATTCTAACTAGGAGAATTGGGTGCAATATAGAGAGTCATTAATTCCAACAAGTTACTAATACTTAGTCAAAATCTTGAGATCAATGGGTGCATTATAATAGAAATGTCCTAAAAAATTATATTTCTACTAGTATATTCTTGTGGCAGGAGATATATGTATGAATTACTTCCTCAAACCTCCATGAAGTACTCATGATCAAACAGTCCATCAGGCTTTATGACTTCATGGAAGCCTTTAAAACATTCTAATTACTGACAGTACATTCCTATCCAATAAGAGGAGTCAATGATCTTTTATTTCTTGAATCATTAGTATCTTGACAATTTGGACTCTTGAAAATACATGAATATTCACTACTTCTGATAAAAATGCTCAATATTTTACATAAGAATACAAATAGCAAAAATTATCTTTTTTTGGTCCTCTTTTCCTCTGTGACTTTCTGAGTCCTATTAGTGTTTATAAATAAATACTATTATACTTCTTAAAGTGTCACTTGATTTTCTTTTCAATCTTTTCTTTAGCAAAGGGTAACATGCAATCCTGCTACATCTTTTTGAACTTTAATGGGCTCCTCCAGAAAGTCATGTTCTAATTCTCTCTCGTGGTGTGGAGATGACCTTGGCTGTCTGAAAGATATGTCAGAGAAGCACAAATTCCATAAAGTATTACTATGTTGGAAAAACTTTTAGTATAGTCAGAGCAACAGACTATACTTTCCCAGAATTAGCCTGCCTAGGTACTAATTAGGCCTCCTTCATTGCCCACTCATATATTTTTTCCACATGTATTTAATAATATACTTTAATAATATATCCAATTACAGCTGAGTAACAAGTATTCCTCATTCATTAGGATTTTTTATTTTGTTTATTTATTTATTTTTGCATGGTTAGATTGAGTTGATTCTAGCATCAGACTTGCTCTCTAAAGATAGAGAACCTTAGCACCCCCCCCCAAAAAAAAAGGCCCATTCAGAAATGAATTCTCTTCTTTGGTTAGGGAAATCCGTAGAGCAAAGAGAAATTCAAAATGGCCCTCATTCTTGGGTGTTCAACTGTACTTCTAACAGTGAGAAGAGCAGACTGGTAGAAAAAGGACATTTTTTTGTACCACCTATGTACTTGAATTCAGATATTGTACTATAAGTGTGCAAATACTAGTCTAATGATCAATGAATGGATGTATTGTTGGAGGAATGCTCTTAATGCTCTTGCTAAAACAAACACACACAACAAAGAGACAAAAAGAAATTGCTGCCAAATGAAAGGATGGCTCATAGATTCTTCTTTAATAGTCCGAGACTGGACAAAGCTAGTTATATTAAGCATTCAAAGAAAATGAGAAATGTTATTTCACAGGATACTTGGTCTTCTTGTATTTCAGCGCTCATGAAGATCATTTACACAGAAGTGAAGATAATTACAGTTATTGCAGGAGATGGCAAGGCAGAAAAATTCTATGAAGAATTTTATGTCTCTCTGAAAATAAAACAACATGTATTTTGATCTTTGGTGATTTAGGGAGGATGACAAAAATAATATGTTGGAAAACTGGATCAAGAATAAGAAACTGAAGAAAATGTAAACTATATAGAGACCTTGTTTCTATATATAATAAATATTTTCTTCGAGAAGAGATAAGTGAGGTGCTGGGCATGGTGAGTGCCCAATAACACTATAAAAAATGAAATTTATTATGTTCTAGCATCATTACACATAGAGGGTTTGGTTCTAAATTGGTTCACTGTGTAGTCAGACAATTGACTTGTTAGAAAGACCAGAAATTCAAAGATCTAAATCAGTACTAACTTAGAAGAATAAAAATGAGAAAATATGGCATGTAATGGAGGTGACTCAGGCCTGACATTTAAATAACAGTTACTTATGAAAAGTGGAAAATGGATTTAAAAATACACATCCACATAAGCATAGCACATAAATGATTATCGTTTGCTATGCAAGTTCGGGTAAGGTAAAGCAGTTGATCCAACAAGGAGATCAAAGGAACCTTGAAAGTTCCTTAGCCTGAAAACACAATCTTACAAAGGATAGTTATGTCAAGGGAAATACCAGTTTAGAATATGAACTTGTTTGTAAAATGTTCTGGAAGTAGAAAATAATGAGCAATATTACTTTTTTTAAAAAAATAGGAAATAGTGGGGGCATCTAGGTGGCACAGTGGATAGAGCACCAGCCCTGAAGTCAGGAGTACCTGAGTTCCCTCAGACCAAACACTTGACACTTACTAGCTGTGTGACCCTGGGCAAGTCCCTTAACCCCAATTGCCTATAAAGAAGAAAAAAAAGGAAACAGTGGAAGGGAGGAAGTCTATAAAAAGTTTGAAGTGAAACACAATTTCATTTAACCAATGAATGTTTAAGTATGAATAGAAGAAAACTAACAGATGAAAAATGGAGGGAAAGGTCTATGAATATATCTCTGACAGTTATCATTATTAAGCCTTTTTGGTTAGCATTATGAAGCCTCTATAACTAAAACCTCAGGCAGCTATAACACATCCTAATGCACCAGACTTTCCATAGACAAAGATGAACAGATAAAGACACCCAGGAAACACCATCCTCCTTCAGCCCTTTCTGCTCTCAGATACTCTGCTCTGCTGTGAGGAAATTTCCTTTGGCTCTTTTGCTCTCCCTCAGTCAAGGTGATCCACTCTTCAGCCACAACATAAGGGCAATTTCCCAGAGCATCCCTTACCGGTTTTAGGTCTCTCTGATTTTATCTGTGGTCTATAGGTAGCCTCAGAGTGAGAGAAAAGCTAATACTTTCATTCAGGTTATTGCCAGCAGCTACCGTTTTCCTGTTCACCTGATTTAACTACTCTTACTCTCTGTGGTACCGTGCTCATTCTCCAAGGATTCCTACTCACTGAAGGCAGGAAAGTTGTGCATTTAGTGATTTTCTCTGAGGTCCAAAGGGCAACTAGGTGGTACAGTAGAGTGCTGGACCGGGAGTCAGGAAGACTCATCTTCCTGAGTTTAAATCTGGCCTTGGACACTTACTAGCTGTGTGACCCTGACACTTCACCGTGTTTGCTTCAGTTTCCCCATCTGTAAAATGATCTGGACAAGGAAATGGCAAACCACTCCAGTATCTTTGCCAAGAAAACCCCAAACAGGGTCATGGGAGAGTTGGGCACGGCTGAACAACTACAATATGAGTTCCAAGGGTGATATATTTTTTATGTCCACAGACATAGCAAGTTTTCCAGTCTGTAAAGAAACTTGCAATCCTACAGTTGTATTTCACCTAAAACTGTGACATTTCAAGGATCAAATGAGATTCAGCTTAAATAATTAAAAATGGGTGTGAACACGCTCAGATGTGTGCTTTAGTACTGTGGGATGAGGTGACAAAAACAAGCAGCTTGTTCCTTCTGCTGTATTTGTGGGAACAGGGTTTCTTTGACTCGTGGGCAGCACTTATCAGCAAGATGTCTGAACTAGAAATGTTCTGCCTTTGGGGCTGGACAGAATGGAAAACAATTTTTTTGTGTACTCCCATCTCCCTGCACCATTAGCAGGAACAGTAAAACAAGGCAAAATTTGGCTTTGGGGAAGCCGTTTGTACTACCCAGCACCTCTGAGACCTTTTCCTAATTATACTGCAGTGTTTCTTTGATAAAAGTTCTTGTTATAACCCCTGCTTTGACCGTCTTGTGGTTAAAATTGTATATTTCATTGCCTTCTAAATATTGTTGGGTCAGACTGGGGAAGTGGATAACCAAGGGTGAAGAGTTCCATAACTTGTTTTCCCCTTCACAGAAATGAACTTCCTTAACTTCTTAGCCCCCAGGGCAGACAGCTGTTGTATATTGGCTGAGCAAAGGTCATGAGGAGGTGAACAGAGTTTAGAGAAACCACTTAATAAGTATTGTAGACATTGCAGATCATCAGTGGGACTTACACAAACATATCAATTTGGACATCTATCCTCAAGGCTACTTTTCCTTGAGAGTTCATTGGTAATAGGAAAAATAGCAAGAGAAAAATGAAGTTCTTATATTAAATGCACCTGACATACAAGAGGCATGTTTCGCTGAGTTTGGTATAGTTACATTTGTTCTAAAAGGAATAAGACCAGACTGTGGTCATAAGTAGGTGATCAAGATTACACACACACACACATACACACACACACACACACACACACACACACACACACACACATGCAGATATATAGACATACAATACAGATACATACATACATACACAGATAGATTTGTTCTTTGAGTAACAGAGAGTAGATGATCTAAGAAAGAGAGATTTGGCATGTGGCCATGACATTGGCTTTAGCATTAAAACATTATATTATTACAATGAAGGTATATTTTGTATATCAATAACAAAGCACAAAGAAGAAATATATTCTCTCTCATACGTAATATATAATATATTCATATGGATAGATTTAGATACGAATGAAGATATAAACATGTTATATGGGACTATGGAAAGTTTCTCATGTGAAATATAAGCTATGCTCCAAAAATGTTGTAAGGCTTCAGCATGAGCTGGGCCTAAGTTTCACTTTATGTAAGTCTTGTGTTTTGGGGGAATAGGGCCATATACCAGATGCCCACCCCCTCCCTTGTTTTGTACCTTATCTTTGCCAAATAAGGCAATCCTCTAGCTCCCAAGCTTTCTTTGGGTAAAATGTATCTCTTGGATTCTAAATATAGATTGTAAGGTCTCTTGCCTCAACCAATGAGGATAAAGAGATTGAGGCAAACAGGTGGGAGGGGGGTTTCTTGGAGGGGTTTGCCCTACAGTATATAACTGCTTGCTTGCTTCTTGTGTCTTGCCTCACTACTCCAGGTTGCCCTGGGTAGGTGATGCTCAACTCTGGCATGAGACTTGCTAGAATAAAGCTTCTGTTTTCTACCTGGAGAAACCTCTGAGTTTTTATTTGGGTAAGTGGTCTCAATCCCACTCAATGTCTAGCTGTGAAATGTGTACAAGGAAAAGAATACTCATGTTAGAGTCAGAGGACTTGAATTCAAACCCTGCATTTCATAATTTACTCTCTGTGGGATATTGGACAAATCCTTTAAAATCTCTGAGGCGCAACTTATTTCATGTCACTTCCTGGCCATTTCTAGATCAAATTGCTTTCTTTATGGCCATGCTTTTCAACTTCATTTCAACAGAACCACCAGGAATCTGGGCTCAGATAGGTGAGCTTTTTCAGTTCACCATTTCCATTCCTGGCCATTTCCAAACCACGCCACTAAGAATACCTCCCCCTCCTCACCTTGCCCTTTCCCCTCCTAGGTTTTCCTTATGTCTTGTTTTGGTCCATTAGAATGGAAGCTTCTTGAAGACGGTGACTATCTTGCTTGTATTTGTATTCTGAAAGCTTAGCATAGGACCCAGAATGCCAGTTCAGTCATCATGACCCTATATGGGGTTTTCTTGGCAAAGATACTGGACTTATTTCCTACTCCAGCTCATTTTATAGAGGAGAGACCGAGTCAAACAGGGTTAAGTGACCTGCCCATCGTCACACAAGTGCTTAAAACATGCTTTTGCATCCATTCATCATCTGGAAAACAAAGATGGTAGGACCAGATGACTTCTGAGTCCTCTTCCAGTTTTAGGTTTCTGAGTGTGACTTCATATCACTTAAGTACATCTGTGTGTCTGTGATTGATGTCTGTGGTTGCATGCTTAAAATGTAGTGTAAACTTTGCCACCTGGACCAAAGAATGAATTTCTACTTAAGCCACCTCCTTCTGAGCATTGCTGTGTTCTATCTTTATCCTATCCAAACTTTACAGAACTCCCTTCAAACAAAGCCTGAATAATTCTTAGAAACCAATAGAATTGAAAGGATTATGAAGTACTGCATCACAAATGAAGTGACAAATCTTTGTAGCAGGAATTAACTAACACTCATCAATAAAGGGGATTTTGGTACTTTTCAGTCTTGAAGAGTATATGCAGTCACTCCAGTGCAGTGAGGTTTATTTTACATACTGAGCTTAATAGTGCCTTGGTATTCAATTGGGAGCAACATGTAAGATTGAAATCTGTACACCCTGGGACATATTAGTATGCATGAAAAGATGAGATGAAATAATGTTGTGGCATCAAAAAAGTTACTGGCAGAATATATAAATATATATGTATATGTATATGTTTGCATATATATATTTACACACACATTCACACATGTATACATGCATATAGGGAAAGAGAGAGAGAGATGCAAGAACCAACTTGAAAGAGGACTCTCACAAACTTCATACAGGCATACAAATACATACAAACATTTGCTTAAAAAAATTGATTGTTCAGAAAATGAATAATCACAAGGAAACATATTACCAACAAAATCCATTAGTAACATTAGAGAAATTCCATTTAAAATAATTAAAGACATCATAAAATACTTGAGGTTATAATTGCCAAAGCATACAGAGGCTATATGAACATAATTACAAAATACTTTTCATGCAAATAGCTCTAAATAATCAGAGAAGTATTAATTGCTCAAGGGTAGGCTGAGCCAATATAAGAAAAATTACAATGCTACCTTAATTAATTTACTTATTCAGTGCCATACTAATCAATCTAACCAAAGAAATACTTTATAGAGCTAAAAATAATAACAAAATTCATTTAAAAGACCAAAAAGTTTTACAAGGGAATCATTGAAAAAAATGTAAAGGAAGGAAGCTTAGCAGTGGTAATATCAAACAATTTGGTACTGGATAAGAAATACAATGGTTGATCAATGGAATAGATTAGGTACACAATATGCAGATGCAAATAAATACAATAGCCTAGTATTTGATAAATCCAAAGATCCCAGCTACTGGGGCAAGAACTCACTATTTAAGAAAAACTGCAGGTAAAATTGAGAAGTAGTCTGTCAGAGACTAGGCATTGGCCAACATCTCACATTGTTTATTAATATAAGCTCAACTTGGCTGCATGATTTAGACATAAATGATAATATTATAAGCAAATTAGGGTATTATTGAAGAAATTATCTGTCAGATCTATGCATAGGGTAAGAGTTCATGACCAAAGAGGAGACAGACAGTTTCACAGGAGGTAAAATGCAAATTTTTGATTACTTAAAGATAAAAAAAAGATTTTGCACAAATAAAACCAGTGCAGCCATAATTGGGGGTAGGGGGAAGAAGGAAGCAAGAAAATGGAAAAAAAAAAGATTTACAGCGAGCTTCATTGGTAAAGGGCTCATTTCTCTAATCTATAAAGACTAAACCAAATTAAAAAAAGGAAGCAATTTCCCAATTAATAAATGGTGAAAGGACACGAACAGGCGATTTTCAGAGGAAGAAATAAAAACTATCAATAGTCATATGAAAAAATGCTCTAAATCATTAACATTTAAAGAAGTACAAATTAAAAGAACTATGCGTTATCACCTCTCACCCATAAGTTTGGATAAGATGAGACGGAAAATGACACATGCCAAAGATGATGTGGGAAATAGGGACACTAATACATTGTTGGTGGAGCTGTGAGGTAATCCAGCTATTCTGGAGAACAATTTGGAACTATGCTTCCAAAACTATAAAACTTGCCTTTGACCCATCAATATCACTACTAGGTCTTTACCCCAAAGAAATCAAAGGAAAAGAAACTATATGTACAAAAATAGCTAAAGCAGCTCTTTTTTTTTTTTTGTTATGACCAAGAATTAGAAACTGTCCCATCAGTTAAGGAATGGGTATACAAGTTACACTATTTTAATGCTATGAGATACTATTGTGTTGTAAGAAATGATGAAGAGGATGATTTCGTAAAAACTTGGGAAGACTTATTTGAACTGATGCAAAGTGCAGTGAGCAGTACACAGTAACAGCAATGTTGTAATGATAACCAATTATGAAAGACTTGGCAACTCTAATGAATAAAATGATCCACTACAATTTCAAAAAGGACCTGTGATGGAAAATGCTATCTACCTCCAGATAGAAAACTGATGGACTCAGTGCAGACTGAATCATATTGTTTCTTTTTCTTTTTCTTGTTTTCATTCTACCCACACCATCAGAACATGAGTGATATTGAAATGTTTAGCATGACTTTATATGTGCAATGGGTGTTACAGAAATGTAATTAAAAGAAATTACCTTCTTTTTGGTGACAGAAGGTGTAGAGGGAGGGAGAAAATTCAGAACTGAAAATTAAAAATAAAATTTGAAAAGAAAAGAAAAAAAGACACTGTAGTCTATCCAAATCTCCTTTCTTCTAACTCTGCCATTCATTGTATTATGTAAACCTCCTGTTATGTGTCATCTTCAAATTTGATGAGGCTCATATCTGTATTAAATAGTACAAAACCAAGCACAGGAAATTTCTCTATAGTCCTTCATCCAAGCTGATATTGAACCATTAATGGACGTTGAGTTTAGTCATTTAACCAGTTGTAAATTTATCTGTCTTATTATCTATTCCACACATTTCCAACTTTTCCACAAGAAGAGTATTTGATACTTTATCAAACACTTTGCTAACATATAGGTAAACTATACCTGCATTATTCTCCTGATCTATTAATTTAATACTTTATCCTGAAAGAAAATTATGACCCTTTTCTCAAGGAAGCCAGGATGACTTTGAAATCACCACTTTCCTTTCTAGATGTTCACATGGATCACATCTCTTTGGTGATACATTCTAGGCCTTTCCCAGGAATCAAAGTGAAGGTCAGTGTTCTAAAGTTCAGAGATACTTGGTTTTCTTGTCACTTTTGAAAAGTGATTAAAAAACCTTGTAGTCCATCAAAATTTCATTAGATTCCAATTCTATCATTCAATGCATTAGCTATACTTCCTGTTATATGTCATTCTTAAATTTGATGAGCATACTACATATTATTAAATAACACAAAAAAGTACAGATCCTTGGGAAATTTCTCAGCAGACCTTCAGCCAGGTTGCTATTGAACCATTAATGGAATCTCTGAGTCTAATCCTTTGACCTCTCCAGACTGTCCAGGACTGTCACCATCTCTATTAAGCATTCAGTTTTGGCCCTTGAGTCTCTTACATGATGCTCTCTGACTGTGTCTGCAAGCCATTCTTATGCATTACTGGGGCTACACTCCCAAAGCAACAGGGGACAGAGGGCAGTTTTTCTCCTTATTTTACCCTTCTTTGGTGAAGCTGCTCTCCAGAATGGTTCCCTTAGTTCATCATTCCACCAACATTGCATTAGTGTTTCTATTTTTCCACATCCCCTCCATCATTTGCCATTTTATTTTTCTGTCATCTTAGCTAAACTGGTGAGTGAGAGGTGGTGCCTCAGAGTTGTTTTAATTTTCATTTCTCTAATTATTAGTAATTGAGGTAATTTTAAATTTAGATTAGCTAAATTTAATTGTCTTTTTTGTCTGCTCCACTTCTTTGCATGTTTTCTACCAAAAGAGGATGTGATATTTGTTCTTCTCCAGACCTCTGACACCTTCTTCTTTTGGTATTGTGTTTCATATACCTTTGACAGTGGTTTGTTAATCACTTCCAATAATTCTTTCACTGCCTTAGGGTATAGTTCTTCTGAAGCAGGTGACTTGAATTCATCAAGAACACCCAGATGCTTCCTTACTATCACCTTACTATACTTAGCCCTGTCTATTCTGTGATTTCTAATGCAAAGCCCATTCTCTTCAGCAGCAAAAAAAAAAAAAGTAATATACACATCAAGCAGCTCTGCTTTTTCTCTGATGTCAGTTATTGGTATCCTGTCCACCAGGGCAGTGGTAATACCCCTTCTTCGAAATTCCTGCTTTCCCTAATATAGCAAGGAAGACCTTTGTGATTATGCTTAACTTTCTCTACTAGTCTCAGCTTATTAGGTGTGCTGTCACTACTGATCCTCTTTTTACTGGACCATGCTCTTATATTTATTCTCTGTTATTTGCCCTTTCCCTCATCCTTACACTTTTAAATAAAATTTCCAACTGAAGACTCTAGATGTGCTGCTTTGGTGACAAATGCTAAAGAAAACCTTAATTGGTTGAGAGGGTCAAGGTAGATCAAGGGCCAAGTTGCCTAGCAGAATCCCGCTCATTTGTTTGGTACTCATTTGCAATACTAGTCAGAACACATCATTTCCTGGGGACTAGAAAGCCTATTAAAAGGGGATCATTAGGACCGTGATCATTGGTATTGTGCACCCGACTTTGGCCCTTAAGTCTCCCAGATGAAGCTTTTGGCTTCTGTCCCCACTGGCTCCCTGCCTGTGCCTGGAAGCCATTCTTGTGGATTACTCCGGGGGGGGGGTGTCTATCCCTAAAAGAGTGTAGTTTTCTCCTTATTTCACTCTTGCTTGGTGAAGCTAAAACTGCAATTGCCAAGAACCCTCTTTTAATCCTCACCTCTTTGCTTTCTCCTGCCTACCACCCTCTTCTAATCAGGTTCCTAAAAGATCTTTGCTTCCAAGCCTCTTCTGAGATTTCCTGCTTTATCATTCAATTTGCTATCTGCTCTATTATGAGATTTTGATGTAGACCCTATTACATTATAGATAAAAGAGATTTCCCAGGAGGGATCCTACTGTGGTATGTGTTCTATGGCAAAATGATTTTGGTGCAAATATATTAGGCTTTCTTTTGCAATAATAATAATAACAATAATATACCTCCTTCAAAAATAGCATCCCTGGCATCCGACAAATATGAAAAAAATGAAGTTCATACTTAAAGGAGGCAACTGAAACAAGGAGAGTATTAAAATCTGCTTAGACATTAAAAAAATAAGCCCACAAAACCAATTCTGAGTTGAAGCTATTACTCTGCCTTAGAACTGGGAGGCATTGCTGGGTACATATTTCAGGATATCTCCCAATACACTTTTCTACCTGATTGGTAGAGATTACATTATTTTAACTTACTCTTGTTATGAGGAAGTACAGTACAGGGGGAGGAGTAGAGGACTGAGAATCAGGGGCAAGGGATCCCTCTCCCATTTCTGCCTTAATTCAAAGTAGAACATTGGGAAAGTCACTTCACACTTTGGAATCTCAGTCTCCTTATCTCTAAAAGGAATCTAGATTTAAAATACAATGGTTGAAGAAAAGAGAGAGAGAAAGAAAGAGAGAAGCAAGGAAGGAAGGAAAGAAAGAAGGAAGAAGGAAGGAAGAAAGAAAAAAGAAAGAAAAGAAAGAAGGAAAGAAGAAAGGAAAGAAAGAGGAGAAAAAAGAAAAGACAGAAAGGAAGGGGTAAGGGAGGGAAAGAAGGAAGGGAAAGAAAGGGAGAAAGAAAGAAAGAAAACTAGTAAAGAAGGAAAGAAAAGAAAAAAAACCCCGAACACTTGTTTTTATAACAATCAAATCTGGCCTCTAAAAGTAGAGGAAAAAATGATCCTCCCTCTCTTCTTTGCAGATAGGAGACCATCTAAAACACTCAACATACTGTGAGACTAGGTTAACATCCTAGTTATTTTGCTAAACATTTTTTCCCTCTCTTTTTTATTCTTCATCACAAAAGATTGATTTTAGGGAGGATGGAGGGGAAAGTTAGATATTTGAAATGAAGAAGATGTAAATATAAAAGATATCAACAAATTCAAAAAAACAATGCCTGTAATGGAACATGAAGCATTTATTTTTATGTGTCAACTATTGACTATAATATTCTGATAAAATGGGCAAGTGTAACTAATTCCATTGTACAGTGGAAGGAACTTTGATGCTATGTGGCATGCCCAAGAGCATACCGTAACTTAATGATAAAACTGTAATTGGAATTTAGAATGTCTCATCCAACAAGGAGGTAAGTAGGTTTCTGGGTCACAGGGAAGAAAGTCATAAAAACAGAAAAGTTTCCAGCTGGAAGAGACCTTAGAGACAGTCTAATAATAGTAGCTGGCACTCATACAGCATCATAAGGTTTGCGAAGCAATGTGTGTACATTATTTCATTTGATCTTTACAACAATTTTGTGAGATAAAATAGGTCAATAATGAGAATCAGCCCATCTGTCATTTAGGAGTTAAGTCTCAGAAAAGTTAAAACTGTTGAACATGGTCATATATATCAGAATGCTGGCTTTGGCATCAGAAGACCTGAGTTTGAATTTTAGCTCTGCAGCCCACTACCTATGTGACATAGATCAAATTACTTAGCCTCAGTTTCCTTTTTTGTAAAAATGGAAGAGTCACTCTAGGTCACCTCTAAGGGCCCTTTTGGTTTGAAGTCTAGGTCTTATAATTCTGAATCCCAATCTAGGTACTCTAGCATGTGAGGCTGCCTTTCATGGTACGTAACCTGGGCATAGTCCATTTCACTGCTAAGGAAACAGGTTCAGAGAGGTTAAGTCATTTGCCCACAGTCACACAGCTAATCAGTCTCTGCACCAAGACTCTCCTGATTTCCATAATCAAAAGGTTTTTTTCCCCTTCAGATAGCTAGGTGGTGCCTGTTAGAGCAAATAGCTAGAAGGCTTGCCTTGGAATTAGGAAGAAATGAGTTCAAATTCAGCCTCATTCAATTATTAGCTATGTTATTCTGGGCAAGTCACTTAACCTCTCTTTACCTCAGTCTTCTCATCGGTAGAATGGGGATAATAATCCCAGGGTGGTTGTGAGAATCATATGAGATAACATATGTACAGTGCTTTGAAACCTTAAAGCACTCTATAAATGATAGCTATTATTACTTCTTTCCCCCTTCTATATCATGATACCTAAGTCCACCACTCTCCTTATTTTATTGGTGAGTAAAAAGAAGTCCAGAGTGGTGAGGTGACTTGTTTAAGGTCACATAGTGAATTAGTAGATTAATAGAGTGGTTTAATGCTAATTTCCCTTTTAAATATAAATGATTTAAATTGCTAAATGGAAGGTAAATTATTTTTTTTGGAGTATTTCCCTTTCAATTCTCCTTTTGTCTTGTTCAGAATCTGAAATCTGAGAGAATCCTATTCCCTGCTATATTTCAGATACTGAAATTCCACTACCTGTAGGCATTTCCACTCTCAGAGAATGACTGATTCTCCTCCTCCTCACCCCAAACTTTTCAGCTTTCTTTAAAACATGATGAATTAGGAAATAAAATGAACTCTCTTCAACATGACAGATGCCCTTTGAGGAGGTGGTATGTGCACCTCTGACTCACTGCTGAGTTATTATAAGGAAAACTGAAAAAAGGAGAAGTAGATTTAAACTTCCCACCAAGAAAAACAGTCAGTCAAGCTAGTAGACAGACAATCAGACTAGTAGACAGACAAACAGATCCTAGAAAAACTGGGGCTTCAGCTCAGTGATGAATAATGCTGTTCTATGTTGCCCTCAAAGCATAGTACTGAATATGAAATGACCTGACTTTTCCAAGGTGGAATTCTGGTTGGAAGGCCAAGAAATCAGATTTTTAAATATGCTTCTCATTCATGTCCTAACTATATGGAGGCAGTGCAGTATGGTAGAAAGAGCAGGGAAATAGGAACCTGGAGACCTGGGTTTTTTAGTCTTTTTTTGTTTGTTTGTTTTTGTGATCTTGAACAACTCTTTTTTTTTTTTAAGAACTCAGTTTTCTTTTCTGTAAAATGAATGGGTTGGACTAGATTATCTCCATGGTTCTTCCTATCCAGAGGTATGTTGAAACTGGCTTTTAAAATTTTCACTGTGAGCATTTATAATTCAATGCAATCCAATAAACAATTATTAAATGCCTACCTATATTTTCACTGTGAGCATTTATAATTCAATGCAATTCAATAAACAATTATTAAATGCCTACCTATATTTTCACTGTGAGCATTTATAATTCAATGCAATTCAATAAACAATTATTAAATGCCTACCTATATGCCACCCCTTAAGTGCTGGGAATATAGCAGCACATATTTAGGAGCAAAGGCAGTGAGTGGTGGGAGTGATCCAAGGCTGAGGCTTGGCTATGCGTAATTGGTGACATAATAAGAGGGCTAGTGATTCAAGAGAAGAGAACAGCGCAGAGTTGAATTGGTCCACCAAAAGGTCAAGATGGAGAAAAGAGGAGTGCCTGGAGCAGAGGAGATGACCTGGGAGAGAACTGAGGGGGTTAATGGACAGAGATCGTTGTGTGAATGAAGAGTAGCATTTTGTAAGGGAAGGGAGAAGAAGAGGAAGAAGTGCAAAGCCCATAGATTATGGTAGGATAAGTGGATTTCAGAATTTTTGACCATGGAGATAGCACACTTGTGGGTGATGGCAAGGTCAGGGATATGACCATCTTTAAGTGTATACTTAGATTGGGTGGAGGAATAGCTCATAGGACATGAGTAGGTTGAGGAACTAAATGCCTAGAGTATTTCAAGGGGCATCAACATGTATGTTGAAGTCTCCTAGTATGAGAGTAGGGGTTGAAGAAAAAAAAATAGTGAGCCAAGTATTGAACTCACTGAAGAAGGAAGGGAATGACCTGGGCTTGGGTGGGGGGCCTATAAACAACAGATACTAGGATTTTGATTGGCTGGTAAATACAAATAGTGTGAACCTCAAAGGAAGAGAGGCTACTTAGAATAATATCAGATGTTAGATGGATATACAAGTTGATTATATTATATTAGATTAGGTTATAATCCTGGTCCTCAGCATGAACGACAGGATATCTGTCACACTTAGGATCTCCTTCCCTGCTCTGTCCCCAGTCTACAGGTAATTTCCTTCTACTTGGACTTTGCTTCACTCTTGCCATGGATTTAGTTGTCCAGGTGTTCCATTTTTCAGTTCTCCAGAATCAGCTTCTCCAGCCTTCAATTCCAGAATGTGAGAATTCAAATTTAAACAAGCCCCCTTTGCATGCAATCTATCAATCAACCAAAACGCTAAGGTACTATCAGCAAACCTTAGATTTCCTTGTCTATAAACTAGAAGTATTGATAAGAGGGCTACTTTCCTTTCCTAAGGTTGTTATGAGGAAAATGCTTGAAAGCCTTAAAAAAAAACCCTGTACAAATATGAATTATCATTAAAGGGATTTAAAAAAAACAATAAAAGTTGTCTGCTTTAGATAGAGAAGAAAACTCCCAACATTAATTTTCATTCCATGCTTCTGTTGGCTTGTGACATGCTTATTTTTCCCTCTTCAAACTAGTTTTAGAAATTTCAAATTGTGAAATAGTAGCAGATGCTGCATTTGATCTTATGACTCTTTCCCTAATAAATTCCAAATGGCATATATATATATATATATGTATGTATGTATGTGTGTATATATATGTATATATGCATGTGTATGTGTATATCTGTATTTATCTATATCATCTATATTTCTATGATATATATATATATATATATATATATATTGAGTTGCTGTAAAAAAAAAAGGTGTACACACCCAGCTTCGAGTACTAATTATTAATCTAGAGAGATTTAAGAAGAGAAAAAAAAACACTGCACCTCCTGCTTCTATGGATGAATGGATGCTCATTTCTTCAGCTACAGATGATATTTAAATCAAGGTTATCAGCAGAACATCCTGGGAACTGGTTTGTATGAATTGAGCGAAAGAAATCAGCCACAGTAGATGAAAGATCAGCAATTGGCTTAACTTACCCGATTTTTTCACTTGTTTATAATCAGCTTGAAATAAGACCTGTGTGATCAATTTCAAGTGTCAACATATGAAACACACCCTACAAGGAACACAAGAGACAAAGCAGGGGGGCAATAGCTGTGCTGTCAGGGAAAACCACAGTTTTGATGGGTTGTGGGAAATATCAAATTAGACTCGGTTCGTGGCATCTGCTCAGCATACAGGTTTCTCCCATCTTTCTGGTGGAAGTCAAATCTTCTGTTAATTCCTTAGAGTGAGAGGTTTACTTCTGAGGCACCCGGGCAATATACAAATAGATATATACAACACAAATTAGAGAGTCCAGCAGGCTCTAACTTTAGAGGAAGCTCATAACTAGCAATTTGAAATCAGTTTGTGCAGGAAAACGCTTAAGAGAAATAGTTTAACAAAATAGTTTTCTGAATGAATGTATCAAGAGATGTTAAGTTTGGAAAGTTTCTCTAGTTCTTATTAATGGGCTATATCTTGAGGCTATTTGGAGACCTTCCTGAAATCTTTCCCCCCTTGATCCCCACCCGTCCCCACCTCAGCCAGCCCTTTCTCTTCATCTCCAGCCTAGTTCTTCTTATTTAATATACGTGTGTATATGTATATATACATGCACACACACATATATATAAACATTTAACACACACATATATAATATGTGTGTATGTATATCCACACCCATATATTTGTATATAGTGTGTGTGTATCACTTTAAGGTATGAAAACCACTTTAAATAAATTATCTCAGCTGATCCTCACAACAATGATGTGAAGGTAGGTACTATTTTTTTTTTCAAAAAATAAGAGCTGAATTTTTATCAGTGTAGGGAGGAACCAGTGAGAAGGTTCTTCTACTGATGCAGATTGGAATCTATGCTCCAACTTAGAGAGTTACCTGGAACATTAAGAGGTTAAATGAATTGCCCACGGCCACACAGCCAACATGTATCAAGAGTGCTACTTGAACCCAGGTCTTCTTGACTCTAAAACTATCTATCCCTCTACCTATTGAGTCACTCCTATGAGATGCTATTATCATCCTTCATTTTATTTTATCATTTTATCTTTCTTTAAAAATTTTAGATGTAAATGCTGAAACTTAAATATGTAAGAAAAAAATTATAAACTTAAATGTTAAAATTTAAATACAAAATAAGAAAAGAAAAAAAATGTCACGTGCACAGTAGAACATAAGAGAGGTTTCAAAATATATAGCAATAAATTTCCGTTTCAAGAAAGCCTATGTAATAAATACTATGCATTGGTTTGAGAGCAGTCCCTCTTTTCTTTGTTCCTTATAAGTTTTCTTTTGTTCTCTGCTGTGCACTTTTTACCTTTTTTCTCTCCTTCCTCCTCCCACCCCTTCAGAAGGCTGCAATTAAGCATGGATCTCTCTCTCTCTCTCTCTCTCTCTCTCTCTCTCTCTCTCTCTCTCTCTCTCTCTCTTTCTCTCTCTATCTCTCTATCTATCTACCTACCTATCTATCTATCTATACATCCATCTATCTGTCTGTCTGTCTACCTATGTCCATATATAAATATATAGATATAGATATATACAGATATACACACACATACATACATGTGTACATGTATAAACATATACTTTCCCTAACAAATTTTATTCCTGATCTTTGTTTCTATATTTGTGCACATTTCTTATTTCCTATCCCTCCTGACTCCTCTACTTTACTTCTTTCTACCCACTACCTTGTCGTTCTATTACTTAACCTACCCTGCCTCCAAGGATCCCTCCCTTATTCTCCCATTCCCATTAATCTAAACACCCTTCTATACCACATCCTTTAATTTATAATGACACCTGATTAAGCTGTCATTATAAGTTAAGGAAATAAAAAGCAAGGCACTATGTGAGGTCCAAGGGGAAAGGCCATTGTTACCAAAATGGGAAAAAAGGGAAGGCTACAGGTAGGAGGATACCCTCAAATTGCTTTTAAAATGATAGATATGGAGGCAGGTAGGTGGCACAGGTTCTGGAGTCAGGAGGACCTGAGTTCAAATCTGGCCTCAGACGCTAGCAAGCTAGCTGTGTGACCCTGGGCAAGTCACTTAACCCCCATTGCCTCCAAAAAAAAAAAAGATAGGGAGGGATTGAACAAGCAAAAAGATTGAGGAAGGACATCCCAGACATAGTGAAAAGAGTAAGGAATAAAGGCACAGAGGTGGGGAAAACAAAGAGAATGCTCAGACAGAGAGTAGTCTAGGTTGGCTGAGTCAGAAGTAGAATGAGATCAGGTTGGAAAGGTAGAAGGCCACTAGACTGTGGAGGGCATGGAATGCCAACAATAAAGTTTGAACTTCTCTTAATGGGCAATGAGGAACTGCTGAAGATTTTTAAGGAGTGATCTGACTCAATCTATGCATAAGAAGAAATGGTTTGATGGCTGGATTGGAGGGAGAAAAATATCAGAATAAATGACAACTAGAATTTTTTTCCTCTCTGTAATTCTTACATTTTATGAATACTTTGCAATTCTAAAGATTTTTTTGGAACTGATGGTGACTTTCTTGCATTTGTCAAATTTTTTTTAGTATCTACCATATAAAGCTCCTTCTTCCAGGCATTATGGGGTAACATAAAGAAATAAAAGACAGAGTACTTCCCTTTAGGACTTTACAGTACTAGAGGATAAGACATAGCACACCACCTTATATTGCAGTTGCTTGTGTTTTGTGTGTGTGTGTGTGTGTGTGTGTGTGTGTGTGTGTGTGTGTGTGTATGAATGATAAATTACATGAAGTACGTAGAGTAGATAATAAATGTGAGCTCAGTAACAGGCATTTCTTCAGTAGTTCAGTGGATATCTCATTGCTTTTTGTATTATCTTCAACAATACAGATCAAAACAATTCAAACCTTCTTATCTTATGCTACTCTTGTCCACATCTTCCCATAAATCTTTTACAGGGAGTTCAAGCAACTAGCTGGGGGTCTCCCATTAGTTCTCGTGATGTTGCTTGGGTAACAGTACAGCTTCCAGCCGGTCCATCTGTTATTATTCATTCTCACTACATAACTGACCCATCTCCATTTCTGTACATACATCTCCTTTTTCATACATCCTTTATCCCTGTACTCGCACGGCAGTCATCATTGGTAATACACTACAGTCTACTGACATCCATCTTATGCATCTCTTATGTATCTCTCTGTCCCTTTGGGTGACCTGTAATTTTGAAACTCTTTAGAAACTCTAGTATTCTATGATTCATGACCATATAGCATTAATGAATAAATAGTTATTTTAAAAATGGATTTTTTTTCAAGGAGAAGTTCTAGAGGTCTCTGGAAGTTTTGCTGACTTTCTGAAATTCAATCCACTTCCCCCCCTCTTTATTTCTGAAACTATTTCTGAAACTTGTCAGAGTCTGTCAAAATTTTATGTATCAATGGACCAACAGCATCTCATTTGCCCACCAATAGTATGTTCATGTACTTATCTTTCCACAGTCCCTCTGACTGACCCTATTTCCATCTTCCTTGTTAATTCAGTCAGTGTGAGACAAAGCTGTAGAGTTATTTAAATGTGTAATTCTCCTATTGCAGGGGATTTAGAACATTTAAAAAAATATTGTTGAATATTCATTTCATCAGGCAGCAGGTGGTGCAGTAGATAGAGCACTGGGCTTGGAGTTAGAAAGATCTGTATTCAAATTCAGCCTCACACAAATACTACTTGTGTTATCCTGGGCAAATCACTTAATCTCTGCCTCAGTTTCCCTAATTGGAAAATGGGGATAATTATAGCACCTACCTTCCAGGGTTGTTGTAAAGATCAAATGAGATAATAATTATAAAAAGGCTCTTAGCATAGTGCCTGGAATATTGTAGGTGCTATTGAAATGCAATTATTCGCAAATTATTCCCTTCTCTTTTTCTTCTTTTGAAAACTTTGCCTACTTATCTGTTTGTTTTCACCTATTGCTCACCCTCTGACTCCTTTTTTTTTTAATGGTAATTTCCCTAGTGTCTCCACCTCAAAGTATCTCAATCCCTTATCCTGCTGGAATAGTTCATCAGCCTTGGTCTGGGCTCCAAGTAATTTCTCAGGGTGGGGTGGGGCAGGGCGGGGATGCAGGGACAGAACTGGCCCCATATTCCCTACCCCATACACCCAGCCACAGACACGCCCATTCCTTCTGTTCTCTAGCCCATTGTCATAGAGCCCTTCCATCATGCTATTGCAGCCTCAGCAAATTCCTGTCATTTTGGAGTGTGGATCTCTAAGAGCAGAGATGGAGTGGGATATATAGTTAAGTTTTATTACAAGCTATATGTCCACTTGTGAATCTCTGATGTGGGGAGCTTGGTGGATGGTGGAGGAAGGTGGCTGAGTGTTACATTAGGGGTTAAGGATCCTTTTCAGTTCTCAGGTCTTCAAGTTTTAATCTTGTTTGGGTTTTGGGTGTCCTAGATCTTGGAGAGAACTAAAATTGCTAAAATTTATCTCTGGCATATAATTCCTGTTTTGGAGAGGTCTGAGAGGTAATGAAGATTAGAGAAAATATCTAGTCCTATATTTAATGGGTAACATAACCTGGAGCTTTCCCCAATGATCTACTGAGGGAATCTTTTCTTTTATATATTTATGTCAATTGTCTTTATTTATATCTTGCATATTAGACTTTTTTTTCAGAAATATTGGTTGAAAAGACTTTCTCCCATTTAATTGCTTCTCTTTGGCTGCATTGGTTTTCTTTGTGAAAAAGCTTTTAAATTTCATATAATTAGAATTACATATTTTGCCTTATTAATTTTTTTCTTAGTTTCTCTTTCTTTCTTTCTTCTCTTTCTTTCTTTCTTTCTTTCTTTCTTTCTTTCTTTCTTTCTTTCTTTCTTTCTTTCTCTGTCTCTTCCTTCCTTCCTTCCTTCCTTCCTTCCTTCCTTCCTTCCTTCCTTCCTTCCTTTCCTTCACCTTTTTCCACCTCTCTCCACCACCCACCAAGCACCCCACATCAGGGCTGCACAAGTGGACTTACAGCTTCCTTCCTTATTTCCTTCCTTCCTTCCTTCCTTCCTTTCTTCCTTTTCTTCTTTCCTCCCTCCCTTCATGCCCATCACTTCTAGTATATTGCTGCTCTCTTCTAAATGAAAGTGTTCATAATATATTGGTTAGATGTTTCTCAACTTTTTACTAAGTTAGCTGTTTAATTTTTTATTATCCCCATCTTATAAATGAGGAAAAGGCATGGCAGTGTTCACACAAACAATTAGTGAATTTCAGAGGCAGGATCCAACCCAACCCTGTCCTTAATCCAAGTCAATTCTTCTTTATTCTATATCACACAGCTTTTTTTTCTTTTAGCAACCATTTATTAAGTACTGAGTTGGCACTATTGCTGTTGTTCAGTTGTTTCAGTAGTGTCTTACTCTTAGAGACCCCATTTGGGGCTTTTCTTGGCAAAGATATTAGAATGGTTTACCATTTCCATCTCTACTTCCTTTTATAGAAGAGAAATAAACATGGTTAAGTGACTTCCCCAGGGTCACACAGCTAGTACATGTCTGAGGCTGGATTTGAAATCAGGAAGATGAGTCTTCCTGATTCCAAGCCCAGTGCTCCTTCCAGTGCTACAAATATGATTAACATAATATAAAAACAATTAAGATGAACCTCAAAGTGCTTGCAACCTAGAGGGAGATGATTATGCAATAGGTCTAACCTCCTATGGAAAGTTACTTAAAATAAGTTAGAAGCTCATGTCAAAATACAAGCTATTTCTTCAAAATAAACTGACTTTCTTAAGCCACTATACAATATGTCGTATTAATTTCAAATTCATAACAAATAATGATAAATGATATTAATAAAATACCAAATAATAAGAACTTATCTTTATTAATAGAGGCAACTCTCTAGGAATAGATATTGCAGAGAAGATGCTGGTTAATACCTTCTTGGGCGAGGCAGTTTTCTCATTCTAGAGTTCTCTATACTAACAAAATTGCACATCCTTCCCTATCCCTAATTTATAGTCAGTGCTTATTTCTTAAACCCACATGTAGAAAATATGGGTAGGGGATGTACCAGACTTGCATGGGATGGGAAAGGAATGATAAGTTAACAATATGCATCATGAAGGGAATTATTAAACTGATGAATTCACAGATCCATCAGAATATGTATGTATAGTCATGCTCCATATATTAGAGAGGGAGCATAATGTAGTGGAGAGAACATTGGATTTAGAGTCAGGAAACCTGGGTGACATTGAGAGAGAAAACCTCTTTGGGGATACCCATTCACCCTATTTACAAAACAGAGATGTTAGCATTTGCAATTTGTGAACAATTTTTGTATAGTTCAAATGAAATGGCATACACTAAATTGCTTGTAACCCCAAAGAGGTATATAAATATGCATTATTGAGAGTGGGGATTGTTTCTTTCTATGTCTTTGTAACCACAGAGCCTAGAATAGAGCCTGGCATATAACAGACTAATTGGAACAGGCATTTGTTGGAGATTATTAATATCTGATATAAAATTGTACTTCCATGTATATTATATAAGTGTGTGACTATGCATATAGTGTATGTGTTTGCATTATGTAGGTATATATAAGCATAGATTAACATATACATATATGCACACATGAGTGGACATATACACGAGCAACAAGTGAGGCAGCTAGTTAGTAGAGTTGTTATAGTTCTGGACTGGCAGTCAGGAAGACTGGAGTTCAAATCCTACCTCAAACATTTAGCAAGTGTGTGATTCTTGGCAAGTTGCTTAACCTCTACTGGTCTCAATTTCTTCATATTTAAAATGGAGATAGTAATGGCACCCACTTTAAAAAGTTGTTATGAGACCAAATGAGGTGGCATATGCGAAGCATTTTGCAAACCTTAAAGAACTTTACAAATGCTAATTATTATTATTCTTATAAATGTGCTCCTGAATGGACATATGTGCATGTATACTATATGATTATATATAAGGTTATACATATATATAAATAGGAGCACAAATATGTGTACTTGAATAGATATGTATATTTGTATGTGTATGTGTATATTTTCATATTTGAACATTACAGTTTAACTTAATTTATAAAATTTAAAATGAGCAAAATTTTAAAAATAAGACTATTGGTTATCTATTTACTTAGCAGAAGTCTCTTTATATCTCGGAATATTAACTTTAATAAAAGGCCCTTAGAAATAGTCAACTGTCTTCACTTTGAAGATAAGGTACTATGAGGCCAGTTAAATTGTTCAGTCACACAGCTAGCTGAGCCCAGTATTCTAGTTTTCCTGCCTTTTAAAAGCTCCATGCTTCCGGTTTTGATTCCTGTAAAATTTCTTTTTATGAGTTTACAAGATAATTTTATTTGTAGAAACTTAACTTTAGTAATCCCATTCCCTCTGCTAATGAAATCACAGGTCCTCTCTCTCTCTGTCTCGTATCTCTCTCTCTCTCTCTCTCTCTCTCTCTCTCTCTCTCTCTCTCTCTCTCTCTTCTCAGTCTGTCTCTCTGTCTGTCTGACTCTATCTGTCTCTCTTTTTCTCCTTGTCTCTCTCCATATTCAGCTAAACAATAGTTTGAGAGAGAATGATCCTTTGTTTGGCTGACCTCAAATCCGCTAAATTTATGCAGTTGTATTTTGGGAAGATTAGAGACAACAAGCCAATTCGATTTAATTCAACCAACACTTATCAAGCTCTTATTATGTGACAGACACAATGGGTCACACCACAAACACTGCATATACTTTAACATTTTATGAAAACAAACGAAAAAGGAAATCAGGAGGTGTCAACTAGTATTCTAAAAAGCTACATTTGGAACTCCAATCACACAAACAGTTTTCACTTTATCCAACAACATAAAAAATATTACTTATGTTATCTTTCATCTGTTCCTTGACACCTTGCCAAATGGCTTGCCAGCTCTATATTTTCTAAACAGCGAAGCTGAGAGTAATTGTTTATGTTTAAATGCTGTTTGGTTAAAAATCCTTTGTTTCCCCCCTTTCTTCCTTTAATGCATTTTAATTAAAGGTAAGAAGAAAATAAAAATGCAATGGGGAAAACCAAAGGCAGCTGTAATGTGTGGGTGTAAGATACTGTTTGTGGTTTCAAGTTAGAAACTGCTTTCTGCTCAGTTTGAAAGGAGAAAACTAGTGATTACAGATATATTTCTAAATGAGATTTCACATAAATCTAGCTTTGAACATGTGACAGCATTAGTCAGAAAGACTCTGACTTCTCAGGCACATGCCTTGAGTTTTCTTGAGGTTTAATTAATTAATTCTAATGATCCAAGTCTAGGATGTAAGTGCTCATTTAAGGGACAGACTAGTCTGACATGGGGGAAAAAAAAAGATAAAACACTGCACAAATAAGTGCCATATAAATGCTTATAATTATAAATAGTGTCAACAGTTCAGACAATAGAAAAAATAAGGGTTTTAGGTCCCCGAACTGCTTACTGTATGCAGAAAGGTGATAGTGAAGGTGAACTGGAACAAATGTGGCGGTAAAGGAGATCCTTGCTGTTCTCAGTGATTTCAGGTGTCTCTGGCAGGGATGAACTACATTGTACGGTTTTGAAAGAACTTGCAGACGGTATTGCTAAGCTGCTGGTGGTGATATGAAATGTTTTAGAGAATGGGAGAAATATTGCAAGACAAGATGTTAGAAAATATCCTCATTTTCACAAAAGTGAAGATGGATTTTTAAAGCTACAGGCCAGGGAGCTTGATTGAAATTCTGGCAACATTATAAAGCCTGCTGTTGAAGGAATGGCTGTTGAACCCTTGAGATGCAGAGATCAAGAAAAAGCCAGGATGGCTTCATCAAGAACAGGTTAGGTCAGACTAAACTCATTTCTCTTTTTGACAGTTACTAGACAGATGATATATCAGGGGAATCCCAGAGATGTAGTATACCAAAATTTTGTCAAGTCATGGTACAAAGTCTTTCACAATATTTTGGTACAAGAGGTAGGTTGGATGATAGAACAGTTAGACAGATTTGAAACTGATTGATTGATTAGGTGTCAGTGAGATTTCAGCTCTGAGGAAATGTTCTTGCCTCAAGTGGGTCTTTGGTCCACTTTGACATGACAATGGATCTGGGTTCTTAATGGTGTGTATACTACCTTTACTGGTTCAGATTACAGCAACCCATGTCTTATCCTGGCGGGTTCATATTGGTGCTTTCCTGCAAAGCTCTAATAGTGGATCTACTCAATGCACTGAAGAGAATGTTTTGGTTTTTCCCCATATCAGAGTTCCCATCCATTGTGTTCCATTCCTGATAATTTATAAGCCTACTTCATTTCACAGGCATACATATCTTTTATATATTTTAGTCCATTTCTTGGAACATGTGATTATCACTAATATGCTGTGGCTAATTTATATCCGCTATAGTTCTTTCCATTTCTCTTTGGGATGCTCGTACTTTAAAAAAAAAATATGGTGTTCCAAGATTTGTAACATGTAACTTGGACTATAATGGAATATGCCACAGTGGGTAGGATGCAGAGTTGATCATGGAATCAGGAAAATGTGGGTTTGACCCCACCTATGACATATACTGATTAAATAAAACTGGCTAGGTCATAACCTCAAAACACCACAGGAAATTCTCTAAGACTATATATTGCATTGAAAGGATCCATTTTCATTGGAAGAAATTCCTCACTAGGAATTGCCTAAAATGGTGAAACCACAGTCATGTTTAAAAAAATCAGAGCATCAACTGACATAAATCACTAGCCGCTCATGTTTCTGCAATTTGGAGAAATTTGGTGAAGACGGGGGTACGAAAAACAAAAAATACTTTTGTGTAACGAAAAAAGAATTGAATCAACTAGCAAATGATGTAAGATGTTGTCTCTTTCATAAATGAACATGCCTGATAGGAGGAAGAAAAGAACTTTGGCTTAATAAAAACTGCTAAAAATATGTGTCTAAAGAAATACAGTATTTAGATGGGATTTGAGCAGTTTGGGACAGAAAATGAACTGTGGCACCAATATAAATACTTAAATTACTGTTTAAGGATGTATGTATATGAATTATGGCTTAAATGGGCAGAGAAAATTTATTTGAAAAATTTTATAATATGAAAGTATGAAGAAAGTTTTAAGAATGCAGAATATGATGGGGGATAATTTTGAGAGCTGATTAATGGTTGAAGGTATAGGTCGTGATGGTCACTCTGCTCATTTGCATGTATCTATATTAAACTTCAAAAGGATAAGACAAAAATGAAAAATATTATAACTTATTTAAGGAGAGAATTAAATAAAGACTTTTGATTTCATGGGATGAAATTTGGTCATTTAAAAAATCTTATAGTGAAAGGTGAGCCACTGAGTACCAATAAACTCTTATTTAAGTTATTGAAAGTAAGCTGAAGAGTCTGAGGGTGAAGGTTATGGTAGAGGCTGAAGAGTCTGAGGGTGAAGGTTATGGTAGAGACTGAAGAGTCTGAGTCTGGCAAGAGGAGAAAGACGGGGGACAGGGAGGAGTGTCCAAAAGCACCTTTGTTGGGGGGCGGAGCCAAGATGGCAGAGTGAAAGCAGAGACTTGCTTAAGCTCTCCCCCAAACCCCTCCAAATACTCATAAAAAGTGGTTCTAGACAAATTCTGAAGCAGCAGAACCCACAAAAAGACAGAGTGAAACAAATTTCCAGCCCAAGACAACCTGGATGATCGATCAGAAAGGTGTATCGCGCCGGGCTGGGAGCGCAGCTCAGCGCGGCGTGGGTGCACAGGCTGCAGCAAACCTGGAGCAGGTCTCAGAGGGCTGAATCTCAGGCAGCTGTGGAGGTTTCCAGATTCCTTAATCCACCAATGCCAAAAACAATTTAGAAGGTCAGTGGGAAAAGTCTGTTTCTGTAGGTGCTGAGAAAGGAAGGCGGGGTTCCAGCTCCGTTCCCCAAGAGCGTGGCCCTGGGGGGGGGGGGCAGCTGCTTCCTGTGCTTGCCCCCACAGACTGAGGGGGAATCCAGTGGCTGATCAGAGGGGGATTGCAGGGATCTCTTTGCCAGTGCTGAGGCAGGAATCTCTTGCTTTGCCCGTGTTTGGATCTGGGTCACAGTTCTGGGGGGCGGTGCTGGGGTGAGGAGGAGTGCTGACATGGTGGAGCTTGTAGTAGCTGTGCAGAGAAACCCCTCCTCACAGTTACAGGACAGAAAGGAGTACTTGTAGTCCCAGGCCAGGAAAGGAGGAAACACCTCGCCCCTTATCACCACCTTACAACTCTGAAAATTTAAGTTTACCCTACAAGTATCTCTGAAAACAGCTACACAAACACTTGAAGCTTGGGACAGTACATTCTCCACATTAGAAGCAGACTCTTACCTTAACAAAGAGTTTAAAACTCAAGTAATTGGCTGGGATCATGAGCAAGCAGTGCAAAAAGAGTCAGACTATATTATCTTACTTTGGTGAAAAAGAAGATCAAAATATACAACCAGAAGAAGACAACAAAATCAAAGCTTCTACATCCAAAGCCTCCAAGAAAGATCTGAATCAGTCCCAGGCCTTGGAAGAGCTCAAAAGGGATCTTGAGAAGCAAGTAAGGGAAATAGAGGAAAAACAGAGTGATGCAAGAAAATCACAAAAAACAAGTCAACAGCTTGCTAAAGGAGACCCAAAAAAATACTGAAGAAAATAACACCTTAAAAAATAGCCTAACCCAAATGGCAAAAGAGGTCCAAAAAGCCAATGAGGAGAAAAATGCCCTAAAAAGAAAAATTGGCCAAATGGAAAAGGAAGTCCAAAAGATTACTGAAGAAAATACTTCCTTAAAAATTAGAATAGAGCAATTGGAAGACAGTGACTTTATGAGAAATCAAGACACTGTAAAACAAATCCAAAAGAATGAAAAATTAGAAAACAATGTGAAATGTCTCATTGGAAAAACAACTGACCTGGACAATAGATCCAGGAGAGAGAATTTAAAAGTTATTGGACTATCTGAAAGCCATGATCAAAAAAAGAGCCTAGACATCATCTTTCAAGAAATTATCAAGGAAAACTCCCCTGATATTTAGAACCAGAGGGCAAAATAGAAATTGAAAGAATCCACAGATCTCCTCCTGAAAGAGATCCCCAAAGGAAAACTCCTAGGAATATTGTAGCCAAATTCCAGAGTTCCCAGGTCAAGGAGAAAATATTACAAGCTGCCAGAAGGAAACAATTCAAGTACTGTGGAAACACAATCAGGATAACACAAGATTTAGCAGCTTCTACATTAAAGGACCGCAGGGCATGGAGTATAATATTGCAGAGGGCAAAGGAAATAGGATTCCAACCAAGAATCACCTACCCAGCAAAACTGAGTGTAATCCTTCAGGGGAAAAAATGGTCATTCAGTGAAATGGAGGACTTTCAAGCATTCCTGAAGAAAAGACCAGAGCTAAACAGAAAATTTGACTTTCAAAAACAGGACTCAAGTGGAACATGAAGAGGTAAACAGGAAAGAGAAATCATAAGAGACTTATTAAGATTGAACTGTTTACATTCCTGCATGGAAAGATGATACTTATAACTCATGAGACCTTTGTCAGTATTAGGGTAGTTGGAGGAAAAAAATTATATGTATGTGTGTGTAGATAGATAGATAGAGGGCACAGGGTGAGTTGAAGATTAAGGGGTCATATCTGGAGAATAAAATTAAGGGATGAGAGAGGATTATACTTGGAGAAGAAGAAAGGGAGAGGTAGAATGGGGTAAATTATCTCACAAAAAAACAGAAAAGTCTCTTACAGTGGAGGGGAAACTGGGGAAGGTGAGAGGGAATAAGTGAATCTTATTCTCACAAGATTTGGCTTAAGAGGGAATAATGTACACATTCAATTGGGTATGGAAATCTGTCTTACCCTACAGGAAAATAGGGGAAGAAGGTGGCAAGAGAGCAGGGGGATGATAGAGAGGGGGGCAGATTGGGAAAGGGTGTAATCAGAAGTAAATACTTCTGAGGAGGGACAGGGTCAAAAGAAAGAATAGAATAAATGGGAGGGCAGGATAGGATTAAGGGAAATAGAGTTAGTTTTTCACAACGTGTCTACTATGGAAGTGTTTCATATAACTGTACACGTATAACCTATATTGAGTTGCTTGCCTTTTCAATGACGGTGGGTGGGTAGGGAGGAAGGGAGAAGATTTGAAACCTAAAGTTTTAAAAACATATGTTTAAAAAAATGTTTTCACATGCTACTTGGAAATAAGAAATATAGGAAATGGGGTACAGAAGTCTATTCTGCCATACTGGAAAATAGAAGGGGAAGGGGATAAGAGAAGAGGAGAGAGATAGAAGAGAGGACAGACTAGGGGAAGGGATATTCAGAATGCATGACATCTTGGGGTGGGGGAAGGGGGGAGATGGGGTGAAAATTTGGAACTCAAAAAATTGTGGAAGTGAATGTTGAAAACCAAAAATAAATAAATTTACATTAAAAAAAAAAGAAAAAAAGCACCTTTGTTGGAGCTATCTGAAAAGAATGGCAGCAGGGACAGTCAACCAAAAAAGTTTTGGACAGGTAGCTCCTAACTGGCTGAACAGAGATGGAGGCTAATTGGAAGATACCTTTACTTCACAAGTGCACGTTCTCAGTTGACCCTGTTGCCCTATAGCTCTTGATTGCCCCTTGCGGTTTCAGAGAGAAAAGCAGAAAGGAGAAAGGTTTTTACGTTTGCTTTAGTACATAGGAAGAGATGCTGAGATCTAGTTGTACAGCACAGAATCCTAGGAACTGATGACCTGCCTAGGGTGGTTTGAATTGTCCAGAAATTTAACCTGAGACCTTTTTCTGTAAACTCTGTTTGCCATAATCTGATTGGATGGTGCAAAATTCTTTAAGAGGAGGGTTGGGAGCCCCAAGATAGCAGGCTAGGTGAGGTTTGAAGTTCACTGGACTCTCTGTCTCTGTTGTCCTTTTTTTCTATTGTGACCTTTAGTGAACTGATCCACCATACTGAAAATAAGTTTGTACAAAATTTAAAATTTGTTATTGTAGCTTTGCATCACAGTTGAAATCTAAATGGATTAAAAACAGCAATAGTCAACTCAGTCAAACCCAATACTTAAGAATCAATAGCTTTGGTTAAAAAAAAAAAAATTAATAGCTTTGGGGCAGCTAGGTGGCGCAGTGGACAGAGCACTGGCCCTAAAGTCAGGAGGACCTGAGTTCAAATGTGACCTCAGACACATAATGCTTACTAGCTGTGTGACCCTAGGCAAGTCACTTAACCCTCTTGTCTAGCCAAAAAAAAATAAAGGAAGAAGAATCAATAGCTTCTTGGAAGCCACCGTAGCATTCAAACAATTAAAAATTCAGTGCAGAACTTTGATTGGAAAGGTATTTAAACAATTAAAAGTTCAATGCAGAACTTTGATTGGAAAGGTAAGTAAGCTTCCAACTTAATCAAAATGGAAATACAAAAGGGCAAAATTGTGCTTTTTCACAGAGACACAGTACCCTGGAAACTTCCAACACCGGACAGTTGTTAGAGTATTTAGAGTCCTAAGATAACACAGAATCCAACCGTCCTTTAAATAATCTGCAGTTGGTTCTTACGAATCAGAGATTTATTGATTTGTGAAATGACACCATCATTCCTTTGATAAGAGAGTCCAATTCTTTATCACCATTCATGCTGCTGGTGACAAGGACTAATGCACTTCACCTTTAAGTCTCTTGATGCATTTCTTGCCAGTTTGAGCACCTCAATAATTAGACATTCCAGGATGGCAGCATTACATACAGTGTATGTAGTTGCTTCCACACACCCATGGCTCATTGTCCTGGACTTCAGATGATGGTGGAGATAGCTATTTAAGAACCGAAAGCCAACTCTCTGTAAGTGGAAATCTGCTATTATCTTGGCTTTACCATCAGCTATTTTGAGTCGTGTCTGAATTGTTCTTTGTCTCCCACACTCATGACAGAAAATGGACTAAGCAAATACTCAGATGAGATCCTGCTGGCTACTGCTTCTGCATATTGAAATTTAAACTGCCAGACTGCTACCCAAATGAAGATGTAACACTTTCTCAATGCTCTTTTAAGAGGGACTGTTAGTTGGAAGAGCTTATAAATGCTTTGGTGGTTTGAGAATAGAAGGGAAGGTGATTTGCATAGCTGGAGAGCAGTAAGGAACAGCAGACAAGCAATTAACAAAGAAGTGACTTCCTGCGGTTCAGATGTTCATGAACAGACAAGAAAGTACACAGGTTGCCAATGTGACAGGTGTGAGGAACTACATAGTGAGAGACTCCCTTTAAATTTGTGCACTAACATTAGGGAAAAGGAGCTTTGTACCAGGGTATTTGGGGATATTTTTTCAGGGACCATGGTGCTAGTATCTCACCTCACCACATCTTCGTGGTACTTTGATGTCCTGCCCCATTGCTCAGCATGGTTGCCAACCCTAGGGTGGATGGGTTGGAGTGACCATCTCCCAGTTCCTGTTTCCTTTCCAACTCCTGCGGGGTAAAGCCAGATTACCACCTCTATTTGTTTACTGCACCCACAGTAAGACTGTCCTTTGTAATGCTACCAACTTCTCCTCTCCCAACTGTTTTTTCTCATGATGAGAATCTTTCTGGTTATGGCCCTACATAAAACATTACAGGGATTATGTGGGTTATTAAAAGATCGTCTTTTGCAGCAGTGAATAGCTTGGGATAATTGAAAGTACTTTGTAATTTCCAAAATGCAATTCAACCTGATCTCTTCTGCCTAATCAGTTGTGAGCGGTATAAAGAATATAAATTGATCCTGATACTATCTTTTTTTTTTGATAATTACAAAAGAACATTTTACTTGGTAAAGCAAAATACAGCCTTAAAGTTTCTTCTCAAACAAGAAGTATTTGTTAATATCATGCAAGTCTCTATGACACTTAGGACTGATGGTACAATCAAGAAAGGCATAAAATAAGCAGGAAAGGGATCTGGAAAGTGTTTGCATGTATCATGGAGGATGCTCTTTGTAAAGTCTAAGTAGAAGAGATGTTATCCATTGAAGGTGGTTCTATAGAGACTTAAAATCTCTGAGATTCAAATTTCACATAAATACAATAAAAACAATGGACTATATGATCTCTGAAGTCCCTTCTGTATGATTCTATGGTTCAACAACAGCATTTTTTGAAAATGACATAGTGTTATTGGCATAGAGTCCTAGAAAACTGAAAGAATATGCAGGGAGTCACTCAAAGGAAACTTAGCTTAGGCATCCACATGGGAAACACAAAGTGGAAGAAGGATGTACCTTGCAGTGATTATGGCATGCAATTGGCCATCTCCTCAATCAGATTGCAAAACAGACATAGCTGGAGACTCCTGATTGGCTCCTTGTGCACCCATGAAGTTTTATATTTTATAGAAATTGGAAATAGTTGGAACTTACCTGAAACAGATATAACCTGGGGTAAATAAATCTGTTTTTATTTTTTAAAGTATTTTGATAACTGTTTCAACATAATTGTTGTCCTTCATAATCCTATGTATCTCTATGTCTATATCTATAGATATAATCCCAGATCCATAGATAAAGATATCTCTCTATCTATCTATCCATCTATCTATCTATTGAATCTCTTGGCATATTGTTCTAAGGAGTCCAAAGGCTTCACTGCATTGTCAGGTGATATGATAGGCCCCAAGTTCATCCAAAAGTAAAAGAGAAGCAACCAGGCCTGTCTAAGAACGCACACTGACTTTCTAACAAGGCAATTTCAAACATCGTATAAATAACATATTTAAACTGACTCAAGATAAAGTTAGCTCAGGTATACTTTGGAAAAAAAATTGTTTTAATCTACTGGTTTAATTCAGTTCAGAGTATGGAGAAAGTAATTGTTGCTGAAGGAAACAAGTTTGTTGCCAGTTTTTTGTGAGAAAAATTTTGATGCAGTGAAAAAATAATTCTGTATGTGTGATCAGTTTCTGTAGCAAATTGTTGTGAGATTTCAATTTTTGTTCCACAGTTCAGCAGCAACACATAGACTCCTTCCCTCCCTCTTCCACTCTTACCACTGACCTCACTGGCTTCATTTGAGTCCCAGCTAAATCCTGTCTTTTCCTGAAAGCCTTCCCTATCCTCTATTAATTTTTATACCTTCCACATTTCCAATTCATTCTGTATACAATTTGCTTTGTATATATTTATTTGCTTCTCTCTTCCCATTAGATTGTAAGCTTCTTTAGGACAGGGACTGTCTTTTGCCTCTTTTTATATCCCCAATACTTAGCACAGTACTTGGCAGAAAGAGGCTCTTAATAAATATTGATTGATTGAGATGGAAAATCAGTGTTCTTTTACATATGGTCTTTTCTCTAATGCTCACTTTGATGGGTTAGTTTTCTAAAGGGTGACTAATTTCTATTCCTCAGGTTGACTCTAAGGGTCTTGATTTCTAGCACTATCATTCAGAAGCCCCCCAGTACACACTTTCCATTGCCAATTGTCCAGTCAGTTTTAATTAGCTTTCAGAAAATTAATTTAATGTGAAATTATTGGAAAAAAACAGTATTTAGAAAAAACACCCCCCCAAAAACTAGGGGCATACTTTCTCTCTTATATGTACAAAGTCTTTGGGCTCAAATTTAAAGGACAAAATAGTAAAGCACATGTGTAGAGAACGCACATGACAAAAATCCAAGTCACAGATGCTTGTTACTTGTAATTCTTTTTTCCCTTTATAGATATTCCTTATGGCATCACTCTAAGGTAGAGCTTTCCTCTGGGCCAGGAGGTTGTATGTCATTGGTTGAGTCCATCACCTGTACTTCTCTCATGTGC
Organism: Phascolarctos cinereus; assembly: GCF_003287225.1. NCBI lineage: Eukaryota > Metazoa > Chordata > Mammalia > Diprotodontia > Phascolarctidae > Phascolarctos > Phascolarctos cinereus. The sequence continues at coordinate 62,939,167 of NW_027556402.1, read as the reverse complement.
AAAGGGTTCTGCCCTTTGAAGCTTTTCCCCCCCTAAAGTGGATTTCCTTTTAAATTCATCTGTTGTATGTATTTGACTTTGTATGTCCTAGATATATCTCCCTCTGCTCTTGGCTAGTGCCTTGTCTACTACTAATTTCTTCTCTCTAATGACACAGTCAGTGAAGCAATTTCCTCTCAGGGGCTTGGAATACTTAGATCCCAGGCTTGGAGTCTTCCACCTATGGAATGCTTTTTCACTTGACTAGACAACTACTGGAAATTTTTCATGCTATAGAAAGTCATCAATAACGTAATTTAGATTATTTGATTAGTCAATCACACTGTTCTTTTCTTGACTGAAGTGAAGAAGACTTTGCACCTGATAAAGTGATCACAGAATACAGATTATCTTATTTTAAAAACCTAATCATGTCTATAGATGAATTGATTGGATGAAGTAGTTATGGTAAAAACAATTATTTTTCTAAGTGATTAGCAACAACACTGAGATAAATATATAAGATTTACTATTGGAACCAAATAAATTAAGAAAACACTTGACAATGACATTAATTTGGCACTTATTGAATGCATAATTTTTATTGTGCTACATGCAAATTAAGCATAAAGTACTCCCTCTAACCTACATTTAGAAAGTAACTGCATCTTTTCTCCAGATGATTCTTAAATGATTATTCCTTGACTTCTTTTTAATCAAAGTGATTGCTATTGCTTGCTTCTCTGAAAGATTTTGTTCAGGAAAACTTGCTTCTTAAATTACATGGGATCATTAGAATTTCAGAAAAATCAGCGTACATTGACAACATAGATATGCTAGATCTGTACACAGAAAAGATGGATGGAGGAAAAGAACTAGTTGCATTCAAGAAACTCATTCATGTTAGTGATGTTTTTATTTGTTTGGGAAGAGTGATTAGTTGCATTTCCAGATGATTCTCTGGAAATTGAGATATTAGTGCATCTAGAGGGAAGCCTCCAGATTATTAAACAGAGGCTCTTGCCTCATGCATCACCAAAAACAAAACAAAACAAACAAAACCCCTCTCCTTATTGCCATGCGGAAATTTGGTCAGTAGGGCATCCTGTGGTAATTAACTTACGTGATTTTCAGAAATCCACCCATTTCCTTATAGTTTGGATTTTTTTTTATGCTCTTAGGGATCAGGAAATTATGTCAAGGGAGACAAGGGTCAATCAAATTTCAGTGACAGCTCTGTTATCTTTTAGGAAAACAACTAATTCCTAGAAGGATAGAATGTTAGAGCTAGTTGGTATAGTAGATAGATTGTTGGAGCTGGAGTCAGGAAAACCCAAGTTCAAATCCTGTATCAGACACTTAGTAGCTGTGTAACCATTAGCAAGTCATTTAACTGTTCTTGGACTCAATTACTCATCTGTAAAATGGAGATAATAATAGCACCTATGCCAGAGTTGTGAGGATCAAATAAGATAAAATTTACAAAGTGGTTTGAAAACCTTAAAAGCTAGGCTGATGCTAGCTATTATCTAGTCCTGTACTCTTAATTTACCAAATAGGAAACTAAATTGCAGAGGGGGAATCTGAGGGGAAGTGACTTGCCTGGGATTATATCTCATTACAGGTAGGTGTCTTTGGACTCCAATGCTTTGGCTCCATATACTCCACTCTGCTATGTAATGAGTAAATAGCTATTTACTGATAATTTTCAATATAGAGACTATATTTAATTATTTTTCTAAAAATAAAATAGTACATTGTGTATGATTAATGATAAAGAATTTGGGGACTTTGGAGAATGACAATTATGTAGATTTTCTTTCTATCTGGCCCATGTACCTTTAAATAAATAAGGTTTGATTGAAAGATAAAAATGTACATAGACATATCCTACTATATAATCATTCACAGTGTTTGACAGCAGATATGTTATGTGTATATTAATTTCAGGCATGAAAACACATATTTGAGATCAATTCTCATTTGGTGAACATTGATAATTAAAGTATAAGAAATAATGAATGGTTGTAGTAGAATAATCAATGTTTTGTCTAGGAGGGCCATTTTTAAGAATAAAGACTCTATTTTAGTCCTTTCAAACTACTATTGTTGGAGAAAGAAAGCTAAACAAACAGGAGAATGTAAACAATTTGAACCTTCCTTTGGTTCATGCAGTCCATGGTTTGCAAACGTTCAGATGAGCCCAAACCTGCCTTTTAACAGATTAGAGATATTTGCTGGTGTTTCAAATAATGTTCAGAAAAGTCCCAGGAATCGCTTTTCTGAATTCATCCCTTTCTCAGTATTTTACAGTTTAGTGTGCACAAAATTACTATGCTATGAGTTCCCTCATGGTTCAGTGCATGAATTTGATTAACGTGAATGCTTAGTAATCTCAATTTTTGTTACCCTAAATGAAATAAATTAGTGGTGTAAATATAAGGGCAAACATAGTAGAAGAAGTTCATATATACATATATCTTAGATTATCTGCACTGCTTTTAAATGTGTTTCTTCTCATTAATTAAATTAAATCTCCTTTTTCTGTAATTGAATTCAAATGGGATGTACCTGAATAATTAAATTTCCCTATTAGATGAATTTCTGAAGTAACATTTGAAATACATAGGGCAATACTTAAAATCTGAGTAGTATGGAACCTTTTGAGAACAGTAGTATCACTGCCTATTCCTACAATCTTAGCATAGCATGCATTATAGTTAAATAATCAAAGAACAATTTTTTAAAGTTAAGTTTAATATTCTTTTTTTTTTTAAGGCAATTGGGGTTAAGTGACTTGCCCAGGGTCACACAGCTAGTAAGTGTCAAGTGTTTGGTCTGAGGTTAGATTTGAACTCAGGTCCTCCTGACTTCAGGGCCGGTGCTCTATCCACTGTGCCACCTAGCTGCCCCCTAATAGTCTTTTCAAGCTATATCTGTAGTATAAGTTCATGCCAATCTGGAGGATCATGGAATTGTTGATACAGAGCTGATAGGGTTCTTTGAGGCCACCTGGCCCAATCTCCTCATTTTTTTATAATGAGGAAACTGAGACCCAGGAAGGTAAAGTGATTTTGCTCAAGGCCAAATAGCAAATGGGGGAGATTTGATGACTTCATTCATAAGGAATATTCCCTCCACTAACACGGAGAGAAATCTCAGCACTTCCTCTGTAACTTACAGTCTCAGAAAGTTGCCTGGGTCACTCAGAGGTTATGTGACTTACTTTTGGTCCCACAGCTAGTATATCAAAGACTTGGAATTGACTCTTCCTGACTGTGAGGATGGCATTTTGTCAACTAGGCCATGTGCTTCTCAGAAAAGGCAGTTGTAGTTGCATATACACAACTACTACGAATAAGGCATTTAAACAGGAGTCATTTGAAGTAGCTCTTGTCCCTTACTGGTTCATCTGCCAGCAGTGAATGTCCATGCTATGGCTAGTGTGGAAACACACATTTTTAGAAGTGGAGTCCGCTGTGCTCTTAGAAAACCATTAGCATCTCCTGTTAGTGCAAGGATTTCTTTGTGGCTATAATCCATCCCTACTTCCATACTCCTCCATGTATTTCAAACAAAGTTAATCCCAGAACCATGTAGATAACCCAGTATAACTATATCTCTCCCTATCTCATTTTGTACCTCCCATGAGCATATAGATACAATTGCTTTACATGAATATCCTGATTTTATCATGACATGAATCTATTTTTAAGTTAAGAAATGCTGTTATGGATTTCGTGATTACAAAAAAAAAGTAACTGAGAGAATCAATCAGTCAACCAGTATTTATTGATTACCTTCTATGGGCAAGTCATTGTATTAGGCACTGGGCATTATACCAATAACTTCCAACCTATAAGTATGCTTTCTTTCTCATTAACCTAAAATTGTTTAAGAAAATAATCTACCCATGCACCAAGGACATCCTTGATGAGGACATTAGAAGTGAACAGGAAGTTTTTTCCCAGAACATCTTTACCACCACAAAAGTGATTTTAAAAAATTGAGAATATATATGCCCCCATATTTATCATTTACTAATTATAAAGAAAATGAACTAATAGAGAAAAAAATTCATCTTAAAAGTCCTCTTGCAACAAGCTCTCCCAAGCATGTGTCAAAATCATACAAATTTCCTTGATAACGTTGTCCAATATCCCTTAGTGCATTATTTGTGCAAAATATCAAGAAAAGCTTAAAAACGGAGATGTGTTCACCATGTATGTTTGACACTATCTGGGAGGCTGTATAGCCAAGTAAAGAAGGTTTTACTGTGCAAGGTCCTCCAGATATGCCTGTTTGTTGACAATGTTATGCTGATTGTATCTACTTCTAGAACATCGGGAAGCTCTTAAATGAGATCCAGAATCAGCCAGAAAAGTTTGGCTTAACTATCCTTCCAGAAAAAAAAGCAAAGTGGATAAAAATGCCTTTGTCAGGCCTGTGATATGTAGTTAGATGGAGCTTGCCCATTAACATGTATTTCTCAGATGGCCCCTATGAATGAACAAAGAAATATACCAGAAATGAAGAGAAAGAAAGCAGACTAGATGGTCTTTGGGAAACTTCTTGAAACAAAGGTCTGTGTTTTTAATTTTGATCTTTTCCCAAGGATATTATATAGCTGGGAATCATGGAATATTACAATCTCTCAAGAATAATAACTAAGGATTGGCCGCAGAGCAATGAACAGGCTCATGGTGAGTGTGAGCATATTTTAATACTTTATAAATAAATAATAATGAAAAAGTGTTTTAGAGAAATCTATGACAGAAAGAGAGGTTGGGCTGGCCATGTGGAGAGAGTGAGAGATCACTGATAGACAGTCTATGTGTCCCACTGGTATCAGTTCAATTTCAAGAAAATTTGCTGAAGGCCAATAAAAAATTTATAAGAGGTCACAGATAAGATTCACACAGGATTGGTAGGCATGTATAGGATGTGATCTATATCATTTAAGGAATACCTACATAAGATAAAATCATAGCTCCATGGAAGCTTGAGAGCAACAGAATAACTCTTGAACTAGAACATTTCAGAAAGAATTTCCACTTGTCACATATAATTCTGCTATGCACATCTATAATATAGATGTAATCTATATAATCTATATAAATCTGTATAATATAGATATATTATATATTTACATGTATCATACATATAATATAGATATGAAACATTTTTGCTTCCTTCCTAGTCATATTAAGATAGTTATATACACTAATTAATAACATAGCTAGGCTACACTGAAATGATCTTGGGCATGTGAACATGTTGTACACAAATATTTTCTTTGAAAAAAATGATTCATGCTTAGTGAACTAAGATTTCTAAACCAGTTCTATCTATATATGTCTTCAACTTCATTAAAAGACTGGATGTGAATAGATCTTGAATAGATGTGGACTTTATCCTGTAGATGGGGGTTTTCAAATAATATGTGTTACAAAAAGGCACAAAATATATTCAAAAAAAGAGGATATGGGGAAATGGCAATTTTGAAGCGAAAAAAACATTAGCACTACAATGTAAATGCTATGTATCATCTTTTTTTTTTCATTTCAGAGGCATTCATTTTTCTCTCTCCCATCTACCTCTACCCACTAAAAAAAGAAAGAAATACAAAAATAATTACCATGTACCTCTCAACAATAATCCAATATATTCAATTCTATAAGCATTTATCAAGTCTATAACATGTTAGGAATTGTGTCATGCCCTGGAGAGAAAAAGACAAGAGTGAAACAGTCCCTCACCTCAATAAGCTTGAAATATAGAGAGGAAAGACAATATATGTATGCATGTGTGTGTGTACATATATATATACACACACACATATGTATGTACACACATATATGTAAATATATACATTTTATGTGTATATGTTCATATATACACTATGCACATATAGTGATTTGGGAGACAGACACTATTATCTTATAGGTTATAACAATGGAAAGAGAATATTACACATGGATTTTACGTGCCTTAGAAATGAGTAGTCATTTAGGTTGGTTGTAAAGCAATAGTCTGAAAATTGGAATGGTAGCAAGGAATATTACCTATCTCTCCACCTTCACGCCCTCAATCTGGCCTTGTAAGTTAAGATCTGCAGATGAAAGAGTAAAGAAAATTAGAGGGGCTGTAGTGTCCTTGGGGGTGGGGTGAGAAAGTTTATATTAAAGTGAGGAAGTATAAGCTAAGTTGGCTTAACATTCTGGGGATGTACAAAAATTATTGAAAGTAGAGGTGGTGTTACAGAGAGCACAATGGGATGAATTATGTGATAAACTATAGAGATGGGTCTTGGAATAAATATGGCTGATTAGAATATTAGTGAGATGAAGCTTTGGGAAGAAGGAGTATGGATGTGTTTAAAGTTGTCTTTTTTGTCAAAATGTAGTGTTACAGGTTTTATAGAAGCTTCTTAACACAGCTAAAATTGTTTAATTTTTATTTTTTATTTTAAACTTAAATACAAAATAAGATAAGAAAAAAAAGAACTGAACTTAAATACAAAAACTAAAATAATATAAAATATTTTTTTAAAAAAAACATTGGTCTTATGTTTCATTCCAATATAAAAGTGTTTCAACAATATTAAAAATTCAATTTGTAATATTGAATTATAAATTTTATTAAACATTACACTATGTAGAATAGTGGGGGAGATAATTCCTACTTCCTGCCTTCATAGAACTTGCCTACTAGTAGCAGGAGTGTGCTAGAGCCAGCCCAAATTAACATGGGAAAGCCAATTGTTAAATTTTCAGCGTGAGCATTTGTACCTTGAAAATTGGCAAGCTCTACAAATGAGGACTTGATTCATTGTTTTGTTCATTGTCTAGGCTTAAGAAATTGATAGAAAAAAAAGTGAATAATGCAGAAATTAAACTTAAAAGTATGTGTTGCATATTTTTTCCCCTCACAGAGCTGATTGTTGAACCTTTACTAGCACATCTCTGCTAGTAGGAGATATGAAGCTGCTAAGATAACTTTAATACAAAATTGTAAATGATTACAAGATATAAGGAAATTATTGTGTGAAATGAGAATGACAAAAAGAGGGACCTTTTGTTAAGACAGCAGGTGCTATCTAGTATTATTTCAATGTCAATTTCTATCTTCAAGTAGTTGGAGATAGCTATTATATCACTTCCTGAATAGTCTCTTCACAATGATAATTATTCCTGTTTCCTTTGACCATCACCTCATGGTCACTAGCTGTATCTGAACATGTTGCAGTAAATGCACTTCTAAATTTTGAAGTCCATAATTCTAAATTAGTGTTCTGTGTATGTTCTGAATAGATCCAAGTATAGTGGGATCAGAACCTCCTTCATTTTGGACACTTTGCCCCTATTAATGTTGCCTAAGATTAGTTGGACAGGAAGAATGCCATTGCAGATGGAAGACTGGCCTCAGAGTTAGGAAGAACTGGTTTTAATTTCTTCCTCTGTTATCCAATGACTCTGTGACCCCGAGTAAGTCACTTAACATTTTTGTGCCCCAGACAGTGCTCTCAGACAGAAAATCGTAGAAGAGATGCTGATATGTATCAGTGGGAGAAGTCTGCATATTTGTACAGTAATTTTTCACACTGAAACAAGAATCTTAGTTCTGGACTCCCCCCAAAAAACAAAAAACAAAAAACAAAACAAAAAAAAAGCACATGTAAGCTTTTTTGGCTGCCCTACTCTACTTTTGACTCATATTAAGTCACATGAAATTCCCAAATATTTTTCCAATGAACTGTTTTCCAGTAATGCCTCTCCCTAGCCTGCATTTGTATATTTGTTTATCTGAATCAAATGAAAAGCTTTATGTTTATTAATACAGGGTACATCTATGTATTAAATCAGAGGTTTTTAACCTAGGGTGCTATGGATAAATTTCAGGGAGTTCAGAGACAAGGATAGGAAACATTCTCTCTATTTTTGCTAAGCTTTTGTTTATTTTGTAATTCTGTATATTTTATCTTATGCATCCAAAATATTGTTCTAGGAAGAAGTCTGGTGACATAGGCTTCACCAGACTGTCACAAGGGACCATGACCCCAAAAGGTTAATAAGCCATCTTCTCGACTGTCAGTATCCTTTTGGATAATAACTATTCTCTGACAGATTATATATTTCATCATTATATCTGCACATTCAATAACTATTCCATCTATGCTTGCTTCCAAGTGTTTGGTAAAAATGTTGAATACTGCGCTAATAATTAACATTTATATAGCACTTTGCTAAATGCTTTACATATGTAACATCCTTGGGAGACGTCATTAGAGACCTCTTGTAAGTTGATTTCATTTCATTAATCACTACTCTGTGGGGCAACTCATTAAATCAGTTCTGAATCTCTCCACCTCTCCCACATCTCTTTATGTTGTCAACAACATAAAAGACTGTTAAATGCTTACTAAAATTCGGGTATATTATCCAAAGTAATTTCTGATTTAACAGTCTAGAACCCTGCCAAGAAAGTAATGGTGTTAATCTCATGGGAATTGTGCTTGATGAATCTAAAATGGCTCCTAACAATCACTATTTATTTTTCTAAAGGCTCGTACCTTTCATCATATGTTCAAAGATTTTATAGAGAATCAATGTCAGGTTGTGCAGCCTAGAGTTTACCTCCATTTTCTTCCCTTTTGAAAATAGTAATGTTTGCTCCTTTCCTGTATCACAGCACCTCTCAACATTCACCTTGATTTTCCCAATTGATTGATTACTACAATTGCTTTCTAACTGGTCTTCCATGATCCCATGTTTCTTTTCCAATCCAGCCTCTGTAGTTCCAGATCCTCTACCAGCTTATAACATTTTTTGGTGTTCCCATTTTCTACTGAATAAAGACCTTCATTTTTCAGTTACCATCTTCCATCATCCGGCTCTAAGATCTCTTCCTTTTTATTTCACCTAAAAGTATCTGCTATATCTTCTAATGAAACAAATATACTTATTATTGCCTGCCTTTGTACCTCTTTCTTCTGCTTTGTGATGTTCCTTATGGTTAGAATTTTCTTGTTTCTGTCCTTGAAACCCTCAAAGAAAAGTAATGTCTTGTTTCTCTCTCTCTCTCTCTCTCTCTCTCTCTCTCTCTCTCTCTCTCTCTCTCTCTCTCTCTCTTCCTTTTTCTTCTTCCCTTTCTTTTTTTAACAGTAACACATGTTTAATTAGCTCCTTTCCCATTGCACAATTAAAAAACAAAAAAGAAAAAGTAAACCTTCATAAGAAATACGCATGGCCAAACAAACCAGATTCCTATAGCGGCAATATTAAAAAAAAAAAAGAGAGTTATGTCTCATTTTACATTTTAAGCCTTTCCCTTTCCTGAAAGGAAGTCATTAGTATTCTTCATCTTAAGTCCTCTGGAATCATAATTTGTCCTTGAGCACTCAGAGTTCTAGAATATTTCAAAGTTGATTTTCTTGTCATATAAATTATTCTCCCTCAGTTCATTTGATTATGTATCAGTTCATAAAGGAGGCCATCTCAGTTTCCTCTGCAACTGACCCCTTCTTGTGGCATAATAATATTCCATTACATTCATATCCCATAATTTGTCTATGTGTTCCTGAATGAATGGTTACTTCCTTAGTTTCCTGTTTACTTAATTTTTTTTTTCCATTATGAAAGAGCTGCTATAAAATATATATATTTACATTTGTACATATGAGTCCTTTTCCTGTTTGGGGATATATGACTCATAGTAAGATTTGGGGGTCCAAAGGTATGCACAGTGTAGTAATTTGGGGGGCAATTCCAAATTCCTTTCCAGACTGAGTGCACCAATAGCTCCAACAGTGCGGGAATATGCCTGCTTTTCTGTAGCCTTTCCAACATTAGGCAGTTTTCTCTTCTGTTAGCTTTGCCAGTCTGATGGGCATGAGGAAGAATCTCAGAGTTGCTTTCAATCAATTTTCCCTATTTGTATTTGAAAAATTTTTTCCTATGGTTGTTGATAGCTTGAATTTCTTCCTTTGAAAATTGCCTGTTCATGTCCTTTGACCATGTATCTATAAGGAATGGCTTATTCCTACATATTTGAATCAGTTCCTCACATATTTTGAACATGAGACCTTTATTATAGAAACTTACTGTGTTTTTTTTTTCTACTAGGCACTTGCTTACTTTTTAATTTTAACTGTCTTGGTTTTGTTTGCACAAAACTTTTTGAAATCTGTGTAATTAAAATTGTTGTTTTATCTTCAGTGGTCCTCTTGTTCTAACCTTGTTTACTCATGACTTCTATTCATAGATCAGAAGAACACGTATATTATGTCACTTTAAAGTTATGTAACAATTTAGACTTTATCTTTATCTAAATAATGTGAAATGTTGCACTATAAATAATTTTTTTTTTTTGCATAATTGCTTTCCAGTTTTCCCAGGAGTTCTTGCCAGATAATGAGTCCTTACCTTAGTAATAGGGGTCTTTGGATTTATCTAACTCTATGCTTCTGGGTTCATTTACATCTGCATGTTGTATATCAAATCTGTTTCACCGATAGACTTCTCTATTTTTTAACCAGTATCAGATCATTTTGATGATTACTGCTTTGTAGTCTAGTTTGATACCTGGTATTGCTTAGACCTTCTTCTTCCCCATCTTTTTTTCATTACTTCCTTTGAGATTCTTGTGAAAAATAAACTTTCCAAAATTGAAATCTGTTAGTACCAGTTGTTAGTGCCTCTCATACTTTTTCATACTCTACATCATTTTCTAGTTATATTCTTCTAGCACTTATAGGATGTAAGGTCCTGGAAGGCAAGAGTAGTCTTATTTTACTTTATTGTAGTTGTCTCAGTGCCTTGAAGAGTGTAGTATAAGAGTAGGTGTTCAGCATATGCCCATTGAATTGAAAAGGAATAATAAATTGAAGTTGTTTGACAATATTGCCCAAGTTTGTCACTTCCTTTAGTGTCCCTGTCATGGTCTTACTCTCAGATATCTTCAATCCTCTGGAAACTAACACTCCATTCCTGGCTTCCCCATGGCTCTCACAGGTGAAGCATTCACCACATTTAAACAAGAAGCAGGCTACCATAGCCCTTCCTGCAGTCTCCCTGCCATGCCTCTGAAAAAGCATCTTTCCCCTCTTTTCTCCCTTTCTAAGACCCTTTATGTGTGTCTTCTCCTGTTAGAATGAAATATCCTGGAGTGAAGGAACTGTCTTGATTGTTTTTACAAGCAAGTCCTTGTATCTCCAGGACTTACAACAGTGTTTGTCACATAATAAGCGCATAGTAAGCACTCATTATTCCATCTCTATATGTCAATATTTACTTTGCTTTTAGGTAGGTACAATATGAAAATTCATTTTCATCTTTTTTTCTTGTTAGCAAGCATTTTTCGAAGTCTTACATGTCTTACTTTCTGAAGTTTTCTTGTTACACAAGACAAGAAGAATTCCATGAGAAAATTTTAATGCTAGTGATATTTACTCTCTAACGTGTTCAATGTAAAATTTCATATGCATTTGACATAGAAAATAGCTTAATTTCTTCTAATTTTGCTCTAAAATATCCCTTATTCTCCTTTATCAAGGGTGCATTCTTTGCTTCCAGACCCTCTGAACCAGCATTTGTGCATTGCATTAATATTTTGAGCTCAAAAGTATTCTCTAGCCAAATTAGTTGATGAAAAGCTATTCTGTGGTATACCAGTGGAGTCTTGCCTTGGAAATGGTACAAAATCTAACCTGAAAGAGAATGAATGCTAGGCAAAGCTTGAGGAAAAGCTGATAACAGAAACAATCACTTCTCATGCATGGCTAGAATGTTGCCAGCCAAAGGAGCAGCACCATACTGTTTTCAAACAAGACCATTGAAAACTCAGAGATAATCATGAGAATACTGTAGGAACCAAAGCTCTGAAAGGGAAGATCCAAAGAAATCTAACATCATGAGATATTTTAGTACCTCAAAGTTAGTCATAGGAGTTACATGACTCTATGCTAAATAACAAATAAATGTTTAAGTACTTTGAGAAATATAGCTATATATTCTTAGATTAAAAAAAAAACTGAGTAGCAACATTCAACAATCTTACTTAGACAAACTGCCTAGAAACATTGAACGTGTAACAGAGATCTGTAGCCTCATCACCCTTTCCAACCAGTTCCAAGTCCTGTTCAGTTCAAATAGGGGATAAGGATAAGATCAGTGATTTAAATGATATAAGGAATTCCCTGGTGAGGAAACCTCTTCTATTAAAAAACCATTTTACTCTGAACTTAAGAAATTAAAAAAAAACATTGCCATAACATAGGAGAATAGAAAAAAAGATGATTGTACATGAAATTGCAAGTCTATTATATACAACTTGCTATTCCTTTTAAATATGCAATAATTATGTAACTTTCTTTTTTTTCCCTTTATTTCTTCCCTCCCCTGCCCCCTGGCCCTGGAGATGGCTGCCATTAGATACAAATATGTATGTGTGTGTGTGTGTGTGTGTGTGTGTGTGTGTGTGCACGTGTATGTATGTGTATTATATATGTATGTATTCTACATGTACTTCTATTTATCAATTCATTTCTCTCGATGCATATAGCATTTTATGAACAACTTTGAGTGGCTAACCCATTTTGACTATTATACATACACAAATTAACTACAAAGGACCTATGAAGCAAGATGCTATCTGTAGCCAGCTAAAGAAATCCCCTCTTCCGAAGCATGTCGGCACTTTCTCTACTATTTAGGGCCTTTGAATGTTGCTTAGAGCAGCCATGTTAAACACATGGCCAGCAGCATTAGGCTGGCAGCATTCTCAAGTGTGGCCTGAACCAGATCAAAGTCTGATTGGGAAATATTAAAAACATAAATTAAAACATAATAACACATAGATAACGATATTTTTTGCTTTCTAAATCTATACGTAAGGATCCTCATGTAGAGTTTAGTGGTCACCACTTCTATTTGAGTTGGACAGCCCTGGCCGAGAGCTCTAAGAGGTTTAAGACCTTGCCAAGAGTCACAGAGCTAGCATTTCTGGGAGGGGGGACTTGAACTCAGGTCTTTCTGCCTCTGAGACAAGCTTTCCATCCACTAGGTCACACTATTTCTTTAAGACAAACATGACTAGACAGGCATGTGTGCCATTTCAAGAGATATTCAGTTTACTTTTAGTGAGTCTAAGTAGGGTATAAGCATGGGCTATTTTAATCAGTCAGTTAAAAACGTTAAGTTCCTTGGGGCAGCTAGATGGTCCATTGGATAGAGCACTAGGCCTAGAATCAAGAAGACCTGAGTTCAAATCCAGCTTCAGACATTTATTAGTTGTGTGACCCTGGACAAGTCATGTAAAACTGTTTGCCTCAGTTTTCTTATCTGTAAAATGAGCTGGAGAGGAAATGAGAAACCACTCCAGTGTTTTTGCCAAAAAAAAAAAAAACCAAGCAGGGTCATAAAGTGTGCCAGGCACTGTATCATCACTGAGGGTGCAAAAAGGAGGCAAATGACAGTCTATGCCTTTGAGGAACTTGCAATCTAATGAACAAGACAGCAAGCAAACACATGTTGTATACCAACAAGCTATTTGCAAGAAAAATAGGAAATAATTAACAGAGGGAAGGTGCCAGACTTAAGAGGGGTTGGGAAAGATTATATTTTAATCTATTCATATGGATATTTAACCAATTTCTCTGTCTTGAATTAAATAGTGGAGAAGAAGCAGTGGGGTAGTGGTTAGAGGGCTGGTCTCAGACACAGAAAGACCTGGGTTCAGTTCTTGCTTCTGATACATGTGAGCTGTATGACCCTAGGGAAGTAATTTAATTTCTCAGCAACAATGACAATGTCTTTGAGTTTATATGTTACAGAGAGGTTCTTATCTGCAATGGTAAAAAGGAGTTCATCATAGGGTACTCAGATAGTAAAAAAAATACACAACATGACTTAGCTGTTGACCAGAAATGATGGTGAGCGTCTATAGTGCTATAGTAACATCCTTTTGAGTTGCAATAGGTGCCAATCACATAAATATGGAAGCAGTCTTAGCATAGTAACCGTAGCAATGAATTTGGTATGAGAAGACCCAATCTTAAATTCTGGGTTGATTAGCTGCTCCCTGAAACACCTTAGTCAAGTCACTTCTCTTTGAGAGTCGGTTTTTTCATTCTTGAAATAAATGTGTTAGACTAGATTAATCTCAAAGGTTATTCCATCTGTAAATCACATGATTCATCTCTTGGCTCCAAGCATTTTCTAATATATAATATTTTATTTTTTCCCAGTTGCGTGCTAAAACAATTTCTAATTTTGTTTTTTATAGTTTGAGTTTCAAATTCTATCCCTCTTCTTTCTCACTCTCCTCCCCCTCCCTGAGACGGTAAGTAATCAGATGTAGGTTATACATGTGCAATCATATAAAAACATTTCCATATATTCAGGGCATTTTCTCTGGCTGTCCCCTATGCCTGGAATGTTCTTCCTTCTCCACTCCCAACACTGATTTCCCTGAATTCTTTTAAATCCTAGCTAAAATCCTACCTTCTACATGAAGTCTTCCTTAGCCCTTCTGAATTCCAGAGCTTTTCCTCTTTTAATTATTTCCTATCTAGCTTGTACAGCCATTGCTATGTCCCCCATTAGATTGTTAAGTTCCTTGAGGGCAGGGGCTGTCTTTTGCTTCTTAGCAAAGTGTCCAGAACATGGTAGCTGCTTAATACATGTTTATGGAATTGAATTGAAAATTGAATTGTTTCTATGAATCATAGGCTAGTGTCGACCTTGGAAGAATGTTGTGAGACAAACATGCCTCTGACCATCCCCTAAATTTCGCATTGCTATTGTAAATCTTCCAACTTCCCCACGGGGAGTCAACATATGTCTTCATTTAATACCTCCCATGTTGCTGATAGCAATCATATTAACATGCAGGTCAGGATCTCTTTAAAGAACAACCCATTCAGAACTTACTTTGATGGTCTTGTACTTTCCTCCACCCCTTTACTGCATATGTGACTAAGGGCAAATCACCCCACCTCTATTTGGCTTGACTTCCTCATCAATAAAATAAGGTTTGACTTATAGTCTCTTCCAGTTTTAAATTTATGATCTCGTCATGATCCAATAGACAAGTCCTGACTGTCAGTTTGTACTGCCCTTTTTCTTTTAAAAAATTGTTGAATTTCACAACTAATGAGAAAAAGTGATAAACTGTCCTGTGCATATGACTTTTCCTTAAAATATTTGATCCTCTTTTTCTTTGCATGGAGTCCTGGTATCTATCTTCTAAAAAAGAGTATATTTTTTGTATCTCAGAGGTAGTAAAACTGTCCCACATTATAGCAATTGTTGTAAGTCTTGGTTTCTTAGTGAATAGCAGAGAAGAGCTGTATGTCTTATGTAACTTGATGTTGTCTAAATGTTACCCTGGGGTTGCTCTATGCTACAGTTTGTCTTTTATATAAGCTATATTTATTTTTCATAAATACAAATGCCATGTGTTATGTCCTAACGCCACGCGATAGTCCTTTATGTTTGACTGGATGCTTCCTCGAGGTGAGCAAGAATGCGGAAAGAAAGAAAGGCACTAAGTTTGGATGCATTATATGCTACAGTAGTTTACAGTGGACTGAAAACAACACCAAACAAAAGCAACGACTCTTCACATTACTCACAAGTAAAAAATAAAACATCCTAGAGGAAAACTTTGGAGATAATTGTTTTCTTCTTTATCTTTGGGGAAAAATAAGTTCAAAGAACATCATACCTTCTCCTGATAACCTAAAGATACTTTTATTCCTTTATCTAAAATAAAATTATAATGCAATGACATCATTGACCCTCTCTTATATGTTACACTATGAAGTACAGATGATTACGTGAATTGTCACATGTCCCCCACAGGTCTCAAAATATATGTCTAACATTAAAACCATCCTTTCGGCCCCAATTGCTTTCCACTCCCAACTTCCTCATGCGTTTCAGTGGCATCAACATTCTTGTCATTTGGGTAAACATTTAGGTGTCATCTCATGCATGCAATTAGTAAGCAATTTCTGAACGTTCTTTCAATGAAGATTCTCACAGGTTTACATTTTCTTCTCTATTCCACTGCCACAGTCTTGGCAAGAGTGGGACATGGCAGCCAGAAATCTAGTTGTATCCTAATGTATAAGGGCTTTAGATTTCTTCTGCTATACTTGGGATGCAGAAGAACAAGTTGCATTACCCCTCCCTCCCACATATTCATACACACACACACACACACACACACACACACACCATGTCATGATGTGGATTGTCACTTTCATGTCCTCCTGAAAAGTACCATAGATTCTGCCCCTGTGTCTCACATCTCTCAGCTCTGATAGGACAGCTTTTGCCTTATTTTGCTGGGACCTGGTCTTCCACTCGATGCTAGATCTACATCATTCAGCTACATGGATCTTATCCCTTCAATCTCTCCTTTATGTATTATCTTCTTCCATTAGAAGCACCTTGAAGGCTGGAACTGTCTTTGCTTCTATTTCTGTGCCTAGTGCTTACACAGAGGTTGTCAGTTAGTATTTACTAAATGCTTTCTTTTTTTTCTCTGTCTCTTTCAGTATCTTTCTCTCTGTCCCTCTGCTTCTATCTCTGTCTCTCTGTCTCTCTCTATCTCATCATCATCATCAATACCATTACAACATTGTGTCTATCTGTTATCCTTCACTTTCAGCATATGAGCAGTCATTTCCCTTCTGGTCATATATTTGGAGGCCATGTGGTGCACTTGGATTCAAAGGATGTGTGTGTGTGTGTGTGTGTGTGTGTGTGTGTGTGTGTGTGTGTGAAATGCCATCTCTGAGGCTATTAGTCCAGTACTTTATACATTGCAAGTACTTAAATGTCATTGACTGATTGGTTACTACCTATGTGACGTTTGACAAATCATTATTCTTCCTAGGTCAGGGTTTCCTCATCTGTAAACTAGCAGAAGGTTAAGCTAGTTAGACTCTGATGTCCTTCCAGGTCTATATCTGATCAATAATCCTTTACCTGTGATATGGCCATTTATGCAAATTCTTATGAATAAGACATAGCCTGGAATACGTGCAAATCTACTTCTACTGCAGTGTATCTTTCCATTGACCTTTGGATCACCCACAATTTTGATTCTTCTGAAAGTGGGGTATTCTATTTAGGCAGGCAAATTTTATGAAAATTGTCTACCAGTGTCATGTTTTATGTTCTGCACAAAGTCAAAATAGAAGAAGTATTCTCTACTAATGGAGATATTCTACACATGATGCTATTACTGGATATGCCAGGTATACTGAGTTCAGAAACAATATGGTCTGGAACACCAAGCCTTTCTCAATAATATACACAAAATTGCTCTAGCAATCCACATGTTCAAAGCAAAGTAGATGAGGAAAACATTGTCTAGATGATGAAATGCACTTTAAAATGAAATGGTGAATCTATTGAATTAATGTCAATATAGACGTATTAAATTATATATGTGTGTATATATATGTGTGTGATAGGTATATGTGTATGTATATGTATATACATATATGTGCATATATATCTTTATGTCTATGATCTAAGTCAAGCTAGATCATATTTGAATTTTTTTTCTAACAAATGTAATATTTATTTATTTTTAACATTCTTTTCTTTTAAAATTTTGAGTTCCAAATTTTCTGCCTCTGTCCCACCCCTTCCCCTGCCACTGAAAAGGAAAGCAAAATAATATCAATTATACATGAGAAATCATGCAAAAAATTTTCCTATTAGCCATTTTTTTTGAAAAAGCAAGAAAAATAATGTCAGAAAATTATACTTTAATTTCACTCAGAGTTCGACAGTTCTCTCTCTGGAGATAGATAGCATTTTTTCTTATAATGAGTCCTTTGGAATTTTCTTACTTTCAATAGTCCCAGGCTTGGTTCTGAAAGAATCATTCATTCATTCGTTTATTTATTTATGGCAATTGGGGTTAAGTGACTTGCCCAGAGTCACATAGCTAGTGAGTGTTACGTGTCTGAGGCCAGATTTGAACTCAGGTGCTCCTGACTCCAGGGCCAGTGCTCTATCCACTGTGCCACCTAGCTGCCCTGATCTTTCTCTTAAATAGCAATATAGTCCTTGGGATGCTATATTTTAGGCTGTTTTAAGAGAAGTATAATGTCCAAAATGGAGATTGTTATAGACCTGGGATAATTTTATCTTGGTAAGATCACTTTTTGCATTGTTTTTGATGTTGAATCAAATTGATTTGTGGGCCCCACTTTTCAGAAGGGAAATTGGCAAGCTGAACTGTGTTCAAAGGAAGGTGAGCATGATGGTTATGGGACTAACAATCATACTATATAAAATCATTTGAAGAAACTGGAGAACTAAACTTAGAAAAAACATTTTTTATGGCAATGGATTACGACTTTCCTTAAAAATTTGAAGGACATTAAGATTTACTTTGTTTGGAGGGGAAGATTTTATTTGGTATCCTAATGTGAATGGACTGCCTCAAATGTAATGAGTTCCTAATCATTGCAGCTTTTTAAGAGGCAACTGGAGAGAGCTTGACAAAGTTGTTATAGATCGAAGAGCTTCTGAAACTATGGGTCGCCACCCATGTGGGGTTGTGAAAAATTTGGCAATAGTAAAAGGTTTCTGAGCATGCAACGACCGAAAATTAATTAAAAATCAAATGTATAACGAATCCAAGGTGTTTCTGGCGCGCTCCCCAGGTTGCATTGCAACTTCACTGCAGCCTTGGTTCAGAACAGAAGCATGAGCATTTTCCACTGAGCATGCCCTCAGGCCACACAATGCCAATGCTGCTGAAACCTGAAAAAGGGTCAGGAGTGGAAAAAGCTGAAGGAGCCCTGTTATAGAGGGATTTGTGGTCAGATACAGATTGAATAGTGTAATGGAGCAGTAGAAAGTAGAGTTGGGTCTAAAGTCAGAAGAACTGGGTTCAAATCCCAACTCTACAACTTAATACCTAGGTAACTATCATTTTGACAATTGTATAATGAAGGAGCTGGACTCCATGACCTCTAAGGTTCCTTCTGTGTTAAAAAATTATGTACCTTTCCAATTCTTTCCAGCTCTGACATTCCATGGTTTTACTGAATACTCAATAATACGTTGCAAACGAATTTTGCTTAATTTTTTCTCTCATTCCTCACCTTCCAGTGACAATGACATAGTGCTTTGTGGGTTAGAAATCGCATCCCTTACAAATAACCTATCTGGTAGTAGCAAGACTATTATTATTCCTACTTTACAAATGGGTAAACTGAGACTCAGATTAAGTGTTATCCATGCTCATAGCATAGTAAGTACTAGAGTTAGGACTAGAATCCAAGTTAACTTGTTCCATGTTCAGTGTTCTTTCCACTAAACTATACTACAGGCTTGAATAGTAAAAGTATAATGGCCCATGGCTCAACCGGAGTCTTTCTCATAAAAAGCAAGAAATGACCACAGAACCACGAGTCCATGAATTTGCTTTTCTTTTCAACCATCACTTCTCCACTTTTTTCTTTTTTTAGTTTTGGTTGAACTTCTTTCTTCATTCGCACAGTTGGGGGAGAAGGCAGGGAAGATGAAAATGCAAGGCTTGTGGAAGCTGAGAGAAATAAAACATTGATTTCCTTGCACTGCATCTCCTCATCCATCCCACTTTTCCTGATTACACTTATCACCAATTGGATAGCAAAGATTTTCTGACAGAAATGCTTCATGGCAGGTTAGCCTTGGGTAGTTTTTTTTCTGTGAAGCAGACCCATGTGCTGCTTACTCTATTTCTTATAAGATTTTCTTTAATTAACATCTTAATGAATGACATGATTTTATAAATAAGAAAAAAAAACATTTTTGTGCCCTGAGATTTTAATTTCTACAACTCAAAACTTTCTAGGAAATGGTAAAATAGGAATTCCTTTTTTTTTTTTCCTGATAGCTTGAAAACAAATTGGAATAATACATCTGCAGACACTATGCTTCTCTGGCCAGAAAGTACAGGAAACTGCTGTGAGTTTCTGACAGACTTGTTGCATTATTGAAGTCAGACATTCCCCTAGGAGTTTACACTTTTTCAACATTAATTCCAGTTGAAAAATTAATTTCTATCTACTGTTGGCTGGAAGTACTCCCTCGCACCCTAACAATCTCTGTCTCTCTGTCTCTCTCTATCTCTGCATATATGTATGTGTATATGTATATGTATATATATATATATATATATATGTATATGTATATATACATGTATATATATATATGTATATGTATATATACATATATATACACATGTGTATATATATACACATACATGTGCATATATTTGTACATATACATGTATACACATTCATGTGTGAAGCACATACAAAGATTTCCTAAGCATCTACCAGACTCCTTCCTGCTATATTCAAGTATAAGCCATAGAAACCATCATGGAACAGATTACTTAACAATTGCTTGAGACTCAGACCACTCTCTGAATATTATGATTATTTGTTCACATTCTCAGTACTGAAGATTGTAGATCTGTGCTGGCAAGTAGCAAGGAAGAAAGCCTTCAGCACAGGCTCCTAAACAGCTCCTCCCACCTGTCAGTCATAGGAGAGCTATAGAAAAGAGAGAGACAGAGAGGGAGAGAAGCAGAGGAGAGAGAGAAAACAAGAAAAGAGAAGGCAAGAGGAGAAAAGACAGAGAGAGAGGAAGAGAAAGGGAGGGAAAAGAGGGTTAAATGACAGTGATGTAGAGAGAGGTATAAAAATATAGATATAAATTTATCAATGTGGGAGAGACTATATATCTATATCCATATTCATATCTATATCTACATCTGTATCTGTGTATATATGTGTGTGTGTCACACACACATATTCATACCCACACACATACACATATCCATACACATGCACATACATATACATATGCATACACATATACATGTACACGTACATGTACACCTACACATACGTATATGCATACATATACACATACATGCACATGCACATGCACACGCACACGCACACACACGTATATGTATATGTATATGTATATGTATATGTATATGTATATGTATGTATATGTATATGTATATGTATATGTATATGTATATGTATGTATATGTATATGTATATGTATATGTATATGTATATGTATGTATATGCATGTGTATATGCATGTGTATATACATGTGTTCCAAAAGTCAGCTAAGGCTTTTGAGATACCCTATACAACTCATATATATGCATATAATTGTTCACACATGTATATGTGTATATATACACATACATTCACACATATATATGTATATATACATATAGACCTATATGGCTCTCTCTCTCTCTCCCTCTTTCTGTCTGCCTGTTTCTCTCTCTCTCTCTCTCCACACACACACACACACACACACACACACACACACACACACACACATGCATAGGGAGAAGAATATGTAAAGAGGGAAGGAGAGGGCATACAGGGGAGAGAGACAAAGAGGAATGGGGGAGAGAGACAGAGAGACAAAAGAAAAATAGCAAGGAGAGAGGATTCTAGAATTAAACCTGAATGATTTGGAGATATCAGGCTTAATCCCAAATTTCTGACCTATAATTATGCAGGTGACATCAGATAGTCCATAGCCATTAAAACCTCATGGAGCCTCCTTTGCCTGAATTTCGAGCTAGGTTTACCTGATACCAAAATAGCTTGATTCTCCAGGAAAAGGGAAAAAAAATCAGGCAATGAACCAGCTCTTAGGATCATGTGATCAGAACTAAGAATTCAGTGAATTAAACTTGTTGAAACATTAAAAAAATCAAAGCACTGGGCATCAGGTTATTTTGTATTATGTGGAACTGATCTCTGTATCCAATATTGTCCTTTTTCTTTGGTTATAGAGTAGATCTAAGCTGTAAGACAGAAACTAGGATTTTACAACTATGTCACATTTGTATTCTTCTTCCAGAATATTTTATTTGTGTTGGTAAGGAATATGGTTAAAGAATTACTTGAATCCAACACAAACTAACTAGCAATTATTATATACCTTCTTTATCTAAGAACCTGAAATAAGTGTTGAGATGAAAAAACAAAACAAAACCAAAACAAATCAGAACAAACAACAAGACAAGTCCCTGTCTTCAACGAATTTATATCACATTGAGTCAAGCTTCAGGGGAAGTAAACCTAGACCTGCTTCTCAAATGTTTTGTACTGTTCTATCAAAATTATAATTTTTTTCCCTAAGGATCTCAGTGCCCAAGTGTGAGTCCAACTTTCAGAGCTCAAAGATAAAGGGGCTAAGCTGGAAGGAGGAAAGGTTATAGGGACATCAGGTTCATGCCATGATCCTTTTGTTATGGCCTAAGGGTGAATTATAGGTCATGCTTAAGGATGTTTAGAAAGCATTAAATACCATGGGATCTGAGCCTGGATCCAATCAGGTAGGCCCAGCCACATTTTGAAGAGTGAGTTTCTTCTTTGTATAATATAGAGTGACTCTTATGGCCCCCAACGTGCAGCTAAAGCCACAACTTGAGTTTAGAGAAACAGAAACTTGGATTTAGGCTTCCTGGTGTTATGTGGCCCCTGAATGAGTGCCACTATCCTCTGTGCTTGGATGGGCAAAGGCAAATAATACATCAAACAACCAGGGACAGTTTGAGAATACAAAGTGGAAGTTGTACTGCTGCTCACACTGGAGAATTGAGAGGGCTCAAAGTGAGTAATGGGGTCCATCCGGCAGGTAGACATTGGCCAGAGAAAAACCAAAACAGAACAGGGAAAGGATGAGTGCTTATGGAATGCAATACTGTGTTTTCTCTCTTTAATACACACACATATAAATTCTTATGCAATACATGTGTACAGATATACCATAAGCAACAGCTGACAAAAAGAAGAAATTAGACAAAAAATAGTGTGGGATGAAACTGAAAGAGTGAAAAGAAAGCAAAAGACACTGATCAGTCCTTCAGTTTATCACATTAGATGAAGCCCTGAGAAGTGGTGACATTGACAAAAAGCTACTGCCAGGCACGTCATGTGATGATCTCAATGATCGTTCATCGTTAGAGTCAGGTAATTTCCTGCTTAAACATAGTGGGAACAAGCAGTGTTACATTATTCTACCTGGCTCATGCTTTTTCAAAGACTTAGGCTTATGGTCTAAATTAATCATGAAGCCTCTCTTTGAAAAAAAAATTGTTCTATTGCATCTGAAGTCATGATTTTTATAGTAAACGTGAAAGCTGGAAAAGCCAATCAGTCTATTTAGAAAATGCAGCCATGTTGGTATTGTAGAACAATAGTTAAAAATATTTTTAAAAGACTAAAATACTATTAATCACATCCACAACTCTAAAATTATTTGTTAAAGCTATGGGGAACTTAAATGCAGAACTAAAATGGAACCTTTTAATAGAATAGAATTAATAAATGAAGCAATGTGGTAGAGAGAATACAGCTTTAATCTTGACATCAGGAAGACTTGGGTTCAAATAATGACTTAATATACTGCCTTGGTGGTCTTGGATAAGTCATTTAATTTCTCAGTTCTCTATATAACTCTCTAAACCCATAAATTGCAGAGAAGGTGCTGACCTGCATTAATAAAGGACGTTTCCCCACTTGGGAGTTCCCTATGCAATAAAATCCCAAGTCCAGTACCTTTCTCTACCCCTAATAGAATCATAACAGTCAAAAGGGATCTTAAGAGACATCTAAGCCGGGGCAGCTAGGTGGCACAGTGGATAGAGCACTGGCCCTGGAGTCAGGAGAACCTGAGTTCAAATCCGGTCTCAGACCAGATACTTGACACTTATTAGCTATGTGACCCTGGGCAAGTCACTTAACCCCAATTGCCTCACCAAAAAAAAAAAAAGAAAGAAAAAAAGGAAAAAAAAGACATCTAAGCCAACCAATACATGAATTGTCAATAATAATAACAATAACTTTTATATGGCACTTATTTGTGCCAGACATTTTGCTACTTGCTTTACAAATATCTCATTTGATCCTCATGACAACTGTGTGAATCAGGTTTTATTATTGTTCCCATTTGACAACTGAGGAAAATAAGGTTAAGTAAGTTGCCCAGGGGTCACACAACTAGAAAGCGTCTGAATCCAGATTTGAACTCAGGTCTTCCTGACTCAGACCTTTTAACCAGTGTACCAACTAGCTGCTTCCAACAATATACCTGACAATTGGTTCTCCAACCTCTGCTTAAAAATGGCCAGAGATGAAAACTTTCTGCAGCCACCCAGTCTTCTGTTGGTCAGCTCTAATTTATTTTTTTCCCCTTATATCAAACGTAAATCTACCACTCATTAACTTCAATTAATTACTCCTAGTCCTACTAGATGTGGCCAAGCAGAGCATATGATTTGAATACCATTACTGTGTCTCCCTAAATCTTCTTTTTCTAAATATCCCTAGCTGTTTCACTTGTTCTTCCTGTGTCATGGTTTCTATACTCCCCTTTCTTTTCCTGGTGACACTCTTCTGAATCTCCAACTTGTTGATGGCATACAAAAGATGTGTAACCCAGAACTGAGCACTGTATTCTAAATGTAGTCCAGATGTGACTAGGATGGAGTATAGTGGAATTCCCATCTCTCTTATTTGGGCAATCTGTTCCTTTTCATAAAATTATATGTGTGTATATATATATATATATATATATATATACACACACACACACACACACACACACACACACACACACATGCACACATACATATATATATACACATACACATATATATATATATATACACACACCACTATATATATAGTATATATATGTATATATATGTGTATGTATATATGTATATATGTGTGTATATATGTATATGTATATATATGTATATATGTGTGTGTATATATATAGATCTATATATCTATGCATATAGATATATAGATCTATATATATATATATATATATATATATATATATATATATATATATATATATATATGCTGCCATATCATCCTGCTGCTATATTCAACTTGCAGGTCATTAAAACTCTTAGTTTCTTTTCTTTTGTACGATAAACTGTAGTATAACTATGGTTCCTCTATCTTGTACTTGTGTAGGTGATATTTTTGAGCCAAGTGCATGACTTTACCTTTATCCCTGTTAAATATCATTTTGGATTTCATCCAAACTTCTAAGCTATCAAGATTTTTGGATCCTGCTTCTGACATCCAATATCCTAGCTTCATGTCATCTGAAAATTTGACAAGCATGCCATGTTTGCCTTCTCATAACTGACTGATGAAAATGTTGGAT
Organism: Phascolarctos cinereus; assembly: GCF_003287225.1. Lineage (NCBI taxonomy): Eukaryota > Metazoa > Chordata > Mammalia > Diprotodontia > Phascolarctidae > Phascolarctos > Phascolarctos cinereus. The sequence goes on along the minus strand of NW_027556402.1, from coordinate 62,913,931 downwards.
AATGCTGCAACAAAGACGTATTCTTAGAGTACTCCACTTCCTCTAATTAGACATTGATCCATTAATGCCTTTTCATTTGGTCACTGAAGTGGTTGTGAGTCCACCTAACTGTACCATCATTGAACCCACATGTCTCCATCTTATACATAAAAATAATATAAAAGACTTTATCCAATGCCTTTCTGAAATCTGAGTATTCCTTTTGCATAGCCTAACTGGATCTAGAAAACCTAATAACAAAGAAAATGAAGTTAGCCTCCTATAATCTGTTCAGATTAATTCAATAAATATGTATTAATTACCTACTACATGCAAAACATTTTTCTCAGTATTAGGAAAACACAGATTACCAAAAAAAAAAAAATAGACATATCCTGCCTTTGAGGGAACTTATTCCACACTAGGAAACATGAGATATGCACAGAAGTATAAGTGAAGAGTAATTTCAGGGAGAGAAAACACTTTTAGTGGTAGCCTCAATAGAAATGAGGAACTATGGAGAAATAAGATGTATTGGGGATATTTCCAGAGACAGGTTGAAGATGGACAATTTTTTTTAAAGCAATAGTACTTTGAAGCCAGTGTTATCTGATAACCTACTTACCAACCCCTGTAGGGAAGAGATATAAAAGAGAGTTTTGTATAATTATCTTGTGGTATCAAAAAAAATTATGTACCTTGTTAATATAATTGAATTACTGAGCAAAATTAGGTTAAATTACTTACATTTCTGTTAAGAGAATTACATGCAGTCATGAACTGGTTTTTGTTTTATAAGAAATATGCTAAGGAAATTTTAAATTTACAAACCCTTGGTGCTGGTTCTAAGAAAAGCTTATCGTGTCTTAGAGAAAATTTATATATTACAATTAAGGTTTTTGAAGAAACAGGAGCTCACACACTATAGAATTTATTTCGCATTACCTTTGAGACATATACAAGACAAATTTTTTTTTCTCAAAATTACTAATTATAACAGGTATATCACATATGCTTAGGCTATTTAAAACCAAGCCAATAAAGTATCAAAATATGTCTTTCCTAGTGCATTCTCTAATCAACTTTAAAAAAAAATCTGTAGTTTTTTTTTTTAAATGAAAAGCACTTCATTGAACCAATTTAGAACATTAGAACTCTGGGAAACTTACCATATATGGTTGATAAAAGGTCTTTTCACTTTAAGCAAAAGAACAAAGGCATATATAATTTACTTATTTATTTATTTGTTTATATTATTTTTGGCACATATAATTTATATACCTTATATATAAATGTAAATGTGAATGAGACTATACGTGCATGAGTATGTATATACATATATGTCTGTTTTGTATTCGTGAAATAATTCTTATTTTTAAATGCTGCTAAGGCTTTATATATAGTAATTAACCAAAAAGAGTTATGAGATTATATAAAAATTAGATAAGACACAGACCTTTATCTTATAGAGAGTGATGAAGCATCACAATACAATGTCCTTTGGGGTATTGGTCCTAGAGTCAGAGGACCTGGTGAACAAAGTGAATCATAAGAATGCTTTTAATGCTTTGTGACCTGAGTCAAATTGCTTAACTTTCCTGGTTCCAGTTTTTCTTATTTGTAGAATGAGGTAGTTGGATTACATGTTCTTTTAGGTGCTTTCTATTTCTAGACCTTTGTAATGTGCAAATGCCAATTAATAAGTGTATCAGAAAGGTAGATACAAAAAAAAATGTGAGTTACAGGGAATAAAAGATGTGGGAATCAGAAAAGGAAAGCTTCTTGGAGGATATGACTTATGAGTTGAATTTTAAAGGTTGGGTAAGGATTTTACTAGGAGGAAATTAGGAAGTGATGGTATTGGGAATTGTATATGTGTATAGGGAGTAGTGAGAAATACATTTTGTTTTTAGGATAAAGGAAATGGGAAGGAGTAGCTTGAAAATAAGTCTGGAAAGCCATTGTCAGATTGGGGAGGTTTTTGAATGCCAGGGTAAGAAGTCTGAATTTTATTTAGTAAGCAATAGTGATTCACTGAAGGGTTTTGAGCAAAGAAATGATATGACCAAAACTATACTTTTGGAAGATTAATATGGTAGCAGTATGAAAGATAGATTAGTGTGGGAAGAGAATTTGAGCTTGAGGATTAGTAAAGAAGATACTGATAATATTATGAGGGCCTAAATTAGGGATGGTGGCAGTAGAAAGAGTGGAAGAGATTCAACTGTCGTATTAATGCAAAAGGAATTTTTGAATGGAATGAAAAAAATACTAATCACTTAAAATGTTCCAAGCACCATGCTAAGCACTGGTAACACAAATAGAAATCCAGAAAGTTTCTGTTCTCAAAGAGCTCAAATTCTAATTGAAGAAGACAGTACCTATAAAGGGATTATAGTTGCGGGGCACATAGACAGTTCCAGTGATTCTTTAGGGAGCTAGAGCAGGATACATGCTAAGCTCAAGCATCCTGAGGTTGTATTTTCAAGAAACTGAGACACTGTTGGGCAAATATAAAGACAGTGTTGCAGCATTAATTTATTTCAAGGAATTAGTGTGGTTTGCAAATTCAAAATTTTAAGGCAAATAGAAGGGAAGATAAATATAAGAGTAAAGAGATATGGTAAGACTACACTGAAGAGTGGTGGAAGCCAGATTACCCTGAGGACTGAAAGATGGTGAGAAGGAGAAGCAGATTATTTGGGAAAGATAAACTTCATTTGGATGTCTATGATAGGGTGAGTTATCATTAGAATGCATAGATTTAGATGTGCTTCAAGTTGTTAGAGATGCAGATATGGAGCCTGGGAGAAGAATCAAAGATGAGGTCGCAATTTTATAATCAACAGCATAATGTTGATAGTAAAAGCCATAGAAATGGATGAAGCCATAGTTTAGTGAGAGAATAGGACCAAGGACAGAAACTCGAGAAGCAAGCACCATAAATGAAAAAGAAGGGACAGATTAGATTTTAAAAAGATAGGAATACAGCCATAAGCATATAGCGAACAGAGACCAAGGGAGAGGACATTATCCAAAAGAAAAGGGTGACAAAAATGTCAAATGTACAGAGGTCAAGTATAAGTCCTAATTTTGGCATTTATGAGGTCATAGATGATAGATTAATTGAACTAGAAGCCCTCTTTCAAGAACTTGGGGAAAATTTGGGTCAAACTTGGAGAGAAAATATACCTATAAGATAAAGACCTATGGTCCCAGAGTACTCCACATAGATTCAATAAAATAAAGAGATCATAAAGATGTGAATAGCCCAGTTTATGAGGTGAGGATAAGAGGTATAGATCTGAGGATAAGATCAACAGTTTGAAAACTGAGAAAGATTTCTACGTGAAATAAGATTGAAAAATGCAATGAAAAGCCTTGCCCAAGCAAATGGTGAATGAGGGACTGTTCCAAGCAAACTCTCCGTAGGAGACACTCTTCTTTTACTATAGCAATGTGCAGCATCACTTGTTTCTCCATTGCCATGGGATCCTCACAGACTCATAAAGTAAGAATGAAAGATGAAAAACGATTCTATATCACCAAAAATAATGAAATATGAAAAAGACGATTTGATTATCTCATGTACAGCATTTCCTGTTCTATTTGGAATAGGTCATGTTTCAACTCAATACTCACAAGGGAGATGTGATCTAATCCATGTGACTATTCCCTATAATGAGACCAATCAACACCCATCCATGTCTATCTATCCTACCTAGTCTATGTCCTCCTATACGTTTGCCTTTTGGAAATCCACCTGATATGTAAGGAACTTCTCCACTTTCTGTTAATATCATAAGAATACAAGAGGAACATATGAGCTCAACTATTCCTTATCTCATCAATGATCAGTTCATCTTTTTCATTCATATGAAATCTTTAACGGTGACTTTTATTCTATTCTTTCCTAATATTTACTTATAATGTAATTACAAGGTACTTATAATAACCTTACTTATAATGTATAATTTACTTATAATGTCTTGCAGCCTTCTTGGACCCATCATGTGTCTGTAGCTTTCTGAGCAATAGTTTGAGTTTGTCATATTATACGACTTACAGCAATATAAAAGAAATAATAGAAAATGATATTAAAAAGATGGGTTAAGCAGTGTGTTGATAATTGTTTAACAACTGGGCTCTCAAAAATATGTGACACGCTTTTAAGTTTAATCTGCATTGTCAATATTTTATTAAGTCAAGACAATCAGCAAAACAATAGATCAAATTCTGATTTGTAGTGATTGCTGATTTCTGAGTAAATCAAATCAGAATCCAATGAGATAATATTCATAAATTACAATTTATCTGGCACACAGTAGGTGATTAATAAATGTTTATTCCCTCTCTTGTCTTAAATGCTCAAACTAAAAGTTTAACAATCTGTTCTGGCAAACTGGTTAGAGCTGATTCCAGCACACTCCTGAATGAGCAAGAAGGGGTTATCAAGAAGATGCATGCATGGGGTCATTAAACGAACCCAAAGGTAATTCAGCCTAGTCTCCTCCCATTGAATTCTAGTCTTACATTATTGTCCCTCTGCAGTATCTTTCATTTACACACACACACACACACACACACACACATACACACACACACACACACACACACTCACACTCACACATACTCACCAAGGGATAACTTGGTTGTCTCTCTAATTGCATATCATACTGTGAACAGTAGCTTCTCTTCATTCACTTGGTTTCTTCTTTGTGGATAGGGCGTGCTCTCCTGAGTTTTGCAGTTGAGGTCGTGTTTTTATACACCCTAAAATCCTCCACTAAATTTCTTCTCTGGTTACTCATCCATGAAACAGAAGTGACCCTGGGTTCTTGAAGGTTTCACCATGAAAGCACAAGCTTTGGCAAATCCCTTCAAGTGGGAAAAATTGTTGAGAATGGCTCCAGGTAGGAATTGACTGTGCTATTTGAAGGATCATATTAGCTAATTTTAGAGGGCTATATCACAAAGAGGTTAACTACCACATGGTGATTTTCTTTTTCTGCCACAGTAATTTTTGAAAGCAATCCTTTTAGTGGTGAAGGAGTTCATAGGAATCAGTGAAAAAATAAACTTACAGAAGAAGTAAATTCTTCAGGTGGGGAATCTTGTAAATATATTTAAATGGTTATTTTTTTTTTGCCCTTGACATTCTTCAGACGTTTAGAGCATAAAAGTAACATTCAGTGAAGTGTCTTCTAGCTATGAGATAATCCCAATCTATGGAAAGAAATAAAATTACACCTGTGCTCCTTTTTAGGGCAGCTAGGTGGTTCAGTGGATAGAACACTGTGCCTGGAAGCAGGAAGACTTATCTTCCTGAGTTCAAATCTGGCCTCAGGAACTTACTAGCTGTGTGACCTGGGAAAGTCACTTAACCCTGTTTGCCTCAGTTTCCTCGTCTGTAAATTGAGCTGGAGAAGGAAATGACAAACCACTAGTATCTTTGCCAAGAAAACCCCAAATGGGGTCACAAAGTCAGACACAACTGAAAGGACTGAACAACACAAAAGAAAACAATTTTCAAAAATACAGCTTTGGTTTCTGTACCATGTAGTTGATTGACCTCTGTATTCCAGAGATCAAAGGATAAGATTCATTGTACAACTTTGTGAAGTTAAATTTTATAGAAGTTGAAGTTTTATTTCTTATACATTTTCACACAGAATTTGGTCATAAATAAACTTATACTTCTGGCTTGAGAGAAATATCTTCAAATACAGAAAGGCCTATATTTACCTTTTTAGAGAAAATGAAAAGTTTTATAGTGAGACCTGGGAAAGACTAGATTGTGATGCATCGCTGGGGAAAAGTGGGACAAAGATCACCAGCCTGGTTGGCCTTCACAGCCATTGCTATTTGAACAGAACAGAGGAACATGATAAAGGGAGTGCTAGAAAGCTTTCTCATTATAGACTTACTGAGCTGCTTTTCAGTTTGAGGAAGTAGAGCCCTGGGTCTATCTGCCTTGCCAGATGAGTAATAATAATGGCTAGCCTTTCTATAGCACTTTAAGATTTGTAAGGCATTTTATAAGTGGTATCTCATTTGATTCTCAGGTAACTTGGGCTTCTCTGGACATACTCAGTTTTCCTAAGATGGAGACTCTTGAGGGACCTTTTGAACATGCCCAGTTTGCCTAAAATGGAATCTGCTGTGTCTCCTACCCCGTAGGTAGAAGTAGCCTCTTTTGACTGGCTTCCTATGTCTTTAAAGCCAGAGGTATTGAGCCAGTCTTTTTTGCATCTGCTGCACTTTTTTTGGAGACTCCTATCTGCTTAGTCCAGAGCATGAAGATCACAGTTCACCCACAGCGTGGTTGCCATGAACTGAATCTGTGAGAGCAGAAGGAGTTTCATTTCTCTGCTCATGCTTTTTTCCCCCTGCTCTAAGAAACGGGCTTGGAGGTGTTCGTTTCTTTTCTATTGTTTGTCTTCCTCAATTTCAGGTGCCAGTGGTGATCCACATGGGACTGGGAGTTTGAGCCATGATGATCTTGGAGCCAGGATTGCAGGCAGGGTGGTGCTTAGAATTGGAAGCTCTGAGAGTGCCTGAGCTAACTTAGGAACCTAATCCTTTTCCTCTTCTATGTGTTGGGGAAATGAGTTTATATAGTTGTGACTATACTTTCAAAGTAAATACTTCTGTTTAGAAGTCAATTTGACTGTCAGTGGCTAAATGGTACTGAGGTGTCAGAACTCACCCCCTATGCTTGGGGAAATACAATCTATCAGGGTTAGAGTCATTCGCAAAGAGCATCCCTTAATCCCCTAAGAGTACCAAAGCTTCTCAGGGAATTTCATGCTGGGCTGGCTTGCTGCACCATCCTGACTGCAATCCTGGTTCCAAGATCACCATGGCTCAAACTCCCAGTCCCATGTGTATCTCCTCTGGCACAAGAGGAGAAGAATGAAATCTAAGTTAGCTGGCCTAGTGCCAGGGTAATCTGCGTTATGTTCACAAACCTGGGTGGCAGGTGCTAAGATGGTCCTCATTTTATATGAAAAAATGGAGGCAGACAAAGGTTAAATGACTCATCCAGGGTCACAAAGCTAATAAGTGTCTGAGAAGATTTGAACTCAGATCTTCCTAACTCAGAGTCTTACATTCTATTCACTGTGTTACCTATTTCCTAAAATAAGAATGAAGAATTAAAACTAAAATTTTTGACCATAAATTAAGTGAAAGTTGAATTGAGAAACTGAGAAGGGATAGTAGTCAAGAATTGAAAATAGAGAAAAGACAAAGACTTTATATGAGTCTGAGTTGTTTCCTTCTCACCCAGCCTCGTGGAAAAGAAGACAGCTTCATAGTCTGTGGATAAAGGCATTGACTGGTGAGAGTTACTCGTGTTTTGGTTTTGGGACAGGTTTACTCATCATAACCCCTGCAGGAGACTGGAAGACAGAGTAGCAGGTGGCCTGAAATACAGCACTTCACCAAGGGATATGGGTAAAGCACAGACTGAAAAAACAGCATAAACTCTCCCAGGGGAGAGTCTTACTAACCACAGTACTCCTAATAGATGTATGGGGGTATTGAGTGTCCTTGAAGATGGCTGCATAGTTTAAGACTGGCTGGTCTAGAGGTAAACTGCTAAGATAAAAAGCAGCCTGGCAGGAAAGAGATGCAGAAGAAAGAGACCCAATGATAATCAGGTTAAGTCTGTAGAAGCTATACAGCACCAGAGGCATGCATTATACCTCTGTGTGTGCTCTGGTCATATATTTTTCCAATGACTATTTGCCTTTGCCAGTGAACTTTCTGTGTATTTGTAGAGTATTGAGCTTAATGGTTATCTTTGTGGGGTCCTGTTGTTACTATTTTTTTTCTTATTTCTATGTCATTAAAGCTTTTTTTGTGTATGTACGTGTGTTGGGCCGGGGGGAAGAACTGAACAAACCCTCCATCTGAGAAGTAAAGATCAATTCTTTTGTGGGGACTGGGAATTAAGGTTTGGAGAAGATTCTGACCCACTAAGTACCTAGAATAAGTGGTGGGTAGTTGGGGAATCCCTGGCGTAAGAGGATTATAATAGGGAATCATTTTAAATGTAAAATATGACAAATATTGACTCTTTCAACCCTTGATCCCATCCCTTTCTGTTTTATCCAGCAGATTGCTATATTCGATTTTCCCTGTCACCTTCAATCTTTCCTCTGTGTATAATCCTCTCCCTATTGCCTACATACTCATGTCTCTGTATCATCTAATCCAATTGCCCCTATTTGTGATTGTTCTATGTCTTTTCTCCTCTTCTCAGCTAAACTTATTCTCAGAAGTTTACCATCAATGTCCCTTCATCCTCTACACTAACTCTCCTCCAAAACTTAAGAAATCTAGCTTCTAATCTCTTCATTCTACTAAAATTGGTCCCTTCAAAGTTATCAATGATCTTTTAATTGACACATTTCTCACTCTTGAACCCTTTCACCATTCTATAGTATTTGGTATTATCACCTCCTTCTGGACACTTTCTATGTTTTCCTGATACTGCTCTCTCTGGGTTCTTTTCCTATCTGCCAAAACCATTTTTTTTTCTATTTCCTTGCTTGGTTCTTCATCCATGTTCTTCATTCACTCACTATGGGTATCTCTCAAAAACTCTGTCCTGGGACCCCTTCTCTTTTTTGGTCCATACACTCTCATTTGTAATCTCATCAGCTACTATGCATTCAATTATCATTTCTATGCAAAAGACTACTAGAACTATATACTTAGCCCTAGTCTCTTTGTTGAGCTACAGATATACATCTCCAACTGCCTCTTAGACATCTTGAATATTTTATAGGTATCTAAAACTTAACATGCACCAAAGAGAACATATCTTTTCTCCACAATCCTCACTTCCTCTAAAATTCCCTATTGCTGTCAAGGGCACCAACATTCTCTTAGTCACCCAAACTCACAACCTCAATGCCATCCTCAACTTCTCCCTTTCACTGTCTCTGCAGAACCAATGTCATGCCAAATGTTGTCATTTCTACCTTTATATTATCTTTCCTCGGTGTCCCCTTCTCTCTAGTCATGTAGCCACCCTCTTTGTGCAAACTTTAATCACCTTTTTCTTAGGCTACTACAGTAATGTTCTAATTAGTCAACTTACTACAAATTTCTTCTCACTCCAATTTATCCTCCTCTCAGCCCTTATAGTAAATTTTCTAAAGAGTAGGCCTAACCATGTCACTTCCTGCCACCCACCTACTCAGTGAGCTCCAGTGGGTCCCTGTTATTACCTGCATCATATATAAAGCCATCTGTTTACACATAAAACTCTTCATAATCCGACCCCTTCATTCAATTTTTTACACATTTTTCTTCTTCCCTCGCTCTACTATCCAACTTCACTGTTCTCTTGCAGTTTCTCAAGCATGACACACCATCTTCCATCTACATTCCTTTGCACTGGTCATTCCCCATACCCGGAGTGATCTATTCAAGTGATGTCAAACTCAAATAGAATAGATCCCCTCAGGCAATATAGACTGATAAAACCACAGATTAATATCATCTCCACTGTATTGTCTTTTTATTTACTTTGTTAAACATTTCCCAATCAGATTTTAGTCTGGTTTGGGGCTACACCTCTCAGTTCCTTGTTGGCCCCACAGCCTCTGACTCTTCCATAGTTTCCTTTCAGACTCAGCTCAAAATTCACCTTTCCCATCTCATCTCAGTGGCTAATGCTTCCTTTTTCTTGTTATTTTCATCTAAACTCTGTATATTTCTTATATGTACCTAGTTATTTACATGTTGTCTCTCTCATTATAATATATGCTCCTTAAAGTTAGAGACTGTTTTTTGTTTGTTTGACTTTTTTTTTTTTGCTTATCTTTGTATCCATATTGCTTAGCACAGTGCCTGGTCCATAGTAAGGAAATGCTTAATAAATGCTTATTGGTTAAATGATTGACTGACTAGCACAAAGTGCATTTGGGCTATATCACTGTGGGATTTTCCAACTCTAACACTGAATGATTCTCTGATTTTTATATGTAGAATTTTATAGTTGCATAGAGACAGGATTTCCTGTCACTGCCAGGAAAAAAATGTGATCTAATTTGGACATACATTTTTTGTTGATCCTTCTTAAATCATTCCTGCTACTTATTTAGCTGCCAATCTAATATTTTCCAAAAACTTCTTCCTCTCTGACCAGATCTGTCTTAAACTTTTCCTGATTTTCTGCTGTTTCCTTTCAGTCCTGGACTTAGCACAAATCCAAATCTTCTAACAAGTTTTCTTGGCTCTGCAGCAGTTTCTGAGGAATTCCATTCTGCCTCTTTTGGCTTAAAGTTGTGGAAAGAAAAAAGGAGATTTAGGAAGTGTATTTGAGCATGCCAATAGCCACATCATGTCTGCTAGGCTTTGTCCCCACATGTAGAATGGAGGGAACATGCAAAGTAAAGATTCAATCTCTAAAATGTCTTTTTTGCTTTGGTTTTCTATTGCTTTTTGCTTGGGCAGGTATAACCTATCAGACAATCATTTAACCATGCCCTCTGTGGGCAGGGCATTCTGACTTTAGTGTTATGGAAGGGGTCAAAGGAAATAAATAAGGGGAAAGGTCCTACCAGGCAATCCTATTATCCTGGTAGATCTCCAAACAGGGGGATATGGAGATCAACTATTTCCGTGTAGGGTGAAGTGGAATGTGTCTATTCATGTTGTTGCGTATCTCCAAAGGATCTTCCTTGAAGTTCACTTAAGAGGCAGCATCATAGGTTGAGAGCTAGGAAGGACCATGAAGGCTATCTGATCCCACCCATTCATTTTCTAGATGAAGATACCAAGAATCAGATAGGTTTTGTGACTTGCCTACAGTCACACAGGTTGTAAGTTTACAAGATAGAAGTTGAACCTTGGTCTTCTGACTCTAAATCCAGACCTCTTTCCCTTATATTATCCTACCTCTCGTTAGACCATTGGGATCTTGCTTCTGCAAACCAATTGGTCCTTATCATGTAATTATATTGTTATATCTCCTTTTAGCAGCGCAATGCTTTTCATATAAAAAATATTTTTCATTATCCACACATCTACTAGAGCATGTATTGTTACAAACAGGATTAGGGACAGAATTACGATGATAAAATTAAAAGCAATTGAGAAGACCTATCCTTGATTTCAACTTTTAGAAGCTATATTTGATTATCTACTTTTCTTCAGTTAATACAAAATCTCTGGCTATAGAAAAAAACAGCTTTCCATCATTTAGAGCAGATGAACAGATTTTTAAATCATGTGGGTAACAAAAGAGCAAGGGGATCCTTCCAAGTACGTTTGGAGAAAAAACAGATTTGTTTTACACAATCAGTTTTCAAAGAAAAAAAGATGCAAGAACAGACACTGTCCCCAGAGACTTTAAAGGTATATGCTGCCAAATGGAAAACAAGAGATTTATTGGGGAAATGCACTTAACCATCTTTTAATGCAATAAACAGACAAGGATATTTGAGCTTTGTCCCTAAGAAAAGTAAGTAAACATCACAGTGCCTTAATCTGTAACCTGAGCTTCCTTAGCCCAGGTAAGATTTGCCTATGGCAGCAGAGGCTGAAAAAGAACAAATGCATCACTGTAAAATGAGAACTGAATCAGAGAATGGCAAGTCTGGGAAAATAAAAATAAATACTGAAACACTTGGCAAATGAGGGCTATCCTTATATGTTCTCCAAGAAATCAGAAGTGTATATCAAATCAGAATGGAATGGGTTGAGGGTGGGGAAAGAGTTCTCTGAATTATCCACATTTTATCCTATGGATGCCCTTCTTCCTTCCTTCCCTCCTTCCTTCCTTCCTTCCTTCCTTCCTTCCTTCCTTCCTTCCTTCCTTCCTTCCTTCCTTCCTTCCTTCCTTCCTTCCTTCCTTCCTTCTTTCCTCCCTTCTGCATTAGAAGCATCAAGAATAAATAGTGTTATTTACCACTTTGTAGAATCAGACATAATTAACTTGGCTTTTACTAGCAGAGTACACTCTAGGAAAGTGGAAAATTACATAATTATTATATAATTCAGACAAATTTTGTCTCAATGTAATGGATAAATAAAGGTTTTTGATTAGTTATCCAGATGTTTCTATCAATTTTACCCATTACTTTGTTAGTGAAACTTGACTGCTTCCAATCTAGATTTAAAAATCAGTTTTTGGGGCAGCTAGGTGGCACTGGCCCTGAAGTCAAGAGGACCTGAGTTCAAATCCAGCCTCAGACCAAAAAAAAAAAAGCTTGACACGTACTAGCTGTGTGACCTAGGGAAAGTCACTTAACCCCAATTGCTTAAAAAAAAAAGATAAATAAATAAAATAAAAATCAGTTTTTAAAACTTTCATCTAAAAAAAAAGAAAGAATTTTCCCCAGAAATTCAACGTTGGTCATTGAATGTTTGCTTTGGTTGTAGGTTGGTGGAATCTAAACTCATGGAATCATTGATTTAGAGATGAAAGCAGTCTCAGAGGTCAACTAGTCCAACCCTGACCCACTTTAGAGATGAGCAAACTGAGGACCCAAGAGGCAAAGTGGAAGGCACCATGTCATACAGATAGTTAGCTGCAAGGCCAGGATATAGACCCAGGTCCTTTGCCTCTAAGTATATCACTTTTTCAGTGGTACCACATGGTACCTTCTCTGTTTCTAGCTTGTTTTCATCTTTATACTTTTTCAATAACTTATTTACAACTGAGCAACAGTACTAGAAATTGAATTCCTTGCCCTTTCCTCCTTCCACTTTTTACTTCATTTCGCCTTTTCCTATGTCTTATGTCTTTTAAGCTGCATCAGTTGGTTGAAATGAATGCCTGGCTAAGCAAATGCATGAAGTCAAGGAGCACACAGGAAAAAAAGAAAGCATGTGAGTTCTACCCTTCCCCCCCAATAAGGAGATAAAAAGAGGCTCCCCAGAACACAATCATGTGTAACTGAAAGACTGCTGCCAATATTGTGATCTGTACAATATCTCTGTCTTGTTCCACACTAACTAGAGTTAAAAGAAATTTCAACTCTTGATATGGTAAAACACATCTTCAAAGTTTCCCAATTAAAGTTTTCCAGAAAGAAGCTTGAAAGAAAAGAAAAACAGTTTGTTTATGATTAATGATTGGCTGGGACTCTCCCAGGTTATTGATTGAAAATTAACAATTCATACCACCTGAATAACCCTCCTACAGAACAAGCTCTGCCTCCCTTTATTTGTGCTAGGCATGGAGCCAGTTCTGTTTGACACCGATGGTGGCCCTCTCCTTGATGCTTTCTTTTTCCTTGGTGTCTGTGACACTGTTCTTTCCTGGTTTTCTTCCAAACTCTCTGACAGCTCTGTTTCAATCTTCATTGCTAATCCATTTTCTTTCTCCTTTTTCCCTGAGTTTGGGTATCCCCCACAGCTCCCTCTTGAGTCCCTTTCTTTGCTTCTTCTACTTTCTCTCCCTTGGCAATATCATCTATGCCCATTGGTTCAATTAACATCTCTATGGGGTTATGAAAGGGCAGTGTGGTATGTGGATAGGCTGCCTGACTTGAAGTGAGGAAGCCCTGAGTTTCAATCCTGCCTCAGGCATTTAATTCAGGCATCTTGTTCAGTCATTAGTCACATCCAATTCTTTGTCACCTGGGTAGACCATATCACTGGGTTTTCTTGGCAAAGATACTGGTTTTCCATTTCCTTCTCCAGCAGAATAAGACAAATAACAGTTAAATGTCTTAGCCAGTGTTACACAGCTAGTGTCCAGGGCCAGATTTGAACCCAGGTTTTCCTGACTCCAGGCCCAGTTCTCTATCCACTGAGCCATCTAGCTGCTGGCAACTTCTGTGTGACCTTGGGCAAATTATTTAACCTCTCTGGGCCTTAGTTTCCTCATCTGTAAAATGGGGAATTGGAGTGGATGACATTCAACTACATTTCCATGATCCCCATTTCCAATTTCTACCCTAAACTCCAATGTTAGAATACCAAAATCTGGGTGTCCATTTCCACCTGCATATCTCACTGGAACCTCAAATTCAAAATGTTTTAAAAGAAACTCTTCATCTGTTCCAGGCCTACACAACATATGACCAAAGGATTTCAGGCATCCCATAAAAATGTAGAAGATGTAAAAGAAAGTGAAGATATAGAAAGTTCTTTGTCTGTGTCCCACTTAACCCACCTTCCACTAGTCAGTATTGTGCCCATCATGTAACTTGGTGGTGGGTTGTCACTGTGTGCACTCTGTCCTGTTTATCACGTGACCCGTGGCAACCAACCATCTCTGCCTGTGTCTAGTCTGAGAGGAGAGAGAGTCATATGTTTTTTGTTGTTTTTGGTCATTATTTATGTTGAACAGGAACAAAGTGAGCGCAGCCACATGCCAACGTAACTGATATCTGCTATGTGATGAGTGATGGCAATGGGAGGGCTTCTTCCCCTCCCTCACTGTGTGGCCACCCTCCAAGTTACATGAGTGTCTGGTGCCTTCTCCAAGGTCAGACACTCAGTTCAGTATTTCTATGTATGTGAGCAGCTGCTGTGGAAATTTTTGGTTCCAACATTAAAGTTTTTGGGGTAACTTTGTAAAATGGGTGATAAAAAGAAACAGAAGATTGAATCAGAACATAGAGTGTTTAATCTGGAGTAGACAGATATACTTGTTCACTTACATGAGAGAATGAGAAGTAATAGCCATTCGAAGGAATACAATATTTATCACCATTTTGAATGAAAACATCCTGACTTAAGCAAATTGGACAACAATGAAAAACAAATAAAAGTCTCCAAATTGTTGAAAAATCTCAGTGGGGAGCAACAGTTTTTCAAAAAAGTAAACTCAGAAAATGAGGCAGTTGCTAAGGTTAGTTTTCAGATTTCTAAAGAAATCAATTTCAAACATGATTCTGGAGTTCAATGAACTGATCGCTGACAAGAAGTGTAATATATTCCATTAACTAAGTGCAAAAAGAAAGAAAACCTGAAAAATGTATTAAAATTTGTTCTACTTAGCAAAATAATTTTTTAACATTAATGTGATTTCATGATAAAAATTTTAAGTAATAAGTGTAATTAATTGATATTAATTGAAATTTCCTTTTATAAAACATGGTTTATTTGTAAAATAGTTTAATCATTAATTATACCTTGGAAAATGAACCACTAAAAATATATCTGTGTCCTGAAGAAGTTTAGCCTATTTTAATTCTGGCCCCTACCTACTACCAAGTTATTCAGATCTGATCTACTCAAAAACTTACCTATCTTTCCTATTTCTGTTTATCACACCACCATTTTCCAAATCACCAAGGCTCAAAAATCTCAATCATCTTTGATATTTCACCCTTCCTCACCTCCTATATCCAGTAGTTGCCAATTTCAATTAATTCTTCCTCCAAAATGTCTCTCCCATCTATGCCCTCTATTTAATTTCCTTTACTGACACCTTTGCTCAGTGTTTTGTGGCATCTTATCAGGGCTCTCATAATAGCTCCCAAGTGGTCTTCCAGCCTTTTCTCATAGGATCATAGATTGAAAGCTGGAAAGATCTTCAGAAACCATTTATCCCAATGTCCTTATTTTATGAGTAAAGTTACTGAGGTGCAGGGAAATTATTACTTTCCCAAAGTTATCAGGTACTAAGAATCATACATGGGATTTGAACCCATGCCCTCTGACCAGAGACAATTTTAAAAAATCTATTGTACCACACTGTTTCTTCCATCTCCAATCTAACTTTTACAGCGCTACTAAAGCTCCCTCCTCCCTCCTGAAAAATTTTTGGTGACTCACCATTACCTACATGATAAAATACAAACTCCTTTGCCTAGAATTTATGATCCCCCAAAGCCTGATTGCAGCATATCTTTTTCAGCTATTATGTCTAGGTCTCACAACCACACCCTGAATGTAACATGTCGTACAAATGTCATTTCAGAGATATAGCATTTATAAGATGAATATGCATCTATGTATGAATGAAAAGTACTTATACATTTACTACATATCACTGGGGAAGCAAATATGAAAATGGGATAGTCTTTGCCCTAGAGATATTTACATTCTAATGGATGAGGCAAAATACACAGGGGAACATTTTTATCTTTTCTTTCTTTCGTTTAGACTATCACATGCTTGAATAGTTACCAAAAAAGGTCATATTATCCCAGATTCACTAACATAACTGATTCCCTTCTAAGCAATGGATAAAAATACCTATGGTATTTGCATAATGGCATACAACTTGATGAGTGTCTATGGCATCCATCTCTTAGGATGTATATCAAGCACAAGTAATGCAGATGGACAGTAACCCAGGCACCAAATCGATGGGGAAGAATAGAATGGGTTTGACTTAAATTTGGGAATTGTATAAAGACTCTGATGATCCCAAGAACTCTCCTTTGCAGAAAAGCACATATTTTTAACATAAATATTTTTGTTATTGTTATATAGCATATATAATATAATACATATAATGATAATATAATGATAATGTTGTTATTGCATGATTTTGATTCAACAGGCAATGGTGCTATGGGCAATAGGTTCAAGTCGGTACAGCACAGTTCCCATGATGACCTATATTGGGAGTGTTGTATGTTGCAAAAGAAAGTGGGACTTGGATAACCTGCATGTGGTACTGGTACCTAGAATAACTCTAGCACTTTAGGTAGATACTCTATGGAGAGTATATAGAAGAAAATGGACAAGATCCTTACTGGATAGGAAGCATGGATAGGTTGTAGTCTGGAATCATGGGGAAAATATTTAATTAATGAGATTATAGATCTGCTGGAACATCAATTCCCTCCAGATCCTTTGCTACCCTCTAGATACTAGTGCCTTCTCACTCCCCAAAATTACATGGAACTTTTTAATATACTTATAAAGGTACATGTTATTTCCTCTAAATGAATGTAAGCTTATTGAGGGCAAGGATTGTTCCATTTTCAACTTTGTATTCCCAGTATCTAGCATACCTGTCATGAAGTAGGAGTTCCATAAATGTTTTAAAGGGATGAATGGATGAATGAATTCAACACTGTTCTTTCTCCTTTATTAGATAAGTATTAAGCAATGATAAAAATTCCTAAGTATTCTAAACTGCCTAACTCTAGAGCTCACATTTTCTCATTTAATTTAGTTCAGTTAACTTAAGTTATAACTATGCACTATTGATTAAGTATAATGACACAGATTTCTTCATTGCCCTTCACAGAACCCAGAAGAAGAAAAAATAAACCTGATAAGATATCCTATTAGAGACTCTTGCTAATATGGAATTACCTTCCAGGATTTAAGGTCTTAAACGAGCTTTGCTATATGAGAAAAACAAGCATACACACCACACTTTTCTTCAGGGTTAGCAGACTAGGTCCCATGATCTGGTTCAGTACCAACTTTTTAAACTTCTGTCCCTCCATAGAATCTGTTATATATTCTAAAAATACTTCAAATACTTAAATGAAAAAAAAACATAGTCACTTTGGAAAATAATTTCAATCCAGAACGTCATTATTGGGAATGAGTTTATGACATTTCTGTTATGGGATCATATTAGATAATTTCGGATGGGTTCAACACAATGAACTTTTTCTAATTATGGAAAAGGAATGGTTGATCACATTTCCAAATGAAAGAAATGAATTTTAAAAAAAATCTCTCCAAGAGTTCTTAGAGTAATCAGTTGATTACAAAGGAAAAAGAAATCACTTTCAATTTCCCAGAGCTTTCACCTTTGAACCATATTCACTTAGAAAGTGTCATAACAAATCATCATGTAGGGCAGTCCATTCCCGCTGAATGGGGGAATAGAGCAAAATGGTCTACTTCTTTAAATATATAATGGAATTTAGACTTACACTGAAAGACATCTAATCCTAAAAAAACTTGGGAAAATGCAATTCCATTTTAGTACCTCATATCTTTTTCTCCTTTATCTCATCTCTATGCTCGGGGTTTGGTTAGAATGGGTCGGGATGGTCCCAAGGACTAACCTAAACCTCACAGACCACTAAATAGCAACCTGATCTCCTAGGGGTACTCTGTAATTTGTTTCCCTGGGATTCATCCTAATACCCAAGGGCAGCTAGCAACAGGAGAAGATCTCCAAAGAGAACCCAGGCTAACCTATTCTGGACTAGAAATCAAAGCCTTAACCCAGAACAGAAGTGCCCACAGGAATGTATCGAGTAATGTGGTTGTTCAGTTTGTTTTATTTGAGTCCATCAGTTAGCAGTTCAGTAGACCTTTCTTTAGCCATACCCTTCCAAAATCTTGAAGTAGGGGCATCACTATTAATATGATGTTACTAACATAACTTTGTAAGTTTTCTAGCTATTCATTAATATTAATTTGATCCTTCAATTACTTTCATCTGGTCTATTTTGTGTCTGAAATATATTAGATACATGTCTCCCCAAGAATTTCTTTGGATGTTTGTTCACACCCCATACAACCCATGCCAAAAGATTATACAAAGAAGATGGAAAACACATCATGATAGTACATCGAATTTCTCAAGAAAGGGAACAAAAGGGCGAATGGACAATCTGGAATCAAGGAGAAAGGAGATTCTCCTTTCTTTTTAGTGTAAGATTTTTTCGTATGAGGTACAAAGCCTAGAAATACTTTCACTCAAAGTGTTTGTCAGTGTCATGGAGAGTATCTAGTACAAAATCCGACTGAAAAAGGGATTTCTAATTAGTCACAAGTTTCTCCAGTGATCCTCATCTCAAATAATAATACATTGATAGTATTGTGTCTTAGAACTTTTGAAGTTCTCCAGGAGATTAGATTAGCTGTTCACATGGGAAAACCAAAATGAATAAAAAAAATATGGATTACTATAACTAGGTATAACTAGGCCAGGTAGTCCCCTGATTTGGTTCGTACTATTTTTACGAACAAACAAACAAAAAAAAGCACTATTGTATAAAACAAAGAGGATTGGATTTGAAATCAGAAGAGTGATTTAAATACTACTCTGTCACTTATTGTACAGTCTTGAGAGAAGGTCACTTAGCCTCTCTCTTTGACTCAGTTTTTTAATATATAAACTCAGGATATTAACACTTGCAATGCCTACACTAGAGAGTGGATATAAGGATTGAATATCATAAACTTTACAGTACTATATAAATATCACTTGTTCTTTTCTTTCATCATCATCATCATCTTCATCATCATCATGTTGGACAGGTCCCAGAGATAGGCAAATAATTAGATTCAGAATTTAAGAGGAAAACTAATTTCAGGAAGACTACATAGCAGAACTGATACAAAATTTTTAATGGTGATTAACTACTTAGGACCAGAAAAGCCCATCTTTTTATTTGTTTTTTTTTAATTAATTAATTTATTTTTAGTTTTTAACATTCACTTTCATAAGGTTTTGAGTTTTAAATTTTCTCCCCCTCCTTCTCTGCCTCCCTCTCCAAGACAGCATGAAACTTGATATAGGCTATACATATGCATTCCTATTAAACATATCTTCACATTAGTCGTGTTTTAAAGAAGAATTAGAACCAGTAAGAGGAACCATAAGAAAGAAGAAACAAAACAAAACAGAAGAAAACAAAAAGCAAATAGTACGCTTCAATCTTTCTTTCTCTGGATGTGGATATCATTTTCCATCATGAGACTTAGATCCTTGCATTTCTGAGAAGAGCTAAGTCTATCAAAATTAGTCATCACACAGCATGGCTGTTATTGTGTACAATGTTCTCCTGGTTCTGCTCACTTCACTCAGCATCAGTCCATACAAGTCTTTCCAGGTATTTATGAATTCTGCTAGCTCTTCATTTCTTATTACACAATAGTATTCCACTACATTCATATACCACAACTTATTCAGCCACTCCCCAATTGATAGGCATTCCCTCAATTTCCAATTCTTTGACACCACAAAAAGAGCTGCTATAAATATGTTTGTACATGTGTGTTCTTTCCCATTTTTTATGATCTCTTTGGCATACAGCCCTAGAAGTGCTATTGCTGGGTCAAAGAATATACACATTTTTATAGCCTTTCAAGCATAGTTCCAAATTGCTCTCCAAAATGGTTGGATCAGTTCACAACTCCACCAACCATGCATTGGTGTGCCAATTTTTCAATGTCTTCCCCAACATTTATCATTTTCCTGTTTTGTCATGTTAGCCAATCTGATAAGTATGATATGGTACCTCAAAGTTGCTTTGATTTGCATATCTCTAATCAATAGTGATTCAAAACATTTTTTTATGTGACTATAGATAGCTTTAATTTCTTCATCTGAAAACTGCCTGTTCATATCCTTTGATCATTTATCAATTGGGCAATGACTTGTATTCTTATACATTTGACTTAAATGAGGCCCTTATCAGAGACACTGGTTATAAAAATTGTTTCCCAGTTTTCTGCTTCCCTCCTAATCTTGGTTGCATTGGCTTTGTTTGTACAAAAACTTTTCAATTTAATGTAAACAAAATTATCCATTTTGCATTTCATGTTATTCTGTATCTGTAGTTTGGTAGTAAATTCTTGCATTCTCCATCAATCTGACAGGTAAACTATTCCTTGCTCTCCCAGTTTGCTTATAGTATCAGCCTTTATATCTAAATCATGAACCCACTGTGACTTTATTTTGGTAGATGGTGTAAGATTTTGGTCTATGCCTAGTTTCTGCCATGCTCTTTTCCAGTTTTCCCAGCATTTTTTGTCAAACAGTGAGTTTTTATCCCAGAAGCTGGGGTCTTTGGGTTTATCAAATAATAGATTACTATAGTCATTGACTACTGTGTCTTGTGTACCTAACCTATTCCACTGATCCACCACTCTATTTCTTAGCCAGTACCAAGTAGTTTTGATGATTGCTGCTTTATAATACAATTTAAGATCTGACATGGCTAGGCCACCTTCCCCTGCATTTCTTTTCATTAGTTCCCTTGATATTCTGGACCTTTCGTTCTTCCAGGTGAATGTTGTTATTGCTTTTTCTAGTGCTATAAAATATTTTTTGGTAGCTTGATTGGTGTGGCACTGAATAAATAAATTAATGTAGGTAGAATTGTCATTTTTATTATATTAGCTTACTCATGAGTAACTGATGTTCTTCCAATTATTTAGATGTGACTTTATTTATGTGAAAAGTGTTTTGTAATTAATTGTGTTCATATAATTCCTGTGTTTGTTTTGACAGGTATACTCCTTAATATTTTACAATGTTCATAGTAACTTTAAAAGAGATTTCTCTTTTTATCTCTTGCTGTTGGGCTTTATTAGTAATATATAGAAATACTGATAATTTATGTGGGTTTATTTTATATCCTGCTACTTTGCCAGAATTATTTATTATTTCAATTAGTTTTTTACTTGATTCTCCAGGACTCTCTACGTATATCATCATTTCATTGGCAAAGAGTGATAACCTTTGTTTCTTCTTTGCCTATTCTAATACCTTCAGTTTCTTTTTCTTCTCTTATTTCTAAAGCTAATGTTTCTAGTAATATATTGAACAAGTCCATCTTTTTAGCATAAATATTTTTTCAAGTGATATCATATGGCTTTAACTCATGCAGCACGATGGTCTTATAAGAATCATAATTACAGGTGACACAATAAGCAATGAAAACCTCATGTTAGCTGCAAGTAGTTAACCAACAATGAGAATTCTCTAAGAAGTAGTGTAAGGACTCATCCATGACATAGTGGCCCTTAAAAGGCCATATTACACAATTAAAGTATCACGGAACCACAGTCAGTATAACACAAGATCTAGCATCTTCTACCTTAAAGGACTGGAGGGCTTGGAATATGATATTTCAGAGAGCAAAGGAGCTAGGATTACAACCAAGAATCACCTACCCATCAAAACTAAGTGCAATCCTTCGGGGGGGAATGGAAATTCAATGAGATAGAGGACTTTCAAGCATTCTTGATGAAAAGATCAGAGCGAAATAGAAACTTTGACTTTCAAATATAAAGCTCAAGAGAAGCGTGAAAATGTAAGCAGGAATGGGAAATAATAAGAGACTTAATAAGGTTAAACTGCTTATCTTCCTAAGTCGGGGGAGGATATTTGTAACTCATAAGACCTTTGTCACTATTAGGCTACTTAGGGGGAAGTATATATATAGAGAGAGTAAAAGTGTGAGTTGAATATGGGTTGATAGAGGAATGTACTGGGAGAAAGACAAAGGGAAGGGTAGAATGGTATAACTTATCTTACATAAAAGAGACAAGAAAAAGCTTTTACAGTGGAAAGGAAGAGGGAGAGGTGAGAGAAAGTGAGTGAACTTTACTCTCATCACAATGAACTCAAAGAGAGAATAACATGCACACTCAATTGGTTATAGAAATCTATCTTACCCTTCAGGAAAGTAGAAGGTGGAGGGGATAAGAGAAGGAGGTAAGGGGCAGTGAGAGAAAGGAGGGCAGATTGGGTGAGGGAGTAGTCAGAAGCAAAACACTTTTGAGGAAGACAGGATGAAAGAAGAGAGAGAACAGAATAAATGGGGGGATAGGGTGGAGGCAAATATGGTTAGCAATAGTAACTGTAAAAAAAAAATTGAAGCAAGTTTCTCTGATAAAGGTCTCATTTCTCAGACATAGAGAGAACAGAGTCAAGTTTATGAAAATGAGAGCCATTCCTTGACTGATAAATGATCAAAAGATATGAACAGTTTTCAGATGAAGTAATCAAAGCTATGTATAGCCAATGAAAAAATATTCTAACTAAATATTGATTGGAGAAATGGAAATCAAAACAGTTCTGAGGTATTATCTCATACTTATTAGATTGGCTAATAGGACAGAAAAGGTAAAGAACAAATGGTGGAGGAGATATGGGGAAAATGAGACATTAATGCACTGTTGGTGGACTTATTACTAATTCCACCATTCTGTAGAGCAATGTGGAACTATGCACAAAGAGCTCTAAAACCATGAATACCTTTTGACCTAGTAATACCACTACTAGGTCTGTATCCTAAAAGAGATAAAAAACAAAAAGGAAAAGGACCTATATGTACAAAAATATTTATAGCAGCTCATTTCTGGTGGCAAAGAATTAGAAATTGAGGAGATGCCCATCAGTTGAGGAGTGCCTGAACAAGTTGTGGTATGTGATTATGATGGAATACTGTAAGAAATGATGAGCAGGATGTTCTCAGCAAAACCTGAAAAGACTTGCATGGGCTCATGCAAAGTGCATTGTACTGTGTACGAAGTAACAGCAATATTGTGGGATGATGAGCTGGGAATAATTTAGCTATTCTCAGCATTACAACGATCTAAGACAACTCTGAAGGACTTATGATGAAAAATGCTCTCCATCCCCAAAGAAAGAACTGATGGTCTCTGAATACAGATTGAAGCGTACTTTTTAAACTTTATTTATTTTTCTTGAGTTTTTTTGTCTATGTTTTCTTTCACAACATGATTAATACAGATTGCTTGTCTTCTCAATGAAAAATAAAAATAAAATACTTTCAAAATAAAAAAGTCATGTTACAATAACTAAGATATAATATATGGCAAGCTTGAATGCTACATTTATACCCATGCAATAGTCAAAGAAAAATATGAAGATCTCTAGCATGTCTGGGTTGAGCTACTATGGAGAACTTTGAGGCAGCAAGGAATGGTGATTAGATTCTTGGCCTTAAAGTCAAGAAGACATGTATTCAAATCCTGCCTCAGACACTTACTATGTGACCTTTATCAAGTCACTTCTCATGGTTTCAATTTCCCATCTGTAAAATTAGAGCATTAGACTAGAAAGTCTCTAATGTCCCGTCTAGCTAAAGTCTATGATCCCATGACTTTTACAAAGATATAGGTAAAAATCATAAATATCTAAAAGGCATGAATGTGTTTCAACCTGTAGTAGTGGTGGGGCTATCCACAGTGCTGGGATCTATGCAAATGGAGGAGTAAGATATAAACATACTGCCATACAGCTGAATGACTTCCTAAAAAAAACAATTCTTTAAGTTGGTGGCTTGTTCAGGGAAGTATACCACGGTGCTGACTGATTATGGCTTTTCACTGTTGTAGTCTTAGAAAACCAACTTTGTGAGGTCATAGTCAACAAAGAATCCATTCATCTGGTCTAAATACTAGTTTACCACAAGATTCAGTTACCCAATATCTTTTCATTACCACACCCATAGTTGGATGTGCATTTCCTGAGTTAAGTGACTTTAGTTCCCAAATATGATACCAGAATAAAAATATATGAGGGGCAGAGGAAGAGAAAGAGGAGGGAGTAAAAAAAGAAAACCCAAAACTTCCCACACATGAAGCATCATCATAAAATATACAGGCAAAAGAGGAGTCCTGTTTAAACAGCACGTGACATTATAGGAACCACAAAAGCTTGAAAATACTAATTTTTGCATTAAAGCATCCCTCAAAACCCCAAACCAATAGTTTCAAACTGTGGTTTTCATATACTATTAAATGATCTATAATAAGCAACATTCAGAATCAGCACAAAGCCTAATTATAGAATATCTTTGCTGGGGCTGCTTCTATTTACATCTTCCAAACCACGGAAGTGAATACTGCAGACATTCCCAAGGCGTCAGCATCTTCTTGCCTATTTTCTTAACTTTCTGACTACCTTTGAACTTTCTGTGAAATCTTCCCTTTGAAAACATAGTGGCTAGATGTTTTCAGTTGGAGGGCAATTTTGGTTTATAACATTGATCCCCCACCAGTCAACAGTGCATTTCCTAAAATACTGAGCATCAGAAACATAAACTCAGATGTAAAAACAAACAAAAGCAGCTATTCCATAATTATGATAAACAGCATTCAGTTTGTTTCGGATGAGTTCGAAATCTTAGGAAATCATACGAGTTTTCTTGTGTCTTTCTTCAGTAAAATAGGAAAAGAATGCAGAGTAACAAAAGATATATACTAGGCTGTTCTCTCTATCACTCCATAGGCTGGGGCCAAATCATTGAATCTCAGAGTTGGAAGGGATAATAACAGCACAGACCATATATGAACCAAAACAATCCTTTTAAGACAAGGTTTCTTAAACTTTTGTGAGTCTAGTGAAGCCTATGGATCCCTTCACAGAATAATTTTTTAAAATGAATAACACAATACATGAGATTACAAAAGGAAACCAGTTATGTTGAAATACAGTTAAAAAAAAAAGTTTAGAGACCCCAGGTTAAGAACTCCTGCTTTGGGAAGTAATCAGCTTGGGTGGTTGTGTTGTGTGTATGACTTGTCCTTTTTTCTTTTTTTCTTTTCTTTTCTTTTTTTTTTTTGCTTTTTGTTGAGGCAATTGGGGTTAAGTGACTTGCCCAGGGTCACACAGCTAGTTAAGTGTCAAGTGTCTGAGGCCAGATTTGAACTCAGGAACTCCTGACTCCAAGGCTGGAGCTCTATGCACTGCGCCACCTAGCTGCCCCAGCTTGTCCTTTGTTCTTGAAGAGGACCATGACATCAGGGAGGTGATACTTGACTATACTTAAAGTAAGTAAGATAACCTACTATCTTCCAAGGCAGTCCATTACACATTTGAATGGTTCTAAGTGTTAGTAAGCTCATCCTCATCTTCAGTCTAAATATGATCCTTACCTGGTTCTCCTAGTTCTGATCTCTGGAACCAAAATGGAACAAACACAGTCTCTCTTCCACATCATAGCCATCTAAGGACTGAAGATTGCTATCATACTTCCCAGAATTTTCTCTTCTCCAGGTTATACATGCTCAGATCTGTCAAATGATGTTCTGATATCATGATATCAAAGCTCTTTGCCATCCTGATTGGCCTCTTCTGGATACTCAGATTTACCATTGCCACTTTTAAAATGTGGTATCCAATGCCAAATAGGAGATTCTTCATGTGATCTTCCCAGAAATACTCTATAGAAGATCCAATGTACTCAAGGACCTTCTCTGGCTCTTTCCAACATCACCCACAAGAAGAGAGAACTACTGTTATATAAAATTTATCTTTACGTGAAGGATGACTGAAAATTGGTCTAAAAAAGCAGGTTGAGCCCAAATTAGAGAGAATAACATGCCTTTTGAATTTCATCACACAATAGATCATGAAAATGAATTTATTTAGCACCTACTGTATGCCAGGAACTATGCTAAGCATTGAGAATACTAGCAGAAATTAAATAGGTTCTACCCAAACGTAGCATATGCTCCTTGGGTTAAGGGAGGCAAATAGGGTAGCATGTTCACAGAACAATAAATAATATATAGACACAGATATAGATGGATCTGAGGCAGCTAGGTGGTGCAGCAGGTAGAGCACCAAGCCTAGAATCAGAAAGTTCTGAGTTCAAATTTGGTCTCGGACACTAGCTGTGTGACATTGGGCAAGTCACTTAACCCTTATTTGCCTAAATTTTTCTGCTGTAAAAATCAGGACACACTCGAGAAGGAAATGGCAAAGCACTCCAATATTTATGCACACACACACACACACACACACACACACACACACACATGCACATGCACACACTCACATGTATAGTTTTTTTCTCTAGGGATGAGGGCACTAACAACTGAGGCAATCAGGTCAGGTTTCCTCTAGGAAAATGTATTTGGCTTAAGCTTCAAAGAGAGCTAGTGATTCCATGAGAATGGGAGCACATTCTAGAACTAGGAAGCAGCATATTGAGAGGCACAGGGATGAAAGATGGAATGTTGCAAGTTTCAGTTTGATTAGTATATATATATATATATATATATATATATATATATATATATATATATATATATATATATATATATATATATATATAGTACATGAAATGGTCTAATGTATGATCAACTTTGAAAGATTAGCTTCTTTCAGATTGTGAAAGGCTTTAAATGTGAATGTGAGGACTTTGTATTTATATTTAATCCCAGAGTTAATAGGCAGCCTAGGGTTTTTTAAAATTTATTTGAGTTTTTTTTTTTAAGTAACAAGTTAATTGGCAAATAGTGATAGGAATTTTTGCTTTCAATTAATCAAATTGGAAATAACAGCATAAGTTTGCTCTTTTGTGGGTAATTTATCTTTTACAAAACAGATTTTTTTTTCTGTAATCCTTGAAAGGAATTAACATTGGAACTTTCATCATTAAAACTGGTTGAGAAATCTGGAGTAGTTAAGATGACCAGATAAAGTTTTTCATTCATTCATTCATTCAACATATTTGTTAAGCAGCTGCTATGGGTGAAGCATTATGTTGGTAAGGGAGAAAGTTCAAGTTGACCGTAAGCCATACTATCTGCCCCCGTCCAGCTCACAGGCTGGTACAAGGTTAAAAGATGCAAACACTGATGAAAATATCATGCGATATACACACAATATCATATTATAATTGTATCAGCAAGTCTTGAGCAATGTGCTTTGTTAGGCTTAAGGAAAAATGTTATTATCTAGGAGTGTTGAAGAAGAATTAATGGAAAAGATATTTTTTGTTGAACTTTAAAGGATGTATAGGAATTCAGCAGGTGAAAAAATTAGGAAAGGGAGAACATTCTAGACATAATATCAATGTTTTAGAGCTCCCGAGGGCTGTAGGAACCATTGAGACTACTTGCCCCATTTTATAGATGAGAAATATAGGGCACATGAAGGTTAAGTAACTCACCAAAGTCATACAGCTAATAGACATCAGAGCTGAGAGAGCCCAGAGCCTGTTCAGAAGGTAGAGAGTAATCTAGCCCTGAGGGGGAGAAATATAGATAAATCTCTAAAGAAAGGTGGCAAAAAATTTTAGAGGGCCTTGAATGTCAGACTAAAGTTTGAATTTTCCTTTGATCAAAACCCTTCAAAACTTGTTATTATCTAATAAGTTTTTCCTGGCCACATCTATGCAGTAGAGAGATTATACTGATAGTGGCATGAAGAAAAGATTGGAGGAGGCAGAGTGTGGAGCAGAAGATGAAGCCAAGAACTATTCTAGCAAATTTGTAGATACACACTTGTCCTTTTTCCCCATGGGTCAGTAATGACATCTTGAGTTGTCAATAGATAGCGTGGGAACACATGACACGGACCAGTTATTCTTAATTTGTTTTTAGCCCAGACCCACATGAGGACTTCATGTTTATTTAAACCAAGCTAAACTTAACAAAAATAAAACAAAACAACAAACAAAAAAAGTAGCTGAGTGGAAGGCCCTCACCGTGGTAGTTCTAACTTTCCCCTCTAACCTTATTACTCATTGTTCCCCTAACATACATTATGTGCAGCCCAGGTCAATTGACCTTTTTAACTTTCCTAAAGACCTTCACAAACCTGGTCCCAACCTTCATCTCCAAATGTATTATGAATTACTTTCTTTTCAGTCTTCTGAGATCTAGCTAGACTGGCCTTCTAGCTGTTCTTCACACTCCACTTCACACTTTACCTCTCCCATTTCTTTGTCTTTGTCCTGGCAGTCACCCATGCCTAGAAAGCACTCCTTCCTTACTGCTTACTCTTAGAATCCTTAGTTTCTTTCAAAGTTCAGTTCAGGTACCATCTCCTAAAGGAACCTCTATTCTTCCCCACAGTAACTAGTATCTTCTCCCAAAATTATCTCACATCTATTTTTATACAACAATTATAATGATATATATATATAATGTATATATATGTATATACTCATAAATGCATATGTGTTTATGCATGTATACACAAACACACATCTCCCTTTCCCTTTCCTTCCCTCCCTATCTCTCCATGTCTTTCTCTCTCTGTCTCTGTCTCTCTCTCTCTCTTTCTTTCTGTTGTTTCCTCTGGCTAGCATGCCAACTCTATTAGAGCAGAAAATGTTTTGGCCTTTACATTTCTAGTTACTGGCACATAGTAGGCCATTAATTATTTCTCGCTAATGGATTCATTGACTGATAGAGAAGGAATGACTTAGAACTTGATCTTTCTGAAGAAAGGAAAATAAAGCATATTTTATAGGTGCTTCTTTCTGGGTAACAAAATGCATATACAGTATATCAGTTCATGTGTGTGAATTTCATACCGTATCCCTCTCTATAAAAAATATGTCTGTTGGGGGAGAGGAAGAATGTGTTCATCAGATATGGATAAAATGTTAAAAAATCCAATTTTGTTGCCATGAAGTCTATAGTAAACACCTGAGCAGACTCCTGGGGTGGCAAGTTTTTCTTCCCTCCCAATGCTGTGATCCATCCCCTTTTGTTGCTGGCATCTAAACTCCTAGCATCAAGCTTTGGCTAATCCTCAATAGTTTTGCACTGCAAAGAACAGCACAAGATTAGAGTTCAGTATTAACCCTAAACTGGATTTAATTTTAACTTATTGAATAGTTGAAGATCTGAGGACTGATGTGAAATCCTCTCCACTATTAGTGGGTAGAACATTTCTTTACTGTGAATACAGGCAGGGAGCAGCTGGGAAAGGGTGACTAGCTTGTGGCTTCTATTGTTTATGGGTTTTCAGTTTTATCGGCAAACAAGCTGGTGATGTTTATAAAATCTATATTGGGCTGATGGTCTGAATATTGTGAATAAAGAAAAGTTCCAAGTCAGTGGTGGCCCAGCTGGGCATACAGAAGGTACCACATGTTAAAACAGGCGCACATTTAATGAATGTGCCATTAAATGCTGTTTATTTCAATGAGCCTCCTAAAGAGTTTCCTATGCAATAAGAATAAAATTGGTGCAATCAACACAATGCCATTGGGAGATGGTGGATTTAAATAGTTTGTTGCATAGCACCAATGACAAATGAAGAAGAAGTAAGGTAAATGCTGTCAGTATTGAGATAAATAACTGGAAGAGGAAGTGGGTTGATCATATTGTAGAAGTGAGGCATAACAGATGGACAGCCCACCTGGTGTACTGGTACCTATAGGATATTGAAAGACATAAAGGAAGTTCTCTGATATGTCAAGGTGGAACCCTGTGAAGGATTTACAGGAATGGACAAAGTCACACAAGATGAGGAAGGGTAGATGAGTCACTATCTGCAATATTGAAGGGAATGAACTGATGAAATCACAGATGAACTAAAGACATTGAAAGAAAAGGACACTGGGAAGGAACAACTATTAAGCACCAGCTATGCACCCGGTAGCATGCCAAGTACTTTACAGATATAATCTCATTTTAACATCACAATAACTATGAGGTAGGTGCTATTTTTACAGTTGAAGAAGCTGAGAGAAACAGAGGTTAAGTGACTTGCCCAGGATCATACAGTCTGTTTGAGGTCAGATTTGAATTCAGGTCTTCCTGACTCCAGGCACAGCATTTTATCCATGGTATCACCTTGGATAAATAAAATTGCTCTTCTGGAATGAATAATTTAGCTTAACTCTTTCAGAGAAGGATGTCCTGGATGTAATTAGAGGACTGTGATGAAGATAGAAGGACTGGTATAATCTGAGGGTGTGGATTTTCCATCAATAACTGAAAGCTGACTTTCCACTGAGTATATTACATCCCTGTCAACACATTATATTAGTGGCTGTTCTTTAACCAATTCCCCATGGCTCTCAGTTACCATGAATGGTGTCATCATAGCTCCTTGTTCACAATGGCTATATCCATTCTATTGTTCTGTATTAATGACTTAGAAACCAGAATTTTTAATAGCATTTGAAATACACAGCATCTTCATTGATCACTCAGTGCCTAATTATGAATGTTATTTCCCTTCCATCAGCACCCAAAAGTTCAGTTATCATCACTATACAGTTGACTCCTAGGTTTCTATAGTATAGCTCCCTTGAACTCCAAACTCACATCTCATAGGTATTTCAAAGTCTGCATGGCCAAAAGATAATTTGTTACCTTTCCCAACTAAATGCATCCTTTTTCCAAACTTCCCCATTTCTGTTTAGGACAGTGGCATCCTTTTTGTCACCCAGATTCACAGCATATGAATCACAATTGATTCTTCCCCACTTTTAGCTCCATATCTATTCAGTGGCTAAATATTATTAATTCTTCTTTCATAGCATTTTTCTCCTGTTAACTCCTCAACACTATAAATTTCAGAGAAAGTACATAATTGTATTGGTGGATGGAGTTTCCTCATCTAGGAGTTCCCTATACCAATAGAATCACAGGTACAGTCCCTATCCCTATTCTTCTTCTCTCAATTCATACAAATTCAATTCCAGCTCAAGTCTTCATCAACTCTCATCTGGCAGATTTTAAGAGGTCTTACCTGTTCTCTCTTGTTTCAATTTCTTCCCTCTCCAGACTATTCTCAACACTGCTGCCAAAGTAATCATACTAAAGCACAGGTATGTCCTTGTCACTGCTCCGAACCTTCAGTGGCTCCCTGTTACTTATGGGATGAATAATCCCTAGCCTATCATTGAAGTAATTTCAGAATCTGCTTTCCTTTATCTACCTTTATTGATTGATTTTTATTATTCTCCTCCAGAAATTCTGTGTCAAGGGCTAAATAGAATATTGATTATTCCCTGAACCAAATACTCCATCTGAATACTTCAGGTGGCATTTCTGTGAACTCACATAATCTGTAACCCATGCCTTCAATGCATGCTGTCCTCATTTCTGATGCTCGTTAACCTTTTCATGAATAGTTTTACTCAGTTTCCACTTTCTCTATGGTGCCTTCAATGATCTCCTCAGTTATTAATATTCTCTTCCTCCTCAGTTTTACTTATAATTTATTTATATGTACAAATATATTATTCCAGTAGAATATAATCTCCTTGAGGGTAGTGGCTAGTTTTCTTGTTATCTTTGTGTTTTTAGCAATACCTTGTGTATAATAGGTTTTTAAATAAATGTTGAATTAAGTTGAAGAAATTCAGGTCTCTTTATGTCTTTTTTTTCTATACTGCTTAAATAATTTCCTAACTGGTTTTCCTGAATAGAAAAAAAAAAGTTTAGGAGTCTGTCATGATACCATTAGGCTATGTGAATACAACCTTATGGAATTTCAGAAGTTTTGGAAAAAGAGCAATGGGAAGAATACGTGTATTATGAAAGAAGAATGTCTACGATTGCAGAATACTTTTTTATTTTCACATTAGTTGTGTTGGAAAGAAGAATTAGAACCAGTAGGAGGAACCACAAGAAAGAAGAAACAAAACAAAAGAGAAGAAAAAAAAAGAGTAAATAGTATGCTTCAATCTGCATCCCACCTTCAAAGTTCTTTCTCTAGCTATGGATGGCATTTTCCATTGTTAGACTTTTGGAGATGCCTTAGATCCTTGCATAACTGCAGAATACTCTTTGAGCCATGTTTTGTCATGCTATGTCATTCTCTTCTTTTCATGCCAGACATAGGATTCTTGGTGTTTACAGGGATATATGGCATTCCTCTGTGACTTTCATTTTCCATGCTAGGACTTTTCATCCATATCTATCTATTCATTGAGCTTTGTAACCTTGGAGTCTGGACCAGTAATTCTTACTCCACATGTCAAATTCTTTTCTGAATCTTGTCAAATCCACTTGAACACCATCTTTAACATCTTCCCCTTTCTCTCTATTAATAGGGCCACCAGACCAGTTCAGACCATCGTTCTGTCTTGCTTGGATTATTGCAATAGCTTTCTAATTGAGTCTCCTACCTGAAGTCTCCTCCTCCAATTCATCTTCTACACAGCTGCTAAAACCTGACCATGAAACTCTCTTGGTCAATAAATTTCAAGGCTTCCTTTTACCTTTAAGATCAAACACAAGCTTCTCTTTTGTATTTTAAGGCCTTCACAAGCTGGCTGCATTCTCCTTTTCCAACTGTATTATGTATTCTTCCTCTTCACTCACTCTGTAGACCAGCCAAACTGGCCTTTCTGCTGTTCCTCACAAATCATATCCCATAGTCTGTCTCAACGTTTTTGTACAGGCATGCATAGCATGCATTTCTTCCTCATGTCTATGTTTTAGAACCACTAACTAACTTTAAAAGTAGGCTGAAGAATTATCTGATGCATAAAAATTTCCTTTATCCTCCTCCCCCATCCCCCAAAATTGGCTAGTGTTTGGCCCTCACCCCCTCAGCAAAATGCACATTACATATATATGCATATACACACAGATATATGTTCATTATCACATAAATATAATAGGTTCATTATTGCACAATATGTTCATATGTCTATATACATACCTACGTGATACATAGTTACAAATGCACAACATATACACATGCTACCCATGCAGTATGTACTGTGTATTAATATATTGTGTGTATGTGCACTTATACATAGAAATATGAATATTTATGTGTATGCATATAGCATATATACATATGTATATGTATATAAATGTGAATATACTTTTCCATCTACAAACACACATATATTGTCCATGATAGAATACGAGCTCAGTCTGGTACTGTTTGATGGTTCAACTTCAGAAACTGATATGTTTTTCTTTTTCAGGGGAAATTGGAAAGAAAGATTATATGTTACCATTTACTTTGTCGCTGCATCCTAAGTACCATGATACTTTTCCATCTGATTGGCAGCTAAAACCTTTTATATGTGTTGTCTTCTCCATTAGAATGTGAGTTCCTGGAGGGCAGGGGCTGTCCTTTTTTTTTCTTTCTATTCCTGTCCCCAGTGCTTAGTACAGTACTTCACACATAGTAAACACTTAATAAATACTTTTTTTATTCATTCATTTATTCAACTATTAGAGACTTGATAAATCTTTTTGACTGGTTTAAATTCAGCTTGAGATAACTAAGAGTTTCTAAGACCAAAGAGGAGATTTACCAATAGAAGAAGTAGAACTTGAGTTTCTCTCCATCCAAGTGCTATGCTATTAAGCTCTTTATGATACTCCTAAATTCTTATGCTGACATTGAGTAGTGAATAATCTGTCATGCTGTGTTAAGTCCAGTACTTCCTTCAGAAGACTTAACATGAAAGATCTGTGGTTTGGGGCACTAGGCTGGATTTTCTGCTATTTGTCAATTGATGTTTTCTTGTTTTGCAATGCTTGATATTCTAAGTAAATTTTTCTTGTTCTTACTATCTGAGAAAACTGATTGAATCTAAAAGTGACAGGAGGACCTGAGTTCAAATCTGACCTCAGACACATGATACTTACTAGCTGTGTGACCCTAGACAAGTCATTTAACCCTGATTGCCTCACCAAAAAAAAAAAGTCTCATCCTCTAACATGATTAAAAAACATGATCAAAAAATTCACCATAGCAACTAATAAATACCAACTATTGAGGCATAAAGAAGTTGTATCTTACATCAGTGACAAGAGGGCCAACCTGAAAGAAATATCATTTTTTTTTCCAAATCGCATTGCCACTTGCACAGAGTAGACACTTGACAGATGTTTGCTTAATCTAATTTAATTTTGAAACATTAACAGTTTTGTAGTTGGGGAGGTGCCATAAAAAAGATTTGCTGATAATACTTGCATATATTTATTTATTGTTTTCTAAATTAAAATTTATTTTCAATTAATAAGTATTTATAGCTCCCCCTTTCACCTTCTTCCTTACCATTAGAAAAGAAAGAAAAAAAGAACTCTCGTAAAACCAAGAAGAGTTCTCATGTGCATATTTATATTTAAAAGGAGGGAAAACAAACAAATAAAAACAAAGCATTCTCTTTTTTCTTCCATAAATATATGTGAAATGATGGGATTGTTGGGAATGAGGGAAGTTCATAAATGGAAGATGACCTATTCTCATTCTTGTGTTTGTGATGAACTAAGCAATCTCTTAAGGTGTCATTCTCTTGTCTTGAGAGGAAAGGTTCAGGAATGGAGAAATGTTTACGTCATCTGCAAGCAATTATCATTTGAATAAAAACATAGTATAAGATATCATCCCATGTGCTATTTTATAATTATAAAGGGAAGAACAGGGGGCAAGCTAGAACCTGAGGTTTGAGTCGGAATTGTAGTGAAATGAAATTCAAAGCCTAGCTGTTTTCAAACCAGGGTGTCAGCAAAATGCTGGGATCTAAGGACTGAGATAGGTGTAAAGACCATGAGCCAGATAGAGATTCAGATAAAGGGGAATCTCACCAATATCAGGAGGATAATCTATAGTATGTGCCAGAAAGGAAATTTTTCTGATTCAGTCTGGTCCCATAGATCTTCAGTCTTTTTGATGAAAAGGCTTATGCTTCTCTCTGGGCTCACACTGTTGGGTCAATTTGACTCATTAAGCCTGCCTTTTAGCTAATTCCATGTGGCCATGAACACACCTTTGTAGCCCTTGAAGCTATGGTTTAATTGGAGGCAGGGTGGGAGAATAGGAGGCAAATTTGCATTAATTCCAATACAAATGCCCAGTGATTTAATTCCCAGGCACATTTCTTAGATGCACATGCTTTCCAGTACTCTAGGTATAGAAAGGAAGACTACATGAAACAAAGAAATCTTGAATGATATATTTTTTCCTGTTAGAAGCATGTATAGTCAAAGTAAACAAATTTCCCCATTTCCTGTGCCTCCAAAAATTTAAGCTATGTTCAGTGTCTTATCACCTCTCCGTCAGAAGGTAATTTAACTTTCATCATGATTTTTCTTGAATTATGATTGACCATTGAATTGATTAGTTTTATAAAGGATTTCAATATTGTTTGTCTTTACAATGTAGTTGATATCACATAGAATTTTCTCCTCCTGCTCACTCTACTCTGCATCAGTTCATATAAACCTTCCCAGTTTTTCTCTGAAACCATCTCCTTTATCATTTTGTTTATGACAATTGTATTCTATCACTTTCATAACTTGTTCAGCCATTCCTATTTCATAGATATCCTATCAGTTTGCAATTCTTTGTTACA
The DNA here is from genome assembly GCF_003287225.1 of Phascolarctos cinereus. Lineage (NCBI taxonomy): Eukaryota > Metazoa > Chordata > Mammalia > Diprotodontia > Phascolarctidae > Phascolarctos > Phascolarctos cinereus. The sequence goes on along the minus strand of NW_027556402.1, from coordinate 62,878,262 downwards.
GCAAAAGAGGTGCTTTTAAGTTTTTTTTTTCAATATGTGGACCCCTTTCCATTTTTTAAAATCTTTTTGGATGTATAGGTCCAGTTTTGGTATCACTGGGTTGAAGGATATGCACAATTTAATAACTTTGGAGACATAGTTTCCAATTACTTTCCAGAATGGTTTGATCAGCTTATAGTTCCCTTGAAAATACAGTAATGTAGCTATTTTCCTACAGTCCTCCAGCATTTGTCATTTTCATTTATCAGCTCTATAGCTGATAGTGTCAGATGTGTCAGATAGAATAGTCACTAGGGATATTGTACTATAATTTTCTTTCCATTGTATGGAAATTTCCTTTACATGGTTTGCGTATCAAGACAATATAATATGGATTGGTTTACAGATTTGCATGTCATCCTTGTATAGAGGCCATGTTGGTCTAGTTTTTTTTTTTTTCTGTCAGTCCAATGTTTAGTATATGTGCTACCAACATGAGCATAAATAATATATTTTTTCTAATACTATAGTGGTGGGAGACAAAGTATAGTTTAGGCAAAGTTATGTGTGCACTGTTTGTATGATGGCCAAGTAACTTTGATTTGTGCCCAAAGTATAGACTATTTTGCCTCCTAGAAAATAAAGGAATGGGGAATTAAGGTCTTTTTCCCCACTCTTCAGTTTAGCTGAGAAAAAGAGCTGTTTTTTAAAATATCAGAAGTGTGTCAGTGTGAAAACAAAAATGAAAAAGAATCTGGAGAGGAACAGAAAAATTCTGACCCCTTTCAGGAGGTTGGAGGATGAAGAACTAAAGATAAGTAATATATTCTTTCCTAAACAAAAGGAATGTAGATCCGGTAAAGAGGAATCAGTTACTTTTCAATTAGTAAGTCACTAAATCACTCAGTCAACAAACATTATGAAGTACCTGATGTATATGAGACCATATTCTTACTATATTCTACCTTGGTGAGAGGTAGAGACAGATAGAGAAACACAGATAGCCACAGAGACACAGAGAAAGGCAGAGACAGAGAGGGAAAACAGAGAAGAACATAAAACAAAACAAAGAAAAAGGAAAAAAAAAGCATTAAAAAGTCCTTGCCCTCAAGGAGCTTATATTTTAGTGGGGGAAGCAACTTATAAACAATGGGGTACATATAAGACATACACAGAGTAGGTGGAAAGTAATCTCAGATGGAAAGACAGTGGAAGCTGGGGGACCTGGAATGATGAGAATAGTAGGTACTGCTAAGTGAGAAATCACACACTAATGGTTGGAGGAAGAAACAATTAATAGCTAGTGCTTCCTTGCTGAAGGGTACTGAATGTGGTAGCTATTTGTTGACTTGATAACAATAATAGATAAGTCTTTTTCTCTAGGGTATATATTCAAGATGTGGCAAAGAACATTTGCAGAATTGTCAAACCAGATGACTCTTGCTTCTGGTAATTCATGTGGTGCAGATGGTACTGCCAGAAGGAATCTAAAAAGCACTTCTAAAAATCACAAAGACTTGGGCAAGAAATTGAAATGTTGAGACACAGGTAAATTTTTTTATCATTTGCCTATTGAAGACATGAGCTTCACAAGAGAAAGGCAGAACTAAGAACTGAGCAGGGAGCAAAGCTGATGAGCTAATAATTAGGAAATTTTCCAAATATGTTTGTGTACTGGGGGTAGGAGGAAGGAATACACAAAGGAGCAAAGGATGATCTTAACTTGGGTCTGAGGCTGTGTGTGTGTGTGTTGGGGGGCAGGTGGTGGTGCAGAAGTTAGGGATATCTGAATTGGAAAGAGAATGAACTTAAACCAAAAAGCCAGCCCAAGAGCACATTTGGAGTAAAATCTAAGGACTGAGAAGACTTAGGAAAATTAAGTATGAGGCAGAGATTCAGAGCCAGAAAATTCAAATGAGTTAAGCAAGATGAAATGCAGGTATCTCAAGGAGCTGAATCTGTGTGCAACTCAAGTTGATTCAAGGCAGATTTAGTCTTTTTGAAACAGCTATGTATATGTGTTGCCTGTTTTTTTGAGTTGAGGCTGATAGGTCAACTTGGTTGAGCTTCAAATACGTTAAGCTTTCTTCTAACTTAATCTCCCTCATCAGGCAATGGGCATATACAGAAGAGGAGGAAAAAATATAGTGAAGAAAAAAATCATGCCAGGAAAATTTATATTCCTGTCTTTCTGCTGAAAACAGTATCTGAAACATTGAAATTTCCTAAATAAATCTGCAAAAATATGATTAAGCAAGTCATAATCTATTCTTATCATTTTACGGTCTTATTTATCTGAACTAAAAGTATATTCAGCATATTCAAAAGTTAGGACTAAAGAAATGAGAAAACCAAGGGATAGACTATCCTCCCCTTTTTTCTCTTATAATGCGACTTCTCGGAAGAGACATTGGGGAAAATATTGAAAGATAGTAAAATGAAAATGATTAAACTTGACTCTGAGAGCTATCAGAAATTGATTAAAATGTCAGAAAGAATATTGATTTAACAATAAAAATTGTTTATTATAATAGAAATCAGAGCATGAATTTTGTCAATCAACAAAATCAGTAGATTATAGTCTTGTTTAATTAAAGCTATTATTTACAGTAAAATCTTTGTGAAAATGTTTGACACCTTTGCCATCTTTGCCAGTGGTCACCTAGAATATCAATGGCCAAAAGAAACAGCCCTCTTCCTGTTCCTCTCAAGGTGAAAAATGACAATTTCCTTTGGAAAGGGATGGAACAGATTCTACATATGTCTAGATATACCTTACATAGATACATCTATATCTTGATACATATCTCTAGCGGCATACAGCTATATCTATATATTTAGATATCCCATATATATGTATATATATATATATATATATATATATATATATATATATATATATATATATATATATTACATAAATATACATACCTTACATAGACATGAAAGAGAAGAAGGGGCTAGTTATCAATTTTTTTTGATAAGAAATTCCAGTGGAGAGTTTCAGTAAAATGTTATTTGTCTTGTATTATCTCTGATTTCTTGACTATAGCAATGCTTCCATGTCTCATTATGTTATGGACCTGAACTTCAAGAACTTAGGTTCTTGAAGGCTATCCCAATGGAATATAAGCTTTGGGATTTTCTACCAAACTAGAAAGGTTTCTTGTATGGATTCAGAGATAAACTGAATCAAGGACTAGTCTATGGAGAGTACTATTACCAACAGATTGACTTCTGGGTGATTAATCAATCAATAAATGATTTTAAAATGCCTACAGTATGACAGGCACTGTGCTAGCCAGCAGGGATACAAACAATAATTAAAAAAAAATAAAACAATCCTTACTTTCAAGAAGCTTACAATCTACCAGGATAGCAAATTTAAATATATACAGAATAGATGCAAGAAAACATAAATAATTAAACATGAGATAGGTAGGAAACACATTAGCATTTTGGGGTGGGGTAAGGATCAGGAGATGGTTTGTGTAGAAGGTGGGTGTTCAACTGTGTCTTGATTGAGAGGGATTTCATGAGGTGGAAATTACGAGAGCACATTCTATATTCAGGATACAACCTGTGTATAGTCATAGAGACTGGAGATGGAATGTCACATGATAAATTGTGTCAGTTACTGTAACTCATAAAAACTATCAAAATTTGGAGGGTTGCTATCTGCTACAGTGGAAGCATTATTGAAACTGATAAAATTTTGGATCCTTGAAGCATTGAAATAATATGTAAAATATTATCTCTTACCAAAGGAGTACAGTCAGTGAAATATGGTCCGTTCCTCTAAAAGAACTAATGTGCTGAATGGAGAAAGATTTTTTTTTTCCCATCACTGAACTGAATTGAGAGGCTATTATCAACAATGACAGGGAGGGATCCTGGAGAGAATTGTGGAAGTCAATGCCTTGAAACAAGACCTGAATTGTGACAAGGAAACAAACAAACAAACACACCACTGTAGCTGAAGTGATGGTTGAGAGCAAAGTTGAGTTTGCAAAGAATAACAAGATGCAAATGCTCATAATTAATTTATGTGAATTTTCAACAAGAGTGCTTCAAACCCAAGTCTGTGCAGGAAGGGCTGCAGTGACTGAGGCAGGATAAGACTAAATTTCATTTCAGTAATTTTCTTTGCCTCCCCCCACCCTCCTTCTTTTAAACACAAAGAAACCTTTAAACTGTGCTTAGGCTAGTTAGAGAGCTCTTTCCACAGAGATAGAAGGTAGTGCTAGCAACAGAAAAGGAGTAAATTTCCTGAGAGCTAATTTTCACTTTCTGAATATAACATGCCCCTTGGGTCAAGTTTACCTCCTATTCCCCTCCCATCCCCTCTCTTAGGCACAAAGGAGTGGGTAGATCATTAGCTAAAATCTCAGGGACTTGGCATTTTTGCCCAGACATAGAGAGTTTAGCTAAAGATTGGCCCACTCACTCTGATCCAGGAGGAAAGCCGGTCTTGAACCAGGGGGCATTTTACACTTTTAAACTACTCCAATGATAGGATACTTTTCTATGAATGACAATTATCTGTGTGACATTAAGTTTATGTCTAAATAGCCCCAAGGAAAGGAGCAACTTGCAGTAATTAAGAGTGTCTCATAATACTAGGTTGAAAGTGACTTTAATAATTAATACAATCTCTAATTTTTGAAATGAGGGGATTTTTATTAATTTAGTGGTTTCCTAATAATTTAACAAGAAGTTAGTTGCAGAACCAAGACTAGAATAATTTAATCAAGAGATAACCAAATTGGGAACCTTAGAGATATCATTCTGGCTTCTAGTTGTGACCGAGTCTGTACTGGGGAAGAAAATTAATTCTCCACTCACTAATCCAAGTCAGTTCTGAAAGGTTCAAGGAACATCCCTGGAGAAGATTCATTCTTTGACCTTTTCTGAGGTGACAGTTAATTGGGAAAGATAATATGAGGTTAACTAAACTCTAATATTTGAGGAGGGAATAAATGCTAACAGGTAGAAGTCAGGGGAAAATGGGAGGATGGGGAACCTCTCTTAAACTTTGAGGAAAGGAAGGAATCTGAAAGAGAGAGTCCAGAAAGAAGTATATTCAAGCTACAGGGAATTAGTTGTGCACATTAAGGTGATTCTCTTGGTCTAATCTCATTTTGTTAACACTTAGCAGATCCAAGTAGAGGAAGAAGTGAATGTGCAGGCTGAAATGCAAGAAGATGATGATTGGGAGAGGTCCAAATAGCCTTACAGTGATTCCACAGAGGCCATAGGAACAGAGATGGAAAGCCAGACTTTTCCTCATACCTCTCTGAAATCTTTGGGAGATATTACCCTATAGAGGACTTTTTTGCCTCTCCTACCTGATCCAAAATTCATATCTACCACATGATATAACATTCTTATTACTCTGTGACTTCTACATGATGAAAGAAAAAATTCCACCTTTTATTGCAAGTTCCCTCTGCCTGTAGTCAATTCACTTAGTTGTGTGCCATGGACTTCTTTGATCTTCAGGACTAGTTGTCTTCTCTGTGGCCAGATGTAGCACTTCTATGCTAAACCTCTCTCTTTTTTTTTTTAATTCAAAAAGCACAAATTTAAGGATATGGAATGTTGTATTTAGGAAAAAGCTAGTAGTTTATTTTGGCTGGAAGAGAATTTCTAGGTTAAAGAGTAGCAACATTTTCATTACTTTTCTCACATAATTCTAAATTGATTTCTGTAATAGTAAGACCAATTCACATTTCCACCAAGAGTAAGTTAAGTGTGCCTGTCTTCTGATAGCTCCTCCAACACTGATTATTTCCAACTTTCATCATCTTTCTAAATTTGGTAGTGTGAGGCGAAACCTAAAAAGTTATTTTAAATTGCATTTCTCTCATTATTAGTGCTATGGAACATTGTGTAGTATGGTTTTCAACAGTTTCTCTTTCTTCTTTTGAAACCTGCCTGTTAATATCCTTTGTCAACTTATTCATACATGGAAAGTTTTTGAGCAAGGAGATCTGTGCTTTAGGAAAATGATTTTGACTGCTTTGTGAAGATTGGGAAAAATGAAGACTAGAGAGAGAAAATGGAAGACTATGACAATATTCCAGGTAAATGGCAATGAGAACAGAAATGTTGACCATATGAGTAGAAAGAAGGGGACATACAATGTTGTGAAGACGTAATGTACAGGATTTGGCAACTGATTTGCTTAGAGGGATAAAAGAGAGTAGGGTGAGTAGAGTATCAAAGATATCTCTGAGAATACAAATTTGCGTGACTGGGAAGGAGGTTATATCATTAGCATAAACAGAGGAGTTAGGAAGAGAGGAAGGGTTAAGAAGGAAGTAATAAATTTCACTTTGGACATACTGAGTTTGAGGTGCAGGGAAACATCCAGGTAGAGATATTCTACAGACAATTGGAAATGCAAGACTAGATTAAAGATGGGGCTGTATATGTGAATATAGTCAAAAGGCTGATAGAGTCACCATGTTAGGGGCTTCCTCATAAGTTAAAGTGCTGGATGGAGGGCTGAGTCACAGCCAGGCACTGAGTTTTAGGGAAAGCTATCAACATGGGAATTGAAGACTATCTCTTGAAAGTCAAGGTGCCCCCTACAGATATCTTTCTCTCCCTCCTCTTCCTTAAGGTACAGAAAACAGATGAGTTTCTATGGGTAGTGCTTGAAGGAATTTTATTTTTTTCCTAAATATTTGGAAATACAGTACATAGCCAAAATGAAATTTGGAAGCCTTGGCCCTCAGGCTCAGGGCTCCATTTACTCCATTGCCTAATGAAAGATGCTATTGCACTTCTGAAAATCAGCAGTTTTCCCTGGTGTCCTAGAAAACATCTCTGTCTGTCTCTCTGTCTGTCTGTCTCTCTGTCTGTCTGTTTCTCTCTCTCTCTCTCTCTCTCTCTCTCTCTCTCTCTCTCTCTCTCTCTCTCTCTCTGCCCAGGCTGTGTGTATGCCATCCTGGGATGTTTAATGATGGTCTCTTTGTCTGCTGAATTACTAACTTCTAAGCTAATTTGTAAACCTTCAAAAAAAAAGCTATTTGGTTCCAAAGAAAACAGGTCAAAATGAGAACATCTTTAAAAGACACATTATTTTTCTTTCCAAGAGAATTCAGTGTATTCTTTTCCTTTATTGGTTGACTCTTCTATGCTAAGGCTCTCATATTTAGCATACTTTTTGAAGTCTTTACAATTTGGAACTAAATATACAGAAAAGGCCACCCAATTCTCCAAGAAGAAGCTCTAGGTTGCTCTCTGTGAGCCATTAAAGAAACTTGTTGTTTGCCCTGCATTTTTGAAGAGGATCAGTGACATCATGGAGTGATTTCTTGACTTGCCAATGAATTGGATTTAAGTGAGGCAGAGTTTCATAAAGTTGTCAGCCTCACTTTCTCTTTCAGAGTCATTGAAGTCTAGTGGCATGATAAAAGTCAAGATGACTGATGATGGCCTAGGATGCAGTGGAAGACCATGATGTCTGACCAATCTCTAAATTCTCCATTGAGCCTACTTCAGCCACCTTTGTGGCTGTTGGAAAAAATTGTTCTGATCTACCCATTCCATCAGAGGAAATCTTCACATGCTTGGAGTAGACATCCCCCTAATTCACCCACAGATTTGATTCTTGTCAGTTACCCTCAACCTGATTTAGCCCAACTGCCAAAATGGTTTATTGGGGGGTGGCTGCTGTGCATGCTACAGCTTCTCAGAGCCCCATGTGATAGTTGGATGGTAGGTGAACATCAAGGGTGTGTGAGCAGCCCTGAAAAGGGCTTGGCAAGCCCTCCCACTGAAGGTGCTAGCCCTCCCTGAACACCCCTTAAAACTTAAAAAAAAAAAACTTAAAGAAAGCTCATTGTATTCTTCTGTGGAAGTGGAAGAATTTCTCTCTGTAGCAGAAGTAGCACAAGCTCTGTGTTTTGCTGCTCCAGCAATATGTGGAGAAAATAGACCAGAGGAGCCTCTGAAAACACTATAAGGAATAAGAAAGTGGCTATGAACTATTTTCTGTGTGCTACTTACATGAGGGTAATCCTCATGGACTTCTGATTTTCAGTAATTCAAGCATTAGTTCTGTCTAAGCAGAGGATCTTGAGATGGGGCCATGTGCAAAGGTCCAGTCCTATCTTGCATGGCTCCACAGTGCTCATATTGGATGAAGTGAGTAATATCAAATAAAATCATCAAGGATGTCAAGTATGACAGCATTGTGGACTCTGAACAGTCTGTTTATTCTTATTCTTCCTGAATCTTCAGTCAACCAGGATTAATTGCCATTTGAAGAATATTTTGTAATTTTCTCTTTTCATATCTTTGCTTAACCTTTTATTACCTAAATGGTAATTACCTGAAAGGTCATTACCAACTCTGCCTATGAATATCCTATGCTTCTTTCATAATGCCTTCCCATTTTGACCCCATTCAAACATTACTCTCTCCTCCTCTGTATTGCAGTAATACTCAGTATATATATATACATGTATATATATATATATGTATATATATACATGTATGTATATATGTATATATGTGTGTATATATACATATATATACATGTATATATATGTATATATACATGTATGTATATATGTATATATGTGTGTATATATATGCATATATATACATATGTATATATGCATATATGTGTATGTGTGTGTGTGTGTGTGTGTGTGTGTGCGTGTGATATTTCACTAGACTATAGCCTAGTATATGTTATTTAGATGTGAGCTCTATGAGATCCTGATCTGGACTCAAAAGATCTGGGTTCAAATGCTCAATCTTCTACTTACTAACTATAAGACTGTTCAAGTCCCTTTATGTCTCTGCAGTTGTTTCTGTTTGTAAAATAGATATTTTTGTATACAAAATAAGATGTTTTGGTGGGTGAGGTGGAGGCAAGAGCACTAGATTTGGTCATGTGATTAAATCCTAGATCTACCATTTACTAGTCATGTGACTCCCAAACAAGTCATTTACTTCTCTTGCCTTCATTTTCTCAGGGATAATAACATCTGAATTACCTCACCACATGACCCACATACCTTTCACTGATGACATCCTTTACTCTGGTTCTTTTCAAAGTTCCATATTTGTTACACATTGCAGCCTGCTCCCAATCACGCCTCTCCATTGTTCTCTGGGTGATGCACTAATTAGGATGATAGGATCACAGATTTAGAATTAGAAGGTATCTTGAGGTTGTCAACCTTCATTTTATAGTTGAGGAAACAAACATGGAGAAGTTAAGTGTCTTGTCCGTAGTCATACAACTAGTAAGCATCTAAGGAAGGATTTGAATACTAAACTTCCCTCTTCTAAGTCTACATAGCAGTTAGGGATAACGGTGAATAGCCCAAGTTCTTGTGATGTCAGGCAAAAGCAAGGATCACTTTTAATGTTGGATGGACTCATTGTGATGACCATATAGGAAGATATATATGTGTGTGTGTGTGTGTGTGTGTGTGTGTGTGTGTATTCCTTAAAGCAATGAGGAGAAGATACTAAGGGCAGGAGTCAAACTAAAAAGAAAAAAAAAAGAACAAGGTCAGAAATAATTATAACCCAAACAATTTTTGACAAAGGGCAAAATCAAACTCACCAGAGGCTTGGCAGTTTGATGTTAGAGAGTATGAAACAGAAGGGGCCAAAGCTTCAGGCAACTTTAGCAGAAAGAAAATACATTTTAATATATTAAGCGATGTCCTCATTCCCAAATTTCCATTCAGTCTCTTGCCAAAACGAAAATGTACTGCTGCATATCAGCTACAATACGATTTTCTCTTTTCCCCCCAAACAATTGCCAGACCAGTGTAGGCTAAGACAGGGAGGCACTTCAAGCTCAGTATCTATTTAGAGGGTTAATAATCTGTTCAAGTAAAAGCTGATATCCAGATAAATAGTCAAAATAAAAATAATGGAAAATAGATTTGCCAGGTTAATTCAAATTAAATTTCTGCTACTATTTTTCTATTCAGGCTGTACTTCTGAAAATACCTTTCCAGCACAGCAGTCAGTGAGTCCAATTATGTATTTTTAGACACTAGTAAAAGACTTTTCTTTCCTTTTTTCCTCTCCCCTTAATCTATACGTCTGGAAAGACCAGAGATGACGACCAGGAATTGGCATACACCATTCCTACCCAGTGTGCTTAGTTTAATTTCCTTCATTTTTATAACACTTTCCTATACTGCTGCTCTAGAATTCAATAAAATGTCTCACTCTATAAGAAGTAGCAGAAAAAAGAAAATTCAGACCAGAAAACAAGTCTGACTGAAGTTCCAAGTTTCTCATCACTGTATTGATCAGAAAAGGGAAACAGAAGTGGAGAGGAAGGCCTTTAATGTAAACATCCCTTACGGGCCATTTTCTCCCCTTTATCTCTGTCTGTAAGCTGTCCCTGTTAGTTTTCATTTCTACTCCTTTGAGAGACTGATTTTTCTTTTTACATCTTCCTATTGTGTTCTGATAACCTTTTTGAAGTAGCATGATGATTATCTCTGCTTTGTTGTTGTTTTTAGTCAGATCTTTGATTTCATTATTGGGAATTCCCAATGAGGAAAGTTTTAAAGTTTTTAAAAATTTATTTCCTAATTAATAGAATAAAACAGGTATTTCCATAACGTAGTATAATTTAAAAAGATGATTACACATGAAACTGTAAATCTATTATGTACAATTTGCTATTCCTTTTAAATACATAATAAAGTTATCATGTAAATTTCTTTTTTCCTCTTTTTTTCTTCCCCCCTGCTCTAGAGATGTCATTAGACACAAATATGTGTATGTAAAATCATTCTACATGTACTTCTGTTTATCAGGTCTTTCTCAGGATTCAGATAGTGTCTTCCTTCACATGTCCTTTGTAGTTAATTTAGGTATTTGTCATAGTCAAAATGACTTATTTGCTCAAAGTTGCTTTTAAAACAATATTACTGCCACTGTATACAATATTCTCTTGGTTCTGCTCATTTCACTCTTCGTTATTTTGTGCAAGTCTATCCATGTTTTTCTAAGATCATCACACTCATCATTTTTATAGCATTGTAGTGTTCCATCACAATCAGATATCACAACTTGCTAAACCATTTCCCAATTGATGGGTATCCCCACAATTTCTGGCAGCTTAATAACTTTTGGGCATAATTCCAGATTGCTCTCCAAAATAGTTGGATCACTTTGCAATTCCACCAACAATGACTTAATGTTCCAATTTTTTTCATGTCCTCTCCAACATTTGTCACTTTCTTCTTCGATCATTTTAGCCAATAGGTATATAATGATATCTCAAGGTTGTTTTAATTTGCATTTCTATAATTAATAATGATTTACAGTATTTTTTCAGATGTCTATAAATTATTTTGATTTTTTTTATCAAAAAACTTCTTGTTCAACTCTTTCTACAAATATGTTACTGATCATTTTGCCATTTATAGTCTGGTATAGCTGGACCAATGAGAAGTTAACTGACTTACCCAGGGTAAAGTCCCACAACCAGTATGTATCAGCAGCAGACAGAACTTGAACTTGGACCTTCCTCATTTGAAGGCCTGTTCTATTTATACATTGCCTGTATCCATACTACCTCTTTTTATTGTGACAAGAAAAAAATATTTTAAAAAAAATTTTGACTCTTTAAGCCTTTGGCTATTTTTGCAATCTAGCCTTTTAAATTCTTGGCTTATCGTTGTTTATGTGAGCTCTTTAACTTCCTTCCTTCCAATCTCTCTTCTCCATATCTGAAACGGGGTTATGGTGTACTTAAGTTAGAACCCTACTTTCCTGGGGATAAAGGTTTTGATAGGAGGTAGAGGGGGACTCTTTTGTGGGTCTTGACAAGAAAAAAAAACCAATATAAGGTGTTATCAGTCTTTTAAATTATGAATGAGTTTCTGTATCCTTTCTTGAAAACAGATTTTAGCAGGTAGAAACCCACGAAATCACAGTTTACCCCTATATTTTACTAAGGACTTCCATTGAGTGGGAAAATTGAGACTCTGAAGACAAATTTTTGTCTATTCAACAATTTTGGCTAACTGTGGCCTTTATCCCATTATGAGACATATTTCCACCCTTCCTTCTACCATTTTCATAGCTGAGGAATGAAGAAACTCCCTCTTTGCTGTTCCTACAGACTGACAGATTATTTCTACTGACTGCTATGAATCTATGTGTTATATATAACTATGTGTTATAAAAATAAGGAAATGAACACAGATAATTATGATTACTGAGATGTTAACACAATAAAAAATCAATGTAAGTAAATATAACATGGTAGTCAAAAACATACTGTCATTATAGGGTATATTAATAAAACTATAGTTTCTAGAATAATGTAGTTGACATCTACGCTGTGGTCTTCCCTGGTCAGATCACATTGAGCACTTGTTTCCAACCTGAGCATCACATTTTAGGGAGGATATTGACAAGGCAAAACATTCAGAAAAGGGGAAGCAGCATGGTAAGGATACTTGAGAGTGGATTATTGGATTGTCAATTGAAAGAACTAGGGATCTGTAGCTTGGGGAAGAGATGCCTAAGGAGCACTAGAATATCTATCTTCAGGTGTTTAAAGGGCTCCTTTCTAGTTCTAAGTCCTGTTCTTCTATATGAAGAATAGTTCTGCTTGGCTCCAGAGGACAGGACTAGATTCAATAAAGGGAAATTGAAGAGAGACAGACTTAAGTTCTGTGGATATGTCAAATTCCTAATGATTAGAGGCGTCCAAAAGTGGAATGACCTCTGGAGCCACTCACTGGCATTTTTCAAGTTGAACATTGTATAGAAGATTCCTGTTCAGGCAAAGGTTGGACCTTTGAGGGGCCTTCAACTTCGGAGGCGCCATCATTTTGTCATTGTCCTTGCTGCTGTTGCAGAACTCTGAAATGGAGAGATATCGTCTGACTTCATTTCTTTTATTCCTAAAGATTTCATGCTTACTTAAAGATACCATTTCAGAGTAGACAAAGGCGTATTTCCTATATATTTTTTCTTTCTCTACGCATCATCATCATCATCACAAAAATAATGATAAATCTTGAATCTTATGGTTTTTTACCTCTGATACACTTGCACTACTTTTCCTTTCCAGAGCTTTTGCATATTTTACAGAGGAGTTAACTCACTTAAACCAAGAACCAGATATAAGCTTTCTGAGAACCTCCACTTTATTTGGCCTTCTCTACTTTATAACCTTCCTCTCCTCTCCTTCCTTGGTCCTGATACCCATTCTAATCCTTCTCTTATTTTCCTCCTTTCTTTCACTTTCAAACTTCATGAAAAAAAAAATTCTTTACACTTGCTTCCTCACTGCTTATTAACAACTTAAATACTTGTAATCTGACTTTTGATGATACCACTCTTCTGAAATTGTTTTATTCAAGGTCATCAACGGCAGCCGAACTGCTTAAAGTAATGATCTTTTTTTTCTTGGCTTCATTATTTGTCATTATTGATGAAGCTCCTCGTTCCTGCCCTTAGCTTCTGTCACACAATGTTCTTAGGTTTCTTCTCCTACCTTTCTGATTGCTCCCTTGATGTGCCATTTCATTTTGGCCAGAGTAGTTGCTTTTCTTTTTATAAGAGCTAGCAAGGTCATTCATGCCACAGTTCTCAGATCATATTAAAATTACAGCTTTCATGGTATTGGTGGTGGGGATCAATTTCAAGATTAGGGGTGGCAGGAGGAAAAAACTAAGGAGCCAGGATTTTCTCTGAATGCTAAAGCTTTTTTCCTTTCACAGTTCTGTGGAAGGCATCCAACTGTGATCCTTTTTTCCAGCCACTTTATGACTCATTTCTCATTAGCAGGACCACATGTAAGAGTCTAAACCTTCCTCCTAGTGAAATGGTGGATGTAAGCTAAGTCTGGCCTCTCACTGTTGTAGTCACCATTATGTGTTTTCTGTTCTCTGTCCTTAAACTTCTTTTTCTCTAGTCCACAGAAGGTTTTGCCTCTTTTTAACTGGCCTTATCCCACAGAGCACCCCTAATGCCGATGGCTGCAACTTATGTAAGCTGCCACTCGGTGGGTGGTGATTCTTGGGTCATGAAAGGCCTGACTTCTTCCATGAGCTATAGTCTAAAGAATCCTACTTCCCAGAGCTGTGGCTTACTTAGAATTACACAATAATGCTTTTCTAATCATTTTTAATTAAAAAGTTACTTTATTAATACAACTAAACATTTCTTTTTCTAGAATTAGTCATTACTCTGTCTAAATAGTTTAAATAATTTAGAGCAAGATTTAAGGCAAGATGAACCCTGCATTAGCCAGGATCCAACCATCTACTTTTCAGCCTGTTTTTACCCCAAGGCTTTTTCCAGTGCTGTGGATGCCACCCTCTGCCCAAACCTAATGATCCCCAAACCCACTTCACACCACCCCCAACATCTCCTCTCTTCACAGACTTCTGTATAACAATTGATTTCTCTGCTTGAATTTATTTCTCAATGATTAGCATACTCTTATGCTCTCATATAGTACCTATCCCAGTGATTCTGATGCCCTAGCTAATAAAGTACAAACCACATTCCCAACTATCCACTGCCTTCCCTCCTCCAACCCTTACCCCTAATGTCACCCCACCAATGTCTTCATGTCTTACTACAGATACACTCATCCTTTTCACAGGGCTGTCTGGAATGCCCATTTCATAAGCAACGAACTTCCTTTTATCTTAAACCTTTTTCTTTCTCATTTCTTCCATCTTCTGACACTCATGAGCACCTTGCTCCCTCCCAATGGCACTGTATCCCTAGACATACTTTCTAATACTAGTTTCACTTTTCCTTATATCTCTTGACTCATAGGTCATGGTGAAGGAATTGCTCCCCATCAACACTTCCAGACTCCCCTTCTACTAATTCACTCAGCAACCTTTTGACCATTGAGGTTCATAATTTTCACATTTACCATCCAGTACAGATACCGGTGACCATTATCTATTGATTTCTGAGACATTATCCTTTCATCCTCATTGAGTTCAATTCTTGCCTTACAGTCTTTCTCTCTGTCCTTACTCCTACATCCATATTAAATGACTTCTATGTAAATATTGATACACCGTCAAATACCCTAAATTCTCAGTTCTTAAATATACTCAATTCGCATTGCCACACGTCTACTCTATTTCAGTTACACACATAGGTGGTCAACCTTGGACTTTGCCATCACTCCCGTATTTCATTTCTATATCAATGAACTTTGAAATTCCTTATTTCTCATAATAATCTTTTATCATCCCATCTTTTCTGTAAAAATATGACCCTTAATCTTGTTCTTCATTCTCTTTGTGACCTCCATCCTTTCCATACCTTAATTCTTTCACAGACTAATACTGGCTACACTATACTATACTCTCCAACATTTTGACCACTTACTGAACCACCTTCAGTTTTCTTACTCCCTTTTCTATCACTGATCAGAACTTTCATTTATTGACATAGCATACTTGTAATTTCAAATATATATATATATATATATGTATAAATATATGTGTATAACATTTTCCTTTTTTGCCACAATTAACGTTTCTTTTGTTATTTCTCTTTCACTGTATGTTTAAATTGCTTCTATTTCTTCACTGTGATAAATAATGCTTTCCTTGCAACTCATTATCTTTACTTATTTCCCTAATTCTGTTTGGGGAACCACTATCTTTTCAGTCATTCAGGTTCACCATCTTTGAGTTATGCTCTACTCCTTACTCCCTTTTACCACACAAATCCAATACGTTGTGAAGTGTTGTTTTATTTACCTCCAAGGTATCTCTCACATTTGTGATTTTCTCTCCATTAATGTGAGCATTGCCTTAGTTCAGGTCTTTATCATCTCTCAGTGGGATTATTTTTTATAATTGAGGAAACTGAGGCAAATATTTTAAGTGACTTGCCCAAGGTCATATAATAAGTGTATGAGGCTGGATTTTAACTCAGGTCTTCCTGACTCCAGGCTCAGTGCTCTATCCTCTGCATCAATAAGGAATAGAAAAGCCTAAGCTTAAATATGCATATATATGTGCATGCATGTATATATATACATATATGTATATGTATACACACACACACACACACATATAAGGTCAAAGTTACACTAGTAAATGTTAGAGGTAAAAACTCAAACTCAGTTTTCTCCAAACTCTTAATTCTGTTTCTTTCCCACTATGCCATGACTACGAAATATGCATATGCTAAGGAAACATGCATTGTTAGTATGAGAGCATTCTGCTAGCAGAAGATGTATTATTGTCTTTCTTTCCCTATATGTAAACTGCCTATTCATCTCTGACTACCAACTGAGTGGAATCTAAGGGCTGACCCAGTATATTTGTATCAATTCTTGACTTGCTTGGCTCAGGAAACTAAGGCTTAGGCTGTTGATGCAGTATCTTGGTCACCTGAGTAGAAAAGCCTGTTTACAAGGAATCACGGGTTCCTCTGGGAGGCTTTAGACCAGTAGAGTGACAGCATAACATACACAAGAAAATTGTACTCAACTGAATTCTCCTCAGTGGATATCATTTTGCTTTTCTAAATATCCTAAGGCTAAATAAACCTCCTTTTGTTACTGATAGATGGACTACAAATGACTTACATAATTTCATTTTTGAACCTGAGATACAACCTGCCTGAGCAAAGTTACCCACTACACCAGAACCTTCTTCATGCCATGATGAGGTATCACAGTAGACCTTGAGCAGAAGTGGTTCCAATATTTTAAAAGTGTTATTTTCTCTTAATATTGGCACCTAGATTGATTGTTCCTTATCTTATAACATCTTGTCCATGCCCCTCTAAAAATCTCTCATTGAGCGATTGAGGTCTTCCTGTAGATATTTTAATATTTTATTAAAACTGGGTGGTATAGTGGGTAGAGTGATAAACCTGGCATTGTAAAGGTCAGGCTTCAAATCTATTCTGGATACTTACTTAGCTGTGTGATGATATAAAATAGCGTAAACTTTCTCAGCCTCAGTTTCCTCATCTGTAAATGGGAATAATAATAATAATACCTACTTAAAAGTATTGTGAAGATCAAATGAGATAAAATATGTTAAGCACTTTGCAAACTTTTAAACATTACACAAATATTAGCTATTATTATTCTTAGATATCAGTGAATGTTCTATGGATACCAGTGAATGGTTAGACATCTGTTATCAATACCTTTTGACTGATCTGTCTCCATGTCTGGTCATGCACATCTTTGTTATCTTAAATACTATTTCTTATTTGTAAATCAAAAGATTACATACATTATAATGTTTATGCCTATGTTGAATAACTCAATTCATTATCTTTTGAATTGCCTATAATTCTGATTCCTCTGTGATCATATTGTTCCATAACTTGGAAAACCATTCTGTGGCAGAGAGCTGATAGGGATATCAAAATACTGCACAATCTCTCAAATGTGATGCAACTCGTACTTTCACGTTCAGTTTTGTGTTCATCTGTATTGCTTCTGAGATAAACACATTGATGCACTGAATTGTTTGTCGCAACCTAGACAATATTTGTTCTTTGTCCACTAAAAAAGCTGTATGATCAAAAATTTAATTTGATCTAAGTGTTCATAGCTCTAGTTGAGGAGCCCCTGCAGTATTATGTAGCACAACATCATAAGCGTAATTAATTGTAAAATGTAGTTTCAAGGAAACATTTCTCTTATAAGGAATATTCTCATATTTGGATTTTGTTCTTATATTTGGATAAGACATCTTTCATGCCATTATATTATGGGACTATGTGTCAGCTGGGAGCCTTGGCCTCACCTAGACCCACACATTTCACTTTAGCATTAGAAAGTGCCTGGTACTTGAACTAAGGGTGGAGAAAACACTGAGGGCTATATATCACCTGGAAAACAATGAAGTTTTATCTCCTTATTTAGTGCCTCACTTGCTTCCAATATTCAGAGGATCATTGAACATAGTTATTATTGCGTGGGTGCTTCTTTCAAATAATTTCATGTTATCTTGACAAGACGCATGGAAAATCACGTTGACTTTGCAAGCACTCAAGCAATGAGATCCAACAAGCAATGAAATCCTTTCCAATGCTACTTTAGAACACAGAGATTTTTAAAATGCTATGAAGTAGAATGGTGCAAAATTCTGAGCAGCATAGCCTTATAAAATAGCAGAGAGTTATAAAGGGGGAAATTAGTCTCCCAAGGGCTTAGCTTCAGACCCAAATAAGCCAAGCTATCCTAAGAGCGTTATTAGACGACGCTGGAACAAATGAACAAAATTATACAAATGGGCCATTATTTTTACATTAGCATTTCCATTGTTATCACTGGAACAACCACATTTGCACTTTAATAATTCAAAACATTGACAAATTCTGTGAGGAAGAAAAAGGGGTCACTTATTTAGGAAAAACAGCTGAACCAGATCAAGCACACATTGCAGAGACACATGCTAGAGGCAGTGAGGTTTTGAAAGTAATGAGAGATCAGTTTACAAGATACGTGAAAAAGGAGAGGATATTACATATTTGGAAAATGCTCCAGAAAAAGGAGGGGGTGATTCAAAAGGACATCAAGAACTACTGAACCATGTACCTACTTTCTCATGTCTATAAAATATTTATGACTCTGGTCTACATATATATTGGGGGTATCCTTGATGAAAATATCAGGAGGAAATAGGGAGACTTTCAAAAATAATTGTGTACATCACATTACATCTTTGCAGTCATACCAAGGGCAATGGTAGGTATGAATCAGCTACAGCTTATCATGGACTTTGCTCACTAGAAGTGGTATACAAGACATTTTTTTCAGGAAATATATGATAAGGAAAGGTGATGGGAGCAAGTGAAAAGAGAGAGACAAATTCTGCACTGCATCCTGGCAATGTTAAAATATATACATATGTGTGTTTATAGAAAGATATATATATATATACATACATACATATATATCTATATCTATATATATCTATATCTATATATATATATGTATTTATAACAATGAGTTGATGTCATTCCCTAATTTGTCACTGCTGCTGATAGTTTTAGTTCCTTAGGATGAGAATATATCTTTAGTGCCCATGAGTCCTTCATACCTTTACTGGCACATAGTAGGGGCTCCCACATGATTGCAGACATGGATTCTTAGGACGAAATATCCATCTTTCCAAAGAAAGTACTTTGCAAAACCAAGCTATTTTCACAATAGAAAATTGTACTGAGCTTTTCCTTTTTTGTGGAAATTGACCTTAAAGTTAGGCATGTTTAAAGGCGATTAAATTAGAAATTTAAGCAGATATGTAACATGATTTCTCATTACCAAGTTTTCTGGAAATTACCAAGTTTTCATCTCACCATAAGAATATTCTTTACTGACACTTAAAACCAACAGGAATTTAGAGTACATGTGTCTACTGTCATCACTGAGGAACCACTGTACATCATTAAATGTTTTATTCCTATTCAACATAACCTATCTATACCATTGTACAATTGTTGTGGAACCCTATTTGTATGTTTGTATGACTGGCTAATGGGGTTTGAAGAAACTTCCATTAAGGTTCAATATTTCCCTGTTTGATTTCTTCCTAGACATGAGCATCCAGATGATTACAGGGCAAAATTTAATTTACCCCTAATGTTCTGGTAATAAGGTAGAAAATGTTAATGATCTTCTAAAATGTGTGGATCCATTTCCCTGCCTTAGTAAGTAGAATACAGTATAGATGATTTAATCTTTGGTAAATGAAGATCTTGTAGAATTTTAGACCCAACAATAAACAGGGTATGCTGGAACCAGCTTGTATCAGCTCGAGATAGCTAAGAGCCAGTTGTTAAATTTTCACTCTGAGCATTTGCACCTAGGAAAATCATCAAATGGTACAAATCAGGGCTTGATATTTTGTTTCATTAATTGCCTAGATTTAAGAAATGATAGAGAAAGTGTTATTAATACAGATTAAATTTAAAAGCTGTCATGTGTTTTGGAAGAACACACTGTTGAGCATTTACTAGTCAACCTGTGATTATGTAGTATATCCATTATTGAGCTAAGTATGTTCTGATCCTAACTAGGGATGGGGAACCTGCTGACATGTTACCCCAAGGCTGCAGGTTCCCCGCCTGTGTGACTTAGGCCATGCCTATTCAACGTGATAAATGATAAATCACTACCAATTTATTTTCTCATAAATGGTTAATTGATTTCATTTTGGGTTTGATTAAATGGATTTTTAGTGCATATGTTTACATGTTTCTTATATTCAAATCTAGAGTTAAAGATAAATCAATAACCAGGACTATCTATAAAATGCAGGATGGACTAAAAACACAAGGGAAAAATATGTTTCATTAGTCTAGGAAGGAAGATGGAATGAATAGAATTTTGGAAGTATTACATAATAGAAAGAGCACTGAATTGGGAGATGGGGGATCTGGGTTTTAATTCTAGCTCGGTAACTCACTAACTATGTGACCTTAAACACTTAACCTCCTTGGGACTCAGTTTCCTCTTTTGCAAGATGAAAGGTCTGACTAGATAACCTAGAAAGTGTCTTTCAGTTTTACCTCTATTATCTCTTTTATGAATATAGGAAATTTATTTATAAGAATGAGTAATTTCAATTTAATTCTCCTTTTACTCTTTCCTAGGCAATCTTTCCCAGGCAATCTTTCCCCCCATTCAGACATTTAATTAGTTCCACCTCTTCTGAATGTCCTTTTTCAGACACAATGAAACCATAGCATAACTGAAAATTACATTTCATCCTATCAAGATATCATTCATTTTCCTAATGTATGAAGAATTTAAGTTCAGCAAATTTGACCTACTATGTTCTTATTATGCAAATTTTAATACAGAGTATATTTCTTTGTTGGGGGGAAGCACTATTGAAACTGTAAGAGATTACTAAGATTATGATTTCTGCTGCTACATTAATGCATTTTACATCATCGTCCTGGAGACCATCTGTACTTGCTTCCTCATGTACAAGTACATTACAGAACTGAGGCCCCCCAAACCCAAGTTTTCACAAGTAATCATCAGAGGTAGGATTTGAACTCAGGTCCTCTGGCTCCACAGCCAGGGTTCATTTCCATGGTACCACATTGTCTCATCAGCACATTCAAGGAATTCCCATGTTTACATCTGAAATTCCTCTCTTACCTTCATTTTTTCCTCTCCCTTCTGTACCCCTAGATTCGGGGAAAGAAATACAAGGATATTTTTCTACCTCTTCATAATTTTCCCCTTGACAGGTCACAGTTTGTCAGTAACGGCAGCATTGAAGCTCAGAAAGTTTGATAAATGTAGTTGGAGGGGTTTAAACCATATTTCAGAAACCTCTATTTGCTGTAAGTAAATGGACAAGTGCTTATCCCCAGTTCACTATTCTCCACCTTCAGAATCTTCTTCCAAAGCCGATGGCTGCTCCTCAGAGCCACTGAAACCAGACCCAAGTGCTATGCACAGTGCACCTAAGAGCCGGGGTTCACACATGTTGGCAGCAGCAGCAGGACTCATATCCTTGTGGCTGTTTGGAACTGTAATATCCTCATACATTATAAACTTTTTTCTCTCCTTGACAAGTTATTTGAAAGGATTTGTAATCTGTACTGAGAAAAATAATTACCTCATGGGAGTTACAACATATATGGACTTTTCCTTGCTAAGATTTGTGCTACATGTCTATGTCCCATGAAATAGGATATTGTTAGGAAAATGACATATTTCCTCAGAAAATCCAATAAGGATCTATGGCTGAGCAATTCTAGCTTTTAAACAATTGGAAACAACTTGGATGACTGATTCTTTAAGGTCTATCTTATCTAAGCAAACTGGATGAGGCAATCATTCTATGATTCTGGGAGGTAGAGGGGAAAAGAATAAAAACCATTATGTTAAAAAGGATAGGGGTGGCCTGTATTCCTAAAATTGATTGCATAAATGGATGAATCCACCATATTGTACAAATACAGATACAGTTAAACTGAGAATGTCTATAGTGTAACAGTACTTCAACTCATTTAAGTTGGAAAATCATCTTTTCATATTTTATAGTAGCAATAGCAATGGACTGGATGTCAGAAGATTTGGGCCTGAGTCTTGGTTTTCCCATTTATGGAGAGCTATGAGACCTTGGGCAAATCATTTATTTGGCTGCTCTCTACCTAATTTTCTTCATCTGTAAGATGGTGTTAAAACTTCTTGTACTAAACACCTTATAAATTTGTGACAATTGCTTTGTAAATTGTAAATTTATATATAAATATTAGCTATAGTTAAACTTAAAGTAATTCATTTTCACTGATTTAACTCATTTTCCATCTCAAACACTTTCTTCTAACTTCTCTATTGCTTTTGAGGGTACAATCATCTTCCCAGTTCTCAGGATTTCAACCTATATATCATCATAGATTCCTAACTCACTTCCTGTATTCAATATATTGAAAAGGCCTATTGCTCTTATCTTTATAATTTATCTTGTATATACTTCCTCCTCTCCTTCAACACAACCCCCACTCTTGTGCAGGCCCTTATCACTTGATATTTGAACTATTTTAATAACCTAATCTTTGCTTAGGGGCAGCTAGGTGACACAGTGAATAGAGTGCCAGGCCTGGAGTCAGGAAGACCTGAGTTCAAATTTAGCCTCAGACATTTCCTAGATGTGTAACCCTGTGTAATTCACTTAACCCTGTTTGCCTCAGAGCTGGAGATGGAAATGACAAACCACTCCAATATCTTTGCCAGGAAAACTCCAAATAGGATCACAAAGAGTTGGACATGAATTTAAAAAACAACAACAATTATTTGCTTATTGTTTTCCCCATTAGATTGTGAACTCCTTCAGGTCAGAGACTGTTTTTGTTTTTGTTTTGCCTTACTTTGTATCTCCAGTGCTTAGCAAAGTGCTTGGGACATAGTAGGAGCTTAATAAATATTTATTGACTGAGTGGCATTTGTTATCATTTTATTTCTATTTTTATTGACATTTCATAGTTTATTTTTCCCCACATAGTGTTTTAGGCCTTAATATTCTCTTAGTTTTCTAAAATCCTACTTAATCCTCTCATACTACTCTTCTTGATTTATTTCTGTATTGAAAAACAGTTTTCTCCAACTCTTTGATTTACAGTGTTATTTTTTTCCTCAGCAAAAGAATGAACTGTCAGTACTGAAGGATGCTCCTAGAGTCTTTCCACTAACCATTCTTCCTACTCTTCTATGTATCAGTCATACAACTATTCAGTGAAACCATGCCCAAACACAATTCTGACATGGGAATCAAAGAGAGAACATCACCAAGAGGACAGAAGAGAAGGGACAGTGTGGGCATTTACTCAGTGTCCTCCAAGGTGCATTTCCATATACTCTTTGCATCCTGGGAAAGAATACTTTTTTTGCATTAGTAGAGTAACATCATGGATCCAAAGAATGATGTCCTCTCTTTTTTAGGAGAACTCTGATAGAAGAACCAAAAAAGAGTTTTATCCCTTCTTTGTCTATAACTGGCTTATCAGATTGGAAGTTTGGACCAAAGTTATTATTGCAGAATTGTTCATCTTTGACTAACGTTTTATGTTTCTTTGATCACTTACCTGTTCAAGAGCAGTCATCTGAAACTCTCCTATTTTCGGCCGTGCTTGTCTCTTCATACTTTTTTCTTAAACTGTCCTAAGCCATATTCTCAAGCCTAGCAAACTCCTTTGGGGCTCATTCTTAGTTTTCTTAAGTTTATATCACCAACTCGGGATGAAGGATAGAGTATTATACCATGTTTAAATACCAGAGAGAGATGTAAAGGAAAGTGTCTGGGTTGTAAATGTGTGCGTGTTTAATTCTAGGATCAATCAAAGAAGCATCTGATCACCTGCCACGCACCAGCCACTGTACTGGGCACCAATAACACAAAGACAAATGTGCAACAATCTTCATCCTCAAGAAGCTTGCCTTCTGTCTAAAGGAGCTTACGGACAGATGTATCAACTACCCATTAGATGTGAGTCATTATAAACAGTAGTGCCTTTTGTTGTTTTGTGTGTTTGTTTGTTTTAGGCAATTGGGGTTAAGTGACTTGCCCAGGATCACACAGCTAGTAAGTGTCAAGTGTTTGGTCTGAGGTCGGATTTGAACTCAGTACCTCCTGACTTCAGGGCTGGTGCCCTAACCCCTGCACCACCTAGCTGCCCCAATAGAGCCTTTTGAAATACCCCATTCATACTCCTCTACGACAATATTACTGAAACACTCTTTCATGGGAAACTCATGGCTTACTAATAAATACCACACTACCCTTTGAAAAACCCCTTGCTCAGTGGAGAAGCATTGACCAAGAGAAATTAGTGATGGGGATGACTTAGCTGGTTCAGAGATTATCCAATTTTTATAAAATACTTAGCACAGTGTCTAGGTTAAATGCTTATTCCCTCCTTTTCCCCTCTACCCGGGCACTGACTCTCACTCCCTTAATAAAGACTTATAGCTTTCCCCTTTCTTCTCTAAAAAGCAAAACATATTTTAATGTTCAGTCTCTTGTGAAAGACATGTATCTTTCTTTGTTCTCTTACACCCCATCAAACCTTAGCCCACAATCAAAACACATTAAAATAAACCAAATGATATTACCAGATTAATCAAGCTTTATTCTTCTTACATTTTATTAATAGTGATTCATGAACATTTCTGTGTACTGAAAGAACAAAAACTCATGTCAATGAAAATGGGCATAATATTAATAGATGATTAATTGTTAATTGATTTGTAATGATGACCTTGGGGCAATGACTGATTCTGAGTCTTTTAAATCATCAAAGAATGATTAAATTAGGTTTTAGCATAGTCTCAGAGTCAGTAAGATATGGATTCAAGTCCCCTAGCTATGGGACCCGGATAAGTACTTTACCTTTGGTTAAAATGATAGGCTGGTAAGTAGGTGCTGATTTGCATTGGTAAAGAGAGTTTCTCCACTGAGAGTTTCAAGGAGGAGTTCTGTATCAGGCAATAGGTTCAACTCAATTACCCTTCTAACTCTGAGATTCTATCATACCGTGAGTACAAAGGAGGAAAAGACATGAGGGTAGGATTGAATGGCAGCTTTAAAGGGACTGCCAATCAGATGGACACTGTAATATAGACTGAGTCATTGCTTCTTGAGGTGATACTGGGAGGCTCATTTGTCTGTCCAAATGTAATTGAGAAGAAAGAGCAGAAGTTCACCGAAAGGCCTATGTGGCACCTAATGAAGATTTCTAAGAGGGAAATTATGTTTAACAATTATAATTTATTGATTTAATAAAACCTTGGTGAAAGCTAGTTTATTTTTAAATCTTTTCCCTCAAGGATAGCTTAGAATAAAAGCCAGTGACTTGGTAATAGAGCATGTCACACACACACACACACACACACACACACACACAGATACACATATCTCAGACCAAAATATGCTAATCTTGTCTTAACTGTTTTATAAAGAATTTCATAGCAGAGGCAGCAAATGTTGCTGATTTGAAAAACATATATACTTATGATTTATACATGCTAATAACTTATTTTTTCCAAAATCAGGAAAGGAATTGTTGATGAAAAACCTTTGAAGGACTGCTTATTATTTAGAGATAGCACAACAGCATCTAACAGTGGGTCAACACGCCGTAGAGGACCAAGGGATGCTGGAGAAACCACAAAATTCAGGGTAGAAATTCGTGACTAGTTCACCACCAACAGCTCTGAAGGGGAAAAATATATAAACTGTTAGATTACGTGAGGGAGTAGTTTGATGCAGAGAGAAAACAGTACTAAAGGCTCATTACTTTTAACTGTGCATTAACAGAGCAATTTAAATACTCAAGTACATGGATAGAGAAGAGATTTAAATAGCAACCCTCCCTTAAAAGAAAAAAGAACCCTGCTGATGGGAGCATTTTGTTAAAAGACCTAGGGGATCAAATGGCAATCTTGCACTTTGAGCAGAAGAGGGGGTAGGGCGGAAAATTGAAATGTGAACAATACAGCAATTGGGTTTTCTTGCATCCTTTATTCTTGCTATGGGAATGACACAATTTTTTCTTGGTTACTTAATTAAAAAAAAAACTCAAGTACGTAGCCTATCTGCTTGAGTCTGATTCACCTAAGGCCCCCTGTGTGGTTTCATGCAGTGTACCCACAATTCAAAAAATTTAGGGTCATAATGGTAATTTTCCCAGAGGACTTTGATAACTTCGCATGATAATTTTTGCAAAGTATGCAGTTATTTGTTATTTTTATGCACCTAGATTGAGTAAAATATTCCCTGCTTTTAATATATTCATCCATGATTTTACTCCTTTCAGGCAAGTACAGGCTCCACAGTCTGCAGGATGCCTTTTTTTCAACCCACCTATGAATTTTTATTGCTCTACTTTCTACCACTCTGGCTTCTCACCATCCCTAACCCTATGTAGCCCCCACCCATTTCTCTCCATTCAACTCCATTTCTCTGTGGCACAGATAGATAGCGATGGGTGACAAAGAGTCTAGGCAATGGGACATG
Organism: Phascolarctos cinereus; assembly: GCF_003287225.1. Taxonomy (NCBI): domain Eukaryota; kingdom Metazoa; phylum Chordata; class Mammalia; order Diprotodontia; family Phascolarctidae; genus Phascolarctos; species Phascolarctos cinereus. The sequence goes on along the minus strand of NW_027556402.1, from coordinate 62,851,776 downwards.
CCTCTATTTTCTAGAAATAGGAGCAAAACACTGGGAAGGGTGTTAAAAAATGGAAAGTGGAAGGCCACATATAGAGTCTTTATGAATACCAGAAAAGCAGTGAAAGAAAAATTGTGTTGGAGGTAGAAGGGAGAAGGATGAGAAGAAACTCAGCATACATACATAGATATAGATATAGATACAGATACAGATACAGATATAGATATAGATATATGATATAGATATATAATGTGTGTGTATATATATATATATATACACATACATACATATACACATATATGTATGTGTGTGTGTGTGTGTGGTGTGTGTGTGTGTGTGTGTGTGTGTGTGTGTGGGAGAATCACTATGAAGGAGTCCAGTTTGATTTGGGAGAAGTGGACTGCAGTGGACCATGGTAACAGCAGACATGATAATACAAGGGCTGTTTATTGGAACAAACAAATAGGCAAATATTGAGAGGAGTTCAAATGTGGAACTATTTCAAGTTATGTGTAAAACTGCAAAAGTGGAAATAGTTACCTATTAGGCCAGGAAAATTTCTATGATGCTTTCTTACTGACTAGAGATATGAGACTGAAAGAGACAGACTTCTGAAGATAGGGCATCAGGATTTTGTGGTGATATACTTTATATCACTAGGGACATAGCCGATGTGAAGATACTAACCTCTCCTAGAAAAGGGCAATCTACTCCACCAGCCCAGGGGAAATTTCCTAAACTCCATTACTTGTAACCTGACCCTGGAAGAGAAGGTTAGAATGCTGAGAAATGTCTCCTTTTCCTTTCTTTTTTCCTTTCTTTGCCTTTCTTCCTTTCCCTTCTCTTCTTTTTTTTTTTTCATTTCTTTTCTTTTCATCTTTCTAGCAGCCGTCTCTGTCAGCAAAAAGTATTGTCATACTTAAAGAAAAATTATAATATATTGACCTGAATTAACATATTGTATCCAAGCTGATCACCAGTATCTCCTCCTCTTTGGTGGGCGCTTTTTGGGTGCCCCAGTCAGTACTGGGCTCATTGAGAAATTTTAAAATGTCAGAATTGCCTGACTATTGAATAACCAAGGTCCTAAAATTCTGGCATGATATTCTAGTAGGGTGTAGGAGTGAAAGTGACATTAGCCAGTGTCACTGGATTGGCAGCTCTGGGCTAGATTGATAATGCAACACACATTCATTATGGCTCAACTCTCCCATTCTGGTGTTCACTATGTCTGGTCATATGACCTACAAAGACTCCCAGATAAACTCCACACTGTCATGATTCACCCTTCAAACTATATTTAATTCACCCACAAGCCATCAGTACTTTAGTAGGAAAAGTACTAAATTTGGGGATATAAAACCTTGGTTTGAATTCCAGCTCTAATCACGTGTTTGATCTTGGGTAAATCACTTGATCTTTCTCTAGGCTTAAATTTCCGCAAGAGTAAAATGAATCTTGAACAAGATGACTTCCTTCTTTAAATCTATAAATCTATCATATAATCAGTGAAACACCAGTGTTCTCCTAGTAGTAACTCATAGCAGATATACTAATACAATCAGTCTCCAACTTGACCCAACTGTTCACTACTTACAGTGCAGGATTCCTGGAGGAATCTACTTACACATTACTGGGTGCTATCTGAACATTCTTCTTTCTGAGAGGATCACAGAATTTTACAAATTGGAGAGTTTCAGAAGTTAACTATTTCCACCTTCAGATTTTATAAATGAGAAAATAAGAAGATTAAGTGACTTGGTCAAGATAACAGAGATAATAGGTAGCAGAGACTTCTCTGTATTTATACCTACAGCTTTTGACTCCAAACCTCACCTGGTTTCTACTATGTCACGCTATGGATAAACATCTACCTAGGCTGATATTCTGTCAGGATATCCTCAAGTCAGATCTAGGGAGAAAGAAGGGGAAACATATGTAGTAGATTTAGACTCTAAAGTAGGTCTTTTTTTTGGGGGGGGGTAAGGTAGAACCCACCATTTAATTTAGATCTTTCTTAAACTGTTGGAATTGAGAACCAGACAAATCCAATAAACCTCCCTTCCAAAAAATGGATCCTGAAAGGTAGGTTTTGCTTAGAGCAATAACAATGGATTAAACATGGAAACAAACTAGCTTCTCTGTGCCACACTAGCCAAGTCAGCTTCCTCCATAGCTATTCCTTCTCTTCTATTAACACCAGCCAGATCCCCTTATAGGTGTAACCCCAAGATTCTTCTGTAGGACCTAGGCCCACCTGAGAATACTAAAAACAAAGTCAAAAGAATCATGGCAAAGTTAACATTTAATCCTAGGGACTCTGACTCTGAATTTAATTTCCCTTCCCACCACACATATTGATTCATTGCTCTTTTCCCTCTTTTATTCCCTTCGCATTCTGGCACAGAAGAAATAGGATATAGTTGTCTACATACATATGCAAAGGAGACAGCTCCTTGTGTACTGCCATTTGAAAGACTCTCTTGCTAGACATATCTCTGCCACCTAAGCCAGGTTAATTTATTTGGTTTAAGGATTAGCCCTTACAACTTTCTTTGTTTTAATAATTTCCTTCCCAGATATTTCCTTTTTAAATTCAACCAGCTGAGGGGCAGCTAGGTGGCACAGTGGATAGAATACCAGCCCTGGATTCAGGAGGACCTGAGTTCAAATCCGGCTTCAGACACATAACACTTACTAGCTGTGTGACCCTGGGCAAGTCACTTGACCCCATCGCCTAGCCAATAAATAAACAAACAAATAAATAAATAAATGAATAAATGAATAAATAGATAAATAAATAAATAAATGAATGAATTCAGCCAGCCATGGGAAGGGTAACAGTGTCATACCTAATTGTATGTACAAGTTAATAGAATCACCTTCCTTTCAAAAATAATGTTTTACTGAAGTATTTTGTTTAAACATAGCAATCACTGCCCCCCAAAACCTTCCTCCAGAGTACCTTCTCTTATGAATAACAACAGAAAAACACGTCTTTAGCCAAAAATGCCTGATATACTAACTGCAACTATCAGATTATCTAACACTTTGCATTTTTGGCTTACTATTTCTTAATAGAAAGGAAGGATTTGCTTGCTTACTATCAATCTTCTGGAATAAACATTGCTTATTGTATTTGAACTGGATTCTTTTAGCTTTTTGTGTTGCCTTTATATTGTTTTCATCTTTGTGTGGTTCTACTTTGCATTTCATTTGTTCTTACAAAGTCTTCTCATGTTTTCTGAATTTCTCATATTAATCATTCCCTGAACTATAATATTACATTGTAGTCATATATTACAGCTTGTTTAGCCATACATTCATCAACAGATAAATACTTCGTTCTTAGCTTTTTACTACTACAAAAATGATGGTAAAAGCATTTTGGTATATCTGGAACCTTTCTGTTGTTAACCTCTTAATGCATATACTTTCAATTTAATAGAAATTAACATTCCATTTTCTAATCCCTCCTTTATTAATTCACACAGCTATCCATGCATCGTTATTTTTTAACTACATGCACTTTCATATGCAGATCACTGACCCATTTTGAGCTAAGTGATATAAACCTATTTTCTACTAAACTACTTTTTAACTTTTACTAGAAGTTTTTGGATTTGTTGAAAACAGGGCTATTGTGTTCATTTCCCTCTAATTTCCTCTTGTTTTATCCAGTTATACTGATGTTGTTTTCTATTCTTGAGTAGAAAATAATTTTATTTTAACTGCTTTGTAATGTAAATTAAAATTTGGTAATTTTAGATCCCCTTCATTTATATTTTTTATTTCCCTTGAATTTTTAATCTGTTCCCCCCACAAATTAATTTTGTGCTGTTTTATATAATTAAATAAAATTATCCTTTGGTAATTTGATTGGCATAGCCTGAAATCCGTTGAAAAATAAGAGTAGTATAGTCATTATTATTACGTTGACCACTTAGGTTCTCCTTTATTTCTATAAGGAATGATTTGCAGTTGTATTTATCTAAGGTTTCTATGGGTCTTGTTACGTCAATACCAGGTTGCTCGAGAGTGGACAAAGCATTATTATTCAGTGCAGAGAATGATGCAGAAAGGTAAAGCAGAAGTGCTGAAGATAAATATTTTAGTTATTCTAAGTGGAATTTCTATTTAGTTTCCCCCCATGGTTTTTGTTAGCAGGAATTCTCATGGAATTGAAGACTTTTTTTTAAAAAGGCAGCAACTTTAAAAATCACTTCATCAAACTCACTTCATCCAATATTTTAGATGAGGATACTAAGGCCAGAAAGATCAAGAGATTTGGCCAAGATAACACCTCTAGAGAATAACAGAGTTAAGAGTAGAAGAAACCTCATCCTTGTACTGTTAAGAATATAGAATATGCCCATCACACAAAGAGAAAAGGTCAAAGGAAAGTAAAATTAATGTGAAAACAACCCATATTTTTGCTACCATCTCTGGAAGCAGATATTATTTGTTTCCGAAGAAAAATTTTGCTTAAAATTAAATACTTCCACTTGCTACTTTACTGTCCTCCTCCTCCCCCCAAATTTGCTAAGGCTCAACACATCTATCATGGTAGGCCAGAGTGTAGATGTTGTTTTCCAAAGTGCCTATTTGCATTTTTCCATCATATGAAATTTCCATTGAGTTCAATACAAGGTGATTATTTAGAAATACATATTCATCTTGACATAAATGTATTTGGTTCATCTGTTTCTTGGATAATTTTGTCCTTGGTATATCCATAATTAACCAAACTATCAAGGATTATTTTTAATTTATTTAGTGAGGAAAGAGGAAAAAGGATAGCACATTCACTCTCTCTCCCTTCATGTTTTACTCTTTCCTTCTTATTTCCCATCTTTCTTTGAGGGCAATTCATATCAATTCACTTCTCAATACTTTAAGGATTTCACATAAATAAATTGTTGAAGTCAAGCTAGAGTCAGGGAAAACAAACTTCTTCTCTATTGTCATTTTACACTAAATATACATTTTTAAAAAATCCAGGAATATTAATCATATTAATCAACCAAAAACTATTTACTGAGCATTCACTATGTGTCATGTACTGAAATAAATACTAAGGATAAAAAGAAAGGCAAAACCGTGGTTCATTCCCTAAAGGAATGTATGTTCTATGAGAAGTAATATGCAAATAATTATAGATATATAGAAGATATATACAGGCTAAATTGTAGGAAACCTTGGAGTGAAGGTACTAGCTAGGGAAGAGAGGAGAACAGTGAGAAAGGCCTCTAGCAGAAAGTAAATTTGAGTTGTCTTGAAAGGGATTAGGGAAGCCAAGAGGAGTAGGTGAGGAGAGAGAGCATTACAGGCATGGGGCAGCTAGTGAAAGCCTAGAGATGGAGTATTTTGTAGGTCAGAATATCAAAGACTTTCCAACATCCACACTAGAGTCCCAGCTTTATGGCAGGTGATAACATATACTAACAGGACTTTAACTATTCTGGATAGTCCTTCAAGTGACAGAAAACAAAACTCCTTATTGCCCTAGTCAGTGGTTTCATGAGTTTCTATCAGAAAAATCAAATTATCAGAATACTATTAATGGAGCATTCAATCTGGTGGTGAGCCTTTCTGAACTGAGCTAGGCTGACCCTCATAGGACAGATGAACAGTCCATCATCTGTCCTTTATTTGAAGTCTTTCTTTCTTGGTAGGACCTTAAGTTCTTCAAGATTTCAGGGTCACTCAGCTACCCACCCTGAAATATGAGGTTTGGAATACAATGTAAGCCATCTAGTTCATTATATAAGAAAAAGTTATTTGGTGGAAATTAGAATATCAAGCACTTTGAGGTGATGACCTCAACACACTGACTGAATGAATGTCATTTTAGCTTTCCTGGGAGAAATGGTTGGTATGGAGTTGCTGTCAAGACGGCACATGCTAGGACTATAAGAAGCCCTCAAAAGAGCACTAATCACTTCTGGGGATTTTGTCTTTTGTGCTGATTAAGCTCACTTTTCAATTCCCAGTTCCAGAATCTTTATGCAAACATGAGTTTGAAAAGACTATTTATGGTTTGGAAGTAAAATAAAGGGTTTTTAGTTCTAAAATGTCATGAGATCAATGAAATATAAGTTAATACCAAGTTCCAATGATGAATAGTAACTTTAGCTCAGGTCTATGCTACAACTGGTGGAACTTGGATGTGAACCAAATATGTGAGGACATCCTGCCACTTTTAAGTCAGAATTTCCAATGCTAGAAGAGAAATATTGCTCTCCTTCTTTTGGCAGTTTTAAGACCACCTTTGCTTTTTTGGGTAGGCTAAACCTGGACTCAGAACACCTAGATTTAAATCCAACTGTTCTACATGACCTTAGACAACTCATGTCATGTCTCTGACTTGCTCAGTTTTCTCATGTGTGAACTGAGAGGGATGGATAACGTAAAATCCATCATTTAATCATCATTGTATTAGGGATTGATTTTTTAGGGTGCCAATATCTCCACAAAGATATGATTAAGAGATTAGGAGGTCAGTCCAGCCCCAGGCCCAGCACAGCCCCATGGGGTGGCTGCTTCTAGAGCTCTTGGCCCACAGATAGAGGGGTAATCAAGTGACTGATCCAAAGGGGTTTGGAGGGATCTCTTTGCTGGCACTGAGGCAGGATTCTCTTGCTTTTCCCATGCTTGGATCTCGGCTACAGTTCTGGGTAATGGTCGTGGGGCAAGGAAGAGTGTTGGTGCGGTAGTGATGGTGCAGAAAAAATCCTCCTCACAGTTCCAAGGCATGAAAGGGTGCTTGAGGTCACTCATAGACCAGAGTACAGGCCAGGAGAGGAGTAAACACCTATCCCTTGATCGTACCATGTTGGAAGAACTGAAAATTTACAGGTCCCTAGAAATATCTCTGAAAACAGCTGCATAAAACCCACAAAGCTTGGGCAGTACATTCTCCACACTGGAAGCAGACCCTACCTTAACAAAGAGTTTAAAACTCAAGTAGTTGGCTGGGAACATGAGCAAGCAGCACAAAAAAGTCAGAACATAGAATCTTTCTTTGGTGTCAAAGAAGACCAAAACATACAACCAGAAGAAGACAACAAAGTCAAAGCTCCTACTTCTAAAGCCTCCAAGAAAAATATGAATCAGTCCCAGGACATGGAAGAGCTCAAAAAGGATTTTGAGAAGAAGTAAGAGAAGTAGAGGAAAAGTGGGAAGAGAAATGAGAGTGATACAAGAAAATCATGAAAACTAAATCAATAGCTTGCTAAAGGAGACCCCAAAAATATTGAAGAAAATAACAACTTAAAAATTGACTAACTCAAATGGTAAAAGAGGTCAGAAAAGCCAATAAGGAGAAGAATGCCTTCAAAACCAGAATTGGCCAAATGGAAAAGGAAGTCCAAAAGTTCACTAAAGTAAATACTTCCTTAAAAATTAGAATGGATTAAATGGAAGCTAGTGACTTTATGAGAAATCGAGACATTGTAAAACAAACCCAAAAGAATGAAAAAAATAGAAGATAATATGAAATATCTCATTGGAAAAACAACTGACCTGAAAAATAGATCCAGGAGAGATCATTTAAAAATTATTGCACTATCTGAAAGCCATGATCAAAAAAAGAGCCTAGAAAGATAATTCTCTCAAGAAATTATCAAGGAAAACTGCCCTGATATTCTAGACATTCTAGAATCAGAGACAAAAATGGAAATGGAAAGAATCTGATCACCTCCTGAAAGAGATCCCCAAAGGAAAACTCCTAGGAATCTTGTAGCCAAATTCCAGAGTTCCCAGGTAAAGGAGAATATAATACAAGCTGCCAGAAAGAAACAATTCAAGTATTGTGGAAACACAATCAGGATAATACAAGATTTAGCAGCTTCTACATTAAGGGACAGGAAGGTTTGGAATATGATATTCCAGAGGTCAAAGGAGATAGGATTACAGCCAAAAATCACCTACTCAGCAAAACTGAGTATAATCCTTCAGGAGAAAAAAAAATGATATTCCATGAAATAGAGGACTTTCAAACATTCTTGATGAAAAGACTAGAACTGAATAGAAAATTTGACTTTCAAACACAAGACTCAAGTGGAACATGAAGAGGTAAACAGGAAAGAAAATCACAAGAGACTTATTAAGGTTGAACTGTTTACATTCCTACATGGAAAGATGATATTTGTAACTCATGAGACCTTTGTCAGTATTAAGGTAGTTGGAGGGAAAAATTATGTGTATAGATAGATAGATAGATAGAGAACACAGGGTGAATTGAAGATGAAGGGGTGATATCTGGAGAATAAAATTAAGGGGTGAGAGAAGATTATACTGGAGAAGGAGAAAGGAAGAGGTAGAATTGGGTAAATTATCTCACATAAAACAGACAAGAAAAGTGGAGGGGAAGTGGGGGAAGGTAAGAGGAAATGACTGAATCTTATTCCATTGGATTTGGCTTATGGAGGGAATAACCTACACACTCAATTGGGTATGGAAATCTTTCTTACCCTACAGGAAAATAAGGTGCAAGGGGATAAGAAAGCAGGGGGATGATGGAAGGGCAGACTGGGGGATGGGGTAATCAGAAGCAAACACTTCTGAGGAGGGACAGGGTCAAAAGAGAGAATAGAATAAATGGGGGGTGGGATTGGATAAAGGAAATAGTTAGTTTTTCACAACATGACTACTATGGAAGTGTTTGGCATGACTACATATGTATAACCTATATCTAGTTGCTTGCCTTCTCAATGAGAGTGGTTGCAGAGGGAGGAAGGTTGAAAATTTGGAACTCGAAGTTTTAAAAACAAATGTTAAAAACTTTTCACATGCAACTGAGAAATAAGATATACAGACAATGGTGTATAGAAGTCTATCCTGCCCTGCAGGAAAATAGAAGGGAAAGAGAATAGAAAGGGGAGAAGATAGGAGGGCAGATTAGGGGAAGGGGTATTCAGAATGCATGCTGTCTTAGGTGAGAGGAGGAATGAGATGGGGAGAAAATTTGGAATTCAAAATCTTGTGGAAGTGAATGTTGAAAACTAAAAATAAATTAATTAATAAAAAGACTTAACTTGTTGCCCCTCCCACATCCACCCCCTACCAAAAAAAAAAAAAAAGAAGTGGCATAGTTTTCTGGAAAAAAAGAAATCAGTGCAAGGAATGATAATCGAAGACTATCAGACTACCTGAAAATCATAACCAAAGAGGAGAGAGCTCATTGAAAGAAGGATTCACAGGGGAGGGAGAGTTGGATCTGAGCTTTGAAGTATGTGGAGAAATTAGAAGGCTATGGGAGAAGAGGCAATTCCAAGCAGCGGGGGTGATAGTGAGATGAATCTCAGTATAAAACAAAGATTAACTTAGCGTATTCAAAGAATCTGTTAGTCTGAGTAAATCAGTCTAGGGAGTGGATTCAGGGGAGTAATGCAATATTTGGTTGGAAATGTAGTCCTTGATTATAGAAGGCAGTTATAACTAAGCAGATGAGCTCAGATTTTATGTGACCAGAAATAAGAAGCAAATGAAGGTCTTTGAGTAGAGAAGTGATATTATAAGTGATGTTTAAAGAGAACTAATGCCATAGCTATGTGCAAGATGGATTGGGAGATGAACTAAGAAAAAAATTGTATTAAATAATGAGGCACTGACAGTGGAAATATATAAATAAGGAGGATATGTATGTATATATATGTATATATATATATATACATATATATATGCATATATATCTCACATACACAAATATAGGCGTGTGTATATAAAACTATAAATGAAAAATAATGGGAATTTCAGTTACTGATTAAAGGGGACAAGGGAAGAAGATTAATCAAATGTGATTGTCGTTTTTAAGTGTAAGTGATTGAGAAGAGGATGGAACAAGGGAGGATTAGAAGGAGATTTGGATTAGGGGAGGAGGGGAAAGGAGAACATGCAATGATGAATTGAATTTTAGACATGTTTAGCTTCAGGTAACATTGAAGTGAAGGCATCTCTCTGGTAACTGGAAATTCAGGACAGGAGTATGAATAAAAGGAATAGAGATTTCTTTGTCATTCCTGTAGTGGAGATAGTTAAATATATGAGAACAGATGAGCTCTTTGAAACTAGAAATGGAAAAATTAGTATGAGATATAGTTTCCAAATTTATCAGACAGGAGAAAGATGGAAAAACTCAGACTATAAAATGGAAATAGATATGATTGATGAATTTTCGATCTGAGGAAGTGAAATGCAATAATCCTCTTCCCAAGTGATTTCAAAATTATTAGGAATTATATTTTCATTAAGAAATGTTTGTTTTTAATCTATGCCACTCAGATGATAACAATGAAAACAAAAGTCTTCTTCCTCAGCCCTCCCCCTTTTGATGAAAACTAGTGTGTTGGAAAGCCATACTGCTTGTAAACTTTCAACATATCCAAACATTTATAATTTGAGAAACTTCAAACAAGTTTAGTCAAAGACTAGAAAATTAAAACCAGAGACCCAATCCATCAACTTAACTCACCCACATGTATTTATGCCTAGAATCTTGAAAGTCTCTTCTGTCATATTACACAACTCTTCCTTAAAGTCTGTTACACCCATAGCATTGAAATAATTTTAATGGCCCTACCACATAAATCAAAGCTCTATGTGCATGTATATCTTTTCATGTTGTTCGTTTTGCGTGTGTTTCAATTAAGCCTCCTCTATTGCTTTTTTAAATGCTCAGAAGCATTCACCAAAATATTCCAAATGGGCTTCAATGATAATTCTCTCTTCTTCAAATGAAGGAACCAAAAGATCTCAAGTAGCAGTACAAAATAGTCCACATTCTTCTAGAATCTATTACAGTAGAGTGCAAAATGAGCTATGATGACTGCTAATTACAAGTTTATATGTCCTAAAACATAATAATGTATTTCTAAACAAAAATTTCAAAGGTCTATCATGAATAAAATGTACTTTGGGACTTCATATTAATTTAGCTTCTTGAAAGGGATTCACAATTATAAAATTAACTTCAAATGTTCAAATGAAGTCATATCCAGGGCTTACAGGCAATTTACAGTTTGGTCTTAAAAGTAAGAAATACATAGAGACCAAGCTGTTGAGTATTATTTTCCAGAAATACACATGAAGGTAATTTTAAAGAAATGTTTGATCTATTTCCACTTTTCATTATTGGTCATGTACCTACAGCATCTTTCTCAAAAAGAGATAACTTCATCCCAAATAGACAAAACCATCAACCAATTTGCCAATAACATCCCATTTGACATGTTAAAAATAGATGAACATTTGTTAAGTATCAAAATTTAAAACATTGCTTACTCTGTACCAGCAGTAGGTTAAAAAAATCCTAAAAAATTTTTGTATTCATATAGCAGCAAGAATGCATCTTAATCACATAATTACTTGGAGTAACCATTCCAATCCATCTTATTCATTTTACACCTTACAAAAAACCCAAACTAATTATAGCTATACTCTAAAGAGGAATAAAAATCAACACTATGGCTTATGGGGTTCAGTCATTCCTGAATACACCATTGCTCTGAATAGGTCATAAGGAAGAAAAAAGAAAAGCTGTCATTAATTGATATTCTTTGCGTTTCTGAAAAAACAAACATTGAAGAGATAGCAGAATGTGTAGATAAAGAGGCTAGCTACTGCCTTTTAAAATATATATACTGAAAAATAAAAGCATACTATTTCAGAGATGTTTGAGGATCAAATGAGAGATGTAAAGTGCTTTGCAAACTTAAAGCATTACATACATGTATATATTATATATATCATATTATTATAATTATTATTACTGTTATTATTATTGAGGGTGGCATTTTGAAAATGAAACCTTTTACCCACTGATGTGTAGTAGAGTGGAAAGGAAGCTAAGGTTGGGTTCAAAATGTCTGAGGTTGAATATTAGCTTTGATACTTTCTATAATAACATGAGCAAGTCACGTAATCTCTCTAAGTTTGAGTTTCTTTGTCTGTAAAATAGATAAAATAAAATCTGTAGAATTGTTGTGAATAAAGTTCTTTTTAAAATGTAAAGTGCTAAATAAATTGTGGGTGATTCTGTTCTTACTGTTTACTCATAGACTCATGAAAGGATGAAGAAGTAGGAAATAATAAATAGCCAAAGGTCAAGGCAATGAGATCCTACACAAACTGGAGTGAGGCTCAAACCTTAAGAGTTTTCCCCTTAAGACCAAAAGTGTGGAGCTACAAAACCATTAAATGACCTTAACTCTTTAAGTATTGTGCTTCGATGCACAATGCAGTGTAAGTGTATTAGGTACACATTGAAATGAAGCCTTTTTTTAGTTGCAAGCAAACTCAGAAGTCACCTAGTCTGACTTTTAATTGAACAAGACTCCCTCTTTATAGAATCCCCAACTAGTGATCATTGCTTGAGTACCTCCAGTGATGAGGATTCTACTAGTACTCATGGCGGCTCATTTGACTTTTGGAGAGGACTAGCTACAGGTGTGGCCACAGTGCCCTGGAGTCAGGAAGACACATCTTCCTGAGTTCAAGTATGGTCTAAGACACTCACTATCTGTGTAAGCTTGATCTTTAGCATGGCACTTAACCCTATTTGCCTTAGTTCCCTTTTCTGTAAAATGAGCTGGAGAAGGAAATGGCTAACCACTCCAGTGTCTTTGCCAAGAGAGAAAACTGCCAAGGTGTCACAAAGAGTCAGACACAATTGAAAAATAGCAACAACAGCTACAGGAAGCTTTTCCTTACATCCAGCCAAGATGGCCTTTCCTCTGACTTCTACCCATTGTTTTAAATTCTGCTCTTTGGTGCCTAAGAATGACTTTCAACTTTTGTCTTTGTTTCCCTATCACTGACAGCTAGCATAATAACTGGCATATTGTTAGTGTTTAACACGTGTTTACTGATTTTAAGTGAGGCAGGTAGGTGAGCTACTAGTAGCTCTGTCTCAGACACTTACTGACTAGTGACTCTGGCCAAGTTAGTTTACCCATCCCAATCTCAGGTTCCTTATCTATAAAATGACTAAATCACAAGGTCATTGTGAGGATCAAATAAGATGATGTATATGAAGTGTTTGGCACAATTTTAATGTTAGCTGACATTATTCAGTACTATTGAGATTACTATCTGCTACTGGGCAGATACAGGAAGCGTCTGATAGGCTAATAATGCTGCCTGCCACTTGCCCACACTCCTCTGTAAAGAGAACCAACTGAGAATAGGGAATCTCCACTTTTCTGAGCCACGGCTGATCACATTTTTATTTCAAGAGTCAAGGCTTCAAGTAGCATCATTTCCAGGACTGAACTGTAAATGGTGATCTAGGCTCTGATTTAACATGTGTATAATCTAGATGGCGCTTTACAAACCTGCCAAATTCAGAGTAGAAATGTTGGAGTTATTTCAATCACTTTATTAAATATTATAGGGTTATTTGTGTCATATTCTAACCTGTTAGCAATTACATACTTTCAAACTAGAGACTGATCACATATTTAGCTGATAAAATCTGAAACAGTTTCTAGGATAAATATATGTCATAATTTTTTCACTCTAATGACATCTTTATTTATTTAAATTCTGCCAAAACAAATATAATTTTATAGAACACATGGTATTTTTTGCCATCTTTTCTTATTTGATACTAAATAAAACATAATGACAATAGTATTCCTGTATTCCTATCTTCAAATTTTGTTACTTATAGGAAATAAGGTGGTAAAACTGATCTTTTAATTTGCCGCTTTTCCCTGATTTTCTCTCTTTTTTTTATTGTGAGAAAATTATAAACATATCAATTTCTCAGTTTTTAGATTTCATATTCCCTCAGTTGATTCCTTCATTGTTTTCTCTCCTCTATTAAACAACCTTGTTGGGCTTCAGTGATTGCTGCTGCAGGTATAGGAAGTCACTGATGTTTGTTTTGACTATTTTTGTACACAGTGGATATGGGATAAGTGTTCCTCAAATAATCAAGCAATAAAAAATTAAATAAACATTTATTAAGTGTCTACTATGTGTCGGTCGCTGTGTTAAGAGCTGAATATACAAATGGATATTTTCAACAATGAATAACAAGTAGAACGGGAGTGGAGAAAATAAATAGGGTCATGCAAAAATGTTGGTTTTTATATGTGGGGAAGGGAAGAAGAGCTTTATTACAGTGCATGCGTTTTGAAGTTTTATTTTTTGGTGCACATGTTTTGCTCTCCTCTGCCAATGCACACCTTCCTTTCCGTGTGCACTGCAATCTAATGATGTTGGCTTCTTTAGTGTTTCCTGGACAAGACACTCCATCTCTTGATTTAATGCATTTTCAGCCATTGTCTCACATTCCTGGAACTTTCTTCATCCTCATCTCTACCTCCTGGCTTCCTTGTCTTTACTTGAGTCTCAAGTAAAATATCACATTTTTCAAGCAGCTTTTCCCATCCCCATAATCGTAGTATTTTTCTTCTGAAATTACCCCCAATATATAATATATTTCTGTATCTATATCTATGTCTGTCACTTTCCACAACTCTATCTTGTTTGTACATAGGTGCTTGCATTTTGTCTCCCTTGTTAGAGTGTGAGCTCTTGAGGAACTAGAATTTCCTTCCCTTCCCCCATACTCCTCTCTTTACTTTATCTGGCCATTAGTATAATGCTTGGCATAAAGCAGGTGCTTAATAAATGATAATTGATTGATTGACACAAGGTCCTTATTTCCCATCACATAAAAAGATATGTGGTATGTGTATATGCATACATGCATGCATTTATGTATGTATGGCATATATGTATGTATGTATGTGTATACAGGACCATAACTCTTGGAGATAAGAAACTCATTCTTCCCTAATTCTGGTCAGAAGTCAAGAAAATTTGGGACACTTTAGGAAGTGGATAAGATAGCCTCATCTTTTCTACAGATTCTTCACTAGATTCAAAGCCATTGCTGTAGGGAAAATATATACAAAAGACACAACTTTGACTTCTTGAGTTTCCTAAGTATCATGATAACTAATACGTTTATGGTACTTTTTAACTTTTACAGAGCTTTGCATGTATTATTTAATTTGACCTTTGAGATGGATACTAAAGGTATTATTAACCTCATTTTACAGATGAAGAAATTTAAGTTTAAAGAGACAAAATGACTTGGGAAAGGGGCTCAAAAGATAAATTCTTCCCACTTCAAATAAAAAGAGAGCCCTCCTACAACTCTTAGTAACTTCAGAAGGGATGGCTTCTTCTGATCAGAGTCCATCCTTTATTAATGACTCCAGTCACTAATCAGTTTCAAGGCAGCCCTTGTTACTGGGAACTAATAAGTAATGATCTATGGCATCCCAGCAAGGCTCTTGTTTCTTAGTAAGAAGCCAAAACAAATATCCAACTCTGTGAGAGGTGGCCCAGACCAATAAATTCCTGATTACCTCTTTTACCCTAATATTGCAAAGCACTTTGGCTAGTTAGTCAATATTCATTGATTCCTCTAAGTGTCATAGACACTGCAGAAACACACACCACACCACACTCACACATTCCACTCCCCTCCCCCACTAAAATGAATTGACCCAACTCCTTTGATGGAGAATGACAAAATCTTTTAAAGAAATCACAATTTGCAATCACAACAATTTCTCAAACACTAAAATTTGTTAAGAGATGTTGCCTAGTGTGAGTTTTCAAGGTTTCTGGATGATATTTATGCATAGATATGCCATTTCTTAGATTCAATTCTTTCTAAAAGTAAATTTTGAAGGACCAGATTATATTATACAAGAGACACTGGGTTAGCTTCAAGGCAGAAAACCACTGGGTTTAGTAAATCCATGTTTTCCCACATTTCTCTGCTTTCCATAAAAAATACAATCCTAGGTCTGAGCAGAAATCCATTTATTTACTATATTATTTTCAGCTGTCATTTTTTAGCTCAGATGGAAGAAATGAATCAAACAGATCTTCATTACTTTGGGTTAAAAAAAATACTACAAGAATCTTCACCAAAGAAAATATATTTGAGCTAAAGGATGATGTTTTTTATCTTGTGCTTTTCAGTTTTAAAATTGAAGAATTTTAAAGAAGAAATTCAATGTGTGAAATCCCTTCACTAGAGCAATGATATCCATTATGAATGGTAACAAGATACAGTGTGTCAATATTTTGTTGCTGCTTCCATTTCTACTGTGCTTTTAAAAAAACAAATAAGTCCAATGTTTCAGAGAAAATGGTTTTGAAGTGCATTATTTTCTTAAAACTTTATCCAAGAAGCAAGGTAATGGCCGCTTTATTTTATAATATTGACTATACCTCCATATCATTCAATATGCTTTAGCTACATATTTATTTTACTGAGTAATCACAAGTTTTCCCACTTTTCAAATTATTCATCTTTCCCACAATTTAAAAATCTAGACTAGACGACAGAAAATGATTTTAATAAATGTATGCAATGTGGTAAGCTAAAAACATCAAATATAATTTATTACCTTTATCTTAGCATGAGGAGTATAAGAAGCTGTTTATATGAAGGGGAAAGGAAAGGAATAAACATTTATCTAAAGCCACCTATGTTCCAGGCACTACACTAAGTGCTTTTACAAATGTGTAATTTGATCCTCAGAACAATCCTTTGAGGTAGATGCTATTATAGTCCCCATTTTACAGATGAGGAGACTGAGGGAAATGGCAATTACATGACTTACCCAGTATGACACAGCTAGTAAGTGTCTGAAGTTACACTGGAACTCAGGTCTTCCTAACTCCAGGGCCAGTGCTCTATATACTGCACCAACAGCTTCCTGTATGATGTTCAATTTATTAATGTGATTTACTTTATTTGGATTCTTTGATGGATGTATTCTTCCATTTGTATGACTATTCCTTCTGCTGATGAAGAGAATGACCATTGTATGCCTTTTTAGTCTTTGATTAATGTCCACGTTTTGTAGCATAGCAGTAATAGATCAGCTGCACAAAACAGGAAACATTCTTCTTTCTTTTGATATCTTAAGGATTGACAATGTTTTATAATAATAAGATAATAAGAGAGAATGCTAGTGGTTTCATGTACAAATGGAAAACCATTGTCTATTTTAAACACACCATCAATGCAACAATGTCAGGAAAAATTGATAGAATATGTGACATTTTTTTCAGGGAGGTAGCTAAAGCCCATTATGGCTTTGCCTTGACTTAAATTCATTATCAGCTTTCCTAAATAGAACTAAATATAACTTTAAAATTGAAAAGAGAGAGTGAAACAAAAACATCTTATCAATCACTTGGTATATACAACAGATAACATCAAGCTATGTGGTGCTAACACAAAGCATGTCAAATAAGATTTTCATCTTGTGAATAATTTCTCTAAGGATATCAAAATGCCATTTTGACTAAATAAAGGTAAAAAAAATTAACATACTCCAATGAAATATGGAGAATAAGTACTCTGACCTTCAATCTGCAGAACACATTGAACCAATGGTTGGAGGTGATAACTATGAATACTTTGATCTCCTACAGACAAGACATAATGAGTGTAAAGTTATCAAGTCTGTGGTTAAGTACATGAATAGACTTACTGACTGGAACACTTTTGAAGCAATTAACACCTACACAATGCTAGTCTTAATATACAATTTCAGAATTAGAAAATGAACCATGAAAGATTTGGAAAGTAACCTAACAAAAAGCCATAAATTATTAATGAACAAAAAAAGCCCAACACCCCCAGGCAGTTAAAGAAAGATGAATATATCCCCATTAAAAATGAGAAGGGGGAGGGAAAACATTTTAGAATGCATAATAAATAGGTTTTTGAAAAGGCTTTTTTAAAAGTAGATGTCTTTCCAGAAAGCAATAATAAAAGCTGCTAACAGGTACATCCCACTTAATTTATCAAATAAAGTGGTTTAACTCTGGATAGGGACTTCAAGTAGCTAAGATCTAAGAATGGAACATCATAAATGGATGACAACCTCATGAGCCCAAAGAACATAATATTGACAGTGAAAGGATAAGCAAAATGAGGTTGTTTATGCCAATGGAGAGGTTTATGATGCCAAATCAGGCCTAGGTAACTGACATCAGAATGTACAGAAAGTATCCTTAAGGAGCCTATACTCATTTATAGAGAGAGATCATATACTGAAGTGGTGGCAATTGTGCAACTTATCACTGAAAGTTGCAAAATAATTACCATCTACTTGATATCTAGAAAGACCCAATCATTTATTTATAACAGTATAAGAGAAGTCCATATCCTCATTAACTAACAGGTAACAAATTCCCATACTATAAATATAAACACCAATCATCTTCGAGAATCAATAAATTAGCCATACTGTAATTAGAGGATCAATACAGAATGAAATGTTGGATATATGAGATATATTGGATATATGACATATGGATATAAAATTCATCCATTAAAAAGAACATTTATATTATATATAAACATACTGAGTATTCACAATCTCCAAACTGCATGGAATGAAAAGCTTTTAAAATATAAAGACCTAGTAGAAGAAATTGAAGCATGTGGGAACAGGACAAGGTGTACGTCATCTCTCTTGTCTGCCTGACACCAGAGTTTCCCCAAATAGGCTTTCAGTGAGTCTGTTGAAGATGGGTTTACATTCCAATGTCACTGTTACGCAGTTTCAGTCATGCCTGACTCTTTGTGACTCCAATTTTGGGGTTTTCTTAGCAAAGATACCGGGGTGGTTTGATGTGTCCTTCTCCAGGTCATTTTATAGATGAGGAACTGAGGCAAATAGGGCTAAGTGACTTGTCCAGGGTCACACAACTAGTACAATACAATACTTTTAATCAATTGTAAGAAACAATCATTGTATCCACCTATACCATGGCCTATAAAACATTAAAAAAGTACTGGAATAATAATATCAGTATATCAAGTTATCTTTGACTCATTTCCACCTGAATTGGATTGAAAAGGATGAGAAAAATGAGATAACAGTGATGATGATGACATAAATGCCACAATATCAAATATATTTATAATTATAATAATAATTAGAATAAGCTCAATAGCTCCTTTATGTAGCATTTAGGGTTTTTAAAGTTGTACATCTCTTTTTATCATCCTCAAAATGACACTCACTTTTTATTCTGGCCATATGTCTCCTTGGTTTCAACTGAACAAACATTTGTGAATTCTTATTGTTTCAAGGGAAGTTTTCTCAGGCCTAGAGATCAGAAATAATAATAATAAAAAAGAACATAGACCCTACTTACAAAGACCAGTTAAATTTAGCAAATATCTACTAAGCACCTGCACATGTGGAAGGAGTATTGCAGCATAGATTAGTGCATGCAGCACTGAGATTGAGATCAGGAGGATTTGGAATCAAATCCTGCCTCTGACGTTTAATAGTGATGTGACCATTAGTGGAACTTAACCAGTAGGAGCTGCCAATAAGTCTTTAAGATTTATCCAGTTATTGGTATTTTTATGATCAGTACTGGTATCCCCTGATTTAATCCTTTATCCTCGGTGTAGGTCATAGGTATACAAAAGGCAAAAATGTCCTCAATAATAAGTCTCTGTTCTCAAAAATCACAGTCTATTGGTGCCAGGGGAGGATATGCAGCATGTACACAGATTAGTGCGTACTGATAGCAAAGGAGCAATGGAGGGACAAGCCACAGACGACTGCTGGTGGAGAGGAATCAGGAAAGGTTTTAGAGCAAGTTTATCCAAGATGAGCTTTGATAGAAAACAAAAATTCTGAGAAATAGAGATGAGGAGCAATTGTATTCCTAGGGTGGGGGATGATTTGTGTGAATTTTTGGAGATAGGGGATAAAGAGATAAGTTTAGGAATTAGCTAATAGTAAAGTTTGCCTGGAACATAGAGCTTGTGAAATAGCGATAAAAGTTAGCATTTATTTGTTGCTTTTATGATGATTTGCAAAGGGATTTACAAATAATCTCATTTTGTCCATAGTGTCAGATAGGTGCAATATTATCCTTATTTTACAGATGAAGAAACAGAGACAGACAGAGGTTCAATGACTTGCCGGGCTCACATAACTAGTCAGCATCTCAGGCTGCATTTGAACTCAGGTCTTCCTGACTTTCTGACTCCAGGTCCAGTCTCTCTCTAAAATGGCATACCGTAAAGTAGTCTGGAAAAGATTGTTGGAGGCTTTAAATGTCAGTATAAGAAGTTGGTAAATTTTCTTTAAATAATGGGAGCCAAATGGGAGATTGTGAAAGGCTTCCTATAGAAAGTGAGATTTTATTCTGGGACATAAAGCAAGCCAGGGAAGGCAAGACGAATTTATTAAATCTCTTTCTGGTGCCATCTTATTTTTCCATTTTTATTACATTTTACTCACTTACTTTCTTCACTTCACTCTCCTCCACAGACTTTGAGGTCCAGGAGTACTACTAGCCTGCTTCCTGCTCTTCACATACAATGCTCCATTTCTTGTATCTGTACCTTTGCAAAAAAAAAGGTCTTTTGCATAATCTGTGCCTTAGGGATTATGGTGGCAAATATGGAGGAGAAATTGAAAGAATAGAGATCAGTTAGGAGGCTACTATGGTAGCCCGAGTGAGAGGTGATAAGGTCCTAGACTAAGGTGATTGTTGTGTGAATGAAGCTAAGGAGAGGGATATAAGTGATGTTATGGAGGCAGAATCAAGAAAATGGGTCAACTGAGTGGATATGATAAGTAAAGGGAATCTATTAGTCACAGATGACTCTGAGGTTACAAATGGAGTTTTTGGGAAGATGATGGCCCTCAGTATAAATAGGGAAGTATGGAGGGACGACAGTCACTTAACCTGTCTTGCTCAGTTTCCTCATCTTTAAAATAAGGATAGTAATAGCACCTACCTCTCAAGGTTGTTGTGCGAGTAAAGTAAGAGCCTATCCATAAAGCACTTTGCAAACCTTAAAGCGATATAGAAATGCTATGCTCTTATTATTATTACTCTCATTGTTATCATTATAGCTATTAAATAGAGTCTGATGACATCCATCTTGTATCTTTCTACAATCCATTCATTTATTTGTAATTCTGAGATTGTGAGCTTTCAAAATTCATAGCCACAGAAAATCATGAGTTGAACGTTGTTGCTAAAGATATGGGATTTTGCAGCAGAGAACAATTTGAGATGATGGAAAGCATCCAATTTCTTAATGGTATTATGTCCAATCACTTTCTACTACTTAATTTTGGATCTAACTCATTAACCATATGGTAACCTGTAACTTCTTCCACTTTATTTTCTAGTGTAGATGAGAAAAAATATATCTCCCACTAGGCAGCACTTCTTGGGACTCCATCGTGCTCTTGGAATCTCATCATACTGTAAGATCACATCATTCTAAAGCATATATCTCCTCTAGGGTTCCTACATCTGGGGCCCCACCTCGCCTCCGATTGTTAAGAGTGGAGGGTGGACAATGGAGTGCTCCTTCTAGATTTTCCATTAAAGGAGCTCTCTCAAGGCTGCTATCTCTTCATTTCTCACAATTAAAATGTATTGTAGTAACCAATACCTTAGAATATGATGAAACAAGCTTCCTAAACCTATGACAAGATATGGGTAATGAATGTCACATATGCTCTATGTGTAGATTGCGTAGATTGGGTTGACTTCATTGTTTTGATTCATTGCCTTTACTCATGATAACTGTTTGATATAGTACTTGCTTTCTTACATAAAGAAAGCTTCAAAGTGGAACATATTGGTTAGTGAAGTACTATAATGAACACGAGGCATCAAACAAAACTTTAAAAAAGAAGAAAATCAAAGAAGTAGATAAAAATTTAAAATTAGACCAGCAAAATGAAAAAAATTGAATACCTTTAAAATTATATATAGCATACTACTATCTTCTTAAAGAAAATATGCATGTTTATAGATGTAATATTGCTGAGTAAACTACAAGACATTGGTCTATTTCACCTTTTGATCTTGAATTGCCAAGAATTTGCTACCAGTCAGTCATAAATAAGCATTTACTAAGTGCTTACTATGTGCCAGGCTTTATATAAGCACTTGGGGATAAAAAGAAAAGTAAAAAGATAGCCCCTGCCCGCATGGAGCTGACAACCCAGCGGGGGAAACAACCTGAAAAGAACTATGTACAAATAAGCCAAATACAGGATGAATTGGAGAGATAATCCATAGAGGGAAGGCACTAGAATTAAGGAAGATTGTGAAAGGCTTCCTATAGAAAGTGAGATTTTATTCTGGGACATAAAGCAAGCCAGGGAAGGCAAGACTAATTTATTAAATCTCTTTCTGGTGCCATCTTACTTCTCCGTTTTTATTACATTTTACTCACTTACTTTCTTCACTTCACTCTCCTCCACAGACTTTGAGGTCTAGGAGTACTACTAGCCTGCTTCCTGCTCTTCACATACAATGCTCCATTTCTTGTATCTGTACCTTTGCAAAAGCAATCCTCTATGCCAGGAAAACACTCTACTTCCTCACTTCTTCCTCTTGGAATCCCTGCATTTTTTTCAAGATTTGGCATAAATGCTCCTTCTGTAAGAGGTCCTCTTTGGTCCCCCAATTGCTATTGTATTTCACCTTAAGGTTCCTTTCAGATTTTTCTGTATGTATGTCTTTATGTCCACCATTAGAATATATAAGTTCCTTGATGGCAGTGGCCGTCTTTGCTTTTCCCTTGTACCTCTAATGTTTAGCATAATGTTTGTCATATAGTACAGGCCAGCTGAATGATGGTGGTTGAGATCTGCATGCGTGTAGGAAGGGCTCCCAGTAACAAATTCATACACCTTTTGAAATATTCAAATATTAAAATCAAAGGGAAACTTGAGTTTGAGATCACTGGTCCTGAGAAAAGAGATGCTGTTCTTATACCAGTTAAGGCAATTATATAATTGCTCTTTAAATATATTGGAAGGCCAAAATAAAGGGTAGATAAGAAGACATGTGTCTTGGCAAAAGGGATGGGGCCAGAGGACAGATTGCTTTTGAAAAGGCAAATGAGAAGGGATAAAGAGATCAGGCCTTCCTAACAGCAAATGAAGAGCAGGTCTGAGAAGAAAATGTAAGATTCTTGGAATTGTCAACATCAGAGTGTACTCCTTATTAGCGAAAATGATGTGTCCATGTGGTAGGGTAGCTGGAGCTAAAATGAACCTGTTCTTTTTTCCCCTCTGCTCTTCCAATTTTGATGACTTTCCTTCCATAATATGAGGAAGATATTTTGTCCTGCACTTAGAAAGAGAAGGGCCAAGCAAAAATAAATAAGTTCCAGGTGATTCAGCTACCAAACGGGGAGGGTTTGGGGGAAGAAAAGGATTGAGGATATATTAAGCACTGAGAGTGGTAATAGTTTAGTGACTACTCAGTCCTGCTAATCATTTGGCCTTCTTGCTTTCCTGCTGGAAAAATTGCAGGGCTGAGTAGCTCCCACAATAATTTTCTAGGATAAAAATAATAGAGTATTAAGCATTGTACACTGGTGGATTATTTTTTTTTCTATTTTCTGAGCTTAAAAGTTAGCTACTGGAAACACTAGTGTATAAATTGTTTAAGCAACTTCAAGTTCTTCCTATAAAAAACAACAACAACAACAGCTTTTCTATCTATGTAGGTAGATCAGACCTGGTCATGCTACTATTTTGACATGGTTATCATTTTACTGATGACCTAGAGGCAGCTAGGTGGCAATATTATATTAAGAAGATCTGAATTAGAAACCTGTCTGCCTCGGGTATGAACAAGTTGTGTGATCCTGGGCAAGTCACTTAATCTCCATCTGCCTTAGTTTCTTTGTCTATAAAATGGGGCAAATGATATCAGCTACTTCCTTGCATTGTTGTAGGGATAAAACATATGTAAAGTGCCTTACAAACTTTAAGATCCTGTATAAATTTTAGCTATTATTATCATGCAGTATAACTTTGATGCCTAAAATTTGACTCACTCTATTCCATTTTTGGAGCTAGGAGGCATGGGTCCCATATACTGCAACCATATGGCTCTTGCAATTTATATGATAGGATATTATCCTGACCTTATATTAAGATTAGCAATATCTTCTAATATCCTCACTATGACACAGTTACCTGAGCATTCTTTCAAAATGTAATAGTCTCAGAGAAATGGCTGCCATGGAAGTTACTGGGTACATTATTATTATTATTATTATTATTATTATTATTATTATTATTATTATTATTATTATTATTATTGGCAAGGTCAATTGGGGTTAAGTTACTTGCCCAGAGTCACACAGCTAGTGAGTGTTATGTGTCTGAAGCCGGATTTGACCTCAGGTCCTCTTGAATGCAAGGCCGGTGCTCTATCCACTGAGTATGTTTGGTTTTGTTTGATGCAATGTAGTTATGCAGTAGTTCTCTCTCTCTCTGTCTCTGTCTCTCTGTCTCTCTCTCTGTCTCTCTGTCTCTCTCTGTTTCTCTCTCCCTCTCTGTTTCTCTCTCCCCTCTATCTCTTTCCCACCCTTACTGCATCAATTGTACTCTTTAGCATGAGAAATCATGCCACACTCAATAAAGAGAGGTTCCCAGGAAGGTTTCTAGACCCATTGCTAGAATCTTGGAATTCCTATATATCTCTTTCTTCTCCATCCCATCACATCCGAACTTTCTTCTTTCTATTTCATTTCTTCAGTACTTGGTTAAGTGTCTCCTGGGAATGAGTTGCTATTTGGTTTTCCTGAAGCCAAGTCAGGGAGAGCAGGCAGCAAAATGCAGGTGGGGTCGAGCAACATGAAAGTCTTGGAAGCTAGAGAAAAATTTCATGCCACCTAGCAATCCTGGCACACTCCTTCATCCTTCTCCTCCTTCCATTCCTGATTCTGCATACTTCTCCAGCGTGTCACAACTGCCTTATTACTCTGAAAGATCCCTTTGTACCTACGGCCTCCCAGAACCTCCATTTTGAGGAAGTACCTTGCCAAGCTCATTCTACCCCTCTACCATCTTAGCTCCTGATTCTCTGCAATTCTCCACAGTTTTCAGCTTTCTTTTAGGATTTTAATTTTTAAGGTCCCTCTTTAAGATTTAACATTATATTAAGTTATATAATGTATAATGTAATATTACATTGGAGTATAAGGTCCTTGAAGGAGATCTATATCTTTTTTTCCTTGGACGTACTAGCACAACAAATGCTTGTTGATTTGATGCTAGGTGGCAGCAGTATATCCCTTGAGGCCCATGGCTCTGTCCTGTGCTGGTGCTGGCTGGGGCTGAATGTCTGCCATGGCTTTCTTTTCAGTTCCTGTGATTGTCTCAGTTCCTTCTGGATTGTCTTTATAGCTGCATTGATTTGGAGGGTGAAGTTAGGGCAGAGGAGTTTCATAGAAATAAAGAACTGTCACGTTGAAGGCCTGCCTGTCCTTGCCAATTTTATTGACACTCATCACAACACCTTTTATTTCTGGAGATGAGGATGAGATCCTGTTAAAACTGGAGAGCAAGAGGCAATATAAATCCACTCTCAAGTTCTCCAGGTAAACAACTGAACACTGACTCTGCCTTAGGGCTTCAGCGGAAGCTGTGTTGAGCACTGATGTATATATACATGCATATCAATATATGTATAAAATAATAGAATGATGAATATAATATATAAACTATAGCTAAATTAATATACATTAAGTAAATTTTACATTTACTTAATGTGTATTTATATAAAGGTATATTATATGTAGTTTATAACATGTATTCAACTTACATTTTAAAATATACATACATACACATGTGGATACACATATATGGACATATGCATAGATATACATGCACATACATATAAATATATACAAACATATAAATATAGACGTACGTGTTTAAGAGTATGATTTGACCCAGAAATCATACTGCTGGGCATAATACCCCAAAGAGGTCAAAGACAGAAAAAAGTCTCATCTTAAATAAAAATGTTCATAATGGCATGTTTTCGTGGTAGAGAAAACTGGAATTAAAGTAAAGTTCATCAACTTAGTGATTAACTAAAAAAGATTGTGGCAGAGAAATCTAATAATATATTTTTTTCACAATATGAAACAATGGATATGGTGAATTCAGAGAAAGATGGGAAGAGATAAGTGACATCAGCAGAACCAGAAGGTTAAATGCCCAATGACTGCAATAATGTGAATGAAAACAACTAAGTGGAGGTCAAATGGTTTGTCATTAGAAGCACTAATCCTGATACCAGACAAGAGAGAATGAAATTCTTCTCTTTTTCCTAGGAGAGGTAGGAGACTCCTGTGTGCAATTAGGATACGTTGTCAAATCTGGCTGCTGTTTTGAATGATTTTCCTAGCTGTTTCTATTTGTTCCAAAGGAAGGTTCACTAGGTGCCTCAGGGAATGCTGTATCCAGAAATGATTGTCATGTAAAAATGGTAAGCATCAATAGTTATTTAAATGAATGAATGAATGAATGAATGAATGAACAAATAAAAAGTTGGATGACAGGCTCCATTATGGGATTTCTATACATAGAAATTCATTTTTCCTTGAAGCAAACTAAATAGCACATTATACATAGAAGAGTAGGGCAGCTGGGAGACACAATATATAGAGTGCTGAGCCTCCAGTCAGGAAGACTCATTCATCATCCTGAATTCAAATCTGGCCTCAGGCATTTACTAGCTATGGGACCCCGGGTAAGTCATTTAACCCTGTTTTTCTCAGTTCTTCAGCTGTAAGATGAACTGGAGAAAGAAATGGTAAACCACTCCAGTATCTTTGTCAAGAAAACCCTGGGGGCAGCTAGATGGCACAGTGGATAGAGCACTGGTCCTGAAGTCAGGAGGACCTGAGTTCAAATCTGACCTCAGACCAAACACTTGACACTAGCTGTGTGACCCTGGGCAAGTCACTTAACCCCAATTCCCTAAAATTAAAAAAAAAAAAAGAAAGAGTAAAAAGAAAAGAAAACCCTAAATGGGGTCACAAAGAGTCAGACATGACTGAAACAACTGAACAACAAAAAAGAGAAGGGTGTTGTGCCTCTAATAGTTTACCAGGCCTAAATATATACAATAATTAGTACCCTTGTTACCTACTCCAAAACCTAAAACTAAGAAATTAGTGAATTCTGGATATTTTTGGAAATATATCTCATCATTACCAGGAGCCATTGTTCAAAGATTTAAATTTCCTGAGTGGACGAATTCTGGTGAGGCATATTGCTTCATTGTGTTTTAAATTTGCTTTATTGACGTCTTTTGAAGTTGTATATTATATTGATTTCCAGATATGGTCCTGCTCGTCCCCCATCCTGTACCACAGAGACCGCTCTTTAGTAATAAATACAAAAAAAAGGGAAACTTTTTTCCAATCAGCACATCTACCATATCTGATACTATACGCCATAGTATGCACACCATAGCCTTCTCCTTCCATGTAGTGGATAGAGACCTGGTCTCAGAGCCAGGGAAACATGATTCGTGTTTCACCTATGAGCCATACTGGCTGTGTGAGTCTGGCAGGTCACTTAGCTCGTCTGTGCTCTTGGCAAGTAAGACTACAAGTTGTAGAGAAGGTACCAACCTGCCTTAATAGAAGGGCCTCTTTCATGGAAGTTCTCTGCACCAGTGACAACACAGTTCAAATCCTTAACCTTATCCTTATCCCTTCATAGCAGTAGGGTCCCTCTGGGGCTGATTTATTTAAGTATGAAGTAGAGCTAATATGTTTTGTGATTTCCCAGAGCTACGCATGGGCTCAGAATTAGGAGTGGACAAAATATACCAAGGATTGTCAGGGTTCGAGGAGTGGAGGGAGTGGTAATGTTGATATAGTAAGCAACTGGTTGAAGATTATAAAGAGAGAAAAATCAGATTTGATGGGTAAGGGAAATATATAGAAATCAGCAATTAATAGGTACTTAATAAATGACTATTGCTTGATTGAAATTAGAGGACTAAAGAACACAATAAGAAAGAAGAAATGGAGGCAGCTGCTGCTGTTCTTGGACTGAGGAAGAGCTGAGTTCAAATCCTGAATTCAGGTACTTATTTGTTGTATAAACTTAGGTAAGCCAATCTCTGTGCCTCAGTTTTACTGATCTGTAAAATAAGGGGTTTGCAGTTGACAGCCTTTAAGCTGTAAATCAATAGTCTAAATCTACAATTCTATGAACAAAGGAACAGGAGAGATGAAAACGATGTTTGGGGGGAAAAGGTTATTTTGGAGTTCATGGTGATGAAAGGGATGGTTTTGAATATTCGAGAAGTCTAATTGGGGATTTTGTGCCCTCTGTATCTGATTTACTTATTTTAACACAAGAATGAATCTTTGTTAAGAGGGGTCTTTCTGCCATTTTTTTTGAGTTTACAAGGCTTATATCATGGAAGGCCCAGACTGTGCTGGTGTGGCACTCCAGTGGTGATTCTTCCCATATGGATGAAATACACATTTGTAAAGCATCTTATGAATTTCAGCTGAAAGTGCCCTTTTCCTACTCTTGGCCTGGTTCTGTCCTTGGCTTTGTGACATCTTACCTTGCTTATCTGGGTAATTATCATATCTCTCCATTCCCCTCACAACTCTCAGATCACAAATCTGAGGCCCAGGAATTCTTACTTATCCCCAAGCAGCTAGAAAGCATGACATCTTGGCTATATTCGGGTACTCATTGATGTCAATGAAGCTTATCCATTTTTACCCTTCTTAATGTAGATGTCACCCTATTTTGGGCCACTCTTGTCCATGTCCTCCTCTAAATCGAAATTGAACAATCACAAAAATTTTTATTCAGTACTTGCAGGTTTACCAAATGCTTTATAAATATTGTTTTATTTTCTTCTCCCAATAACCCTGGGAGGAAAGTACTAAGATGTGACTTGCCCAGGGTTACACAACTAGTGAGCACCTGAGGGCAGGTATGAACTCAGGTCTTCCTGACTCCAGGCCAGCTTTCCATTGACTGTGTCACCTAACTTTCCTTTTAAAAATGGAATTCCCCACCCCATTTGCCAGATTTCTTCCTGTAGGTTAGGGATTCTTGACCTTTTTAATGTGTGTCACGAATCCCTTTGGCTATGAAGTTTATGAACTCCAGAGAATTCTATCCTATATGCATAAAATTAGGATAATAAAAAATACATCATACTAAAATAAAATTATTTCCTATCTCTGTCATTATGTCTATATATTTTTCAATCCATCATCTACACACACATATACATAATTATAAATCACTCCTGGATAGACAGCTGGATCTGTAGGCAGGAAGACCTGAAGTCAAACTCAGCACCAGACACTTACTGTTGTGTGATCTTAGGTAAGTCATTTATCCTCTATCTACTTAAATTCATCCCTGTAAAATGATGATAATAATAGCATCTAACTCCTGGGATTGCTGTCAAGATAAAATTCGGTATCATTTGTAAAGCACTTTGCAAACTTTAAAATGCTTTATAACTGTGAATTTATTATTGTTATTATTATTATATCCCAGGTTAATTAAGAACCCCTGAGTTTTAAAATTAGTAAGATTCTATTCCTCCAGTAGTGTATCCACTAGTTGTTCATGGTCATTGGACAAAAATTTTACATTTAGAATGCCATCAGGAAAGAAAGAAACAAGCCTTTATTAAGCACCCTACTATGTGCCAGTCACCATAGTAAACACTTTGCCAACATCTCATTTAATTCTCCCAATAACTCTATGCTGTAGGTGTTTTCATTTCCATTTTATACTTGAGGAAACTGAGGCAAACAGAGGTTAAGTGACTTGCCCAGGCACATAGCCATTAAGTGTCTGAGGCCAGGTTTGGGGTCTTCTGGACTCCAGACCCAGGGCTCTATCCACTTTGAGACCTGGCTGCTCCTTGCTATCATCTTACTAGCATGATGTAAGTTACTGTTTATGGCAGTCTAAAAGCTGAATTCTTAGCAGTCTGTGTCACCTCGTCTTCCATTCTGTCCCCATCATTGCAGAAGCAGGGCTAAAGTCTATTTTGCAATTTTCTTTGGTTCATATAGTAGATACTTAATAAATATTTCTTGAATTAAATTGAAAGCATTTGTCCTACGGTATGTAGAAAATAATAGAGCATCTCTCTAGGGCTGGCTGCCGTTGACTCTTTTTTCTGCTACCTCCTCTGAAGATTCACCAGAGCCAGAGAGTATACAAAGACATGCTTCTTCTCTGGGTTTTGCCAACTGCTAAAATGAAATCACCTGTTATTTCTATACAGAAATGACTTCTAAAGGGTTGCCACCTTGCTGATGAACAATGATGTTAACAAGAGGGAAAGAACAGTATGTGTTCAGGCCAGGGATTCTGTGGTTTAGGTTCCTTTGGATTTACTATGCAGGGAAGGTTATAATACCCTTTGGAGATTTGCAGCAATAAAGAAATGCTATTTTGTGGGCTGACTTTTCCCTTCCCTGCTTACTGATACCTACCACAATTGTTTCACAAGAACACAGGACTGATTTTTTTTTAAGTTGGACATTTTCTTAGGTTACTTTACCTTCTTACTTTGCTTTATTGCAATGATAGGTCAGTGTGGTGCAATTAATAATGCAAAGGTGGATCTCTTTCTGTAGTCCAGACAATAATTTGTCATTAGTTCTTTACCAACTAAATACATACAATATGTCCATTACAACAATGCTGTGCAATCACTGATTATTGGAGTTGGGATGAGCTTTAGATCTCTTCTCTAGCTCTTTCATTTGACAGATGGGGAAACAGAGGCCCGGGGGGGGGGCAAAGTGACTTGCTACAAGTCACACAGCTAGAGAGGGAAATTCTTTTTTTTCCAGTTGGGTCATGTTTATAATTAAATATTCTCAATGAGTGGCAGATAGAGATTGATAGAGAACTCTCTGGAAATAAGAAGAAATAGAGTTCAAACCCTTCCAATGACACATACTGGCTCTATGACCTGAGGAAAGTTATTTCATTTCTTAACCTCCCAGATCACTATCTAAAGCTACAAGGTTCAGAAGAGCTGTGGGTCTGCCACAGTAGATGCAGTTCTCTAGTCTATACCAATAAAATCACAAGTCTGCTAAAATCACAGATCTGCTCTCCTTCTCCCTTGAAGCATCCTAAATTTTGCCCTCATTTTCTATTTTTAAACTTAAGTTCTATTTTTTATCATGAACTTAAACATACTAACAAGCATAGAAGATTTCACATGAAACTATGGTGTTTTATTTCACGGTTGTTTCAAAGTGAATATTAAATCTAACACAATGGTAATGAAACTGTTCTTGTTTATTTTCCCTTCTGAACTTCCTGCTGTTATATTTTAATCCTCTCCTCCTATCCTATAGCACTTCTCCATACATACCTGAACCTCATACATAGCATATTATAGATTTTTATTTAGCATAAAGAAATTAATCTATGATCATTAGTTTGCGGTAATCCATACAGCTGTCCTACTAGCATCTGTGGTCATTTGTCTTGTAACAGCTGAATGAATACGAGTGACAAATACCAAGATCAATAAATAGACACCAGGAAGTAATGATTTACCAATACTCTACATCTGCAGAAAATTGTTTCTCTCTGGTGTATACAGTCTTGAATCTGAAAATCTTCTTTAATTCTTCTTTTCAGCAAAATGTCAGTAATAAACATAGCTTCCGTGTATGTAGAATCTCTGTTGTTGGCTTGTTGGGGCCCCAAAGGACACAAAGTCTGAGCAATATATAAACAACTCTTCCCTTTATAATTGGTTAACCATTCTTTGCTTGAAACACCCCAATTGAAGGAAAACCCTCTACTTCCCTAGGAAACTCATTGGACTTTGGAATAGTTTTCTTTCATAGGACCATTCTCTTTGCATATAATGATTTAAGGTTTGCAGAGCACCTTCCTCAGAACAATCTCGATGAAACTGATAGTGAAAGTGTTATATAGCATTCATTTCATGAATCCTTGAATTGAAGTGATTTGCCCATCAATGCATAGCTAGGAAGCATCAGGGATGGCATAGAAATAGCTTTTGACTCCTGGGTCTCTGTTTCCAAATCCATTGCTTTCCCCTTCACAGCACATACTCTTGACATTTTCACTGGATGTCCCCCATGCCAGGAGTGCTTTTCTTCTTCAGCTCTGCTTCCTGGCTTCCTTCAAATTCCAGTGAAAATCCCACCTTCTTGTATAAAAAAACCTATCCCAATTTTCCCAATTTCTAGTGTCTCCCCTCCTTTAATTCTTTCCAAAGCATCCTGTTTATGGTTTGTTTGTACAGTTGTTTGCATGTTATTTACCCCTCTAGACTGAGAGCTCCTTGGGAGAAGGAACAGTCTTTTGCCTTTTTTTTTTTTTGTATCCCCAGGACTTTAGTACAGTCCCTGGAACAAAGTAGGTCTAACTATCTCCTACTAGATCCTATACACTTTCTGTGCCCAGCTTCTCTACCTCTCGCTCTAAGGTCTTTTCAGATTGTTCAGTCTATTTTTAAAAAGAAAATATTTAGAATCAATTGGTAAGTGATTACAAGCCATTAGCTTCTTGTCATGCTAATTAGAAGTCATTACCAGCTGGCCACCTTAAAAGTGATATCCTGGGTATATGAAATAACCTTGGGTTTCTGAACTCAAACCAACAGATGGAAGGAAATGCATCTTAGTTGAATATACATAATAAGAGCTAAAATCCTGTAAAACTAAAGTGGAATACAACCCTATAATTTGAAATACAGTAGGCAGCCATCAGCATTAGACTGTCACTACAAAGCTGGCTGGCGAAATTCCAGTAACGCCAAATCACTAGGCAGAGTTTCCAAGGGAACAGGCCAAGGCCACTCTATCCCTCAAATATTAGAAAAATTCCAGTTACTGGATAGGTTACAAGACGCTGCACTGTGAGTTAGATCAATCCCACCTGTCAAGTCCACACACAGAGCCAGACTTGCTCTGTCATATACTAGCCAGGGAATACAAAGTTAGGTAGGGCAAGGGAAGGAAAGCCTGGCTTTGAGTAGAGCTGTCTTTCTTTAAGTATTTAACACCTGCACTTAACACTCGATAAGTGAAACACTGAACTGGGATTACTATCATTCCTCTGCCTTTGTTTAGAAAAGGAGAGGATTATTTTCAACCACTCTTCCTTCCCCTTTCTCTTGACTAGCAGGAAGAATGCCACTACAAGAACTTTTCTCTAGCTCCGGCATGCAAGGTATTTGGAGCATTTCTGAGCAGTGGCTTAGTCTTCCTGTGCCTTATACATACCCTGAGGATTTAACTAATGTAATTGTAACTTATGGATGGATGATTGAAAGAAAGAATGAATGAAAAGTCGGTTATTTAGTACTTAGAAATTATCAGACACCGTTCTAAGGTCTTGCTATACAAATACAAAAGAGAGACAGTTCCTCTCTTCAGAGAGCTTACGTTCATATTTTTTTTCAAATTTATTTTATTTTCAATTCAGGAAACAAAACACGCATTTCCGTAATACAGTACAACAAAAATGATGATTGCACATGTTGCAAATCTATCATGAACAACTTGTTATTCCATCAAATATACAACTAAGTTATCCTGTAAATTCATTTTTTTCTTTTTTTCTTCCCTCTCCCCTACTGCTGTCCTAGAGATAGCTACTATTATATACAAATAAGTATAGATTTGTAAACTTATTCTATACATACTTCTATTTATCAGTTTTTTTTTTCTGGATGCAGATAGCATTTCTCTTTACATGTTTTTTATTTTTTTTATTTTTTTGTTTATGCTTTTTTGGTGAGGCAATCAAGGTTAAGTGACTTGCCTAGGGTCACACAGCTAGTGTCAAGTGTCTGGTCTGAGGCCGGATTTGAACTCAGATACTACTAACTCCAAGGCTAGAGCTCTATCTACTGCACCACCTAGCTGCCCCCACATGTTCTTTATTTTTAATTTGTATATTTATAGTAGTCAAAATGGCTTAGTTGCTTAAAGTCATTCTTAACACAATATTGCTGTTGCTGCATACACTTTCCTCTTGGTTCTACGTACTTCACTCTTCATCATTTCGTGCAAGTCTTTCCATGCCTTTCTAAGATCAATGAGTTTGTCATTTCTTCTAGAGAGCTTACATTCTAATGGAGGAGACATGGTGGGGAGAGAAGGATACTTTGTTGTGGGGTGTCACAGGAATAGGTGAATGAAGCCATAGGGCACTAGATTGACCAGTACCTTCCAGAAACAATGGCAGCATTGATCATTGGGAAGAAGATGTCAGAAACTGAGACTTACTACTATGTGCCCAAATTAATTTTGTATGGTAACCCATTCCCTTTGCTTAAGTTTCTACCTGTCACCAATTCCACACTGCGACACTTGTTGATTGTAAATCTATGAAAAAGACATTTTGTTCATGGTGAAAGGAGAATTCGCAACGCACTACAAATTTTTCAAATATGTACCCCACCTCCCACAAAGTCCCTGAAGATCCCCCAGTGTCACTTAGGTTCTCCATATAGGATTCCTCTTATATCTACAATTTAGACATATTGCTGCCATGTTTACAATGGCCTGTCTTGGATGTTGTCCCCGGTTGATGAAAAATAGCATACTGTCTTTCTCTAGATATCACTGTGGAAAAGATACAGATTTATTTATTCCAGTCGGGCAAATTCAGACTATATTGATTAGCCAGACAGAAAAAGTGGTCATACTTTGTCTTACTTCTTTGTGTACATGTTATTTTCTCTCTGTAGAATATAATTTCCTGGGGGGGAGGAACTTTGTTTTTGCTTTTGTCTGGCACAGAGTAGCTGCTGAGATGGAGCAGTAGAAGGAGCCCTGGGCCTAGAGAAAGAAAGACCAGGATTTTAGCGTGGCCTCAGATGTTTACTATCTATGTGATCCTGGGCAAGTTGCTTAACCTAAGTTTGCCTCACCACATAGTAAGTGCTATATGAATGTCAGGTATTATTGATAAATGCTAACTGAACTGAATTACAGGGAAGACTCTAGATCCAGAGAGCTTTGCTTGTCTTGTGCTGTTAAACAGTTGTCTTTTTTTTTTTAGGTTTTTTTTTTTTTGTGAGGCAGTTGGGGTTAAGAGACTTGCCTAGGGTCACACAGCTAGCGTCAAGTGTCTGAGGCTGGATTTGAACTCAGGTCCTCCTGACTCCAAGGCTGGTACTCTATCCACTATACCACCTAACTGCCCCTAAGAAATTTGGTAGGACT
This sequence comes from Phascolarctos cinereus, assembly GCF_003287225.1. Classification (NCBI taxonomy): domain Eukaryota; kingdom Metazoa; phylum Chordata; class Mammalia; order Diprotodontia; family Phascolarctidae; genus Phascolarctos; species Phascolarctos cinereus. The sequence goes on along the minus strand of NW_027556402.1, from coordinate 62,816,693 downwards.
CCTTTCTTTCCTTCTTTCCTTCTTTCCTTCTTTCCTTCTTTCTTTCTTTCCTTCTTTCTTTCTTTCTTTCTTTCTTTCTTTCTTTCTTTCTTTCTTTCTTTCTTTCTCTCTCTTTCTTTCTTTCTTTCCTTCTTTCCTTCCTTCTTTCTTTCCTTCCTTCCTTCTTTCTTTCTTTCTTTCTTTCTTTCTTTCTTTCTTTCTTTCTTTCTTTCTTTCTTTCTTTCTTCTTAGACAACTGGGGTAATGTGACTTATCCAGAGTCACACGGCTAGTTAAGTGTTATGTGTCTGAGGCCGGATTTGAACTCAGATCCTCTTGACTCCAGGGAGTGCTCTATCCACTGCACCACCTAGCTGCCCCTAAACAGTTATCAATGATACAGAAAAAGGCAATACATAGCAAGTTTATGATATTTTCAAATGACACATAGCTATAAGGGATAGCTAACACTGTTGTATGATAATTAATCAGTTAATAAATTTTATTAAGCACCTGCTATGTGCCAGGCCCCCATGCCAGGAGCTGAGGATAAGAAGAAAAGATTAAAAAAAAAGATCTTTATAGGCTAGATATGGCTCAGTCTAATAAGATGAAATTTAATTTGGAAAATAAAAAGGCACAGGCTCATATTTCAAAAATCTGTTTCTTAAGGCAAAGATGGGAACGGCATGGCTAGACAACAGGTTATCTGAAAAGCATCTAGGGTGTTAGTGGATTGCAAGTGGTTTTAGTGGATTTAGTGTTTCAGTGTCAGTCAATATTGTGACAGAGCCGCCAAAAAAAAAAAAAGTGAATCTAGGCTGAATCAAGATAATCTCTAGTAGGGACTTGGGAGGTAATTGTTTTATTGTACTCTCCTTTGTTCAGACCACAACAATGATATGCTTAGTTTTCTGTTTTGTATTTTCAGAAAGACATTGATAACCTGAAGGGGAGTGTAAACATAATGCATTAGGACACGGAGAGCACACACTTGAGGTTTTATTGAAGCAGCTTGGAACACCTGGCCTGGAGAAGAGAGGATTTAGGGGAGTCGAGATAGTTGTTTTTGAACATTAGAAAAGTATTCAAATGAAACAGTGATTCTGTGGGTCAGGATTGGCTCCAGTGGTCAGGCCTCTGAGAGATGAGAGTTGAAGGCAGGTAGATTTCTTTCCATGTCAGAAATGGTTCAGTGAGCAAACATTTAATCTCCTTATCCAGAAAAGAGGTAGAATGGTCAGAAAAATCACTGGTTTAGAAGAGAAACTAATTTGTGAAATTTTATAGAGGACAGCAAGGAAGATAATGAGCTGGGCCCTGAACCAGTGTCATGTGAGGTACAGGTCACATTAGGTACAGATGAGATTGAAGGTACTCTGAATGTTTCGCCTAGAAAGAGAAGACTCACAGTGAACAAGGGTAGAAGTCATGAAGAGGCAAATTAAAGCATGAAGTCAGGGAGAAAACTAAAACAAAACAAAACAGAGACCTTCTAACCATCACAGCACAGGTTCCCGAACTTATTTGGCCTACTGTCCCCATTTCAAAAAAAAATTACTTAGAGCCCCCTTGGAAATCTACTTTCTTTAACCCTTTAACTTTTTTTTTTGAAATTTGTGTCATTTCAAAAATATATAAAATATTATTTTAAAAAATGATGCACCTTAGATTTAATAATTTATTATACATTTGTGGTTTTTTTTTCTGCATTGAAATTTTGATAATAATAGTGCGTCATATGACGATTTGGTATTGTATTGTAAACAAGTCATTACACGCACATATTCCTGCCAATGCATGCTGGATTTCCCCACAACATGCAACATGCTGGTCTTCCAACACTTGTTTGTTAAGACTTGTCAACGTACTTGACCACTGATCTGTTTTAACTTGCATTTTGTGTGTTTATTTGGAAAATAATGTAATCACTATGACTCTTAATTCTGTTACACAACAGATGAAACACGTAAGAATGGTTTTTCAAAATTCTCTTCTCTTCTTTCCTTATACTTCCACCGCCTGCTTATTTTTATTCAACATCTCCCATTTGCACCTAAGGCTATTACTGCTCCCCTGGATTGTTCCAGCACCCCTCACAGGTCAGTATTGCTCAGTTTAGGAACCTCTGCATTAGAGGAATGGCCTGTCTTCAGAGATGGTGGATTCCTTCTTCTTGGATGTCTTCAGTCAGAGTCTGGACAACCCCTTGTTGCATATGACAGTAGGGATTTTTTTCAGGTTACAACTAGATAGGCATGAGATCCTTTCTAAAACTCAAATTCTGTGATCCTGGGATTCATTACTGCTGACAACTTGGCATGAATCCTAATTAGGACAGATTATCCTAAGAACAGTTCAAAATATAACTAGAGGGATAATAAACAAATAAACAAAATTTTTTAAAAAAATTGTCAGCATTTCTATAACTAGCTATTTTGCTCAGCAATGACAGCATGACAGTGGAGCCTCTGAATTTGGACTCAATCTCCAATGTAAGGAAATAAAAACAGCACTAAAAAAAGACAAAAATAAAAAAAGCAGCCAAGCCAAAACAAATATGATTAGAAGAAACTTGCTAGAAGTTAAACAATTTTGAAAGTATTTATGGTTTTGTTCTCAATTATCTAAAAGAAGAGGAAGTTATATAGATGCTTGCAACAACTCTGTGAGGTAAGTTCTATTATTATCCCCAATTTACAGTTGAAGAAACTGAGGCAGACAGAAGTTAAGTGACTTGCCCAGGGTTACACAGCTAGTAAGTTATCTAAGGTCAAATTTGAACTCTGGTCTTCCTAACTCCTAGCTGCCTCTGAAAAGGAGGGAAGGAAAGGAAGAAAAGGAAGATTGAATGCTTGGAAAAGTGTATGAATAGTATAACGGCTGAAAAAAATAGAAATCAAGAGGTGGTTAATAATTGAACCACATATCTATTGGCTCATCTCCGTAACGACTTAAAGGGATACGTCTGTTCATATCCATATCAAGGGAATCTTTGATTTAAAAAAAAATGTGATGACATAGCCGGGTTGTTCCACATGATTTTACCTGATAAATCTTGATAAGAGGTGAGTGCTTTGATCTCATAATGCCATTTACATCTCATAATAGGTGCTTTGAGTCAGAGAGATTTTCCTTTGGGGATGTGGGGAAGAGGTATGGGAAGATGGCAAGATGTCAGTGACTCAGGCCATCTTTTCAAATTGTTACCAAACATAGTACTTGTGAATGGAACCAGACTTACGTGACTGTTTTGTGTACCATTTCTTTTGGTTGACTTGTTATTAGTAACACGTGTGGGCTGGCATCAAGGGATTGTTTTTCTTGAGATCTTGGGGACATTCTATTATTGCTTAAGACCCTCCATGATTGATGCTGAAGTAAGATAATAGTAACCTGGTATTTGCAAATATTCAAATCTTCCTTTAAGTATTCAATGTAATCCTGGATATCTCAGTGAAAAGCTACAGAGAAGATTGAGTTAACCACCTGACAGCTCTTCAACATTTCATGTGTTTAAAAAACCAAAAAAACAAACCATAAAACAACATTCATATTGAATTATTACTTTAATCCATAAGGGCTGCTTTAGTCATGGGCAAGCAAGATTAAAGTAATACCCAGCTCTGAAGCTCTAAATAGATTTTGCTGACCTAATAATTAATAATATGACTTTCTGTTGACATAGGATCTTCTTTCCAAGGACTTTGGGGTGTGGAGGGGGGAAACAAATAGCTTACCATATTTGTCTGAATGTAGGCTGCTCCTGAATATAGGCAACATGTCAAAATATGTCTTAACAGAAAGTATGGTAATATATACTAAAAAAAATCCGACTAATTTTGATTATAGACTATATTTATGTTTTATATGTCAGACTTTTGGGGGAGGCAAGGAACTAGGGGAATGGGGATAAAACCTTTATTTATTTAAACATTTATTTTTGGATCAGGCCTGCAATTTTACTTGAGTAGGTTATAAACTTCCTCTCTACTAAATGTTCTTTTTTAAAATTTAGTATTTTATTTTCCCCCTGTTACATATAAAGACAATTTTTAGCATTTGTTTTTAAAAATTTGAGTTCCAAATTCTCTCCCTTCCTCTCTCCTCACTCCTCCCATTGAGAAGACAAGCAATTCAATATAAATTATACATGTATAGTCATGCAAAACATTTCCATATTAGTCACGTTTACACTAAATGTTCTTATTCTTTTTTGTGTCATGGATCCCATTGACAATCTGCTGAAGCCTTTTTTAGAATAATTTGGAAATACGTAGAATCAAATATATAAGCTTACAAAAGGAATTCAATTGTATTGCAATGAAGTCATCAAAAAAGAAAACTCAGGCTCTAGGTTGAGGACTTCTGCTCTACCCCAATACTCTTTGGAATTTATAGTTTTAGAGAGTGTTCTGGAGACACAGAGAGGTTATATTTGCTTAAGATCCCAAGGCCATGAATCCAGGTCTTACTGTTTCTGGGTATAATTCTATTAATTATACAATTTTCCCTATATTTTGTGCAACATGGCACTTAAGTTATCTTGCAAAGGTGATACCTTCAACAAATATCCCTTTACGTTACTTTTCTTGGAGCAGGTTAGGGGTGTGCAATCAATCACTGATTCAATCAATAATAAACATTCTGAGGAAATCTAACTCACTTTTTTTTTAATCAATTCACAACAAGGGAGCAATTAAAATGATAGTTTCAGAAAACATGACTCCTGGCTTTTTTCATGTTTCAGTCTCGTTGCATATCTCTAATAAACATGTAATAATGTGCATTACAATTATCAGTGTTTTACCTTCCTCTTAACCTGTATATATTCACTTAACAGCTCCTTCAAACACTAGAACACAGGTCTCTCTACCACCTTGGTGCCTAATATATGCATGTTTACTGTTTTTGAATCAACATTTCTGTGTAGGATAAATAATTTCTCTATTTCTATAACTCCTTTCAGTCAGTCTAATCCCAGTACATTTAATTGTTTTCAGGTAGGAATCTCTGCCCAGAGCTAGTCTAAATGGCATTAGCTGTTTAAAAGTGTCTGCCAATTCTGTGTCAGAGTATATAAAAAGGTCCTATATAAAGCTGTTACACAGGCAAAATGTAATTTAAAATGTAATTTTAAAAAAGAGGTAAGGTGGGGCTTCCTGAACAGTATAACACACCTACTTCTCCAAAATAGCAAGGGATTTTTCAAAGTTGGGAGTGGAAAACAGTGAAAAGATTACTGGATTTGTAATCAGAACACCAGGCCTTGAATCTCAGTCTCAAAATTTACTACCTGTGTACCCTCTGGCTAAATCAATCAGTCTGCAAGTATTTATTTTGTGCCAGGCACTTAACCTTATTACATCTCAGTTTACTCATCAGTAAAATGAAGGGCTTTGAATAATTAGAACAACCTCTAAGGTACTTTTTATCTTTTTTTCCTGTTCTCTACATTACGGAGGAGGGGGGAACAATATGTAATTTTATTTTTCTCCTCCACCAAAGGTTCATCACGGCACAAAGATGTTACCTTGGTTTCCTGAAGGACGCATCCGATTTAAAAGACGTTCAGTACAGACAGTGAGAGACTTTAAAGTGAACGTATCAAATACTCTAAAGCATTCCTTAGGCCCCAAGGGATGGAATTTTTTGGCTACAGCAACTCCTAAAGACCTTTTTCAAAAGAGTGAGAAGTCACCATTTGTTTGGTTAGAAGGAGGACCTACAATGGCAAATTTACAAGTCCTTGAATGTAGGCAGATTTGTTTAAGGAAATAAAATAATATGTGAAAGGAGTTAGAACTCTGAAACCCTAGAAGGCACAGTGGTTAGAGCTCTGGGCCTGGAGTCAGGAAGATCTGAGTTCAAATGTGATCTCAGACCCATATTACCTATGTAACCCTGGACAAGTCACTTAATCTCTGACTGCTTCAGTTATCTCATCTGTACAATGTAGACAATAATAGCGCGTATATGGTTGCTGTGAGGATCAAATGAGGAAATACGTGTAAAGTGTGTAGCACACTTCTTGGCACACACACACACACACACACACACACACACACATACACACATATAAATACATACACGCATAAATGTCTCTGTGTGTGTGTGTGTGTGTTTGTACATTCACACACATACATATAAATGCTTATTCCTTTCCCCCTTGATATTGTTTACCCTGCTGTTATCAATGGTTGAATCTGTCTGAGGAGCAGGGTCACTGAAACGAAAGGCAGATATTTCTTTTCTGCCCTACTATTCTCTAGCCTGTTCATGTATCATGACTACATTATACCATCCTTTAAATTAGAGTGAAAAGATTTAAGGAGACTGGACATCAGACTTACTTTTCCTCATGTTGGAAAAACAAACAAACAAACAAAAACATCTATGAATTGTTTTGACACCCAAGAGGCATAAGCTGATGAGCATTGAGAACTGCGCTATCAGCTGACTGAGGACTGAAAAAGTCAGGCGCTTTCAAAAGGAATTCCTTAATTTGGTTTCTTCTTTTTGACTTTTAGACTTATCACATACATACCAGTGGTGCTGGCCTATGAGGAAGTTTAATTTCTTGGTTATGCTGATCCACAGTAATCTTATCTAAAGAAAAAAAAAAGGATTTAAAATTTATTCCAGGCTTCAAAGAGGTCATGTTGAATTGGAGGCCCATCTGTCAAGGCCTGTTTGCTTATGTGGAAATTATTCTTTGAAAAATCAGTTCTCTAATTTCCATTCAAATGACCATTGTCATTTTTCATGTTTTAAGTTATAACAGTTATGAAGAAAGAATCATCAAATGAGTGATACAAGAAGAAACCAATAGATGTTGTAAATGTTGGGCATTTTCTGGTGATGAATAATTTATCTTAGGCAGTTGCCCACATCTGGGCTGTTTAAGAAAACCACATGTAGAATATTACCTATGAGCTTATGGCATTCCAGGTTAAACACACATACATGCACATGCTCACACACACCCTCATGCACATCTACACACATATGCCCGGGTATATTCAGAGGTTCTCCAAAACCTTGAGCATATGTTTTTCTCCTAATTATTCTAATAGTATTCCTCAGACTCCTTTTGAAAGGGCATTGGCAAGATAACTTGGACCATTACTTGACATACTTTGTTTATTGGCAAGTTCTATCTAACTCCTTTCACGTATTGTTTTGTTTCCTTAAACAAATCTGTCAACATTCATAGACTTCAACAAATGAGAGCTGGGAAAGAGCCTGGTTAGTTTGATCCAGACTCTCCTCTCATCTTTGCCAAGTCACTGTGTACCACCTCCCTCATGCTACTTTGTCCAATTTTCACTATTAAGAGCAGAGTGTATCAGGATGTTTATATACGAAATCACTGTCCTCAAGCAATGTTGCTAATTTTCTAGGAAGCCCTGTCAAATTTAACTATTTTCTAATTTAGTTTTTTTTTTAAGTTTTCCATTATGCAATATCCATTTAACAGGAATTAATAAACACATCCTATATTCTACGCACTCAACTACATGCTGGGGAGACAAAAATAATAGCTAAAATTCATTACTTTCAAAGAGCTTACATTCTACCAGGGAGTGGGATAGGAGAATAAGTCTCTAGCCTTTTATTCTTTTGAATTGTAATTACCAAACTGATTTTTCTTCAATTTGCCAGCTTGAGGATTTGAAAACAAGATTCAGTGAAGATCATCGCTATGCTGAAGCGTGTCCAAGGCACTCTGAAATCCTTAAACAAATACAACCTCAGGAAGACTCATCTTTCTAAGTTCAAATCTGGCCTTAGACACTTACTAGCTGTCTGACCTTGGGCAAGTCATTTAATCCTGTTTTGCCTCAGTTCCACGTCTGTAAAATGAGCTGGAGAAGGAAATGGCAAACCACTCCAGTATCTTTGCCAAGAAAATCCCAAATGGGATCACAGAGAGTTGAACACAACTGAAAAAAGACTACAAGATACTTTTTGAAACATCCAAAGAACTTTGGGCTAAGGCAGTTTCAACTACGAGGTTATTCTCAAGACATCAAAATGCTCAGACCTGCATTGTTACTGACTTTACTTTTTAAGTAGGATGATATGAAGGAAATGATGAGAACTATTTCCTTTTTTGTAAAAACATGTTGCATCAGGAAATCTCTCTCTGGAAGTCCTGGTTCCTTAACTCAGTAACTCAAACTTGGCATTATCTAAGAGGCAAACCCCAGACTGGGACTGCCTTCTTGAGCAGAATGGGTAAGCCTATGTTTGCTTTTATCATGTATTTCTGAAGGAAACCTCTCAGTGCCCTGACTGCTACTCTCCATTAAGCTGAAAAGTTATCTCATCTCAGGCCACATAGACACACACATCTCCCACTGCCATGCCCTTTAGCCAGTCACCAATCATTTATGAAGTGCTTATTATGTGCCAGCTTGAGGATGCGCAAAGAAAGTCAAAAAGTGTCTCTTGCTCTTAAGGATCCTGCTGTCTAATGGGGGATACTTTATGAAAAAATATATACATTAAGATATATTCACACAAATTAGAGATAATCAACCAAGAAAAGGCATTAACATTAAGGATGACAGGAAATGGCTTCTCATAGAAGATGGGGTTTTGGTTGTGACTTGAAGGAATCCAGAGAAGCCAGGAGATAGGCTAAAGATGAGAAAGGAGAGATTTGAACCTGGAAGTAATGGGGAGGCAGTGCAATTTCCTGAATGAGAAGAGGATTTGGGGTGGAGTCAAGACATCATAAGACCTAGACTTTAGGAAGATCACTTTGACAACTGAGTGAAGGATGGATGTCAGTTGCCTCTAAACCATGTTCAACGATCTATAATCTCATTAGGTTGATAGGAGTACTCAAATTTATTGGTGACTCCTCTGATTACTGCCTTATAGTAAAGATCCCAATGTTAGTGTTAATCTCTTCCCATACTGAAATTGTTTCACCACCTGGGAAAATCATAGTATAACTTATATTGTAAATAATGTAATGTCTACCTGGATAGGAATTTCCTCTCCATAATACCCAGAATGATTATTTTGTCTTTCCTTGAAGACAACTAAAATGGGGAAGCTTACATGTTCCCAAGAAGGCTGTCCCCTTTTGTACAATCCTCCATTATTGGAAATGTTCCTTCAAACTAAGCCTAAATGTATCTTCTTGAAAATCCCATTTATCCTATTCCAAAGGAAATTTGGATTTTTACATTTTTCATTGTCATTTTTATTTAATAAATAATATTTTCAATAATGAGATACAGCTTGGCATAGAAGATTTAAGGACCAGTCTCAGAGTCATGAAGACCTGAAATCAACTTCACCTTCTGAAACATACTAACCATGTGACTATGGGTAAGTCACTTGAACACTCAGTGCATTAGGGTGACAACTCTCTAAGATTCCACCTTTGAGATGATTTGCCAGCTTTGCATCGTTGGGGAGAGTTTTCATGGCATGACTTTCCCATACAGATGATAGAAGGTCTAGAAAATGGCGCCACCTTGAAATGATTCTGATGGACTAGATCTATGCATTTCGTATTTTTATAACAGAGATATTGGTATTTAACTTACAAGATCCTGGGAAGGGCTTATCACAGTATGTGGCTGATATAGCACCTACTTTGAGGTTGAAATTTAGTGTTCTAATATTTTTTTCAGGATTATTCCAGGACATTTTATATAAATATATTTGAATTTTTCCATAACATTATTCATTTCAGTTATTTCTTTTAAAAAAAATGGAAGGCACAAATATTAGTGTTTGGATCCATGATACCGAAGTACCTTTCTTTTGGTAACAATATCTTTTTAAAGATTGACTCAACAGTAGCAAAGCCTGCGTTTTTCAAAGTGATTGTCCTCATGTGGCCACCCTCCATGTTGTCACATGAGTTGATCATCAATGGCAATTTTTTGATGTTTTGTGTATGCTAAAAGCAGATGTTCAAATTCTCGTTATTGACATCCTTCACCAAAAGAAATCTGTATTCTTGGAGATCAGTTATGATCTTGCTTGCTACTTATAATGTATGCCCTTTCTTTATATGCAGAAGAATAAGCCTGCAATAGATTATTGTTTTTTGTTTGCTTGTTTTACAGAACTCTGTAGTCAATTACATACAACTTCTATTTATTTTCTGTGGTGATGAATATTTGCTTCAGCCAGCACACATTACGAGCTAAGAGGGAAGAAAAGACACAGCAGCATCACTTGAGGGCTTCACTCTTCTGTATGCCAGCCATGTTCTGCTTACTTCTTTTTATCCCACACATTTAATCTCATTCTATTAATTTATAAGTACTTTGTGAGAAATAAATTTATAGAAGATGTGAACCTGCTTTTAAAATTGTTTACCATTTAGTAGTGACATTGGAAAATGAACAGAAATATTTTAAATGTAATATATTAATATCTATGTCCATATCTATATAGATCTCTAAGGGTATCCATATCTATATGTATGCTGTAAGTATATCTATAGACCCATATCACATACCTACATACGTGTCCTTGTGTGTATACACATATATATATGTATACGTACACACATATATACACACATGCACAGAGAGTCCAGACTAGGTATCAGTTTCCCTGCAAAGATCCAGTCCAACTTGGCAATGGCGTAACTGTCACCAATGCCATGTCCCACAGTAAAGTTAACGAGGACTCTATTAAGAGAGAAAAAGATCTTCAGGTACAGGGATTGGGAGAAATGTCTTTGTCATACATGTTCTTAACAAAAATCTATTACATTTGTAGTTTAAATTTTAGTCTGCTCTAAAACTTGAATTGCATACAGCTAAGAAATGATTGATTCAGCTAGGATCTAAGCTCAGGTAGATGAATAATTTCTCTAATCTAGGTATCTCATGGTTGACAACATCCCTATGTTGAAGCTGGTTGACAATACATCTGTAATTTAGAATCTTAGAGTTTTGATTTCATAGATATTGTGTGTGAGATGCAGAACTGAAACCCAAGTCTTCCTCATTCCAAGGTGATCCTCTCTAACTTTTACAATGACACATATCTCAGACATGACCCTTTGAAAGAAATAAACTATAACTGATGTATGGGTTAGTACTTTTACACTGCTTCTCGCATAGTTTGGTAATAACACATGGCAGCCTATTTGTTCCTACCACACAGGATTGAATTCTTACTAGAGGAAAAAAAAATCTGCGTGTGTGTGTGTGTGTGTGTGTGTGTGTGTGTGTGTGTGTGTGTGTGTAAAATGCTATTTAAGCTCTAGGATATCCAGGAAAAAGTCAGGGTGAGTAATTTTTCCATCGGAGCTCAGCATAGGGAGGCAGACAGGGAAGTCTGTGAATACTAGGGTCAGGGTTTTGTGGAGCATTCCAGCGCAGAGAAAGGCTATCCACAAAGGCAAAAGGAGTTCTCAGAGCCAAGCAGTGACACCATGTGCATTGTGCAGAACAGGCGCCAACTGGAAGCTTAATTTCTTATTACCCAGTTTCAGGTCACCATTCCAGAGTGGACTGAGGAAAGGGTGGAATTCAGGGAGGAGGAAGTGGTCCAAAGCCCTAGAATAACCCCGCTTCCTCAGGTTTTCTTGAGGCACTTATTTTGATCTTTTCTTGCTTTTGACTTTCTCAGAACTCGTCTTACTGATCTTTGGCCCTATGCCACCTCAATGATTACTGACCTTTAGAGAATTATCAAAGCTAACAGCTTCCTTCAGAAGAGAGCACAGAAGAAACCTTGGGTTCAGAATCAGTTCTATTTGGCGGATAAATGCACCTTGAGATTCATTTTTTGTGACCCTGTGCATCCCAGGAGACAGCCAGAAAGCTCTCTTCTTACACTTTGGTTTATATATTTTAAAGGCAGAAGTAGTGCTTTATGTGAGGTGTAACCTGCATTACTTTATTAGGGGAAAATAGTCTAAAACCCTCAGGGATACCGTAGGGATAATAACTGGGGCACTGTAACTAACCTACTTTAAAAATATAATTCCTAAAGACAGTTTACAATAAAAAAAACTCTAGTATTTTCACAGTGAAGGCAGACAGGGTAAGAATGTATATAAGGTATTTCTATCAGATTATATCCTGTACTTTGTTAGAAGAGATCACTTTTCCCTTAATTTCATAGCTTCTCTGCCACAGAGGAAGGCACAGTTCCTTCTTTCCTTCTTTTTTTTTCCCTTCCTCCTTCCCTGCTCGTTTTCCTTCCTTCCTCTTTCCTTCCTTCCTTCCTTCCTTCCTTCCTTCCTTCCTTCCTTCCTTCCTTCCTTCCTTCCTTCCTTTCTTCCTTCCTTCCTTCCTTCCTTCCTTCCTTCCTTCCTTCTTCCTTCCTTCCTTCCTCCCTTCCTTCCTTCCTTCCTCCTCCCTTCCTTCCTTCCTCCCTCCCTTCCTTCCTTCCTCCCTCCCTTCCTTCCTTCCCTCCCTCCCTCCCTCCTTCCTTCCTTCCTCCTCCTTCCTTCCTTCCTTCCTTCTTCCTTCCTTCCTTCCTTCCTTCCTTCCTTCCTTCCTTCCTTCCTTCCTTCCTTCCTTCCTTCCTTCCTCCCCTCCTTTCTTCCACTTTTGTAATTGTACTTTATAGGTCTTGGGGATGGGAGAGGTTTCTGAGATGCTTTCACAGTCAGCAGATCAATATTTTAATATGTTCTTATTTGAAGTGTGTAGTACTTTTTAACAGTGCTGATCTCTTGGTTGGAAGCCCAGAGGAAGTCTCAGAAAAGAGGAACAGGGTGTCTTGGTTCATTCAATCAAAAAAAAACATCCTTTGACTTTTTTTTTCCAAAAAAAAGTCTCATAGGCCTTCTTAATAGACTAGCAGGCTATTAGATATCCATGAGGCACAGTCCAATGACATGCCATGAATGATATTCTATCTATGTAAACGTTGTCATTAGAATGAGCTGGAGTTGAATTGCTATTAACAGCTGTACAGCTGTCCTACACCATTTGACATCTACCCAAGAAATGCATCTTGGCGCCAATGAGAATTCTTTACCAGGCAGATTAATATCTACAATGTGTGCAAAATGCAGTGGAATCACGGCATCATTGTACCCATTCATAATGTTTACAAAATGAGTATTGAGTTTTCTTTTCAAATGCTGGGATTGATTTTTTTTTCCTATGCCTTCCATCCCCACTCCCCTTTTATAACACTTTTATGACAACTATAAATAAGTTGCAGGGAAATGCCTCTTCTGCTGTTTCACAAGGCTCTTCTTATCAGGCCAACACAGCTTTTGCATACCTAAATGCTTTTATTTTTTGTGTCCATTGCCAGAAACATTAGTGCTTCTGTTATGAAATACCTGAGGCATTCTGCAGTTTGATACAATGTTTGGAGAATGGAAATGACTGTATCCCCTTTGCTCTGCACCATAAGTGCGTAGTTGTCTGTCAGACTTATCAAAATGAGTAGATTCATCAAATTCCTCGAAAAAACTCTAAAAGCTCAAGACCAAGACCTTACCAGCAGCCTAATGGTCTGCTTCAATATCCTTACTAGAGGAGTAATTAAATATTTACTTGCAGTCCTCTAGCCATGGGGACCTTCCCAACTTATTTCTATTTTGGGAGAGTTCTAATAGCTAGACTATTACCCTTTAAATTTGGAATGTTGCTGCAGCTGCTGCTGATGTTGATGATGTTAGAATTGGCATTGTTTATGGTTTGCAATCACTTAAAAATATCATCTCATTTAATTCTTACAACAATGGCTGGGAGCTAGGTGCTATTAGTATCTTAATTTTATAGATGAGGAAACTAAGGCAGCAAGCCATTAAATGACTTGTCCAGGGTCACACAGCTAAGATGTGCATTCAGGTTTTCTTGACTACAGGTTCAGCATTTTATTCACAGTGCCACCTAGCTGCTCAGAAACCTTGATTACATTGGTCCCGAATCCCTGCCCCTGACCTCATTTACTCAGATCTCAATCTCTATGATTCAGACACTGGTCCTGGAAAGTTAACAAGCACCTTGGTGATAAGTTTATCTGAACTCATGGCTTAACATGAGTCCTGTTCTCAAAGTGTTTTCAGCTCAGTAGAACCTTCAGGTACAAGCCCAAATTTGCATTCCAGTATGCTAGGCTTTGGAGAATCCACTGTCACTCCTATGTCATGATGAACCATCAAATAACAGTTTAATGGAAATCTTACATTGAGCCAAAATTGTCATTTCAAGACAACCAGGTCAACTAGCTGGTCAAGGAATCAACTGGTCAACTAGGATAAAGTTATTGCCTCTTGTACTCCACAAGTCATGAATTTTAGTAATTAATGATATAGATTATATATCTCTGAGCCTTTCTGAGACTTCTTTTTTCCTTTAGGCTAAAAATGAACCTTTTTTTCTTTAATCAATCATTTATGTGACATGGCTTTAAGTTACCTACTATCTTGGTTTTCATCCTCCAGATTGTACCAGTTTGCTAATGCCTTTCATAAAATGTGGTACCTCAATTTGAACACAATGTTCTAGCTATGCTCTGATTCAGGGCAATTAATAGAGAATTATAGTATGATTTCATTGCTAATGCTATATGAAAGAAAAATTAAAACTCAGACTTTAATAAATTAATTTTATTTAAATAATTTATATTTTAACATTTCATTTTTCTAATTGAGTATCAGTAAAATAGTGCTGGTTAGTTTCAGTTCTGATAATGGCTTTAAGTTTTTTTTTCAATGTGGGACAATAATATTTTGATGATGTACAATAATTCTTTCATGTACTGATCTTGCTTCAGTCTTCACAGTTTTAGGGCCTTTATGAACTTATTTCGGTGCCCGACTGAAAAGTTCAAAGAGTCTAAGACAATTTGAATGAAGTTCATTTTAGTTGACAATATTTTATTTTAATAAAACGTTGTCATTCCTTCTGTTCATAATTCATAACCACATAGATTTGGAGTTACAAAGGACTTTCAAAGTCATTGAGCCCAATTCTTTCATTTACTGAGGAGGACACTGAGGCCTGGAAAGGTTATCTGATTGAGATCACACAAGTTCCAAATGGCAGAGGCAGGATTTGAATTGAGCCCGAAAGCATTGCTCTTACTAATTTGGAGTTCACATAATCCACAGTATCCTGAATGTCCATGACAGGTAAACTCAAAGAACATAAATCATTTTGATATTTCCCTTTCTTCCCAATAATAGAATTAGAGCTAGACTACAAGTAATATATACTTGTTTCAAAGAATAAGGTAGTATAGACTAAGAAAAGAATGGCAAAAAATGCAGTTTATGACCTGGTAAGCTTTTTCTCCACATGTATGCATGCATGCGTGTGTGCATTCATTGATTCATACATACATAGATAATACATATCTATGTCTGTGAGTCTGTGTCTGTGTCAATGTGTGTGTGTGTATCACGTGTGTATTTCTTGTGATATTATTTGGTAGAAAGATTCAGTATTTAGCAAGGACATTTTAAAAAAATGAGAGGATAGTCAATTTACAGCAACTTATATATATCACAAAGAAAATCATAGAATGGAAGGAAACCATTCATTTGAACTTAAAAATTTCAATAAAATCCCCTGAGGTCAATATGTACCCACATGAACCTAGCTAGCATTGATATACTAACTTAAGGTTTGTAAAACTCTTCATACGTATTTACACATTTAATCCTCACAATAAGCTGGGGTGATATAGTTGCTATTATCACCATTTTACAGATGAGGGAACTGAGGTTGACAGAAGGAGGTCAAATGTCATTTCTAGGGTATCTCTTCTAGTAAGGGTCTGGAGAAAGACTCTAACACATAAAGATAGATTAGAAGTTTCATGATTATTGGATAAATTTTATTCTCTTCATTTGCTTTCCTCTCTCCCAGCTCCCTCACTCTCTTGGACTGTTCCACCTCCTCAACTCTGTGGATAACTTCCCCTGGCCTAACTTTTCAGCCTCCCTTTGTGTACTGTCTTCTCCCATTGTTAAGAGGTTTTATTTTTATTTCTTGTATTTTTAACCCCAGATTTTAGCATAATAATACCTGGCACATGGTAAGCCCTTAATTAGTGTTCATTCTCTCCCTCCCTTCCTCCCTCTCTCTCTGTATCTCTGTCTCTTTCTCTCTCATCTATTATCTATCGTTCTGTCTGTCTGTATATCCATTCATCAATTTATCATCCATATATAGCTCATTAATTTAAGGAAGCTATAAAGTCAATTTGGATAATTTTAGTCAAACTCCTCATTTTTTTGCATAATTGTTTTGGGTGGGGGTTTTGTTATTAATGTTTTCTCCTCCAATTGTCTGGATATAATTATATATAATTATATCATCTCTGTACTTTTTTTTGCCAATTTAAACTGGCATATCCTTAGTACCTGACATAAACATATTTCTAACATTTTAATTTCATATTTTGGTAAGAATGAGTGTTCATTTTCATCTACAGTAGAAATGTCTAACAGGTTAATAATAAAATCTTCAAAATTTATTATTTATGACTATCAGCCATTGCTACTGTTTGAGCATATGTGCTTATGTATGGAGTATGCATTGAATAACGAACCATTGTACGAAACAAGTATCAGAGGAACTAAAATTCCTATCCTCAAGGAGTTTAGTATAATCTAGATGAGAAGATCAAAACAGTGGAAAACACTTATGTGCAAATTAACATGGTACTTAAGAATGTCTAAGTGCACAAGCAGAGAGGATGTGTGAAAAAAAGTCAGATAAATCTAGAAATCAAAAGTTATTTTCCTAATGCACAGCTGTGATGGTTGAAGACCAGATGGTGGCTATTAATCAAAAGACTTCCTGACTAGGAATTAGCCTTGTGGCTGAGTGAGACTGAAACTGAAACCTGGATGAGTAAGCATGAGCCAAAGTACCTGGGTAGGCCAATCCCAAATCAAAGAAGAAAAGGGTGGAGCCAGGAATGGTGAAAGGAAGGGGACTGTTATAGGAAAAAAGACACTAGAGTCTTTTGTTATCAGGGCTTAAAAAATGTTCAAGGGCTTTGTTCGGGAATGTTATTTTTTGAAAGATAATTTTATCCACTTTCTGGTCATCTTTTTCTGATTGCTGTTTCCTTCTTGATGTTTTTTGGAAAATCTATTTGTCTTAATTCTCTAAGTATTTTTTCTACTGTAAGTAAATGTAATGGGGGGGGGAGTTGAACTGGAGTTAATGGTTGATTTGAGAGTTGGAAACAAGAATGACTATCAGAATCAGGGCACTTAAATATGGTGAAAGTGGGTAAATGTTGGACTTCAAGACCAGAATCACAGTGTATAGGAATACAGTATAGGTATATTTTTGGTTCAATGGCACAGCTCAAAAAATGCCACTTTTTGCCTTAATATATGGAAGAAAGCTTTGGGTAATTTGAGATTCCTGAAACTTCATGGTGTGAAGTAAAAATGAGTGGGAAGATTTAACAGCAGTACTATCTCAATGTGATGCGTCTACTTCCACCTAAAGTATAGGCATCCTGAATTATGAGACTCTCAGGGAAGCTTTAGAGCATTCTAGATTTATCCAGTTCAATACATCAAGCATTCTGAAATATCTAGAATACTTTCGTCTCCTCCCCTCTACTTCTTGGAATCTTTCACTCCCTTCCCAACTTAGCTCAAAGGCTACTTCCAACATAGATCTTTGTGTTTTGTTTATTTTTTTTTATCCTCCTTGCCTGTTATTGGTTTTTGATTCTCCTCCCTGAAGTTATTTTGAAATTACTTTGTATTCATTTTACATTGACTTACATGTCCCATTCACTCAGTAGAGGAGAAGCTCCTTCAGGGCAAGGACTGCTTTGTTTTTGTGCTTTTTTGCCCAACATCCAACAGCACCTTCTGTATAGTAAGTAATTGATGAACACACATAAATGTAGTGGGTACAGTGCACAGAACCTGATTATTTCTTCAAGGATTTTGAGGTAGAATCCTGGCTCTGCCATTTGATACTTGTGTGACTCTAGAAAAGTCATTTTACCATTTTCTCTCTCATTTTCCTTATCTATAAAATGTTATATTTGGAGTCTTTGATCGAGTCTTTTTCTAGGAGTAAGCCTATGATCCATTGAAGAAGAAATAATTGTTGAATTACTGGATGAAAGCCACTATGAGCTTGCAATCTACCAGGCAGGGGAAGGATGCAGTGTATAAACAAGTGAATATACTCATGATATGAATAATAGGAGATTATCTCCTTTATAACTCATTCTTTATGCATTTCAATCAACATTAATTTTTGGTAGCAGAGAAGTGAAGTGATTTTTTTTTCTTGAGACAGAATATTATTTTTATTTCTCAAAAGCTGGAGCATCATGACTCAGGTATTACTACACTGCAGGGAATAAAATTCAAGGGCATTTCTTTAACTACTTTCAAGTAAAATGTATCATGTTCAGGAACAAGAAGTGAAATGATTAGATGTACCTACAGTGCAGAGCTCTACACAGAGCGCTTGCGGGTGTGAGAAAATATTAGATGATCCTCATGGACTCTTTGAAGAAAGACAGAAAACAAATCAAACAAAGCCTAATAGCCAACAAGCTCTTTTGACAGACTAAAAACTCCTTGAGGGCAGGTACTGTTTGATTTTATTTCTTTGCTTCCCCAGCACCTCGCACTGTGCTTTGGAGATAGGAAAGACCTTATAAATTCTCATGCATTGATTTGCCTTAAAGGTATAAAATCTATGGGTATGAGTATTTGATGTATACAAAAACTATTGTTAGTTTCAATAAATGAGAAAACTAGGATAGAGTACCCTTGCTCTATTCTGATTATAGTCTGGCTGCTCATCCCAGTTTGGATTTTTTTTTTAAATTCTCAATTTCTTTTAACTCTTCTGCCTTTTTTCCTTTTTGCATGAAATAACATGTTTCTGGAATACTAGATGCCTCTCTAGTGCTTGGAGCCCAATGCTGAATTTCAAAATTTTTGGAGTGCTGGCAAGAAATGTGAAGTTTCCACCTTTCCAATTCTTCCCAGATGCAATTTCAAGTTAGTTTATAAACTATGAATAAACTGCCAGGGTGTATAAAGCACGAAACTATGAAATTCATTTATGATTATTTTCCAGAATAGTCTAACCTGGCTTACTTTCATAGAAAATAATTCCCCTAGTCAAATTCATGCTGCTTTTAAAAATTTTCCCACCATACACTAGCTTCACCCATGAAAAATTTCATTCCCTTTCACATCTCTTGGCAATTGTCATTTGTGGAGGAAAAGAGAAAAGGGTTCTAGATCTTCCCTCTACAGTCATGAGTGACTCTATATTTAAACTAGTCTCTATTTCAGCATAAAATGAGCAATCACATCCACCCCCAAGGCTACTGTGTTTGCCTGTCCCAGGGTCTCCTTACCATAGACTAAAACAAAGTTTCCTTGTTCTGAACCCCCAAAGTCAGTAACAGTTTAGTAGCCCTCTGCCCTACCTCTAGGGTCAATTATAGAACTGAATTAGCTGCCAAATCCTTCTCCCTCATTTTCTGTTTCCTATACTAAACACATATTTTTAGGAATTTGTCTTTAGAGCTCACATGGTTGAAAAAGGAAATTCTGTCATGCAATCAATCTTTCCCTGTCATGGGTTAGAATAATAATAATGTTTCTTTAACAGTGATATACTCTAAAATTGTTCATTGTAGTCATTTTATCATGAAACTGTCACACTCATGCTTGTGGTTTCATGAATGAATACTCTTTCTTGATCTCTCTTCAGATTTTCTTCGACCTTGGTCTCCTCTACACCTACTTTTTGGCCTACTGTCATTTCTCCTTACTAAGTTATCTCACATAACCACCCCAAGAAAAATTAATGTGGGAATGAATCCTGACGTGTACAGGGACAATGTGAAGAGGAAAATGGAAAGTGTAGAGTGTTGTGAAACAGAAGCGGCAGGCTAAAGAGAAAGTAAATCCACAGGAACCAGACAAAAGATATCATGGGAAAAGAATAGGAGAAAATGGTTTCTACATTTCTTGCATGAGAGGCAGAATCATGGCATCCAGGGAATTTGAGGATAGTTCTTTCCCCAAACCGCATTTCTGTTACATGTTTTGCCAGATTTCCATATTGTGCAGTCAGCATTCTCCCTAGGTGCTCCAAACATATAGGTTAGCACTAATTTTCATGTCTGGCTAAATGGAGGAAAGCAGTTCCTAAAATCACATTAATTATTCATTAATTATTTAATCTCCTAACTCTATGCTTAACATAGATTATCCTCCCTGTGTTTAATGTATTCTCTCTTAACTCTAGCCTCTAGTTTTCTTTAAGACTCAGGTTAAGCACTACCTTCTTCCAGAAGCCATTCTTTTTTCTAATTAATTAATTAGTTAAATTTTAGATTTTGATATTCACTTCCATAAGATTTGGACTTCTAACTTTCCCCCCCCTCCCTACCCTTCCTCCTACCCAACTATTCTTGTTTCTATGTGCCATTACCTCCTTGTCAGAAAGCTAGAGTCAGGGACTGGGCTTGATAGTTCAATGACCTAACCACCTATACCAACATACAGGGAATTCCGGGATCAAGAAACTTTCTCTATCAAATCAGGTTGACAGCTTTGCAACTTTTAATGTTAAGGAGTTGTCTGGAACCGAGATATCAAAATCACACCCTGAGGGTGTCATGACACAATTCCTGAGTAAGGCCAAAACCAAAGTAAAATGTCATTGGAAGATGTTTAGCAGAATAAATAAAAATACAATAAAATATCTATAAAATTAACATTGTTTTAAAAGTCAACATGCAGTTCACATGTTGACTTCCTATTTGAGTTTGATACCACTGATTTGACATTTCGAGAATCACATAGTCAGTAGGTATCAGAAGAAGAATTTGAACCTACGTCTTTCTGGCTTCAGGTCTTCACTCTATCCTTCATCATGGCACTTCTCCATCTCTCCCTGTCTCCTAATAACTATGAATATATTTTGTATGAACATATATGTGTATATTATCTCTCCTGATTAGAGTGTAAGCTCCCCAAAGACAAGAAATGTTTCATTTTTTTTCTTTGTGTAACCTGCACCTAGCACAATGCCTGGCATATATTAGGTGCTTTCTAAATAGCTTGATTGATTGATTTTCCTTGAAGTGGCTTACGATGTTTTCCCAGCGGTAGAGAAGATTTCACAAAGGGTATAATGGAAAAGGGATTCTTTTGATACTCTGCTATAGGGTGGTGACAATTTCTTACCAGCAAAGGAAATTGTCAAGCCATTGATTGAATTTATCATCTTGGACATTGAACTTACCCCACTGGAGACATCAGAAAGAAGAATGTGGTTGGCATCCTTCTTCTGAATATATATTGATATATTCAGTAGAGATATCGCTGACCCATTTTGGAGGCAGTTAACTGGCTCTCCATTAGTAAAGGTCCAGGCTTTTTCTTACTCCCTGGATCAGCAGGATATCATATCCAACTCTTGAAGGTTGCAAATGAGAAAGAAGACTTCACCATTAGTCTCATCTATAGCTTAGATATAGCCCTTTTGTCTGCCCCCAAGAAAGAACCTCTTGAGAAACATAACTTAGTCATTATGCAGATACCATCAAAGTCAGTTTGACAGTGTAGAAAGGCCTGGAGAGACAGAGGAAAGCTGCCTCCAATATCTGTGTTACCTATGGAAGTGATCACATTATTTAAACACAACCTGGTTCCAATACATATGCTCTTTGATAAGATGAAAGGCTACCTTTTGTGCCCATCAGATTGCATTCCAGAAGGGGAATTCGGTGATAAAGTAGAAAATAAAATGAAAGCTGCAGGTTAATTGCTAAAGCAAAGCATATGGAAGATTCATAAATGCTAGCAAATGTTGTCCTAACATACTTGAAATTGTATTGTGAATAATCATTTCTTTATTACTGTAGAATATCTCATTTTTACATCTTGAGATTTATTTTAAATCATTGTGATATTTTACAAAGTATTTAGGTCTGCTAACAGGTACACATGCTACTTTAATTTTCACATTAAAAACTGAAGTAATTAAAATTCAAAAAGCCATGCATCTCAATTAAAACCTGATAGCTACATCCAAGACCCCATAAATAATAGACAAAATGCCTTTTACCCCTTACTGTGTAGTTACATTTACTGTTGGTTTATTTTAATATTTTCAGTAGATAAGATCTTCTGTGTTGATAGACCTTTTTCCCTCTTAACTTACCATTCAACCACTAATGCCTATTCTGTTGCCTCATCTCTGCAAGGAAATGACCATGGGCTCTCCCAGGCTATGTTACACCTTAGAGGGCAAGGTCTGGTAGTTCCTCTCAAGCTGAAAAGGTTTTAAGTACAGACCCTCCAATTGACTATGCCTGTCATCTAAGGACCTATGGAAGAAAGTGTAAAGATGCTTGGTTATGAAAGTGATTTTTATCACAATGGTTTAAATTATATCTCAAGATGTAAAAATGAGATATTCCTTGGTAATAAAGAAATGATTATTCACAATACAAATTCAAGAATGTTAGGACATGTGCTAATATTTATGAATCTTCCATATGCCATTATCTACAAAGATATGAGGATATCATTTGATTAATGAGCATTTTTTAAGCATTTGCTATAAGTCTAACACTGTGCTCAGGGATGGGGACAGAAAGAAATGATTAAAAAAAAATGCAGAAACAGTGCCTGACTTCAGGGAACTTAAATTCTAATACAGGAGACAACTAGGCATATTCAAGATATACAGAGAGTAGATCAAAAGTAATTTCAAAAGCTAAGACACTAGAATCTGAGTGTAGAGGACTAGATGAGAGGCTTAAAGGAAGCCAGGGAAACTAAGAGACAGAGGTGAGGATGCAGAGCACTCCAGGTATGGGGGTCAACCAATGTAAAGGTGTGGACATGACATGAGAGACATTGGCAACGGACTGTTCAGCATGGTGTGCCTGTATCAAAGAAGGCTCTGTGCTCTATGAGCAAAACAGAATTGCAGTAGTTCCAAAGAAATGTGGGACATCTCCACCCCAAATGTTCACATGGACTATTTGTGCCCGACCTGTGGTAGAGCCTTCCAAGCTTGTATTGGTCTGATCAGCCATAATTGGACATGTTGTAATTTGACTCCAACATACTGATGTCATTTTGGTTCTCTTTAAGAATGAAGGACAACCACTTACTATGGAGACAAGAGATGGAATGTCATGGACAAATAAATAAGCTAGTGAAGCTGGATCTTAGAGTATGTAGATGGGGGTAAAGTACAAGAAGACTGGAAAAGTAGGAAGACGCCAGGTAATGAATAGTTTCAAATGCAAAACAGGGTACTTTATATTTGATCTTACAGGTAATAGTTGAGAGGCTAATTGACTTTCCCAGGACCACAAAACCAGTAGGCGGTGTCAGAAGCATCACTTGAATCTAGGTCGTTTTAGCTTCAAGGCTACCTCATTCTGTACTCCGTTATGACACCTATCCACCACTCCCCAATTACTATGAATATATTTTGTGGAAACATGTATGTGTATGTTATCTCCCCTGATTGGATTGTAAGTTTCCTGAGGGAATGTTTTATTTTATTTTGTTTTTTCTTTTTATAACTAGTACCTAGCACATAGACATACTATATTGGTGGGTGGGGGGAATGACATGGTCATACATTAACTTTAGGAAAATCAAGTGGGCTACTCCATGGAGGATGGCTGTGATGAGGAACAAGTTGAGGCAGGAAGATTGATTATAAACTTATTGCCATAGTCCAGGTACAAGTCAAAGAGGATCTGAACTGGAATATTGATTGTGTGGGTGGAAAGATGAGGATAGATAAGAGAAATACTCTGAAGGTAGAAATAACAGAGCTGAGAATTTTGATCTATCAGGTGAGTGAGGGTGAGGAGTAAGAATGATACTTATGTTGAAAGCCTAAGTGACTGGGAAGATGGCAGTACCCTCTATAGAAATAGGGAAGTTAGGGAGAAAGGAGGGTTTGCTGTAATGCAATGGTGGTATGTGCTCACTAAGCAAATAGCAGCTGTATGGAATTATATGGAGACTTTCCTTCAAAGTTCATAGGATCATAAGATTGTAGATTTAGAAGTAGATATCATCTAGGGAAACTTCCACACGTTACAAATGAAGAAATGGAGGGCAAGAAAACTTAAGCAATGTACTTTGAACTTAGGTTGTTCTTAGCACTGAGAAAGAGAAGAAGGAGGAGCAGCCAACAGTAAGAGGATGGGAAATAATATGGAGGGAGGGAGGATAATAGGAAGAGGAAATAATAAGAAGGATGAAGAAGGAGGAAAGAGAAAAGGAAGAAATGGAAGGGAGAAGGGAATAGAAAGGAAAGAAAGAGAAGGAAAGAGTCAGAGAGTGAGAAAAGAGAAATGGAGGAGAAAGAAGAGGAAAAAGAATTATTCTCCAACTAAAATGATACCACCAGATATTTTGGGTAAGTTGTGTCTATATGTCCATGGCCAAACTGAATTTGGCTGAAATATTTATTTTATTCATTTTACAATTACTCATCTATGTAGCTCTACAGAATGAGTGAATGATGACATTAATGAATTTAAAAGCATTTATTAAGTGCTTATTATATACCTGTGCTAAGTGCTGCGGATACGAACATACGAATACAAAAATGAGAACTTAGATTAATGTGGTTAGTGACAGGGAACAGAGTGTCTAGGGCATTAAACAAATAGTTAATTGATACACAATGCATTTATGCCAATGTTTGAGGATTAGTTTGACCATTTTTTGCATAGAAATAGATTGCGAACCATACATTTTAGCAGATGATATTTATTAGTTGCTAGAGAAGAAGAAAAACATTACCTAGTGCCCATCCTTCTGGTGTGAATCTTTTCCACATTTGGGCTGATTCCTGGACAATGAATTATCTGTTATGCAACCAATACTGAGAGCTTTTATAGAGATTTTTTGGCATAGTCCTTGAGGACCCAGGGTCATAATTTTTTGCCAAGAATATTAAAGTTGGGCTAGTGGATGATAATAAATGGCATTAATTTTGAAATGCCAGCTCAAAACAAAAGAGATATTCTATTTAAATTGCTCTATAGAATGTTTTGATCATCAACTGTTGTACAGACCTGGTGAAAAGTCAGTCAATTTTCAAGCATTTATTATGTGTTGCTCCGTGTCAGACAATATATTGGGCACTGGAGATAAAAATACAAAAAAAAAAAAAGAAAAAAGAAATAATTCCTTCTCTCAAGGATCTTATGTAAGCATAATACCAAAACGTCACCAGTTGACCTGTATTTATGTTCTTTGGTTCACTAATGGCTTTTTTTCTGTAATTTAAATTATCTTCTCAAAACCCTACCAACAATGAAAGAATATTACTTCATCAACAAAAGCTACTGAATATTTTTCACCCTAATAACTTCATAAGTCACTGAAGGAAAACATACTTTCCTCTAATAATAACAAAAAATTCATGATTGATAACAGAGAAGTAAATGTTATAAGACCATACAATAGAAGGCAGCATCATTATAACAGTGGGCTTTTAAAATTTTCTTTTTAATCTGAACTAAACATTAAGAAAATGGACATTTCTATATGCACAGTAGAAAAAAGGCATATTTTTCTACATAAATGTAGTATATAATATTCTATTATTCTAATAGAATTCTAATAATTCCATATAAATATATAGTACATAAAATTCTAGAATTATTATATAGAGCTTGTTTTTCTTTTTTATTATATAATAAATTCAGCTTGCTGCTTCCAAAGTTGTCCTACTTATCTGTGTTTCTTTCTGGACTTTCTTTTATTCTCTTCTCTGAATTAAAAAAAAAAGTCTCAATTGCCCTTCTTTTACTTTTCTCTACCTTTCTTTCCTTTTTCTATCATATCACCACAAATACTTTGTAACAGATATGAAAATTTTCACATTAATTCTGTCCAAAAAATATTATCTTATTCTGCATCTTGAGTCAGTTATCAGATTGTCAAGAGGTAGATAGTAGGTTTTTATTTTTATTTTTTAGCAGTCCTCTAGTCAGTCATGTAGATCAGAATTTTCAAGTCTTTCAAAGTTGTTTTTCTTTATAAAATTGTGGTTATATAAATTGCTGTCTTGGTTCTGCTCACTTTACTCTGCATTAATTCAATAAAATCTGAGGTATCTCTAAAACTGTCTAGTCCATAATTTTTGTACTTTTTTTTTGGGTTTGTTTTTAGGCAATTGGGGTTAAGTGACTTGCCCAAGGTCATACAGCTAATAAGTATCTGAGGCCCAATTTGAACTCAGTTACTCCTGACTCCAGGGCTGTTGCTCTATCCACTAGGTCATCTAGCTGCCCGAAGTCCATAATTTTTAATTGCACAATAATACTTCCTTGCATTTTTATATCATAATTTGTTTATCCATTACTCAATAAATAAACATCCTCTTCTTTTTCTTGTCTTTTGCTATTACAATGAATATAAAATGGTGCCTCTTACAATACTTTTAATTGCCAACCAAAGGAAGGCAACACTGTTTGACAAAAGAGTAATGTTTTTGAGGTATATGAAAGTGATTTTTTTAAAAAAGAAAGGAGTTTGTAATGGAAATTATTGTCTAACAAAGACTGGATGTGTTTTAGGGTTGGAAATGTCTCACTGGTGTCTCTTCTTATGAAATCCTAAAGGAACCTAAGTCTGGGCATTAAAATTGTAATGATTTTCTAATAAATGGAAACTTACAGTGTTTCATAAATTATATAATCGCTTTTGCTTTTAGGCGCTGATAATTAGTAACTGATTAAATATTAAGATTGGGAAATTCAAATTCACTTTGAGAAGTACAGAATTCTTTTTATTAACTACAAATTTTTGTTATTCTTGAAAGGAAGAGAAAGACTAATTCTACTATCTATAGCCCAGGTTTAATACAATCAAATATTGTAAAAAATTTTCTTTCTACAAATTTTCCAAAGTACTGTTGCTCTGAGATCCATTATAATGCTGTTACTGTTACCATCCTGGGCGTTGTTCCAGAGAGACTGCCAGTTCCTTCTGAAATAGGCCAAATCAGGTGGTAGTTTTGTTACATGTGGACAGATTGCTTCTATGGACATGGAAACAGCATCTTTTTCTTTTTTATGACTTTGGTAAAAATTTTGCCTCAAGATGTATCTATTGCTACTGTGAACGACCAAGAAATAAAATTATCAAGCATCTGGAAAGGAGTTATATGCATTAATTTCTTACTTAATACAAACTAGGCACTATGTTAAGTGCTAGGGTTATGAAGACAAGAAAAAATTAAACGCTCTCCCACAATTAGCTTATATTCTACTGGGGCAGCATATGACATACAAACAGTTAAGTAAATGCAAAGTATATGCAACAAGAAACTAATGTTATACCTGTCATCAGTTTAAGTTAAAATTTAGTCCTTATTTCCATGACTATAATTGAATCAAGTTACATCAAAAAAGTGTAGCCATTCTTACCTACTGGTGATATTCATTGTTGTATAAAGTAGTTGGACTAGTGCTTCCAGATCCTCATTATAGAATAGATAACTCACCTGTTATGGATGAATTGTAAGCAAGTATAGTCACTAGAGTTTTATCAGATCTTTTTTGGCTAAGACCATACAGGCCTAGTCCTTATGTTCACAACAGCTGTTTCCTATTCAATCTATTTTTGTTCTATTTTGTTCAGTCTATTATGTTTGTTCCCTATGGTATAGTTTTACCTGAAACAAGAAAAACTGTCTCTCTCTGTCTCTCTCTCTGTCTCTCTCTCTCTCTCTCTCTCTCTCTCTCTCTCTCTCTCTCGCTCTGTATGTACATGTCTATGTATGTGTGTATATGTATATGTATATATATATATGTATATATGTGTGTGTGTGTGGTACATATATTATATATACATATTTATGTATATGGAGAGAGAGAGAGAGTGTTTTGTGAAGTACAAAATTCTTTTTTAACTATAAATTTTGTTACTCTTAAATGGAAGAGAAATTTTACTGTTTAGAGAACCCCGGCTTAGTTCAAGCAAATATTACAAAAAAGTTTTTTTTTCTGGTATGCACATATTCTATCTATCTATCTATCTATCTATCTATCTATCTATCTATCTATCTATCTAATTTTAAATGTGTAGTATGTCAACAATAAGATTTCCATGAAGGCATTAAAGCCTTTTATTTTGTTTAGAAGGAAGATGGCATATCCATGTATCA
Source organism: Phascolarctos cinereus (assembly GCF_003287225.1). Lineage (NCBI taxonomy): Eukaryota > Metazoa > Chordata > Mammalia > Diprotodontia > Phascolarctidae > Phascolarctos > Phascolarctos cinereus. The sequence goes on along the minus strand of NW_027556402.1, from coordinate 62,788,566 downwards.
CATGTATTGTTCAAATTCCTGCAACATATAAATCGTTTGCCCAAAGTCACAGAAGAGTCTAGAAAATTGGAATGAATTTAATTTTAGAATTTGTGTTGTCTTGTTCAAATCTTGACCATATCATTTATATACTGTAATGTATTTATTGAGGAGAAACATGTCCAGTACTTTTCTGTTTTTCATTTAAGATTTCCAGAGAAAATAGTAGTGAACATGATTTAAAAAACAAAACAAAAATGAAAGTGTTTTCTATTCATGTGTAGTGAAACATGATAAACTACTTTGTTCTTCACGGGTTCAGTATAAAGGAATGTATACTATCAGAGCTATGTAAAAGTGGAATAGATGGTCAGCCTCATGAGACAGTGACTTCATCATCTTCAAAAAGATCTTCAAGAAGAGGCCTGATGTTTACCCATCCTGGATGGAGTAGTAAGAATAAATTTTAAGTTAAGGATTTCATCAAATGTCCTAAGTTGTTTCAAACTGATGAGTTAATTTTAAATCATGGCAAAACAGGCTGCCCTGCTAATACATAGAAATCTACCTCTTTAATCTGTTGCTTCAATCACTTTTCATTTACAGGATATTCTAGTTAGTTCCGGGGAGGGTTAAATCCTAAATTTTCCTGCCTCCTCTTTCTATTTCAAAGAGTTAGACAGTAACAGCACATCTATTGATAATTGTGTTATTGTCTCTTAATATACAACCCCTGCTGGTGGGTTGATGATACTAATCAACATGTTCACCATATGCCTGAGGTTCATGTAGTTGCTTTTGAGTAAGCAGATTTTGTGAAGAAGAAATGAAAAGGGTGGTCATTGTTTCAAAGGAAAGAAGAGGGTATATATGAGAGATGTTATAAATATAGAATCAACAGGACTTGGGAACTGGTTTGGATATGTGGGAGGAGTGAGAGAGAGTGAAGTGTTGATGAAGACACCTGGACTGTAGGATTCTGTTGATGGGAGAATGGTAGCACCCTTGACAATAGTAAAGAATTTAAAAAGCATGGAGGGTTTTGAGAGGAAAAGTATTGACTTCAGTTTTAGGCATGTTGACCTTAAGATGTCTACAGGACATCCAATTGGAGCCATCCAATAGGAAATTAGGTGATACTGGAGGTACAGGAGAGGTTAGCACTGGATAAGAAGATTTGGAAATCATCAGTGTAGAGATAATAATTGAACCAAGGGGAAGTAATGAGATAACCAAGTTAAAAATATAGAGGGAGAAGAGAAGAGAGCCTGGGGCAGATCCTTGTGGTACACTCATGATTAGTGGAAGTGACCTGAATAAAGATTCAGGAAAGAATACCAAGGAGTGATTGGAAAGGCAGGAAGAGGAAGAGAGAGTATTGTCACAAAAACATAGAGAGAAAAGAGTATCACGGAGCAGAAGGCTATCCATAGTGCCAAAGGCTGTAGAATGAAGGAGAATGAAGACAGAGAAAAGGCTATAAAATTTGGCAGTTAAAAGATCATTAACAACTTTAGCGAGAGCATTTCTGGTTGAATGATGAGGTCAGAATCCCAACTGCAGGGGGTTAAAAAAAAGAGTGAAAGGAAAAGAAGTGGAGGCATCAATTACAGTCAACTTCCTTAAGGAATTTATCTACAAATAGGAAAAAGGTTGAGGAAAATAATGCTCAGAGAGGTTCAGAGACTGAAGTCATGATAGAGATAGATAAATAGATATAAATTTTGTATACATACATGTGCATATACATATATGGCTTCTAGTTAAGGGTCTATATGCACATATCTGAGGTGAAAGCCCTCAGAGATGTTCAAACCATTGACATTAACAGAGTAAAACCCTGACTGTTTAGAGGGGCTTACACTCTAGAGCTCTCTGGCTTCCAAAATCATTTGAAAAAGCTACAAATAACACCAAAAATGTAGCAGAAACAGCCCCTGCCCATTAAACAAGGATGAATATAATTAAGGTGTAACCCAAGAGCAATAGGTGAGGCCATGAGAAAGTTAGCTGGGATGTGACTGGGTAATTCCAATCACTTGGAATATGCCTATACTTGGTCTACAATAGGGAGAATATTTAAACATTGACATTTTTCAGGGTATGTTATTTGGCCACACATTAGTCATGGAACACTACAGTTTCTAAAGAATAAAAATTGGAGGATGGTAAGGACCTAAAGAACAATGGGGAGATGCATGATGAATGTCAATAGCTACAACATGTCATCGATGATGACTTGTTTTTCTGTACTGTCCTAAAATACATCCCTCAGGAGATTGATTATAGGGAAAAAAACCTTAGGTGGGCCAACCATTTGTGGAGAGTAAAGGAAAACAATTAGCCTGAGAATGATAATAAGCAGAGCTAGTGGAGTTTAGAAGCAGCAGCATGACAATAGAGGTACACCGATGCCAGAAACATGGATGGATAATAATTCTACAAGTGGCCAAACTCTAAAAGCCAAATTATCTAGCACAGAATAATTCTGCCGTCTGGAGGGAAGCAGCTTCTTGCCCCTCCATTGCAACTGTTCTCTCCTAGAGACTTGCTGCACATGATGGGAGAGTTATAGGGTAGCACCTTGCCCATTAGCATAGTGTCAACCCATTGCACAAAAGAATTTCAAAGAGCAGGGAGACCTATAGCACATTTTAGAAAGAGTTTCATTGAGAAGCAGTTCAAATTTATTTCAAGAAATGCATATTAACTACCTGCCATGCACTAAACACCATTCCAGTAATGAGGATACCAAGACAAAAATGAAGGAAGTCCCTGCCGTCAAGTTTACATCTTACTGATGAGGATGAGGAGCAACACATACACAGACAAATAAATCCAACCTATTACCCAAGAGGTTCTCTGGCTTTGGACTCATGTGTAACAGCATTTTCCTATCTGCCTGACTCTGGTTTCTCTCTGGCTCGTTGACTGATGCGAAGGTAACTTCAGGCATCTCTAAAGCAAAGTTTAGCTATGGTTCATGTCTAGGATCTCCCTAAAATGCATGTGACAAAATCCCTCCAGAAAACACACTCAGTGTACAATATGGTTATCAGGTATAGCTTACTTCTTCAGCATACAAACTACTTAAGACAGAAGAGTTTTACAGGAGCACAGCAAGATTCAGGAAAACAAACAAACAAACAAAACCCAATACAACTCAAATGGCTCCTTATACCCCCTGCTCCATCACCCTGCAGGTAAAGAGAAATTTGTGAGACTATAGAACAGATATTTGACTTTTACCTCAGACTTACACTGTCATAAGAATAAAAAATGTCCAGCTTTCCTGGATAGTAAGGCTTTGAATTTATTTAGTCCTTCCTTTGTAGCATAATGCTGGTGGTGGCCATCTCCTCCAAAAAGTTCTGTCATCTCTTCTTGGATGTCACCAGAATCCAGAATTGTGTAACTCACAAATCATGAGAAATCTCTCCATCTTACCTCCCTCCCCACTTTTCTGGAAATCCAAAGGAGAAAGTGACAGAAAATAAATGTTAAGAGCCACCCTCTCATAAAAAAGGAAACAAATGAATAAATTAACACGGGAACAACAAATAAATAAAGCGGTAGAACCATTTCTATACCTCTCTAGCCTGACTTCAGGCTAGATTCCACCCTCTTGACTGTCAGGATGTAATCCATCTTGACACAACCCCTTGTCAGTGAACTGCTATGTGAAGAGTGCATGTGGAGCTCCATAGGAGGTGTCCCTTTCTGATAAATATCCAAACCCTATAACTCCTTTGAATGACTTGTGGGAGTCCCCTCCCACTTTTGCTACATAGATGTATATAAAAGGTGTCCTACAAATCTTAGTGCAGTTTTAAGCACTGATCATTTTAAATTTCATGAACACTTTTGGGACACTTTGTATGTAGGTGTAGTAAATAAAGTGTTAGCATTGGGAGGTTAATACTCAGTGCTCTGGAAAGCTCATCTGTTCAAAACCCCTAATTAACCCTCCTAAGTTAACTTCAATATAAGAAATGACTTTGCCTTTATTGCTATTTGCTTTTCAAATGATGGCACAGCTTTGCCCACTACAACTTTACTCCTTTTTCTGAAAATAAATAAAAAAAAATCTCTCCTTTAATCTTCTTAAGCTACAATACCCTCAGGCTAGATCCAAGTTAATAGAGATGACCTCTCTTGCATATTTCCCTAAAAGATACTAAAAAGAGATAGTCATTCAATTCATTTGTAATTACAGACCTACTTTGGAGAAACCCACAGGATCTTGTCTGCTAGCAAACCCATGCAGATTGATATAGTTTGTGGCAAATTAAGCATATCACACATCCATCATATCAACCCATCTTAGTCTATGGCAACATCTTAAAAATCAACACACAGCCTTTTGAAAGTAGCAGCAAGAGTTGTGGATCGACCACAATGGCAGAAATGCAATAGCCTGATGATGCTCTGGGTTCCTTCCAAGTCAGTGTGGCGCTTCAGGAATGTCGGGGAAATAATTGTTATCTCCAGTACCATGATCTAAGGCTGCAAAGATGTCAATAACTGTTCCCTTCCTGTTCCTCCTGGCAAAGAGCCCTTCTAAGTGAATGCCTACCTCTAATTGATTCATGTACCTTTACATACATGTCCCTGTCTTTCATTCTGCTCCTGTTTCCCACTTTTGCTAGTATGGGTAGATAGAAAACTGGAATGCAGTTGAAAAGTTGTCCGTGGGAATATCTACTATATCAAGAGTGGAGCTCTCAAGGACTGGCAGGCCTCACAAAATGAGCCTCAAGCCAAAAGAATTGCTTTCTTGCGTTCTGTAATGTAGAGTTATGGGTTTATAAGCATAAAGGAATGACTCTTGAGATTACTGACCTAATGCTTAGCTTCTATGCCTGAGAAAGCGTGGAGAAAAGTAACAAATACAGTACAAAATCTATTCCAGAAACGCTGCAAGTGAGAATAAGGAGTGAGATAGTAACTATTCTGTTTTAATATTTTCTCCCATTTTTGCTTTTGACTTTATGGATCTTGTCCCCATCCTTCAACAGTCTCTCACCCTGAACTATCCCTCAGAATTATGTCTTCTCACCCTAGAAAATCCCACTGCCCTGGTGGCCCCTTTTCCCACTGGTGTGTTCTCCCTGAATCTCCACATTGAGGAAGTACCAAGGACTGCTATCTTTCTTTTCTCTTTGGCTTTGCTTCTGACTCTCTGGACTTTGTCACTATGCCCCCCAATGAGGGTACTCCCTCTCCTTTTTTTTTTCTGGCTCCTTTTTGTGTATTGTCTTTTCCTTTATAATGTAAGAATGTAAGCTCCCTGAGGGCAAAGACTATCTTTCTGTTTGTATTATGTACCCCCGTTGTTACTACAGTATCTAACATATTACTGTCTTTAGTAAATGCTTCTTGGTTTGACATGAAGTATGAAGGGTGAGAAGTGTTGGGTCTTAAGAAATTCATTTTGTTGAAATACTTTCAGAATGAAATCAATGATAATAAAGAGATCTTTTACCCCAGGATTACTAGTTCCACATACTTAGATCAAATCTGCCCTCTTCCTCACCTTCACAATTTGTTTAGCAGATCCTGTAGAGGACCTACTTTGAAGTCAGGAAAACCTGGATTCCTGTTCTGCCTTTGACACATATTAGCTATTTGAACAGGGGTAACTAAAAACATCCCAGTGTCTCAAGCATTTCCCTAAAACTAAGAAGGCACACAGGTGGGTATAATTTGAGAGGTTCCAATTTTCCAATTTTCTAGAGGTCCATAGGAGAGAAAAAGGAAACAAAATATCCCAAAGAATATGAAAATAATATTTTTTTTTACTACATAAGTTATATGTTACTAATGTGCATTACAATAGTGATTTCTTTTCAAGGCATTAGAAGTAAAAGAATTAACATTTATTGTTATAGATTGGATGTCTGAGGTGATAAGTTCTTTTTAAGCAGGCTTTGAAAAGGATTATCTTCTCAACTTCTGCTAAGGTCTAAATGGATTTAGTCAATGGATTGGAGGGTTTATTCCTTTGAGAATCACAATTTAATTTTTCATTGGTCATGTGAAAATTCCTTGAGGGAATTTGATAATTAAGCAATTCAAGAATTCGAAAGTGATCAAAATGCCTGATTGAATGCAATAGTGAAAATGTAATGGAAAAACAAGGGAAAATAATGAAGAGATAAGTCTTGGTTTTTCTTGCTAAAGGATTTTGCTTTATTATAAACACTACTATTTTTCAATCAGCTGTGTTCACTGAGGTAGATTATAAACTATAGATATTTTGGGTAGATGCTGCCTCACAGAAGACCATCTGTTTAGGCATAGGAGACTATTAATGTACATTGGTGCAGGGTGTGCCCATATGAATGAAATCATGCATACTTGAATTAATGAAGCACTGTCATTATAATTATTGTTATTATTTTGGAAGTCATCTCCATAGCTAAATTATGCTGAGGACCTCAGTGAGGTCATGTTTGTAAATAACTTTAGCAGGATGCTATCATAAATATTAATTATAATTCATATGATATTATAATAATATAATTATAATTAATAGCTCACGATTTGCATAGCATTTTAAAGTTTACATATACTTTCTTTAGAACAACCCTGTGAAGTAGACAGCAAAAAGATAATTATACCTATTTTACAGATTAAAAAATGAAGATCATAGTGATGAAATAATTAATGAAAAGTTACAATAGCTAGTAAATAGTACACTCAGAATTAGAGTCTTTGCACTTATTATGATTTTTATGCGTATGTGTGTGCATATGCACCTCTTCTACTAAAATCCTACCCCACTACTTCATCATGGACTCAATCTTAGCTTCTTGAAGGCTGTGTCAGCAAAATACAAGCTCAACAGACCTTGCTAAATTATAAAGGCTTTGGGACTGACCTGGCTACAAACTGTCAGCTGAGGACCAACTTACGGAGATTTATCACCAGAAGTTTGACCACAGATGGTGAAGTTCTTTTGGCTGCGACCAACTCAATAATACTGTTAGCTATGATGATTGCTATCTGCATCAGTGGAGGGAGCTGAGAAGTTCACATGTAAATATCTCCCTACTCACCTACAGCATTATATGAAATTCTTATTCCTAGCCAATCCTTTGAATTGACTATTTCTGGACATATTTTATGGTTCCTGGAAGAGAAACTTTACCTAATTAGAATGATTTATATTCACTGTTACAAAACCAGCACAGATTAATTTATCATCTAGTTGTTCCTGGCTGAAAGCAAGATTAGTCTTAGGAGAATGCTACAGAGGGCAGTTAAGCTTTGATACAGAGACAGGATATTGAAAATCAGGCTACTCAATGTGAAAAGAATCTTGGGTTTCCAGTGGACTGCAAGCTCAAGGGTGATTTTTTTCCCACTGATGAAAGCTCCTTCTCTGCTCTGTCCTACTTACACAACATTGAGAGTATTGTACTGTGTTCCACTCAGGGTTAAAAAGGGCATACATGAACCGGATTTCATTCAGAGATTGATTTGGAAGGCCTGGATACAAAACTCCACAAGGATCAGTTTAGAAAGACCTAGAGCTATCTAATCAAGATAAAAAGATATTTAAGGGGGATCTGAATGTTAATTTTAACTATTTGAAAGATGGGCAGCAATAGACTAGATTTTAGGCACAAGATGAGGAGCAGATATAGCACAGGAACCATTTCAAATTTTGACTATTGCTGTTCATTCATTTCAATTGTGTCCAACTCTTTCTGACCCCATTTGAGGTTTTCTTGGCAAAGATACTGGAGTGATTTACCATTTCCTTCTCCAGCTCATTTGACAGATGAGGCAAACAGGGTTAAATGACTTGGCCAAAGCCACACAGCTAATAAGTATCTAAACCCAGATTTGAACTCTAGTTTTCCTAATTTTAGGCCTGGCATTCTAACCACTATGCCACTTAACTGTCCTAAATCCTGACTAAGACATATATCTACGTGACCTTGACCAAATCACTTAACCATTTTCAACCTCTATTTCCTCTTCTTTAAAATAATAGCACCTAGCTTACAGTGTTCTTGTGAGAAGCATATGAGGCAACTTAAATATTAGTTGTTGTTGCCGCTTTTGCTGTTGTTCTGCGTGGCCCCAGAGGACCATGCCAGGCTCAGTTGTTGAAAGAGAGGTCAATTTTGGTTCAACATCAGGAAAGGAAATTTCTTAGCAATTGGAGTTGTCCAGAAGTGAGCTGGTCTGTTTGTCAAAATTAACGGGGGTCCCTTCCCTTGAGATTTTCAAGGCAAAGGGCCAGAGGACTGATCTTTCCCTGATGATGTCAAAGTATGGATTCTCATTCAGGTATGGATTGAACTAAGTGACATATGAGGTTTCTTCCAATAGTGAGATAATGTAATCTTTTGTCTAGGAAGCTCTAGATCATAGAGATCTGGGTGTATAGTGGGATGTATTGGTTGATTTTACATAACCAGCAAGTAATTAGAGGGCTGTGGTTTTCTGGGGGAGAGGCACCAAAAGGCAGAAGGAGGAAATAGAGTGAGCTATTATGAGTCAAACTTGTTCAGTCAAACTTGGTCAGACAGCAGAGTAGACATAAAACTGGCCTTACTTTAAAACTCCAAATGTAACTGAGGATCAAGAACAGATTCTGACTGCATTGTTACAATCCATTTCATGATATCAAAAAGCAGCCACTGTCAGGAGGACTTTGGCTATCACTGTTATTCATATTCCTAATAGGAACAGAACATTTACAATGCTCTTAGAAACCTTTGGATTACTTGATAACCATGCATTATTCAAAATGTACTCGATGCTTCTGAGAATTTTGCTTTCAGGAAAAAAAAATGCAGATTCTTAAGACTGGGTCATTAACTAACAGAATCACTGAAAAATGGAGCTGGAAGGAATCTAGTCATCTGTTCCAGTCCCCAACTTAAATACAGTACAAGGAAAATATAAATTCATTTCATTATTCAAATTATTCCAAATGGTTACCTAATAGTCTATCTAGAAAGGATTGTATATATTTGAATATAACAGGATGTTTCTTTCAACATTTTAAAAAAGAAAATCTATCTTTTCTCTAATCCCCCCTCCTTAGAATAAAAACAACAGAAAAAAACACAACAAAAGAGCCTCTTGTAACAAAATATGCATAATCAAACAAAAGGAATTCAAGCACTGATCAAGATATATATATATATGTGTGTGTGTGTGTGTGTGTGTGTATACATATATACACACATACGTATATGTGTGTATGTTATATTTATCTATCTATCTATCTATCTTTCTGTATATGGAATCCATTACCTCTCTTTTAGGAGATAGGTCATATATTTCATCATTGGTCCTCTGGAATTACAGATAGTTATTGTGTTGATCAAAGTTCTTAAGACTTTAAAGGGTTTTCGTCTTTACAATATTGTAATCATAAAAAAAAAATCTCCCAGTTCTACTCACTTCGCTCTGCACCAGTTGATATCTTTACCCACGTTGCTCTGAAAGCAGTTCCTTCATTTTTTGTTCTAGTATAACAATATTCTATTACATTAATGCACCACAACTTCTTGAACCATCTCCGGTTGATGGGTAACCCCTTAGTTTTCAGTTGATTTTCACCATGAGAGCAACAACAACAGTTATAAACATTTTTGGTACAACTAGGTCCCAAAGGACTTTTTAATACAGGCTTACAATATTCAATAAAGTCTTATTCAGATGTCATGCTGTGAAAGCTCTCTTAGGCTATGAGAGAAGTACATACTCTGAAAGCCCTTAAATCGGCAAAGACTTTGACTACAAGCTCAGAGATAGACACAGCCTTGGAAGACTTTAATCGTGGGCGGAGCTTTTCATCTGAAGTGCCAAGTGTGCTGAAGATCATTATTATAGAAGTGGCCACCAGGGAAACATCTTTTTATTTTTTCCCCTGTAACTCAGCATCCCACAGTTTGTCTAAGAAGAAGTTAGTGAATCTGTGTGCGTGGAAGCAATTTGCATACTTCCACATTGATAAAATCATAAATTCTTGAATTAATGGAGAAATACTAATTAAAATGCATGCGACTTTAAAAAATAACCAAATATAATTTAAAATGCAACCTTAAGCTCACATAACAACACTTAAAGACTATGCTTATGAAAAATTGTATAAGAAAGGGTGTTACACAGAAAACCCAAGAAAATTTCCCCCATTATTTGCTTATCTTTCTCTTCAGTAATTGTGTTATATTTCAGTTAATTTCATTGTTCATTTAACTTCTTTATTTTAAAGTATTTTCCTCTTTTCATAGTTTAAGCCATATCCCTGTGGCTTTTAAAATTTAGTACATACTATGTACTATAAATATTGCTGACCCTAGAAAAAAAATATTAGCCATCTGATTCTCAGTTATGACCACTTATGGCATTTTAGTAAAATATATATGAAGATACACAAATAGAAATGAGTTGTGTGATGATATATGACTATAAATTTCTTTCTGATCTCTGCGAATGATAAGCATGTACCTCAGAGCATAAGATCTGCCTACTTTTATTTCAATCTGTAAATATTCATTGTTGTCAGAATTTCTAACTTAAAATTTTCATTTAGTTATGGTATTTGTAGGTTTTTAAAAATTTATTTTTTTTAAATGTAATTACCATTTTCTCACCTACTTCCTCCTCATTGTGTGTGTGGGGGGAAGTAAAAACAGAACACATAACAAAAATACAGCTATGCATATTCAAGTAGAACAAACTTCCTCATTCCCCTAGTTTAAAAATTGCCTTATCAGATCTTATCAGACTCTTAGATCCATCAGCAATCTATCAGGAGGTGGGCAGCATAATTCATCATCAGACCTCTGGAGTCACAGTTGATCATTTCATTGATTACAGTTCTTTAGTCTTTCCAAGGTGTCTGTCTTTGCAATTCTGGTGTTATTGTATACATTGTTCTTATGGTTCTGATCCATTCACCATGCATCATTTTAAATAAACCTCCTCGGTTTTCTTTGAACATATTTCTTTTGTCATTTCTTATGGTGTAATGCTATTCTATTACATTCACATGCCAAAACTTGTTCAGTCGCTCTCCAGGTGATAGGTAGTTCCTTAGTTTCTAGTTCTTTGGCACCACAAAAGAACTACTACAGCTATTTTCATATGTATTAGTCCTTTGCTGTTTGGATTCACAGTATCCTCTGAAGCTGATCTGTACAACTTACCTATACAAACATGGCACTTAAATTTCTTAAATTTTTTTTTCTGTTTTTTTTTCATTAAAAAGTTGTAAATACATGATTTCCAGTTACAGTAATCATATCTGGAACAATAAAATATGAGTCTTGCTTTTGGTTTCCATAAGTCCACCACTCAAATTGACTTTTTTCTAATTTACCTAATTTTTCATTAATTGTTTCTTTTCCTATTGCTTCTCATTAAGTTGTTTAGCTAATGACATGCCAAGTGTGATGATGACTAGGAACCTCACTAGTTTTGTAACTGAGTTAAGGAAGCATTTTGAGTCATCCGTAGAAATCACAATAAAGTAAAATAAAATATTTTTCCTATTGATTAAATTAATAAAAAAAAATGTTGGGTCATTATAAATGGGTACAAGTCAAGAGGTTTTGTTTTAAATAGGATATGTTCAGTTTCACTTCTTTCTATTCCTTCTTAATAATATAAGAGCTTTAATTATTAACAACACTCTTCCTGAAATAAAGTTGTACACATGCAAAAAAATGTGTTTTCCATTCCAAATCTATGGTGTAATACAAGAATGATTTTGAACAACAACTTCCACTAATAAGAAAAAGAAAAGAAAATCTGAAGTTTATCCATCATGGAAGAAAAAAAATATAAAATACTGTCTTCTATCCTTAAATCTTATAATTATTTTTAAACTTTGCCTTTTAGTAAGTAACATGTAAGGTTTCCTTACTTGTTTCATGTTAAATCATTTATTGAAATTCAGTGTTAAAATTGAAGTATTCATTTATTTATCTACATATTTATTCATTTCTTTAGCTATATATTTATAACAATATCATTTTTTATGAGAATTGGCTGGGCAGGGGCAGAGAAGTCTGTAATAAGCCACATATTCCTTATCAACAGAGAATTATCAGTTTGTCTTTTCAAAGCTTTTTCACCTGTCTTCTCCTCCAATTTTCAAAACAGTACTGAATTTTGAGACCACAGGTATTATTTTTCCCATTGTATAAGTATATCCAAGGAGGTTGTGACTTATTTGACATTTCATAAATCTATTAACTCACATATTAGTGCTCTAGACTATTACTAATCACTTAATGGTAGTTACATGTTTTACCAAACTTCTTTCTTAAGTATAACCTTAGCTTGTCCCATTCAGAGAGTCTACATAAAGAGAAAGAAGTGGCCAAGTATGTATGAGTATGTATACTTGCATGTTTTAATCCTTTTAAACCATGGGAGACATAGATACATAAAACTGGCGCATTGGTATCTTGTTTCTTACAGAGATAAGTTATTAAAATAAACCTGCCAGAGAAAGCAGTTGAATGCAGAGCACTACTTAATGGGGGGCTTGGCTTGAGACCTCTAGATCCCAGAAAGGACTTTTATCTCTCTATGCCCACCTGCCATGCATCGAGCCCCACAAATCTGTCTTGTGTCTATCTCTTTTGCTTGTCCCTGGCTCTTGTCCCTCTTGCTTGTCCCTCCCTCTACAGTGGCATGCTCAACTTCCTTCCTCCCTCCATCCCTTCCTTCCCCACAATTGCAGGTAAATTCACATTACATAAAAATCACTTTATATAGAGATATGTGGCATGAACCCCTTATATAAAGTGAGAACTATCTGTAAACATTGGCACTCCTACATATAGGTGATTTTTCATATTGCAGAATTTCCGTTACAGATTTTGAAGAGAGGAGATATTGGAAATGTGTAATGGGAAGGTGAGGTTAGATTATGTTCACCAAATACAGCCTAAATCCTTCATATATCCAAGTATATTTCTTTCCTTAGGTAAATCTTCTGTACCAGTATGCCTTAAGGCCACTAGCCCTTACCATCTGCCTTGTCACTATGGCCAGCAGTCCCTTAAGTATTTTAATCTTACCTACTAATTCACCCCAAATACCCCCTTAGCTCTTCCAACTGTCATGCAGCTAAAAACTTCTATATGTGTTATATTCCCCACTTAGAATATGAACTCTTTGGGAGTGGACACTATCTCACTTTTCAGTCTGTATCCCCAGCAATCAGTATGATATCTGTCATATTTTCAATTCATTTATTCACTTTTTTTTTCAATTATGCACAAACTATAAGTGTGGGATTAGGAATATTTTTAAACCATGGCTGAATAGCCAGATGATGATGGTCTCTGGAATGGAGAGACTCTTATAAAAACATAAACTCAATTGATTAGGCTCAATCTTTTCCACGTATAAATCCCATTTAAAATAAAAGCCAGGTAGTTTGGAAGGCCTTGTACCTTAATACTTCCAAAGACCCATGATCTCAACAGTATAGATGTTTAATGCTGCAGATCACAACTCATCTACGGTTTTTCCTCCTTTGGGATCATCTGCATGTCTGTCCATGACTCTTCCACTAAAGATCAGCATGATGTACTGGCACCCTTCTTTTACAGATATTTACATTTCATGAGAAACACTGGCTTTTGCTACTTTACAAATTTACTATATTTTCCCAATTGTGCATTTCCTGGAAAACAGCTTTTAGAGTAAAATACTTTTGTATATTAGTCATTCCTGGTTATATGCTGCAACTATGTATAATAATTATGAATTGTTCTATTGTTTTGGGGGGCACTTGCTGCTTTGAATCTTTGGAGACTGTGGTTTTTCATGATGTGAAGCCACATGGTATCAAAAATATTGCTATTTAGTATGAGAGAGAGCCAGGGCCAGATACAGAGAGACAGAGAGGTATATTACACACACACACACACACACACACATACATACATACATACATACATACATATACATACATACATATACATACACACACTTATATGTGGAGAGAGAGAGAGAGAGAGAGAGAGAGAGAGAGAGAGAGAGAGAGAGAGAGCTAGCAGAGTTTAGCAGAAAAACACTAATTCATCCAAGTGTAATCTTACTAAATTTCTTCCTCCTATTTAAATCTGGGTTCAGAATCTTAGCCATTTACAGGGTCTTTCCAAGATTTGACATAATCCTAACTCAATGGAAAGACCTTCTAACTATACACACTTATCTGGAAAATAGGTCTTCCTCATCTGTTTGGATTTTTTCTTTGGGAATTGTTAGGCTGTTCTTTTTTGAATGGCCATGGATGGCACTGAGAGGACCCTGAAGTATTATAGGGCTTGATACAATCATCACAATTTCATCCCTTAGTTGGCACATTGAGAGAATATCTATAAGACATCACTTTTTTGTGCTTATTCTGCTCTGAACAGTATCCAAGATAGTTAATTTAATTACAAGTAAATAATACTTTAAACTACCTCCCACAATGAAATAAGGTAAATGTAGTTAACCAAATCAAAAACAAAAATTCTTTATCCTCAGAGAATCACAATCATCAATTTAACATGTTTAGAATTAGCACTTTTTAGAAGTATAGCTCTCCCTGTTTTATAACTTGATTGATGTAGATAACCAGAGGTCACAACAAAATTACCTCTGTGGTTGCATCTGTTAAGGAATCGTAGAAAACATAGGAGGAATTTAATTAGAGGACAATCTTTGAGGTTGTATTTTGCTCTACTTACTCAAATGCCTTTTTTGACTCAACAATCAACGGAGTAGAATCTTATATTCTCTACACATTTCAAGGAAATTAACTGGAAAGAAATGGTACACAATAGAAAATAATTTACAGAAAAAAAAACCAGATTTTTCCCCCTTCTCATATTTTTCATCAAGGATGTTCTTGATTTCTTTTGCAAATCATTCTCATTAAGATTTTGTAGAGGTGAAAAAGTATGTATATGTGCCAGTAATTTTTTATTTCATATAGATTCCTCTTCATGTGGGAATAATGCTACACATGGCTTTTGACATTTAGAAGTAACATTCTTCCTCCCAAACTTTATCTCTTACTTCTCCTAGCTTGCTTTAACATTTAGCACAAATCCTGTCTTCTTAGGAAGCCATTCCTGTTTCTACCCGTGCCCTTACTCATGATTCCAAATCCCTCTGAGATGAACTTTAAATCAACTCTCTACATAACTTACATCTTCCTAGTTATTTAAATGCTGTCTCCCCCATTAGAATGTGAGCTCTTCAAGCATAAGGAAAGAAGAAACTTTATGACAAGCTTCAGTCTCAACTTATAACACTCAAACCCAAAATGTGTGTGTATGTATGTGTGTGCATGTGCATGTGCATGTGCATTTGTGTGTGTGTGTGTGTGTGTGTGTATGTGTGTGTGTGTGTTTAAGTACACAGATGTGTACATGATGGATAGAGAGCCAAATTCCAAACTCAGATGACCTGCCTTGGACACATACTGGCAATTCATATAAAAATTATACACAAATATAAGTGGGGTCACGAAGCATGAGACACAACAGAAGGGACTCAACAACGACAACCACAACCTCTAATGCCACTATACCATGCTGAATAGTAAGAACAACAGGGGTAAAGGTAGTGAGACATTATAATTCAATGGGAGGAGTTCTGAATCTGCATGGAGATCCAACCAGCAGGCTTCAAGTCTCAGCTCTGCCACTTACATCTTGCATGAGGAAAGTTATTTAACTTCATTGAGTCTCAATTTTCTTATCTTTAAAATGGGGATGAAATTACTTCACTGGGTTATTATGAGACTCAAATGAGATAATGTATGTGTAGTGTTTTGTAAAATGATAAGTTAATATGTGCTATTAAAGAGAGGCATAATTCTAAAGTGACACAGTAAGAAAGAGGGAATCCTTTTGAATGAGGCAATTAACATGGAGAAATATCGAATACCAACACTACCCTTACAATTTTTATTTACAAAATACATGAAAGAAAAACAGATAAATTATGTGGCACGTTGTTTAATAGGAGATTTGCAGTTGTTTGATGGGTATGTCAACTTAGCAAAGACTAGATCTTGATGCTAAGTTTCCCCATATCCTGAACCTTTCATTTTTGTTCCTAAAGCCTGCCCCATAAACCAAATTACAACTCTGCTAGGGACAGTGGCCATCACTCTCGAGGTAGTAAATGGGTTTCAACAATTGTTACTCTAGTAATGTAATTGCTGTACAGATGTGCGGTGGCTTGGTCCCCTTTCCTTCAGCTTTTGTAACCACCATGCCCTAAGGGACACCTAAAACCAACAACCAGCATTCACATAATATTTCCTATTCAATCCGATTGGGAAGTACTAGATGCTAGGGATAAAAATTAAATAGTGACTGACCTCTAGTTCAGTTTGTTAAGGGGGGGGGAAGTGAAACAACATTTACACGGATAAGTAAATACACAATAAGTAAATGCACACATATAATTTTGGGGTGGAAAGAGCATTTTGAGCTGGCAATAATAAAGTCTTTCTATTGGAGGAAGATTTGATCTATGCACTGAAAGAAGATAAGGATTTTGAGAGGCTAAGGGGAGGCAGAGGAGTATTCCAGGCATGGGACAAACTCTTTGTAAAGATATGGAAGAATGGAGGTAGAATTTTTTTTCTGGAAGTAAAGTGCAGGAGCAGACTAGTTTCATTATCTCACGGAAAGCTCATAGCAGCTCTATAAGGTAGGCACTATAGCTACTATAATCCCTAACTTGTAGTTGAGGAAACTGCAGAAGGTGCCAGTATCCCAAACCACTATTAGAGGTAGATTTGAACCCTGGTTTTCCTGAGTCCCAAGTTCAGCATTCGATCTACAACAGCATCCCACTCTTGTAGACATTATGCAGTACTTCCTGTGAAATCATCTAAATCCTGTGTAAGAAGCCCACGCACTTCTACCATTATGTTTGAGACAGAGCCCTGGGAGCCTAAGCAAGCTCTGGGGTTTTAAAGCACACATGTGAAAGTGTTTAGAACTGCTGGCTTGCACTGTCAGGAGGAAGAACATGAATCACTAAATCATTTGCCTGCCAGACACTCAAAGGCATCATGACCACATTGGTGTGTCTGGCCAACCCCATTATTTGCTTAAATTTCACTCTAGCCAAGCAGAGTAAAAAAGGAAAAAAAAAAAAACTCGGTATTGAGAGGGTGTAAGTAATTTCCCAAAAAAAGCACATACTATCTTTGTAATACTGCATTTGTCAGTGATTAAAAAAATCACTATATATTTTATATTTTTAGAAACTAATATACTCAGAGTAAATTACAAAAGGAATCCATATAGCAAATAGACTCATCAAGGTTAGTTTCTCCTTTATTTCGCCCAACTCAACTTATTTAACTCCCTTGCTTTAACAAACTGAATGAATACTTCCTAATCAAGAACAGTGCCTACACACTGCCCTATTTGCATGATTTTTTTCATGCATTCATTTATTCATTCCTCAAACATTCATGTAATAGCTACTATCTAGAATATACTATGCCATTTACTGGGGCTATGCTAAAAGATTAGTAGCACCTAATCCCTGATCTCAAGTTCACAGTCTGGTAAGTTTGATAAATACTGTCTATTTATCAATCTACATATAATAAAAGTTAAATTACATAATGACTAACCTTTCTATAGTGCTTTAATTTTTCAAAACCGTATACATACAGATAAATAAATATAATCTAATTTGATTTGATCTGCACAACAACACTATCAGATAGGTGCTACTATTATTCCCATTTTACAAATGTAGAAACTACAACTGAAAGAAATTGGTCACCATGCTAGTATCCTAGGCAAGTGGAATTTGAATTCAGGTCTTCCTGATTCCAAGGCCACCACTCTATAGAGGAGGAGGAGGAGGAGGAGGAAGAGATGATGATGATGATGATTACATGAACAAAAAGAAGAGGAACAAGGAGAAGAAAGTGAGGGAGAAATTGAAAGAGGAGGAAAATGATGATTACAGGGACATCTGAACTGAAGCCTCTCCCCCACTAGATCGTGAGCTTCTTAAGGACGAGTACTGTCTTTTGCCTTCTTTTATATCCCCAGAGCCTAGCACAGTGCTTGGCACAAAATAAGTCCTCAATAAATGTTTATTGATTGATTGACACATATTGGATGTGTGACTCTGGACCAGTTAGCATTTCTGTGTCCTGAAAGGTAATTCCTTAAAACTAGGAGTTATAGAAAAAGCATAGACCTGTGCTGGTAAAATGAGTTCCTCACTATATACTCCCCACACCAATGAAATCACAATCTAGTTTCTTTTCTTTTCATAATGCAAATTGTAATAAGATCTAATGAAGTCTGATGAAAAGGACTTTCCAGGTAGTAGCAGTTTATATTTACATAGCATCTTATCATTTGCAAGAGATTTTTCTCAAAACTCTAATATAGGTAGATCTATTTAATAGATCACAGTATCATAGACTCTAGAGTTGCTAAGGTCTTTTCCTGGCATATGGATACATTTCATTGATATCGTGTGTGGAAAGCCATAGAATACCACAGTCACTAAATGATTTCATCTAAGTATAACCTAAAGAGCAATGAAGAGACATATTTTGGGTGAAAGCAGGTTGTAAAACACTAAAAATGAGAAATGAAGGACTGTGCAAAAGCAAAATATAGAATATGGAACCAGGAAAAAAGATGGGGCATTCATGGAGAAAAAGCAAGGGATTACTGTTGGACAGTCTACTGGCATCCTCACAATACGAAAAGGAGAGAAAAGCTCCCAATGTATTGATTAGAAGCCTTACAATGAATTTATGGGAGGATGTAGGCATGAGTTATATTTAAGGACATGCTACTAAATGTTTAACGACTAGTGTTCTGAAAAAAAAAAAAGGATATATGACACCCTTTCAAGTTTAATCCCCATTACTACCATTTTCTCCATCACTTTCTTAAGTCTAGACATTCAACAAAACAATAAATCAATCTGATCTGTAGTCTTTGTGCATTTCCAAATTGTCATTTTCCATTAGTGATTCTGCTTGGTTTCTGTTCCATGGAACACCTTGCTTCCCCTAGGATAAACTGATCACCTGAAATCTCATCACTCCAGATTGACTGAGTTTTTGATATTCAACTTCTTCTCAACTCTGTTACCTCTCCTCTCTAACTGAATGACTGGAAGGTAGAGATATAGGCTTATATCTTAAAACTTTCCTTTACTTTGATCCAGCAATAGCACTTCTAAGGCTGTATCCCAAAGAGATCATACAGATGTGAAAAGGACCCACACGTACAAAAATATTCATAGCAGCTCTTTTTGTGGTGGCAAACAACTGGAAATTGAGGGGATGTCCGTCAATTGGGGAATGGCTGAACAAGTTGTGGTATATGAATGTAATGGAATACTATTGTACTATAAGAAATGATGAGCAAGCAGACTTCAGAAAAACCTGGAGAGACTTATATGGACTGATGCTGAGTGAAGGGAGCAGATCCAGGCAAACGCTGTACACAGTAACAACCACATTGTGTGATGACTAACATTGACAGACTTAGCCCTTCTCAGCAATGCAAGGATCTAAGACATCTCCAAAAGTCTCATATGGAAAACGCTATCCAAATCCAGAGAAAGAACTATGTGATTTGAATGCAGATCGAAGCATACTATTTGCTCTTTTTTTTCTTGTTTTGTTTTGTTTCTTCTTTCTAGTGGTTCCTCCTATTGATTCTAATTCTTCTTTACAACATGACCAATGTGAAAACACGTTTAATAGGAATGTATATGTAGAGTCTATATCAGATTGCATGAGACAGAGAGGTGGGGAGACAGGGAAGAAAATTTAAAATTCAAAAGCTTATGGAAGTGATTGTTGAAAACTAAAATAAATCAATTAATTAAAAATGAAAATCAAAAGGCTTTCCTTTATAGAGGGCTTGAACCTTTCCAGGTAACTTTCCATTTTGCATTAGTGGTTCTGCTTGGTTTCTACTTCGCATGGCATCATGCCTCTGTACTGGGTGCTCCCTTCCTTTTCTGCTTCCTTTTCAGCATTGTATGCCTCCATTAGATTGTAAGTTTTTGAGGGCGGTGGAAGTCTTTTTTATTTTTCTCATTTGTGCCCTCGCTCCTTGCTTGCCATATAATAGGCTCTTAATAAATATTTATTGAATTGGATTATAAATTCTCACACCAAAAACTTTATAAGCCAGTTCCTTACTATATACATAACTCCATGTTTTATATTCTTCAGTTCTTTTAAATTGACCACCTCTCTGTTTCTTATGGCACTGCATTGCCCATATCTGTACCATTTCATTGGCTGTCTTCTATACCTGAGAAATATTCCCGTATTATCCCAATATCTTCACCAATCTTGTTTCCATCATTATTCAGCTTGAGCATCCTGTTCTACAGAAAGCCTTTCCTGATCTTTCTAGCTGCTAGTGCCACCTCTATTCCTTGAATTTAATCTGGGCATATTTTGTATATATTTCACTGTATACATTTTAATTCCTTTATAGAATGTAATTGGGGCAACTGGGTAGATCATTGGCTAGAGCACAGGGCCTGGAGTTGGGAAGACTTGAGTTCAAATTTGGCCTCAGAAACTTACTAGCTATGTGACTCTAGGCAAGTTTGTCTCAGTTTCCTCATGTGTAAAATGAACTAGAGAAGGAAATAGCAAGCCACTCCAGTATATTTGCCAAGAAAACTCCAAATGGGGTCATGAAGAGTCAGATACGATTGAAACAACTGAACAGTAACATAGAATGTAAGCCCTTTGAGGGCTGAGAATTCTTCACATTTTTTTCCTTCCCTAACCACTAGCTATGAAATCATCAGTAAATTACTCTGCCTTCCTGAATCTTTGTTTTCTCAATTTAAAATCAGGGGGTAAGGCTAGATGATGTCTAAGACCTAGAAGTTTAACATTCTAGCCCAAAGCCTGGCACACAGACAATGCTTAACAATTGCTCATTATGACTGATTGATAGAGTGGGCAGGCATGGACAGCTTATGGCATGCATCTTCAGAAAAATACCCACATTGATAACATTAAAGTATCAAAGTGAGGGCCTTAGGGATTCTCTCTTAACACTCTCACTTTATAGATGAGGAAATAGAAACTTAATGAAATGAATTGCTTTATTCAGGGTTTCATATCTAGTAAATGCCAAAGCCATAACACAAGCCCACATCTGACTCCAAGTCCAGTGGTCGTAATATGTAATGTTGGGGAATTACTCTGTTTAAGAAGAAAACTAAAATTCATGGCTCAGATTCACAGCCAAATAAGATTATTTTTGGAAATACAGGTACTTATCATTGTGCCCTTATACCATTATATAAACAGACTAAATTTTAGTGTTTCTTGAAAAAGACGTGCCAGCTTGTCTTCTTTGAAAAAAAAAAAGAAAAGCCCAGAATGACAATTAAATAAATTGTTTCATTATTAGTTTTGAAGGATTTTTTAAAAGTATGTTTTAATTAAGTTATTTTAAGTGAATATTTCAAAACATGAGTGGGTGTTTAATAATACATGAATACAGGCAGGCTGTCAATGTCTCCTCTCTTGTTAGAGTGTCAGTGTTTTCAGAGTTCAATCAGGGGAGTCTCTGACATCCCTATATCAATGTTCTTTTGGCACTGGCATCTCCATTGCAGCATATTATAATGATACCCAAGGAGCCATCATGGGACAGCAAATGAGTAGAGCTGCCACATTCCATCTTTTCAAATCAAATATACCCACTTGTGTCTTTAAATTTTACTATAGATGGATCAATTATGAATACTGTACAATGTTACTTATAGTTCAGCCCGCCAGATGCCATCTAGTTTGTGAGGACAAAGAAAAGCATTGCTAACTTCAAGTTGGGCCCAAGGTCTGCTTGTAGCTGGCATGAAGAATTCTGGTGCCAAAATCCCCTTCGTCCCCAACCCAACATAAAAACAAAACAAAAAATTCTTCCCTAGCAAGACCCTGCTATATAAACCACCTTTCTTTTCATCTTGTGTTCCTATTCATTTTCAGTATTATTCCAACACGAGAAACAACATGATATAGCCAGTCTAAGAATTAGGAAGACCTGAAATCAAAACTTTCTTCTGGTATATACTAGATGTGTGGTGCTTGGCCAATCATAGCTTCTCAGTACTCTCAGCAAATCTCTAAGATTATAAATTGCAGAGCAATTGCTGATCTTCACTGGTAGCAGGAATTTCCTTACCAGGGATGGGGTATGGAGTATAAAAGACATCACAGATATTCTCTCTCTCTCTCTCTCTCTCTCTCTCTCTCTCTCTCTCTCTCTCTCTCTCTCTCTCTCTCTTTTTCTCTCTCTCTCTCTCCTTTTCTCTCCCTCTTTCTTTCTCTTTTTCTCTGTCTGCACACACACACACACACACACACACACATACACACACACACCAAATAAATACAAAATGGCAAAAAGAAAATAATGTAAGGTAGTTTGGGAGGGAGGGCTCTAGTGGTTGCACAGAATAGAAAAGGCCTCATGCAGAAGGTGCATGAGCTGAATCTTAAAGGAAAAGAGGGATTCCAAGAGGCACAGGTAAGGAGGGCATACTTTCTAGGCAGCTAGGTGGCACAGTGGGTAGAGTGCTAGGCTTGGAGTCAGGAAAACCTGAGTTCAGACACTCAGTAGCTGTTTGACCCTGAATAAGTCATTTAACTTCTGTTTACATCAGTTTATCTATCTGTAAAATGATAATAATAATGTCTACCTTCCAGGGTTGTAGTGAGGATCAAATGAAATATTAGTGAAGTACTCAGGACAGTGTGCCTGGTATATAGTAGACAATTAATAAATGTGTGTTCCTTCCCTTTTTCTCCTTCCTAGCATGGGAGAATGACCAGTACAAAGACTTGGAGACAGGAAATGGAGTCTCCTGAATAAAAAGCAGAGACAGTTGGCTGGATTACAGAGTTCAGGATGGGAAGGAGGGGCCAGGATAAGAAAGATTAAAAAAACCAACCCAACTAAATAGAAGAATTTGAATGGGCAAGTGACATGATCAGATCTGTGTCTGAGGAAAATCACTTTTGTGTGTTTGTATAAGGAAACATTTACGCTCATGCACACACGTACACAGGCATTATCTTAGGACGTTGGGAGAAGAAATACCACTATGAAAAAAGACATCTTTATTAGGTATCTCTAGCACCCAGTTATGAAACCAGAGATCAACTACTTTAGAGATTCCAGGTTTTCGAGATTGACCAGCACTTCACAGAAAAAGCTATGTGGTGTGTAACTCCTCATCGTGCTTTTTCTCTCATAAGTTTAGGTGGAACAATACCAAAAAATGCCATTACCTTAGAGATTTTGCAGAGAAAGCATAACTTCTAGCCTTTGGCTTATGTCTTTGACCATAGTTTGAAGTCCAAGAGGACTAGAAATTTTGTTTCATCCATTAACTGCATGGAGCAGACTGAGTGGTGGCAGGTTTTGTGTGTGTGTGTGTGTGTGTGTGTGTGTGTGTGTGTGTGTTTTGGGGGGAGGTTGAAGTGTCTACCATCTCCCCGATGTTTATAGTGATACTGTATAACTTTAATGCCTGTCCTCTAAGTATGTTATTAAGAACAATGCTGCTTTCCTCATCATTTCTTACCCATTGTGGGTAGCATAACTGTCTCTATGTATTGGGGCTGATGCACACAATTTGTTAGTTTGTGGTAACATTCTTTCAAACCAAAACTTTGTGCTTACATTCTTTTCAACCTAAAATTTAGATCTCTGTGTAAAAGGAAGAAAAGGGGAATTATTGAGACTTACTCAATTCGCTACCCCAGTTCTTGTGGTCCATATCATTCTGGAGAGGAAGCATGATACAGAACAAAGAGCATTGCATTGGATTTTCTTCCTGGCTTGGCCACTTCATTCTGTGACACTGGGCAAATCATTAAATCTAGCATGATTTCAGTTATCCCCTTTTTAAAGATAAATATCTGTGAGTTGCCAGGTACTAAAGTGATTTATCCGTAGTCACTCAATAGACATTTATTAAACATCTACTAAGTGCCAGTCATTGTGTAATCTCTGGGGATACAAAAAAAGGTAAAAGACAGTCCCTGTTCTGCAGGAGCTCACAATCGAATGGGGGAGCCAATATGTAAATAATGTCACACAAACAACTATTTACAGAATAAATTGGAAATGATCGAAAGAGGGGTAGAACTAAAATTAAAAGAGATTGGGAAAGGCGTCCTTTACAAGTAAAATTTTGGGGGAATCCAGGAAAGCTAGAAGGCAGAAGAGGGAGAGAATTACATGTATGGAGGACAACCAGAGAAACACCAAATTAGTTGATGGAGTGCTTTGTTGGAGAAAAAGCGAGGAGGTCATTGTCACGGGACTGAAAAGTTGCACAATTTTGAGACTCAGACCTAGGATTTCAACCCAGATCTTTTCATGCCGAATCTAGTCTTCTGTTTTGTTTTTCACACTACACCTAAATATGTCAGATTATAAGGGTTGCCCAGATCATGCAGCGTAAATGGCTCAGCAAAGACTTCTGTTATTTAAAAAATCTTTTGATGATTTTTCATCAACAAAATGCAAAGGAAAAGGAAAAGGAAAAGGAAAAGGGGTGTGTGTTTTAATTCAATTCAAATTAACAAACATTTATTAAGCACTTCCTATATGCTTGGGCAGCTGGTGGTACAATGGTGCAGACTCATCTTCTTCAGTTCAAATCTGGACTCAGACACTTACTAGCTGTGTGACCCTGGGCAAGTTACTTAATCCTGCTTGTCTCAGTTTCCTCATCTGTAAAATGTGCTAGAGAAGGAAATGACAAACTACTCCTGTATCTCTGCCAAGAAAATCCCAAAAGGGGTCAGAAAGAGTTGGACACAACTGAAAAATGACTAAACAACAACAAACATAAGTGGTTTTGCCTTTTTATGTGTAGGGCATTATGCCAGTTGTAAAGCTGGTTTCCTTTGCATCTTTTGCATTTGAACTACCTTTACTCAATATGGCAGCAACCCTTTTCAGGCATTTTTTGACAGTTCACTTCGGGTTCCATTTTGTCTCTGAAGCTTTTCTTAATAACCAGTTTTATCATTGTGTATCTTTACCTTCTCAAAGCAACAAACATGTTGCACTCTCTTAAGGATGAGAAAAACTGTCTAGATTAGAGCAGACCTATTTTGGCCACACTAATTGAAAATGGAATGGGAAAAAAAAAGAATTAAAATATTAGGCTTCACTAGCCTATTTGCCTCTTTTTATTATGGAATAGACTGAGTTTTTCAAGGTTGTGCCAAGGGAATAGAATCATATGTCAAGCTGGAAAGGTTCTTAGACTGAATATTGTAAGAAGACAAGACTAGATAAATTCAAAGATCTCTATCAATTCTACTAAGGCAAGTGCGTGGCAGTGGTTGTGATTGACATTGTTGAAGAGAGTGCCCATATACTGATGAAATCATATGTCTTTGGAAGTGTTCTGAATCTTACACAACACCAAAGTAAAAATATTGTTACTTCAGATAAGAGTGTACTTTTTCATCATTTTATGAAATACTATCCTAAGCTGCCCAAAGTGGGCTGGGTTTATATATACTTAGATTCAATTCTGGGGGGCCTGACCACAAAGAAAATCAGTTACTCTCTCTGTTTCTGTCTGTTCTCTAGGAAAACAATTCTAGGGAAACTTCTAAATACAAGACCTGTTTCTATTAGTCGTTGTCCTTCATTCCCAGAGACAAAAATGATATCACTATGTTGAAGTCAAGGTACCTTGTGTCCCAACTGTTGCTGATTAGATCAATCTGAGCTCAGAAGGCTCTACTGTAGCCCATATAAATAGTCCATATAAACATTTGAAGTAAAGATGTCCCTAAATTTGTGCATCTCACATTTCTCTTAAGTTACTGCAATTCTGCTTCACTTATAGAAGGCAACACCTTCTTTGTTGCGAGCAACATGCTGGGTGGTCCTTTGCCAGTGTCTCCCAAGTCATACAATCACTTCTAAAGTTTTTCAGAGACCTTGAGAGTATCCTTGTATTGCTTCCTCTGACCACCATGTGAACACCTGCTTTGTGTGAGTTCTCTGTATGTGTGTTTGGCATTTCAACAACACGGCCAGCCCATCAGAGTTGCACTCTCTGAAGTAGAGTTCAAATGCTTGGCAATTTAACTCAAGAAAGGACCTCAGTTTCTGGTATCTTATCTTGCTAGGTGATCTTCAGAAACCTCATAAGACAATTCAGATGGGAGCAATTTAGTTTCTTGGCATGTTGCTGGTGCACTGTCCAGGTTTCATAAGCATACAATGACGTCAGCACAATAGCTGGATATGGTATATATGAAAGGTCTCCCCTAAATGTGAGGAACAGTTTATCCTTCAGAAAAAATACTTTATATGAACAATATCAGATATAGGGCAGCTGCTTATTTTCTCCATTGGAGAAACTGCATGAAGCAAAATTGACTCAGAACTGCGTTAAGAACAAATTCAGAAAACATTAAACCCTCAAGCAACAATTACACTCATTATGTTCCCCTTGGAAGGTAAAGACTCTTTATGGGACTTCTGATTGAGAGTTTGTATTCATCTCCCATTGTCACTGTATTAAAAACTCATAGCAATTATTAAGGAGGGTTGCCTACCCAGAGCATGGAATCCTTTAGTCCTTTAACATCCAAAATGGTCCTGTCCTCTTCCAGGATGCACATAATTAAGAAATCATTAGCTAGTTGATATACATAACCTTAGACCTTTTAGGAATTCCCAGATCTATATTTCCAGCCTAAGTCTTAGGAACTCTCAATCTGCAAGTTAACAATTACTTATAAAGCTCTTACATGAGAAAAGACTTGTCCAAGGTCACAGAACTAGTAAGTGTCTGAAACCAGATTTAAACTCAGGAAGATGAATCTTCCTTCTAGACTTCGTTCAAATATTACCTTCTGCAAGAAGTTTTTCCAGCTACCTATAGGTGATGGTACTTTCTATCCAAGATTACCTTACATTTGCTATAATCAAATAAAGTCGTCTGAGGATTTATCATATTGAGTATCAGAGGTTCCCCAGATCCCCCATGCAACATATGTAATGCATGTTTATGATGTTGCTGCTCAGTTGTTTCAGCTGTGTCTGGCTCTTTGTCCCCCCGTTTGGGGGTTTTTTGGCCAAGATACTGGAGTGATTGGCCGTTTCCTTCTCCAACTCACTTTACAGATGAGGAAACTGAGGCAAACAGGGGTAAGTACTTGCCCAGGGTCGCAGAACTAGCAAGCGTCTGAGGTCAGAAGAGCCTTCCTGCCCCCAGGCCTGATGCTCTATCCACTGTAACACATAGCTGCTCCACACATTTACATGTGCATTTACCATATAATGTATAATATATTTATGAGAGGATGTTAGCATATATGTACTAAATATGTGTGTTCACATAAAGTGTTTATCAAATTCACTGAAAATTCATCAGGTTTAGCAGATTCTCTGCATCCCTTATGCTATCTATATATGTAGATCTAATAAACAGTATCTACATACACATGTACAATATAACACTATATTTTATTGATGCACTACCTGTATATATATGTGATAATAATATTGCACAGACACACATAGTCAATCAATAAATTATTTAACAACAAAAATAAATGTAGATAAGCTTGGTGAAAAAGTGAGGGGAGTGGACTAGATAAGTTCTAAGGGCTTTTCTAGCTTTAAAATCTAATTCATGATGTTCTTAAAATTTTGCATATCATTTGTCAAATTGCAGTTGTCTTCAGCTCTTACAGTGAAAACAACGACTCGAGTCTGGTTGCTTTTCCATATCTTAAACAAAGAGAATCTGCCCTTTTGTGCCTTGACAGTTGATTTTCAAATGTCAAAATAATAACTGGCATTTATACAGCATTTTTAGAGATTGTGATGCATTTCGTATCCTCACTATAACCCTGTGAGGTAGGTGATGTAGGTAGTATTAATACTGCTTTATAAGTAAGGAAATCAAGAAGTCTAAACAGTGACTTTTCCATGCTCACACAGCTAGTGTAAGCAGGAGCCTGGCTGCAAGCCCATCACCGTGCACCAGACTGACTTACCCCAGTGGTAGTGTAGTGCTAGTGGTCACTTGTTACTTAACATGTGTTTGAAATGTCAAGTAAATCCAAAGATGGAAAATGAATATTTAAAAAGTTAAAGATTTGCTCCAAATGCATATAAGATTCTCAGGCTGCGGTTGTGTCTTGTTACTGACTGATTAGCAGACAAGATAAAGTATCACAGGGCTATGATGTTATCGCATCCAAGTTGAAAGCGTAGGCTCCCTCTCTCTTCCTTCTCCTTTTGCCTAATTAACACCAGAAAATTCCAATTAACATTTTCATTGATTCATTCCTTCATTCGCTTATCTATTCATCCATTCAAATTATGGTGAAATAGTTTAAAAGTTTGTTAGCTGAAGGGTTTTTTTTAAATTGCTATTGTTTTTAAGTCTGTAGAAGTCAGAGCATCATTGATGTAACAAAGGGACAAAATCTGTATCTACCACAATTTCTTTCATGATCCCATATAATTGACAAAATGTCTTGACTTCCAACAGTAGTAGTCTCCTTAACATTCCAAAAGCAAGGTCTGTTCTGGGACTCAATGATATGGATGACATTCCTTCCATAATCAAGAAGTCTTCATTTATGTGAATGTAATTAGTAAGTTTAATTGGGTTTCAATTGTCAGGGTCCTTGGTCTCTCATGAGTATATAGTCTGCTGGTGCTGCAGGGGATTCAGATTCAATGTCAGATTCAAGTGCATCCATTTATTGACAACTGTGAAACCTGCAACCATTTCAATACAAGGTACCCTGGATTGACTACCCATTCATTCCCCCCCACCCCATACCCTTATCAGTAAAATGGCTTGGAATCAAGAAGGTCCACAGGTTTTAATGATCAGGAATAAAAGTCACCACCTACTGGTCCTTGTGTTATATCACTAACTTGGTTTGATGGTTATTCTATTGTAATGAGTAGCTGCTATTTGCTGAATGGAACACCCAAGGACTTGTAAGATGTTCGCATGGTTGCAAACACAGGATCTTCTTTCTCTTTCTTCTTATTATAACTAATTCTCACCTAAACCCTCCAACAAACCTATTAATTCATTCATTTAATTATATATTCATTCACCTACTATAACCTTTATTATATTCCTATTTTGATGCACTATAATAGATAGGCTCTGAGGAAAATACATAGATAAATAAGTCATGTGCTCGTTCCATTAAGGAAATTATAATCATTTCCAAATCTTGAGCCAAAAGGCTGGCCATTGAGAACATCCTACTTCTTTTAAAGGGCAGCCAGAACACTAAAGATTAGTTTGCATCCTTAATTTTGAGGTAACTTAAGTACCTTGAGTCCTACTAATTTTTTTCTTAATGTTCCTTTACTTTGAGTAGTGCCTCGTACCTGATAGATACTTATTAAAGGCTTGTTAAAATGGATTAAAATGAACCACAATGCCTCTACTAAAATTGTGTCTGCCAATGAATAGGAAATATGTATGTGTGTGGGTATGTATGCACACATACGTATTTCCTTATTGGCAGATTTTCATTAACAGACATGTATGTGTGTGTGTCTACGTACACACACACATACACATAATTCCTGTCTTCCTCTCAACTAAGGATTATAAGATGCCAGATTTCAATCTGGAAAAGACTTTATAGGTCATCTAGTCTAGATGAACTGTCTCACTTTACAGATGCAGGATTGAGGCAAAGAATGGGTGATTTTACTCAGGTTTCTATAACTAATGAGTGCCTGAGATGGAATATCTAACCAAGAATATTGGATTAGGTAACCTCAAAAGCACCCTTCCAGCTCTAAATACATTATTTTATGATGTACAAGTAAATTAAAGTGAAGGGGATGAATACATCGTTTACTTAAAGCTCAACACACTTTGTTGTTGTTTAGTCATGTTTGACTCTTTGTGACACTGTTTGGGGTTTTCTTGGAAAAGATATTGGAGTGGTTTGCTATTTCCAACTCTAGCTCATTTTACAGATGAGGAAACTGAGACAAACAGGTTTAACTGACTTGTCCAGGGTCACATAACTAGTAAGTATCTGAGGCCACGTTTGAACTCAGGTCTTCCTGACTCCAGGCCTAGTGCTCTATCCACTGTGCCATCTAGCTGCCCCAAGACCTTAGACACTTCTTAAAATATTAACATTCCATCCAAGAGGTTGTTGATTCCATTTTCTATATGCTGGCCACAAAATCATATATATGTGTGTGTGTATGTGTGTATATATATATATATATATATATATATATAATATATATATATATACACACACATATATATACATATACATATATATACACATATATGTATATATATGTGTGTGTGTGTGTGTGTACATGCGCTCGTGCGTGTGCACACATACACTTTTTTGCATATATTATATATTTGCAAATATTTGCATTTATATTTAAATGAGCAGAAAGCTTTCCTT
Organism: Phascolarctos cinereus; assembly: GCF_003287225.1. Taxonomy (NCBI): domain Eukaryota; kingdom Metazoa; phylum Chordata; class Mammalia; order Diprotodontia; family Phascolarctidae; genus Phascolarctos; species Phascolarctos cinereus. The sequence continues at coordinate 62,758,076 of NW_027556402.1, read as the reverse complement.
TTCGTTACCCATAACATGTGTTGAACGTTTAGACATTTGCTCCGTGATTTTATTTTTACTATACTGCTCTGACAGCAGAGCTCCAGAGCTTGACATTAAAAAATAAGGGAAAAAAAAGATACACAATTTCCTTGCTTCTGGAAGTTCAGCAACGACTGGGCTCTTCTCATGCTGCCATTTTTGTTGAACTGCTCTGACAGAAAAGGTCACCCAGCTTTATGTCGAAAATAAATTTGAGGAGGGAAAAGGAAAGGAGGACTATAATTGTTTTGGTTTAAGAGATCACTGGGGTCTGGGCATGCTGAATAGCTGAGCATGGATGCCGCCGCTGACACCATCACAAACTGGGATGACAGCAAAGCCAATCGGGTGTGGCGACTGATTTAATTTTCTTTCAGTAGCACAAAGAGCGAAGGAGCATATTTGTAAAAGGGCCTGTCAAGGTAGCCTCAGTAACCTTTCAAATCAGTTATTGGTAATCACGCTCTGAAACCTCGCCAATGAAATCTTTTTGTCAACCAATATGTTTTGTTCTCCATATTGGACAGACTTGTAAGAACGAGCCTCTGAGGTTTTCCTGCCTGGCTCAGTTTCCTTATGCCACCAGATCGGGGCTTAAATTGTGGCAAATCAATCCTCATCTCAGATCCAGACTTTTGTAAATGACTTTCAGAGGGGATTTTTTAATTTGGAGGAAATATGAAAGCAAGTTATTGAATTCTTAGCACAAACACCCAAGCACACACATGCATATATCTACTTTCTCACACATGTATATGCACACTCACACACCCACAGAGACACACACCTTTCTGGAGCATGAGGCATTGCTTACTTTACCTGTGTTGATTATCCACACTGTATATATCTTTTTTGTACATAATTATTTGCATGCTGTCTTCCCCTTAGGTCTTTGAAGGCAGGGACTATTTGTGCTTTTCTTTTTGTCCTTAGAGCTTAGCACAGCGTCCCACATATAAATAGAAACTTAATAAATGATTATTGACTGCCTCCGTCTAACAGAAGTTGTTGCTGTTTAGTCATGTGTGATCTTTCACGACCACCTGGATGACAGCATGCCAATGTTGTCCATGGAGTTTTCTTGGCAAAGCTATTGGTTTAGTTTCCCATTTCCTTCACTAGAAGATTAAAGCTAGCAGAGAGGAGGTGACTTGCTCAGGGTCACAGCTAGTTAATATATGAGGCTGGATTTAAACTTAGGTCTTCCTGACTCCAAGCCTAGTGCTCTATCCACTGTGCCAACTGGGTGCCTCTAATAGAAGCAAAGACCAATAATCATTCACTTCCAGGTATTAATTTCTCAAATATTCTCTAAACCTTGAACAGGCCCATTTGGGGTAAGCATGATAAAAAAAAAAAGTAGTATTAAAACATCAGGTAGATAAGGTAGCAGTCGATAAGTGAGTCAGTCAATAAACATTTATTAAGTACCTACGATGTGCTGAACTCTGTGCTAAGTGCTGACATCAGGTTTTTGTTGTTGTTGTTGGCCCTTCACCAGTTGTACCCAATGAGATTTTCCTTCAGACAAAGGAAAAAAAACCAAAAGCAAGGTAGGCCAAACCAACAGAAATGGTGACAGCATATACGTTACCTATACATAAATAATTCCCCTTCTTTCCAACAAAAGGTGATTATTGAGGCAGCAGTTTTCAGAATGAGCTGATGACAAAGAGAGCAGAAGTTACAAGCCAACAATCAATTATCCCTTTATCTGCTGGACTAAACTGTGAGAGTTGAATGAAAGCTGTGTCAGAGTCCATGTGCTATAGTGCTCATCTTGAAGAATTGGTTTAGGAAAGTGGGTCATATGTTAACAGATAATTGGAAGAAGATGGTGGAGATAGAGTGTTAAATAGTTCCTCCTCATTTGCTCCATAATATAGACTAGAGCTTAACCCATGTCAAAATAAAAGAGAGGGACATGCAGTTTAGACTTCATGGGTAGCATGTGTCTCAGTCCGAAAGGATTATTAGCCCAATGCAGGGAGGAATGTGCTCATTTGCAAGAGGAGCAGAGTGGCAAAAGGAGAGGTACAAACAAACAGCCCAATTAAAATTTATTTAATAATTAAAATTATCATTAAAAATTATTATGTCTTGGGTGCAGAAAGCTCAGAAATTATCAGAAACAGAACAAAAATAAAGTTGGCTGTCAAATCAATACAGAAAGGGATGGATTAACTTTCAACAGAAACCATCTGAGTTCAAGAAATAAGCACACAATTGGAACTTCAGACAATTTAATGTGAGGATCAAAGGTAGGGCTTGGAAACTGAATCAATAAATATGATTTTAATTCAATTTAATATAAATTTGAAGATCAATTAAATGTTACTGATAAAGACTAAACTGCCTTCAGTTTAGTGGAGAGGAATAGAAAAAGAATATAATAGTTACAAAGCAAGTTTAAAAAATAGCAATGAATTCATCAAACTTCATCAAGAATGTTTGTGATTTCTGAAGAATTTACAGTAGGAAGAAAAACTAAGAAATACGTACTTATACAGAAACCAATGCAAAGTCTTCATTTGACACCAATTATACAGGAGCCTCCATGAAAGACTTGCAATAAGAATTAATAAAAGACAAGTGGCATAAATGTCTTTGAAAATTTGAGAAAGTACTTAGATCTTCTTGAGGTCGGACAAAAAGAGGGAGAAAACTTTGATATTTAAATGATCATTGGTATAGAATCATGTACTTTGCCTAGAAAAACAAATGCCTTTAATAAGCTTGAGTCACTTTATTACCTAAATGAAGTGCAAACAACATTAATGGAAAAGGTTTGCATTAGGCTAACAATGAAAATGTCATCCAGAAGTTAAGAGCCAAAAGGACAATGGATCAATAAAAGACTGGAAGAGAAAGGACATTAAATCAGTGGCTAGAGGAATAATACATCTTTAACCTGAACCAAACGCTCCAGGAAAGAAACACTCTCTGAAAATACATCTTTCCCAAAGAGTAAAAGAAATTTCTAACAGTTTTCAAGCTTAATTTCCTGGATACTTGGATCCAGGAGTTATTCAGTCATTTCAGTAGTGTCCAAATCTGTGACCCCATCTGGGATTTTCTTGGCAAAGATACCAGAGTAGTTTGCCCTTTCCATCTCTAGCTCATTTTATAAACCAGGAAACCAAGGCAAACAAGGTTAGGTGACTTACCAAGGCTTAAAAAGCTACTAAGTCTCTGAGGTTGGATTTAAACTCAGGTCTCCCTGACTACAGGCCTGGCACTTTATCCACTGTTGCACACAAAATCTAAATGAAGTCATGAAGATTCATACAGCCCATGGATAAAATGGTAGACATGGGAAAAGCAGGTGCAGTCATTATACTAGAGCACCAAATATTTAATACTCCACCATCTCCCTTCTGACCTCAATAGACACAACCCATGACTCTGAATCCAAGAACCTTGAGAATAATCATATTTTATTACTTATTTTTTATAAATTGCCCATACCACTAGCCCAGCTCTCATGGCTATCATTCTGAAAGGCAACTCTTGTGGAGAAGATGTTACCAATTCTCACAAGTTTCCAAACCTGGAGCAAGCAGCCCAGCCTAGCTCAAGCAGCAAGACAGCCAGGAGGAGAGAGAAGAGTCAGGATATCTATCGTAGGCAAATCAGGCCGCCACCACCATCTTGACCACCATCTTCCTAAGACACTAAAGGAGAAAGTCTAGGACTGAATACAAAAGACTTGGGAATAGGAATGCTTCCAACTCAATGCCATTACCCATCTTCTTGGGACTGAACCCTGAAGTGGCTAGTGAAGATGCAGAATAGCAACTGCTCCTTGAGGTGCTACAGCCGCTACTACTGGAGAACCAGAAATGAAAGCCATTAACACCAAAGTCTTTACCACTATCAAACGATTCAATATCAGAAACATTGTATTATCAATAGAAATGATATTTAAAAAGAAGTGTTGACATCTGCTTTTTTATTTCATCCTAAGGATTATGGGATATTTCCCTTGGACTTGAAGCTAAAACGTTTCATATGTGTTGTCTGCCCCATTAGAAGTTGAGCTCAGAAGTTGAGCTCTTTGAGAGCAAAACTGAGGTTATTTTTCTTTTTGTATCCCCAGTGCTTAGCACATGGTAAGTACATAATAGTGCAGGTAAGAAGCACAGTGGATAGCATGCTGGGCCTGGAATCAGGAGGACTTGAGTTCAAATCTGGCATCAGACACTTAAGAGCTTTATGACCCTGGGCAAGTCACTTAACTATGTTTGCCTCAGTTCTTCATCTGTTAAATGAGCTAGAAAAGGAAATGGCAAACTACTCTGGTATCTTTGCCAAGAAAACCCCAAGAAAACTCAAACATGACTGAAATAACTCAAAAAGAACAAATATATATATATATATACATATATATATATATACATACATACATACCCACACATATACTAGAAACACTAAAATCTGGAGAAGTGTATATTTCATCATCATCGAGAGAGAGAGAGAGAAAGAGATGTCTTTGTACACAAACACATGCATATAGATATAGCTATCATAGTAAATATCAACCGTATATTTCCTCTCCAGATTTTAATCTTTCCATCATTTGGAAATATACACCTTTCTATTTCATCTAGTTGTTGATATTAATTGGGAAGAGTTATTATTCATGGCATAACTTTGCTGTGGATAGTAATTTATGGGTAATTGTGCCATAATCACTAGTTGTTTTTGAAGGCAGCCTGAATGGAATGTCAATAATTGGAAAACTTGTACCTAGAGTATTTTATCAATTTAGATAGTGTGAGCATAATTTTAATTGAACCTATGTTGTTGATGGTGATGTTTACATAATTATATTTTAATTAATTTCTTTTATGTGTAAATATTTTATTTTCATAAGTTTTTGGCATTTTGTTTTGTAAAGTATTAATGCTTGAAAAGGAACTTCAACAGTGTTGTTAACACTGAAGTGTTAAGCATGTATAACACTGAGGGTGGTATCCCTTTTGAAGATATTTGTCATGATGCTTTTACTAATTAGAGAAATGATAGTACTCTTGGATAGCTGTTTTTTAATTAATGCAGACCATGGACGAACCTCATTATTTTCCTATTTTCATTTTCATTGAAAATATGGTAGTGGACAGCCTTGAAGAAATAGTCTTTGACTAATGAGGACATAGCAGGCTCAGGTTGTAAATGAAAGTCAGGATATGCTTTGAGTTTGAAGAAAGATAGTAAGAGAGATCTATATCTACATCTATCTCTACTGATGTCTCTAGATTTACTCTACATATATATCTCTAGATATATCTCCATCTACTTCTAGATCTATGTTTCTCTATTTCTTTTCCCCTATCTATTCATCTATACTTCTAAATCTAGATCTATCTAATTATCTGTCTATCCATCTATCCTTCTGTCTGCTTCTATCTGTCTCTCTGACTTTGTGACTATTGATTCTTAGTAGATGTGATATTGAAGGAATTGATGTAGGGTATGACAAATTTATTTCAGGATTTACTTGGGTTTTGACATTTGGAATTGTTTATAATGGGGTATGACTATGGTGTTCTTTTAAGTTCTCTAGAACTTTCAAATATAGATGATATAGGGGACTAGGAAATATAATGATCCTTCCATATTGGACTTTGAAGCTGAATCAATCTTTGTAGCTAACAAATGGATTATGGCATGACTCAACCAAACAATAATGCATAAAGGAAATATTAAGGAGTGTAGATCGAGAAGGGGAAGAAGGAAAGAAGAGGGGAAGAAATGCAAGAAATAGGGAATAAAAGGAGGGATAGAGAGAAGGTTTTCTTGTGTGAAACATAAAACAGATTCTTATGAGAGAATATTATTATGAGAGAATAAACAGATGAATTTGAAATATGCATGGCAAAAGTAATTTTAGTTTTTATTATACTTATTTTTAAACAAAAAAATTGAATTCATAAAGAAATTTCTTCCTTTTGGAAAGAAGTCCATTAATGTTTGTTGTCAAATAATTGTTGTGGCTGGTTTCTGTTACTCTATTTCCATGAGAGGTATAATGGTTAGAATACTAAATTTGAAGTCAGGAAAGACCTAACATATTTCTAATGATCTCAGCTTTGACATTAGTGGACTATGGTCAAACAACTTTTAATTTCTGAGCCTTAGTTTCCTCAAATGTAAAGTGGAAATAATGATAAATATTAATACCTTCCAGAATTGTTATGAGGCCTAAATGAAATACTATGTGTAAAGTACTTAGAAAATTTTAAAACATTGTATAAAAGTATGTTTTTAGCATTAGCCCCTGCTGTCATTCTTTCTTTGCTTTTACCCTTTTTCTTCTTTCCTTCCTTTTTTCATTCCTTTCCGAGTTTCGATGGGATGGCTTGTGCAAAATTATAAACCTAATTTTGTTTCAAACATCTCAGTTTATTGAAGTTTTTCTATCAATATGATGAAGCACAATGGTTATTTCCAAATTCTCCTAGGTCAGATGAGTGTCAGAGCAAGAAATTAGTGTGTGTTACTAAGCTTATTGTACAGGAAAATGTATCAGAAAAGGAGGAAAAAAAAGGACGGCTACACATTGTAGCCTTTCTGAGTTAAATGACAAATTGCATGCTAGAGGTAGCTTTTTTCTGCCTCATTCTACTGAATCTTGCTATTAAATACTTGGCAAATTGAGTTGAGAGAGTGCTAATTGGATTTCTGGACAGTCCACAGCTGAGAGTAAGTGCTTTAGGAGAGGATTAAAGTATAATAGGATTCTGATAAACTTTGGAAATAAAGCAACTGTCTACAGAAAGAGATCTCACACCCCCAAAAATGGTATTGAACAATTCAATGCATAAACACGGTTATAAAAAATATAAAATTTACCATCACTATTTATATTGTACAAAATTATGAATGTAGTATTTTCTTTCTTCTTCCCTTTCATTTCATAATTATACTTGGCTTTCTCCATTTCTGGGTTCTGTTTTATTTTTTCTCTTCAGTCCCTCCTTTGCTGTTTCTTTTGTCCTAAGCAATGATTACTCATTATTGTTACTTTTGAATTAATTTTATAGGGCAAATATTCTACCTTTAAATCCACAGAGATCAGCAATTTATTAAAATAAGCTGAAAATAGTATTCAAAAAATAACTTATGGTTACTTAGCACTTTATGTACATCATCTTATTTGGCCTTCTTAAAAATGCATGTGAGAAAGATCATCAATTTTAATTATTTTTATTATAAAGATGGGGAAACAAGGATTGAGAGAGGTCAAATTACTTGTTCAATATCACGTAGATTGTTATTTAGCAACAGAGCCAAGGTTAAGTTCAAAATACTCTGATCTGAGATCCAACAATCCTTTCACTATGATTCCATGTCTCTAGATGTTAGTTACTTCAAGAGCTAATCCAGAGACAATCCATTCCATTACACACAGTCTGTCCTTCCTCCTTTGAGATAGACCAGGCACATATAGTAAAGGGATAGGCTAAGAGACCATCACACCCAAGCATAATGGGGGAAAAACAACTTGACCAAAATACAGTGAAGGGGAAGAATTGTAACATTTATCTTACAATGCTTTCTAATATTTGTTGAGGTATTTATGTTTCCATTTCACAAGCCACAGCTTAAAAAAAAAAAGAAATTTGAAATAGTATCGTCAAAAGTTAGTTTCTCTTTGATTTTCATTGATATTATTTTATAATGAAATACCTTTGTGTGAAAAGAATTTAAATTCCCAGGTTGGCTCTCTTAGCAGAAGCTAAAGGAAATAACCCTAGGTGCCCTCATTCTAGGTGGTCCTTCTTCAACAGACAGACCTTCACTTGAGATGACAAGCAGGTTTACCCTAGATTGCCTCTCTATTGAGAAATTTCCACTTGAACCTTATAATACGCTGGTTTCCCCCACATTCCTTCCTGGAGGAATGGGATAGCATTCATTTAAATGAAATTATGCTATTTCCTATGCTACAACCATCTTCGGATACCTGCATCATCAATAAATTGATCAAGAATCCATTAAGCATCAGTATGTGTCAGGTTTGCAAATACAAAAGGGAGGAAAGTCTTGCCCTCAAGTAGCTCATGTTCATGAATATCTAATGCAACAGGCTGCTAGAGGGAAGGATCCATTGAAGTCTATTTAATGCACTTTCTGTGTTGCCTTCGAGGGCTTCTCTAGACTTCTAATCATCTTTATTGGTAACTTGGTGTCATCCTTGACTCCTCCTTTTCCCTCAGCTCACATATCCAATTAGTAGCCAAACCTTGTCATTTTTTCACCACAAAATCTCTTGTTGTCTCTTCCTGTACATCTGCAAAGCTACCATCTTATTTCAGGCCTTCATTATTTGACAATTTTCTAACTGCTCTTACTTTTTCAATTCCCAGCTTATTCCATTCCATCCTCCTTATAGCTACTCATGTGTTTCTCCTAAAGTATAGTTTTTCCTAACCATATCATCCTCTACTCAATAAATACAGTGGTTCCCTCTTGCTTCTAGGAGGAAATATAAACTGTTTTGATTTGCATTTTCAGCCCTTCTCAAACCAGTGCCAAACTATCTTTCTAGGCTTTTTATATATTCCTCCACTTCATACACTTGACGGATCAGTTTATTTGTCCCTCTTGTCATTCCTCATATATGGCACTCCATTTTGCAACTCCATATTTCAGTACTAGTTGTCTCTTATGCTTAGAATATGGTTCTTCCTCATTCCCACTTAGAATCTCCCTCTTAAAGATTTAACTCAAGCCCTTTCTGATCCTATCCCAGCTAGTATGCCACACAAGTCAATTTGTATTTATTTTATACACCCCCACATTATATCTCCCTAATAGATTGTAAGTTTCTTGAGGGTAGGAGCCATTTCAACTTTATCTTTGTATACTATGTGCCTAGCATCAAACTTCATACATAATAGTTGCCCAACAAATGTTAATTGGTTAATTGATGTGTATAACACCTTATATAGGTACAAAACTAATATGTGCTTTGGAAAATAATGACGACATTGATTTTGTAAAGGTTCATGATAGTTGAATTCAAGTATTTGAAAGCTGTTAGACAAAACAAAGCATAGATTTATTCTACATTGCTCCACAGGATAGAGTTGAAGCCAAAACTAAGAAGTTAAAAGAATCACATTTAAGTCAAACTAATGGCACATAGAAACTACTCTGTATGTCTAACAATGTTAGCCATGAGAAATTATCAGCTCTCTGACCAAAACTGGAGGGGAAGTTGAGAGCAGCTGGTTAGTCGACACCTGAAGTGATTGAGGATGCTGAGGAAAATGTGGGAAGCAATGGATTTTTTGCAGCTGTTGGCATTGTGCTAAATTTATTGTGGAAAAGATCAGAGCATTGGGTCAGGGAAATATTATTATAGATATTATAAGAGAAGGAAGGTCTGTTATGGTGCTAATAGAGTTAACTAGGTTAACTGACCTCTGTTGCTTTTAGTTCATTTGGATTGTTCAAAGAATGAAAGTAAAACTCAGATTAGTCTTCAGTACTTGGGAAGAGTGCCCACTATACTGTATTGGTTCCCTGGGAGCAATTTCCAAGATGTGATTTTGTCTTTAAGTCTCTTCCCCAGACCCCTAATCAGCAGTGAAACATTTGTGTGTCTGTATAGCCTCTGTATCTGGTGGCCTGTGGCTGTACTTTGTGCAATCTCTACATAACAATGGCTTAGTGTTCTGATAAGGGTCAAATTTATAAGATACATCAGAAACCATTTTTATTGTACTTGTAATACAGGGCTTGTTAAGAGATTTCGTCCCATCATCCCAAGGGTGAGTTTTGAATGCCTGGCTATAACAGTTCTATTAGCATACCTTTCCCTGTTACCCTGGGGGCCCTAATAGATATAGTTTATATGCTCAGGGAATAAGTGGAGGTAGTTTAGCCTGCAGTAGCTAAGCTAGTATTCAGGCAAGAGCAGCCTATTACAGTTTTCTGACTCCCTAGTGTTGTGAGCTATAGTAACCTCACTCCGTGTTAGCCTCAAAGGGGCAGTGGGAGCATGGTCTTTCATGGTTGAGGATACTACTCGTGCAAACAAACAGTCCCTGCTCACATAAGAACATGTGTTACCTTTGGAGAAGGAAGTCATGGAGACCAACTAATAAGGGATATTATGTAGTACACTTAACAATAGACATGACTGAATGTGATTTCTATGTATCTATTCTATCCATACCCAACTCTATTATGTGACATTGGTACTGATTGAGAACATATGAACTATATGACTACGATAATTTTAACATAACTATAAAATGTGCAATTGGATGGTTATTACGTAATGTGTACCCAGATATTACACATAAGTATTTAGTTTAATCTGTAGGGACTGAAAATTGTTTACCTGGAAGAAGGATACTGTAAAAGATATGCATGATGATAAACTTTTATAGCTATTTCTCCCTCCCCCTTTTCTCAGGGAAGAAGGGAGAATGCATTGATTAGAGAACAATTCTCACTATTTTATTTTGGAATACAAAGGACTAGGTGTCTAAGGAATAAAGCAATCTGATGATTGAATTAGATTATAGAATTCTGGGAGAAGGAAGGCAAGCTAGTCACACAGTACTAGAGAAAACTTCCAAGAGAAATCCAATGGCATTCTCTGATACAGATAGCAGAGACTCCTAAGCCAATACCTATCTAACACAGTGATGGTAGCAAGTCCTGAGCTAAGGAGAAATTTGGGGAATTGGGTTCTTGTGCAGCTAAGCAAAGCAGATTGAGTGTATGGAACTGGCACAAATGGGGTAAGGCTATAAGGGAACATTAAAGTCTGGGATGACTAGAACTGACAGAAGAAACTGATGTAGACTCCACCCTTAAAAGCTACAGCACCATCTGTGTTTCAGAGATTTCCCTACAGATGTCATTCAGTCCTTGTCATCTTTCACCTACACTCTTCGAATAACCTTTAAATTGCACTTTCTGTTTCCAACCTTTGCCTTCTCTAATCCAGCCAACTGCCAAAATAATCTTCCTGAGGAACCAATCTTGTTCTCCTATTTCGCTGCAACAAATAAAAAAGAATCCCAACATTTTTCCATGACTTCCTATTGCATTTAAGATGAAGTACACAATCACACCTTGGAAAGTAAAGCCCTTCCCCTGGAATTTTTAGGCATTTTCACATGACTGCCTTTAACAAACTCTGAATTTCTGTTAAAATGGATTGTTTCCTGAAACAGATACTTTATCTCCTGTCTCTCCAATTTTTCATAAGCTATATATTCATTGAACTCCCTCCACACCTCCACCTCTTAGAATTTTTGTATTCTTTCAAGGTTTACCTCATCTTCTAAGTCTTCAATGGCCCTCCTGGGCAGCATTAATGCTCTCTATTCCAACAATATTCCTTTTATATGCATATATATCATATATTATATATCATATACAATATAAATATGACATATACATATATGGATTTTGTGCACCTGTTGGCATTGTGCTAAAATTATTGTGGAAAGGGCAGAGCATTGCCACACACACACACACACACACACGCACACACACACACACACACACACACACACACACACACACATATATATATATCTTATATGCAATATAAATGCATCAATATATACTTCATTAATGCTGTCTGGGAGAAACACTGAACATGTAATATAGGTTATGCTGGAGGGTAGAGATTTTTTTTCATTTTATCCTCTATCCTTAAGCATAATGGCTTGCACATAGCAGACAATTATCTAATAAAGTATTTGTTCAATCACACTGAATTGGAAGTATTTTTTTCATTTTTTAAAAGGAAAGCCACTCCTCTACCAGCCCTTTCATCTTCTACTAAAATAAGGAAAACAATTTAAACTTTAAACGGGACTTCACAACCCAAAAACTTTCTACAGATAGTTATAAATTTCCTCTTTCACCCTTCTTCCTGCCACCCCTGCCATTGAAAGTAAGATAATCAGTCTTTTCCTATTCCTCTTGGTAACTCTCTTAGAGACCTCACTTGGCAAATTGTCTATTTCATATTTTCATATGCATGTTTCCTAGACTGGAGACTAAGTTGTTGGGGATTCCTGAGCAACAGTTTGTTTATTTATAGATGTTGTTGTCTTTCTTGTGATATGATGATAACATGCTCAATAGCCTTTGATCAGCAATTCGTAAATTAGTGCCAATCCCAAATGCAAATAGAAGCTCCTGTTAGCTATTATCTGTGAAAGGTTTCAAATAAAAATTGAATTTATAAGAGTTCATTTATTTAAATCAAATTACCTACCTCTTCTTTCTTCTGGCTCTTTAGATGCTCTTTTATTGCTTGTTAGTGCCCTGTGACACTATATTGTTGTTTTATTTTAACTCCATTTTAAGTGACTTGTCATCTGTTTTCCATGGGAAAACAGTGATAGATCTGTCAGTTCTGAATTGTGGAGTGTAGGTATCTTGATATGTAGAACCACAAACACTAGAGAGGTATAATAGAGGATTGGAAATTCTTTGGCGACCATCATGCATGTTAATGCACAATGAAAGGACAACCACCTTTATCAAGGAGAAGCAAGAAGAGAATCCTTAACAGTTGACATACTGTTAGCATAGATCATAAATAAACAATTAGCACAATGGCCAGCAGATATTGAAAGAAACTAGTTACTTTATTCCTAGTGGGTTGCTTTGGGGAACAAGGTAGTGGGAATGGCAATATTCCAGAACATTACTACTTGGCCTGTGTTCCCCAGATGTCATCTTTATTCCTAACCGATCATCTTGCATTGTCATACCATTAGTCAGAAAGGTGATTGTATTAGAGAGTGCATTGTTCAGTGCAAATTCATCACTGCAGCTCAAGAAACAAGCCAACTTAAAAATGTAACCCTCAATTCCACTGGTTATCTGACTTAGACAATAGGTAATAAGAAGATATTTGATTAATATGAAGTAGACAATCACAGGAAAAAAATAGACAACTGTTTTTTTGTTGGATGGGGAGAGAGAAAAGACTAAGAAATTAAAAAAAGAAGATGCATTCATAATGAAATGTGGACTCTACCTCTGAAATATTTTGCATATCTCTTCTTCCCTCCCTTGATAGGGCCAATACTCTAGTTCATGACCTTGCCACTTCATACCTGAATTACTGAAACAGTCTCCTAATTTGATTCCTGGCTTTCAGCGTCTCCCCTCACCAAACCAATCTTCAAATAGGTGTCAAAATCCTTTTCTTAGAACATAGCTCACCATGTGACTACCTTGCTCAGGAAACTTCAGAGGCTCCCTATTGCCTCTGTGATCAAATGAAAACTCCTTAGCTTGGCATTTAAAGCCCTTTACAATCAGAATCCAATTTACCTTTCCAGGATCATTACATATCCTTCCCCTTCATATATTCCATATTCTGGCCAAACAGGAATACGTGCTATTCTCTGAAATTGGCATTCCATCTCTCCTGTCTATGACTTTGCACAAGCTGTCTTTTATGTCTTTCTCTCACTTCTGTGTCTTAGAATTCCTAGGTTCCTGCAAGACTTAGCTCATGTATCATGTCTAGAAAATGCCTTTCCAAATCTCCTCATATTTTTAAGGCTCTTTCCCTCCTCTTCAAATTACTATGCATGAGCATGTGTCTATGTATATATGCGTATGTATATACACACATATAGTATATGTTATGTTCCCCAAAGTAGACTTTCCACTTCCTGAGAACAGGAAGTACCTAGAATTAATACAACTAATACATACTTTACACTTAACTAATGCTTGATGGATTGAGCCAGTGAATTATCTTCAAATCTATAGGACTGTGTAATACATACATATATATGGAGGGAGGGAGAAAGAGAGAGAGAGAGAGAGAGAGAGAGAGAGAGAGAGAGAGAGAGAGAGAGAGAGAGAGAGAGAGAGATTTAATCTTGTAAATAATTTTGCCTGATTTTAAGGTCTCTATTACTAGGACTCCTTCCCAATCATTGGCCAAAAGAAGAAATGAGAAGGAAATTGGGGTCGATGAAGAAGTAGTGATACTCAGATATCTGCATTTCCTTTTTAGATCATACATTCATATAATAATAATAATAACACCAATATAGTAAAGATACTGATAATGAGTTAGGGATAAATGAGGACCCTTCAAATCCTAAAAAGCAGGTTATAAAGGGAATGGTTACACTAGCATAGTTTTAAAAATGGGAGGAACACTGGTAACAGCCAGGGACTTCTATCCTCTAAATTGCCCAGGCTTCTCATTACTTTAGCGCATTAAAACCTTTGGCTCCAGGCCCTGATGATAATCTGTGGGTGGCCTAGAGGCTTTCAGAGTATTAGACTAAAGCTTAAGCTTCTTCAATGCACTCTGGTACCTAGTATCAGTAACTAGCTCAGTCTGCCCAATCACATTCTTCTTTTACCTGTAGCGCTTAACCTCTAGTGACTTGGATTGGTGACCTTAAAAACATAACACTCAATTCCACTGGTTAGCTGACTTAGACAATAGGTAATAAGAATAGACTTGATTAATATGAAGTAGCCAATCAAAGGAAAATCTAGAACACGTTTTTGGTAGGATGGAGAGAGAGAAAAGATTAAGAAAGCTACTCTATTAAAATTCTAAAATCCTTTGCTGTTTCATCTTGTGGATTGGAAATGATCTGAGATCATCTCTAAAGGATATTCATAAGAATTAATGTTCATATCAAGAAGAAAAAAATCTGTAATATTAATACTCTGTTAGTGAAACTGTGAGCTGACCCAATAATTTTGGAAAATAACCTGGAATTATGCCCAAAGAGTTATTAATTGCCTTATACTCTTTGACCCAACAATATCACTATTACATCTGTTTCCCAAGGTGATCAGGGAAAAAGTAAAAAAAAAGGTATGTGTTCTAAACTATTTTTAGCAGCTCTTTTGTGGTGGCTAAGAACTGAAAATTGAGATGACGCCATCAATTGGGGGGTGAGGGGGATAGCCAAACAAGTTGTGGTATATTATTGTGATGGAATACTACTGTGCTGTAAGTAATGATGAACAGGGTGATAACAGAGAACCATGGAAAGACTTGCGTGAAATAATGAGTGAAATGATTAGAACCAAGACAATGTTGTATACAGGAACAGCAATATCATTAGAAGAATAACTATGAATGACTAAGTTATTTTGAATATTATATGTATATATCTGTCTATGCCAAATGGTGGCCTTCTCTAGTGTGGAGTGGGGAGGAAGGGAGAGAAGAGAGACAACTTAAAATGTAACAAACTTAAATGGAATTTAAATGTAACAAAAAAATTTTAAAACGAAGGAAAAATACATGACAGGCTCATGGGTAGGTTCATCTAAAGACCATACTAGATACATTTGAAGAAGATCATTGCTGGATTGGTCACTGTTTAATGGACATTTGGCAAAGGCAATTCAAGAAACTATCTACTAAGGCATAGAAGGGTAATAATTTGTTTCAGGAAAGAGAAGACCCACACCATTAAAATCACAGACTTTCTGGATTATTTAACTAAATAAGATAAACAGCCAAATTTTCACATACTTACGTCTCTATTGATAGACCCCTTTCCTGTTGGAAGTCTGGGATCCCAGATGTTTAGTGAAAAAGAAGGAAATTACGATTAACCTATGAATCAGATTTATCCAATCTTAAATTGTTCATTATTGACTGGAAAAAGAAAGACAACACTAAAGTTGATGTGTAATTTTTATTATCTATGGTTACACTATATCTAGTAATATTTTGGCAAAATATTGGGGAAAATTCCAAAAGTACGCTAAATCAATTAGAAAAGCTTTTAAGGAGGTCGTAAAATCATTCTTCCTTAGAGACAATCAAGTCTAGACTAGAAGTTCATATATTGAAGTTTATGTGAGAACAAAAGAATCAAACAGACCCAGAGATAGGATGATTCTTTATCTATCTCTTCCAATAAGGGTTATCATATTTATGATTCTATCAATGTGATTTTTGTTTAAATGATGTGATTTCTTTGACTATGATGATCTTTGGCCTCTCCAGATATTAAGACTGGATATAATTTAAAAGTTTCAATTAGCTTTTAAAGATTATTTACTCTTATTTTCCTCATTCTGTCTAGGAATTTTCCTCATCAGTATATAATTTCAGCACTAGCAATTTCTTTTAATTTTGTATGTAATTCACTCAAAAATCCTTATTCCCACTCCCTTTGATAGCAGATGGTCTTATATCTATGGTCCATTTAAAGCTTTCTAATCTTTTTATTAATCCACCTTTTTTTTTTTGCATTGCACAATTTTTTCTAAGAATTGCTGAAAGTTATTACTCTTATTAAACATATTTTTTTTTCTGTGGTACGGTACTTAGGTCATGGGATTGAATGAAATGTAACTACCCTCAAAGCCTCTGCTTTAACAGGATTTGCCTTAGTGAATTTTATTTCTCAGCACTCAGCAGTAAGGAGAAATTGCCTGCATTTATATCACCTGGCATAATTCTGAAAAAGCATAATAAAGTATTCATTGCTTTTGATGCTAAATGGCTACAATAGGTATTACCAGCTTAGCTTATGTTTTAAAGCTTACATTGTATACACTAAATGCAGCAAGGGATCTGAAATAGCACTGTGCATTTTTTATCTTGCTATAGTATATTTGAGGAGCTAAAATTTTAGCTTGAATCACTACTTTGAAAGAAACCATGAGTTCAAATCCTACCTCACACTACACATTTTTTACACTCCTTACTAGATGTGTTGTCCTAGGCAAGTCACAACTATTCAACCTCAGTTCTATCACCTGCAGCATGAGAATGATAATAATAGTACCTATCTTATAAGAATATGGTGAAGAGCAAAAGAATATGTAAAGTGCTTTGTAAACCTCAAAGCTGAGTATGTATAAATTTTAGCTGATATTATTATCATTAATCATCATCATCATCATTATCATCATAATTAAATCTCCTCCCCTTTCTGATCTCTATCAACTATTAAGGGCCTCCCGTATTTCAAAGCATTTTTTTTTAAAGTTGTAATTCTCCTCTTGCATACTCGTGTTGGAACATTGTTTAGGATCTTCTGTGAACCCCTTTCTACACTTTAGTGTACTTTTTTTATTTTGGACTAGGCAATGGGGTCAAGTGACTTGCCCAGGGTGACACAGATGGTAAGTGTTATGTGTCTGAGGTCAGATTTGAACTCAAGTCTTCCTGACTCCGCGGCTGGTGCTCTATCCACTGTGCCACCTAGCTGCCCCTTTTTGTGTACTTTCTGCACACCATGAGCACTTACTACAAGTTTTCTTGGTTGTACCCAATTTTTCTTCTTCAGCACAATTTTCTTTCCATTGCAAGCATCAAGGACAAATTAACCTTGGTTTTTGGAGCCATGTGTATCTCACAAGTCAGAGAATTGTGCTTTTCATTTTTGTGGTTTTCCCAATTTCTTAAGGCATTGGAACCAAAAATTTCAAGTGAAATAGTGGTCTTATATGAATTTTAAGTGATTTTTAAACAAATAATAGTAGTTGATTTTTATAGTGCTTTATGGTTGACAAGGCACTTTCTTTATAAGAACCTTGTGAAATAAATAGCACAAGTATTCAATTCAATCCAATAAATATTTATTAAGACCTATTATGTGCCAGTCACCGTACTAAGCGTTCAGCCAAAGAAGGAAACCTACTTCATGAAGTCATGTGATACAGTATGAAGAATTATGAATATAGAGGCAGAAGACCTGGGTTCAAATATTTTACTTTGAAAAATCATTTAACATTCTAAAATGCCTCAGTTTCCTCATCTGTAAAATGAGAGGATTGAATTAGAATGCTTGTAATATCCCTTCCAGCTCTAAATATATGGTCTTGTGATATCTAATTCATGTCCCACAGAGAAATCCTTCAAGTATTTGAAGATATCTTACCTAAATCTCTTTTTTCCTCAATCTAAACATCTATAGTTCCTTCAAGTATAGTTGTATGAGTATCAATATGTTAACACAAACATCTGAACTAAGTAGTGCAAATGAGTGATGAATTGGGTTTAGAATTGGAAAGGAGGAAGAGAGCAGGCTTTGTTTCATTTAGGAAAATGCTCAATGCTTTTAAATAATCTCAAGATGTTTTCTAGCACAGAACTCTAAATATATATACATATATGCATGCTTACATACATTTCCAGAAGTATAGTGAGAATGGGATGTAAATGATGAACAGAAAAAGACCTGTAGCACATTCAGTTGATTCTCTTTGGGAGATTTATGGGAGAATATGAACAAAAGGCACCTTAAAATGTGAAATTATTGAATTGTGGTCTGCCCTGCTGTGGAGACTACAGGCATAGATGGAGCCATAATCCACTGAAGTACTTAAGTAATTAACCATATTCTGATTTGCATATGTGTGATGCCATGGAATGTTTGCTACTTGACTCAATCAAGGGGAATACCTGTAGATTGGAATTATGGGTAAGCTTCGCTAGACTCTAACCTTCATAAAGCAAATACCATGTCTCATATTGAGTATCTCACCACTGAACAGCGTTCAACCTAGCACTCTCTTCACAAACACTTTTTAAAGTAGAATTAAAATTTGTTGACATTCAAATGTAGCATTATGGTCATCTTTATCTAATCTAAGTTTTTCTACCTGCATCTCATCAGTATTACAGAAAAGATGGTTCAAGTCAATGTAACACTCTGTAGGTATACACTGGAATATTTTTCTCCATTTTGCCTTTGCGGTAGCTATGCAAAGGCCAGTGTGCAAGAAAACTCTATTTACAAAGAGTGCTATCCTTCTATAGAGTTGGGGATAGGGTGCTCTAAGAAGTGAGAAAATTGTTTGCTAGGGATTAGAAAACAATATATTTTGCTTAAAAATTTTATATTGCATTCAACACCACTGATTTTGCTTATGGGTCTTAAAGCATCCAATACCTGCTGTTTTTATGCAGATGTTTAATGTGTAAAGTAGTGAAATGAATCTCTGCCATATGTTTGTGAGGCTCCCTTGAGAAAGCCCTGTTTCATTGGACCAAATTTAAAATTCTAACTTACACAAGCATTTCTGATTTTATGGTATTTCTGAGATAAAAATAAAGGAACTGTGGTGTTTTTAAATTCAATAGTTATTGTTTTCTTAAAATTAGCACTGTTCTGCATGTAAACACTTTGGATATGTCTATGAAAAATGCCCATAGGTGCTTTCATCACCCAACAATTACATGGTTATATGTATGTATCTTGTTATCATTACTGGGCATTTTGATTTCTGATGTAATCATGTTAATAGGGAAGCTAAGTGGTGCAGAGGATATATGCCAGGCCTAGAGTCAGAAAGACTCATCTTTGTGAGTAAAAAATCTGGCCTCAGAAAGCTGTGTTACCCTGGTCAAGTTGCTTAACTCTGTTTGCCTCAGTTTCTTCATCTCTAAAATAATCTGGAGAAGAAAATGGCAAACTACTCCAGTATCTTTCCCAGTAAAACCTCAAATGGGCTCACGAAGAATCATGAATGAAAAACAACTGAACAACAACAACTACGTTAATAAATGTTATGTTAATAATGCTAGAGTCAAGTGTCAAAGTCCCCATTATTAGTGAAGGGACTGATTACAGAAAACAATAATATAAATAATAAAGGATGATTAGTCTGTATGAGAAAATGAAGTACAGTCTTAAGATACAAAATAATCCATTGGAGGCACTGTGAGTGTTAATCAATGACTCAATTGTATTCAACACAGTTTCATATTATGTACCTAAATAATGAAGATGTTGCACATAATAAAACTTTTCCCATTTTCCTTCATTTGTCTTTTACTTGTCTTGAATAACCTTTTATGATAAGTACATTTCTGTATATTACTGAAACATAGAATCAAGTTATAAACTATTAGGGAGAATGCAGATTTCCTATGATCATTAATTAATACTCATGCACTCATCCCAACACTAGCCCTTTCTTCTACTCACCTACCAATGATGTCCAAAACCTATCTTGAAGGTGAAGTGCAAAATAATTTGGATTTAGCTACCTCAGTTCCATTTCCCCAATGATATTGTTGTTTTCAACATGTAGTTTCATAAATCATCAAGGTATAGGTTAATTTATAAAGTAGTATTTTTTCATGAAGTGTTTAATTTACTTTGATGGAGTATTTTAGACAGTAGGAGAACTTGACTTATTGATGAAATAGCCATTGATAGCTGCATTTCTTCAGAAAAAGAAATTACAAAACTGTACTACATAAAAAAGAAAAAAAATCCTCAACATTTATTCAATTTTAAGTTTGAAGAATCTAAAAAGAAATAATTTGATGTGTATGTTGCTATGTGACAACAAGCAAATCTTATCACTTCTTTCTGCTTCAATTTTTTCATTCGTAAAATGACAATAATCACAATTTCATTACTTATTTCAGAGCTGGTTATTAGGAGAATGTTTTGTAAACCCTACAGCAGCATGCATCAATATGACTTGATGTCACAAAGTACAATATAAAAATCAATTTAGAATATAATTACTAAAGAGTACTAATGAAACTATTTCCACAAAATGCATGCTCTATTAGAGAAGTATCTTAGTTGCTCTGAATTCATTTTTTTTTGTTTACTGCTTCCTCAATGGTAGCAAAAAATACAGAATCTCAGAACTAGAAGGGACCTTAGAATTCATATAGTCCAGCCCATGCCTGAGCAAGGATGCTGTACATGCCATAATAATAATAAAAAGAAATGAAATTTATAAAGGGTTTTATGTTTGGCAAAGCACTTTACACATATTATCTGACTTGATCATCACAGCAGTCCCTTGAAATAGGTACTATTGTTTTACAGATCAGTTTTATCAGTTTTACAGATGGGAAAACTAAGGCTGAGAAACTTTAAGTGTCTTCCTCAGGCCCATGTAGCCAATAAATGCATGAGGCAGGATGCAAACTCAGGTCTTCTTGACACTGAAGCCAACACTGCATCCACTGTGCTGCCTAGCAACATTCCTAACAAGTGGTCACTCAGCCTCGGCTTGAGGATCTTCAGTATTGTGAAAAGGAATGAACTATTATCAAAAAGTCAAGTACACTTTCGAATGGCCTAATTAGTGGACTTTTTTTTATATGCTGTTCTGAAACTTCTACCCCAATGGCTCCTAGTTCTGTCCTCTGAGGCCAAAGAGAATGAATCTCATGCCAATCCACGTAACAGGTTTTCAAATACTTAAAGACAAGTATGCTGCCTTTAAGCCTTCTCCAGTTAAGCATTCCCTGTTCCTTCAAATGATTGTCGTATGAAATTAGCCCCAATTTCCTCAACATCCTGGCAGCTTGTGCATATGGACACCCTCAATCTACAATGTGAAAACATATAAAAAGAGAAAAAAATATCTATAATTCAAAAGGATGCTCTAGACATGGCTTGCAAGGAAAACAGGTCGGCAGTATTCATGTCCTCACCACTGAAAAACTTGAGATCCCAAATAGATTCATAGATTCAATAGATTCCCAAATAGAGAATTTTAGCCTGAGGATATCAAAGGTACTAGAGAGTTTACATTTCCTGGGAGAAAGCTTGTTCTACATATAGAGTATTCTATATATGCTTCATTTCCTGCCATCTTGGGATAAAGTTATAAGACCTATGCTGAGTATAAATACTGGGGGTAGGAAGAGCAGTGAGAGACTTAAACACTAGGTACATTATTAACTGACACAGATATATAAATAGAATTCTTTATCATTTGCATTGTGAGATCCCTCAAATATATAAGAATATTCCACCAATTGTGGAAACTGATGACATCAGATTCTGCACTGGTACGGTCCAGTACTCTCATGATGGGACACTGGACACCGGGGAACCTGATCAATTAGATCTTTTCCCATCCTAATATTATTATCCCATTTAGATGGGAGGTATGAGAGGGGGCCACTAGTCTCCAGTAACCATGCCTGAAGGTGCCCTCACAGCTTTTGTGGTACCAGAATTCCCGGAATCATCTTCAGCTTTGGTCAAAATATACCTACAAAGCTGACAAAAAGTCCTACAAAATAACAATGCAAGTTTATGCTTGAGAAATAAGTTAATGGGATTATTCAGTAAAGAGTACAGGGGAATTCTTAGCTCAGTAGTGGTCATTTTGCTAAAAATGACCCTTATAGAATGAAAACAACTTTAGACATAATGATAAACATACAATGAAAACTGGCCCCTGGTCAATCAGTTACTGTTTCCATGAATGAAGATACTTGGAGTAAGTGCAATACCCCTTTTTCTGATTTCAGGGAACTGAACTTTTTTGCTCTTCCCCTCTCAACTCAGAAAGCCCCTAATCACTCTTCCAATTAGAAGTCAGATTACTTAATTTTGTACCCTAGTCATTTTCTTTTAATTGGTCTTCTTTGATTAATTGTTATTAATATATAAAAATTTGTCTCATTCTATATTCAGGGTCTTTGGACTGAATGAGAAGTCCATTGACCCATTTACTGTGCCTGTTTTTTTCTAATAAACAGTATAGCTCAGATTGCTTCCTCAGTTGTTATTAATTATCCCCCACAAAAGCACACAATTATTCCTACTAAGAGGGCTGCCTAACAGGAAGACAGGGAGACCAGCCATACATTTGTGTTAGAATAGATGCAGCCCAACAGGCAATGCTGGACCATGCTCTTAAGTTGAGGCTGAACAGAAGGACAGAGGATCAGTCATGGAACTGACAATCTTCTGAGCTGCTGGGAGGAAAAAACATGAATATAAAAGAAGACTAGCAGATCCATTTCTTTTTTTTTCTACTTTAATTTTTTTATTTTATTAATTTATTTTGATTTATCAACAATCACTTCCATATGCTTTTGAGTTGAAAATTTTTCTCCCCTTTTCTCCTCCTCACCTTCCCCAAGACTGCACACAATCTGATATAGGCTTTACATTTACATACCCATTAAACATATTTTCACGTTAGTGAAGTTGTAAGTAAAAATTAAAACCAATGGGAGGAACAATCAGAAAGATGAAACAAAACTCAACAGAAGGTAAAAATAAGTGATAGCGATTCGACTTCCATAGTTCTTTCTCTGGATGTGGACAGCATTTTCCATCCCGAGGCCTCTGGAGATGTCTTAGATCCTTGTAATGCTGAGAAGGGTTCAGTTTAACAATATTAGTCATCGCATAATGTGGCTATTATTGTGTACAAAGTCCTCTTGGTTCTGCTCACTTCACTCAACATCAGACCATGTAAGTCTTCCCAGGTTTTTCTGAAGTCAGCCTGTTCATCATTTCATATACCACAATAGTATTCCATTACATTCATATCCTACAACTTGCTCAGCCATTCCCCCATTGATGGACATCCTCTCAATTTCCAATTCTTTGCCACCACAAAAAGAGCTGCTATGAATATTTTTGTACATGTGGGTCCTTTTCCCATTTGTTTGATCTCTTTGGGATATAGCCCTAGAAGTGCTATTGCTGGATCAAAGGGTATGCACATTTTTGTAGCCCTTTGGGCATAGTTCCAAATTGTTCTCCAAAATGGTTGGATCATTTCACAACTCCACCAACAATGTATTAGTGTTCCAATTTTCCCACATCTTCTCCAACATTTATCATTTTCCTGTTTTGGCCAATCTGATAGGTGTGATGTGGTACCTCAGAGTTGTTTTGATTTGCATTTCTCTAATCAATAACATTTAGAGCATTTTTTCATATGACTATAGATGGCTTTAATTTCTTCATCTGAGAACTGTCTGTTCATATCCTTTGACCATTTATCAATTGGGGAATGGCTTGTGTTCTTATAAATTTGTCTTAATTCTCTATATATTTTAGAAATGAGGCCTTTATCAGAGAGACTGGTTGTAAAAATTCTTTACCAATTTTCTACCTTCCTTCTAATCTTAGTTGCATTGGCTTTGTTTGTGCAAAACCTTTCCAATTTAATGTAATCAAAATTATCCATTTTGCTTTTCATAATGTTCTCTATCTCCAGTTTGCTCATGAATTCTTCTGTTCTCCATAGATCTGATAGGTAAACTATTCCTTGTTCTCCCAGTTTACTTATGGTATCAGCCTTTATATCTAAATCATGAAGCCATTTTGACTTTTGGTATATGGTGTGAGATTTGGGTCTATGCCTAGTTTCTGCCATACTCTTTTCCAGTTTTCCCAGCAGTTTTTTTCAAAGAGTGGGTTCTTATCCCAGAAGCTGGGGTCTTTGGGTTTATCAAATAATAGATTACTATAGTCATTGACTACTGTGTCTTGCATATTTAACCTATTCCACTGATCCACCTCCCTATTTCTTAGCCAGTACCAAGCAGTTTTGATGATTGCTGCTTTATAATACAATTTAAGATCTGGAATTGCTAGGCCACCTTCCCCTGCATTTCTTTTCATTATTCAGGACCTTTTGTTTTTCCAAATGAATCTTGTTATTATTTTTTCTAACTCTATAAAATTGTTTTTGGTAGTTTGATTGGTATGGCACTGAATAAGTAAATTAGCTTAGGTAGGATTGTCATTTTTATTATATTAGCTCGGCCTACCCATGAGCAACTGATGTTTTTCCAATTATTTAGATCTGATTTTATTTGTGTGAAAAGTGTTTTGTAATTGTGTTCATAGAGTTCCTGGGTTTGTTTGGAGGTAGACTCCTAAATATTTTATAATGTCTACAGTAAGTTTAAATGGGATTTCTCTTTCTATCTCTTGCTGTTGGGCTTTGTTGGTAATATATAGAAATGCTGATGATTTATGTGGGTTTATTTTATAGCCTGCATCTTAGCTAAAGTTGTTTATTGTTTCCAGTAGTTTTTTACTTGATTCTCTAGGATTCTCTAAGTATATCATCATGTCATCTGCAAAGAGTGATAGCTTTGTTTCTTCTTTGCCTATTCTAATGCCTTCAATTTCTTTTTCTTCTCTTATTGCTAAAGCTAAGGTTTCCAGTACAATATTGAATAACAGTGGTGATAATGGACATCCTTGTTTCACCCCGATCTTATTGGAAATGCTTCTAGCCTGTCCCCATTACATATAATGCTTGCTGAAGGTTTTAGATATATGCTATTTATTATTTTAAGGAAGACTCCATTTATACCTATGCTTTCTAGTGTTTTTAATAGGAATGGGTGTTGTATTTTATCAAAAGCTTTTTCTGCATCTATTGAGATGATCATGTGGTTTCTGTTGGTTTTGTGTTGATATGCTCAATGATGCTGATAGTTTTCCTAATATTGAACCAACCCTGCATTCCTGGCATAAATCCTACCTGGTCATAATGTATTATTCTTGTGATAAGTTGCTGCAATCTATTTGCTAGTATTTTGTTTAAAATTTTTGCATCTATATTCATTAGAGAAATTGGTCTATAATTTTCTTTCTCTATTTTGACTCTTCCTGGTTTAGGTATCAACACCATATTTGTATCATAAAAAGAATTTGGTAAGACTCCTTCACCTATTTTCCCAAATAGTCTATATAGTATTGGAATTAATTGTTCTTTAACTGTTTGATAGAATTCAATGTAAATCCATCTGGCCCTGGAGATTTTTTCCTAGGGAGTTCATCAATGGCTTGTTCAATTTCTTTTTCTGAGATGGGGTTATTTAAGTATTTTACTTCCTCTTTGTTAATCTGGGCAATTTATATTTTTGTAAATATGTATCCATTTCACTAAGATTGTCAAATTTGTTGGCATATAGTTGGGCAAAATAATTCCTAATTATTGTTTTAATTTCTTCTTCCTTGGTGGTAGCTTCACTCTTCTCATTCTTGATAGTAGTAATTTGGTTTTCTTCTTTCTTTTTTTTAATTAAATTAACCAAAGGTTTATCTATTTTATTGGTTTTTTCATAAAACCAGCTCTTAGTTTTATTTATTAGTTCAATAGTTTTCTTAATTTCAATTTTATTAATTTTTCCTTTGGTTTTCAATATTTCTAATTTGTGTTTAGTTGAGGATTTTTAATTGTTCTTTTTCTAGTTTTTTTAGTTGTATGCCCAATTCATTAATCTCCTCTTTTTCTATTTTATTTATGTAAGCATTTAGAGATATAAAACTTCCCCTAAGAACTGCTTTTGCTGCATCCCATAGTTTTGGTATGTTGTCTCATTATTGTCATTCTCTTGAATGAAATTATTGATTGTTTCTATGATTTGTTGTTTGACCCAATCATTTTTTAGGATTAGATTATTTAGTTTCCAATTATTTTTTAGTCTATCTTTCCATGGCCCTTTATTACATATAATTTTTATTGCATCATGATCTGAAAAGGATGCATTTAATATTTCTGCCTTTCTGCATTGGATTGTGAGGTTTTTATGCCCTAGTACATGGTCAATTTTTGTGTATGTGCCATGTACTGCCAGAAAAAAGTATATTCCTTTCTATCCCCATTCAGTTTTCTCCAGAGGTCTATCATACCTAACTTTTCTAATGTTCTATTCACCTCCTTAACTTCTTTCTTGTTTATTTTGTGGTTAGACTTATCTAGTGCGAGAGGGGGAGGTTCAGGTCCCCCACTAGTATAATTTTGCTGTCTATTTCTTCCTGTAACTCCCTGAACTTCTCCTGTAAGAATTTGGATGCTATACCATTTGGTGCATATATGTTTAGTAATGATATTACTTCATTGTCTATGGTGCCTTTTAGCAGGATGTAGTTTCCTTCCTTATCTCTTTTGATTAGATCTATTTTTGCTTTTGCTTTGTCTGAGATCAGGATTGCTACCCCTGCTTTTTTTCTTCAGCTGAACATAATATATTCTGCTCCAGCCTTTTACCTTTACCCTGTATGTGTCACTCTTTTTCAAATGTGTTTCCTGTAAACAACATATTGTAGGATTATGGTTTTTAATCCATTCTGCAATCCGTTTCCGTTTATGGGAGAGTTCATCCCATTCACATTCACAGTTATGATTACTATCTGTGTCTTTTTCTCCATCCTTTCCCCCCCTCATTTATGCTTTTCTTTCTCCTTTTTCCTTTCCCCCCTTCACTAGTGTTTTGCTTTTGACCACTGCCTCCTTCAGTCCCTCCCCCTTTTATTATCCCTTTCCCTTTTCTTCCCCTTTACTCTTACTGCTTCTTCCCTCCCTTCTTTCCCCCTCCCTTTTCTTTCCCCCCTTTTTTCTTTCCCTTTTCCCTCCTACTGCCTATAGGGCAAGTTAGATTTCTATACCTAACTGATTATGTTATGCCCTTCTTGAGCCAAATCTGATGAGAGTAAGGTTCAAACAATGCTCCCCCCTTTTCCCTCTGTGTAATAGGATTTTGTGTCTTTTCCTGTAATGTAATTTACCCTTGTCTGCCTCCTCCTTTCTCAGTACATTTTCTAAGATCAGATTGATCCACTTATTTGGATCCATTTAACCCACTTGATTAGATTTTTTTTCATTACATCAAAGTCAACTAATATCCACCCCCTTTGTGTATAATCCTTTAACAAGGTGTAATAACAATACAGTTCTCAAGGGTTGCAAGTGTCATATTCCCTTGTAGGGGTTTAAACAGCCCCCCCCATTAACAACATATTGTATCTTTCTGTCCCCTTTACCTTTTTAAGTCCTTCTTGAGTCCTGTACTTGAAGATTAAATTTTTTGTTGAGCTCTGGTCTTCTTATCAGGAAAGTTTGGAAGTCTCATATTTTGTTGAATATCCATCCTCCTTGAAAAATGATGCTCATTTTTGCTGGGTAATTGATCCTTGGCTGCATTCCAAGCTCCTTTGCCTTACGGAATATCATGTTCCATGCCCTGGTCTTTTAATGTAGAAGCTGCAAGGTCCTGTGTAATCCTGACTGTGGTTCCATGATATTTAAATTGTTTCTTTCTGGCTGCTTGCAGCACCTTCTCTTTCATCTGGTAATTTTGGAATTTTGCTATTATATTCCTTGGTTGTCAATTTGGGATCTCTTTCAGGTGGTGATGGTGGATTCTTTCTATGGTTATTTTCCCTTCTGGTTCTAGGACTTCTGGGCAGTTTTCCTTTATGATTTCCTGAAAGATACTGTCCAGGCTCTTTTTTTCATCATGATTTTCAGGTAGTCCAATAATTTTTAAATTGTCTCTCCTGAATTGATTTTCCAGGTCAATTGTTTTCCTGATGAGGTATTTTACGTTTTCATTTTTTTGTTTCTGTTTGGCTGATTCTTGCTCTCTCATAGAGACATTAGTTTCCATTTGTCCAATTCTATTTTTTAACAGATTGTTTTGTTCTGTTAGTTTTTGTACTTCCTTCTTCAATTGGCCAATTGTGTTTTTTAGGGACTTGTTTTCTTCAGTGTATTTTTTTTCCAATTGGCCAATTGTATTTTTGAAGGACTCTTCTATCTCTCTCATTTGACTATTAAAATCCTTCTTGAGCTCTTCTAAGAAGGCTTTTTGGGCTTCAGACCAGTTCATATTCCCTTTTGTTGTTGCAGATGTGGGTTTGTTGACAATGTTGTCCTCTTCAGAATTTCTGTCTTGATCTTCACTCTTCTCGTACTATGAATCTATGGTACGTTTCTTTTTACTCATGGTGTTTCTTTATTCCCTGGCCTTTAAAGAGATTGAGCTCTCCTGCTGGGGAACAGAGGGCTGACCCAAGCTTCTTGTGTTGGGAGCCTAGGTCTTGGTCACTGGCTTTGTGCTGGGGCCTCTTATGTGGCAATTGGAGGCTGTAGGTTTCTGGCAGCTTACCTCGTGTTGGGCTGGAATCAGCAAGGCTGGAACTTTCAGGCAATTCTAGGTTGCCTGCTTTTCCTTTCCTTTAGCTTTCTTCAGCTCCTTTTAGATGGGTGCTGCAGGGTGTTTATCTGCCTGGGGCCCCTGCAGTGTTGTCTCCCTCTTTTGCTAATGCACTGGGAGATTCCTTTGGGTAGATGAGGCACCTGGTGGTTTTCTGAGCTGGTTTCCACCGGTTCCCCCCCCTCACTGAGGCACTCGAGGTCCAGGTGTTGGTGTTTGCCTGTTCTACCACCTGGGCTTCAGGATTTCTTCACAATTGGAGGCTGCAGGGCTCACAGCTCACCTGGTGTTGGGTTGGAACCAGCAAGGCCGGGCTTTAGGAAGCCTTTAGGTTGTTTTTTTCACCTCTTTTCAGATGAATGCCGCAGGGTACTTATTTGCCTGGGGCTCCTTGTAGTTCTGCCTCCCTTATTTTTGCTGAGGCACTGGGAGACCCATTTGTTGGGCTGCTGCACTGCTGTTCCCCATCTTTCTTCTAGTTCAGCTGTTCCAGGTTTTTTTCCTGGGGTGCTATTTTCTGGGTTTTCAGAGGTTGATAGGGGAGAGTGAGAGTGACTACCTTTTCACTCCGCCATCTTGGCTCCCAGAAGTGGAACCCCTAGTAGGTCCATTTCTCCTCTCTCATTATTAATGATCAGAAGGGCAGGAAGTAAAAGAACAAATCTATAAAAGTCCTTCCTCCTGATTCTGACCAAACCAGGGTTCATAGGCATGTTAGATTCAACACTTTCAAAACAAAACGCAAGATGTCTCTCTACCCATTCTCCAATCCAGTGCTTTCTTTTAATAGTCTGGCACTGTCATTTATTTTGTAATTTTCATTGATAGAATTAATTTTAACATTTCCTACATTTCCCATTATATCCTCCTTTCCCTCCATAGGATAAGCCTTTTAAACAGTTATTATTGTTCTTTTTTAGAAAAAATGCAATCCATCAAAATGAACCTTTTTTCATATTTCCTCCATATTTGTAATATGGACACCAACATCTTTCCACTTACCCAGGTTCTCACAATATTTGTGTCATCTTTGACTCATTCTTACTCATCCCACAAATCTAATCAGTTATTAAATCTCATTGATTCTACCTCCACCACAACTCTCATGCTTGACTCCTCCCCACTCATGCAGCTACCTAGTTCATGATATAATTACCTCTTTCCTACATTATTACAATATCCTCCTAATTGGTTTCCCTCTCTCTAATCCACCTGCTAAAGCTCTTCTTCCTAAACTGCAGGTTTGATTATATAATTTCTCTCCTGAATTAACTCCAGTGGCTTCCTAGGAATCTAGGATAAAGCATATTCACTTAATCTTATCTTCAATTAAAATATCTATTTTTGCCTTTTATAATACATACCTAATTACTAGAACAATAGTGTATATATGTGTATAATTTGTACATAAGAAAATATTGACATACTGGGAATTTATGTTTAACAATTTTTGCGTGAAAGTATGTAATTAAAAACATTTGGAGACCATTGCTACCATAGATAGAGTAACAGAATAGGAAACAGAAGACCTGTGCCTGAATTCTGCCCCAGCCTCTTAATTACTATGTGATCTCAAGTAAGTCACCTGGCATCTCACAGACTCAGTTTCCAGATATGTCAAATGGGCTTAAGAAGTTCTGTAGCATTCATTTCCCATAGTTGTTGGGGAGTCCAAATGAAATAATTAATATAACATATTTTGTGAATTTTAAAGCACTATCAAAGCATCAGGGATTATTATAATTACCCCAGAGAGGAAAGAACCAAACCCTGGCACGATCCCTTAGAAACCTCTTTCTGAACTCACTTCAAAATATTAATAACAAGTCTTTTGGTGCAGCCATTGAAACATTTTTAAAACACCTAACTGTATTATAATCATCTGAGAAATGGTGGACTAAATGACTTTTCAAGTTCCTTTCAGTTTTAGATCTATGATCTCATAACACTTTGACTGTACCTTCATCCTATCCAGAAAGCATAACAAGAAAGACTTTGTCAGGTAAGTTTTAAGTAAACCATATGCTAATATCCCTTTATTTGAAGAGTAGGGAAAATTTGTCCCCTAACCTCAACTCCCTCCCCAAGCCAACTGAAATGAATTTTATATTTCCTGTTCTTGATGGAGCCATTGTGATTCTTTTTTTTTTCTTTTTTGCTAGGCAATAGGGTTAAGTTACTTGCCCAGTAAGGGTCAAGTGTCTGAGGCCAGATTTGAACTAAGGTCCTCCTGACTCCAGAGCTGGTTCTCTATCCACTGTACCACCCAGCTACCCCTATTGTGATTAGTGCTTCCTTTCCTGTATGTTCCCTTTGCCTGGTCACAGTATTGGAGATCAGTTACTGAAGAAAGCTAAACAATGCTCTGTTGAATAAAATTGATTCCCTTCTTATATTAGGTTAATCTGCCTTTGATTACTAATCTGCAGATTTCTGCTAAGTCCTAATGCAAACAAGGGCTGCCCTCATCCTGTCAGCATGACAGCTTGTCAAGCAGAAATCAAATTACTAGACACTTTGTCCCTGTCTCTAATCTCTTTTCCTGATGACAAAATTCACCCCCCCCAACTTTACTACTTCTATGTTGAAGTCCTATATCATTCCAGGTCTTAGGACAAAGCTTTATTTATTTATAGTGGACTGAACTGTTTTCTCTTGGAGTGGATGCTAACTTGTACATCTGTGTTTAGTTAGTAATTACCAGGTTTCTATAAAGTACTGATGTGAAGATAAGCCACTTTAGCTAGTAAGTATAATTTCAAATATATGATGTTTTCTGTGATGTTCCTTTCTGTACTAATAGATAAAAGGTCAGTATTCCTTCATGGTAAAGTGACATTTTAATTACACTGTGAATCATCCCAATAAGGTTAATAACACATTGTCGATAGTACTAATAACCCTACTTTTAACTATCATATAAAAAGGGTACCTTGAACTAAGTCACTGTGAATGTCCAGAGTAGATTATCTTCAGAGGATTTATCCTGACATTTATAACTCATCCATATGGACCAACCCCAAATGGTTCATTTGGCTGCACATACATTCTCCTGATTGATAGGAATCTAAAATTGAAGTGATGAAATGTATCTAACCTTGAAAGTCCCTGTGCTATATTCTAGATAGGAGGAGCCCAAATCATTTTGAAAAATCAATGTAAAGCTCTACAAATCCCTGTGTCTAAAGAAATGATTTAAATTCCTCTGCAATCTAGGCATGTATATTCAGACTCTTAGCTAATTTAAGGAGAAGTAGCTTTCAAAACCAAAAGCTCTGCTTTTCATCATAAAGCTCCTACTGTGTGTGGAACACTTGGGGAACCACTTCCATAGATCTATGACTTCATCTAAATGGGTAATGTTTCCAATGGTGATGATGAACAATGCTTTTTCACATTGTTGTCTCTTCACTATGTCCTACCAATCTGCATGAGAACCTGTTTTTGGATTTTCTAACTTTGTGGATCACAATGGAGCATTGGGTGTCCATTTGTTAAACCTCCCTCCTGCTGTATTCTGTCCCTCCTTTTCTATTGCTACATCTCTCTGATATTCACAAAATCATAGAATCACAGAATTTGAAAGTTGAGAAGGATCTCAGTAGCCATGTAGTCCAACTGATACCTGAAGGAAATCTCTACTGTTACTTACTCACTAAGTGGTCATCCTCTATTTGACATTCTTATGACCTTATTTCTTGCCAAATTACCTTTGCTAGTATATTGCATTCTTTGAGAATTCATCACATTCCTTTCACATTCCTATTTGGGGACTCAAAACTTTAATCCTTTGAGTACAAATTATTTCATAATTTAGAACAGTATAGCATCACTGGAATAATATTTATATTTAAAACAACACAAACAACAATAAGCCATTATTTCAAAGACAATATTGAAATCATTAAAACAAACGTAATCATCCAAAGGCAATCAAGTCCAATTTCCTCCTATTTAATTCTGGGTCTAGCTTTTTATCAATGCGTAGTATCTTCCTAATTAGTATCTAATGTGTACTGATGCCAGCTCTAAGGTCTGTCCAATAGATTGGTATGTCAAAGCTTGGACAATAGACATTTTTGATGTATTTTATTTGTCCTATGTAGGTGGTTAGGCCAAACTCTTTTGATTGATTATGGACCTTATTTAGAAGGTTCTGTAATGATCTGGGTCTTAACACCATCAGCACCATGTCATCCACAAACAGTAGAAGGATTGGAAGACTCCACTATCTGTTGGAAATCCCCCTTGAATTTGAACTTTCCATTTAATATTCTCTGATAGTAGCAAACCTCTTGAGTGAGCACATCTCCTTGTTTTGTGACTTGCTTGATATTAAACAGTAGGCTATCAAATAAAATTGTCTCTTGTTACAACTTTCAGGGAACATTGTTTGATTTTGATTTACACAGGGGAGAAATCTTGTTGGATATGGTAAATGCCTTTAAAGCAAACTTTCTTTGCCAAGTCCATTTTTTAGAGTCAACAAATAATCACAAAAAGATCTTCTTTTATCTATACCTTTCAGCCAATTCTGTACCTAATATTTGGTCAGCTACAGAATACTGGGAATCCTGCTTGTTTACTTCTTAAACCTTTTGCAGTGATGCCCTTGATAGATTTTGTGTGGCCTATTTTTATAAAGATTTTGATAGTAATGGAATTTTAGGGAAGTGGGTTAGTAGTTGCCTTTTGGAGGCTAATGCAAAAGTATATGAGCCTTTCCAAGGCATATATGCATATACATATATACACGTACATATATATGTTTGTATATATACAATGTATGTACATACATACACACACATATACACATTTGTGCATATATGTGAGATACAGAGAGAGACAGAGAGAAGGAGAGACAGAGAGAGAGAAAGAGACAGAGAGAGACACAGAGAGAAAGAACATTCAGAAAGCTTCTGGAATGACCCAATTAAGTCAAACAAACCTGAAAGAATTTAAGGATAAAACTGTATATCTGAAAACAATCAATAAAATAATCTATGATATCTATAAATATGCCTGTAAGACTCTCTACAATCTGTCAGTAACAGTGGATCATATTTGTTCTCTAACATTATACTCCCTCATGTACTGAGTGAGGAAGTATAAATTACAATAAAGAAAATAAAGATGGAGCAAAGAACTGAACTGGACAAAGAGGAATGAAGGCTGTTCTAGAGGTAACTCAGTTTTGATGGTGTTGGTAGAGGACTGGTTTTCAATATAGCTAAAAGTTGTAGGATGTAAAAGGCTGATGAGCAAAGTGATAGCTAAGTGAGATTGTTCTGCAAGTTGCATGAAGGATGGATTGGAAAATAGGAAAATCAGAGGTACAATGACATTTTTTTATGAGGCTATTTTTCAATAGTCCAAGGAGTAAATAATGCAAGTCTTTGTTAAGGTAATGGAAATGAGTGTGAGATAGGGACTGATGTGAAAAATTCTATGACAGCTCAGTCATTGGATATGGTAACCAATGGATGCATATATTAAATTAGAGTGGTGACTAGGTGACTTAGTGTAGAATGCTAGATTTGGAGTCAGGAAAATGTCTGAGTTCAAACCCTGTTCTCAGACACTTACTAGCTCTGTGGCTTCGGGCAACTCAATCCCTTTTAGCTTGTTTCCTTATCCATACAATGGGAATAATAATAGTACCTACTTTGTAGAGTTGTCCTGAGGATTAAGCGAGATGAAGCAAGAAGGGCTTTGCAAACCTTAAACCACTATAAAAAAGTAGGATTTTGCATATGCATTCTCAAAGCTCAAAGCTCAAGTTCGATCTTGCAGATGACTTTCCCCAATCCAAGAGCACCCTACAATGTGTGCTACTTGGTTGTCTGACGTGAGAATGGTTGCCAGATACAAATCTAGTATAGTCTACATGCTAGTTGTAGTACAGGAAGTTACAATGAATGAGATATGTGTCCTTTCTCAAATTAACTTTCAATCTCTACCTGTAAAACAAGTTTTCATAGAATTCATTAACACTAAAATGATATAGGAGATGTAGATATAGATATATTTGTTCAATATAGAATACCAGGAGTACTTACTTAGAGTTTATTATATTTCTTTTATTAATCTGCATCCCATTCTATTTTAATTTCAAAGTTATTTTTAATAACACTTCATTTACAAAAAAACAACAAAATTCTGCCTTCTCTACTTTCCGCTCCTCCCCCAATGAGTTGAAGTTACAGCATGATCAGATATATCTGATTGCTTGTCTATCTTCATGTAATTAAGATAATGAATTATTTGGCATCTTACCTTTTATCATATTTCTAAGTAATTTTGCTTCAGTCAACTGGGATTGCATTTGATAATGATTTGTGATAAATAATGAAGGAGGAAGAAATCAAATATTGGTAGTTATTCAGGTGGATCTGACTCAAGGGAAATTCTCTAGAAATTCCACATTTATAAATATAATTTGTGGAAATTAAATGGCCTTCATAAAGATAGCTGCCTAAAAGTTTTAATGTGGTTAATTGGGCATGTTTCATCCATAAAATAATTGTTTTTTTAAACTGGTAAATATGCAAGTTAATGTATTTATGCCATTTTCTGATCAGTCATCTTTTTTTCTTTTTTATCTAGCTTGAATAAATATTTCTATTTTATGTATGCAATGGCAATTCTTGCAAATTCGGTGACATTAGAGGGTGAGATACGAAACTACTCACATACACATACCAAGCCAGATACCATAAATAGTAGAAGGTAGGACATAACAAGAAAAAAAAATATCAGTGAATAGGACCATTAATTCATAGGAGGAAATATCCAAGGAAAGAAACAATAAAAGTAAACTTCTAAGTACAGCGTAGGAAAAACATCAGTGAATATGACCAATAAATTGTTAGAAAATATCCCGAAAGAGAACTACAAAAAAAGTATTTGCCTGAAATTTCTAAATCAAATGGAGAAAAATTTAAGCAGGTAATTTGGGAGGAAGAAAGCAGCCCACATGCCTCTGCCAATCTAGGTATTACAGAGTGCAGCAGGTATACTCCA
Source organism: Phascolarctos cinereus (assembly GCF_003287225.1). Classification (NCBI taxonomy): domain Eukaryota; kingdom Metazoa; phylum Chordata; class Mammalia; order Diprotodontia; family Phascolarctidae; genus Phascolarctos; species Phascolarctos cinereus. The sequence continues at coordinate 62,722,339 of NW_027556402.1, read as the reverse complement.
GGAAGGAGATTATCATTAGAGAGGACTATCAGTTCATGGAAGACAATATCTCAAAGGAGTAGGAATAATAACTTATGGTCTCAAATACCTGAGCTAAAATGCACACAGAATAGGAAAGAATAAAGTGAACTGGACGTCTTAATGCAAGACGTAAATTTATACTACTAGATATCACTGAGAACTGCCAGAAGGTGACTCGTGAATAGGAGCATATAGTTACAGAATGGAATATCATATTTATAGAGGAACAAATTAGATAACATAGGTTATGAGGTACCATGTCTAGCAGTAAAAAAAAAAAGAGTAAATCTATAAACTAAAACGATAAAGGTTGATGGATTTAGTTTCTGTGACAATTAGTAAAGAAAGAAACATAAACTATATAGTGGTGGAATATGCCATAGATTACCCAAGAAAAAAGAGGAAGTAGATTATGACTTTAAGAATATCAGAGATCTGGGGGCAGCTAGGTGGTGCAGTGGATAGAGCACCAGCCCTGGATTCAGGAGGACTTGAGTTCAAATCTGGCCTCAGACACATAACACTTACTAGTTGTGTGACCCTGGGCAAGTCACTTAACCCCATTGCCTAGTCAAAAAACAAAAAACAAAACAAAACAAAAAAAGAATATCAGAGACCTGAAAGATAGGTAAGATATGATAGTGATGCAGAACTTTAAATACCTGTGTAGCTATTGGAAATCTCTGACAAAAGTAGAATTGCTAACAAATACTTCACTTGCCATAATGATAAATTATTATTCAAAAAGTAGAAGTGATAAGAGGCTAATTTTATTCTGGATCATATTTTGACTAATAAGGAAGTAAGGATATTATAACAAGGTTGTGAAGAAGCAGACACTTTATTTCAGATTTCATAATCAACAAAGACGGGAAAGCTAGAAATAGTCTGATGTGCATCTTTGATTTTGGAAGAGCATAGTTCACCAGGTTCAGGAAGAAAAAGTATGATTCCATGATGGATAATTTTAAAGAGGAAGTCAACCTAAAAGATGTGGGATTCTCTCAAGAATGAAATTCTGATGAAATAAAGAGAAAGTCCTTATGGGGAAGAAAGAAGGGTCAGATTCTAAAGAGACTGAAGTGGATACATATATATTTTGTCAATAAACTAACATTTTCAAAATAAAAGTACCAAACACTGGAGCAAAATCAGGTATCTAAAAGTGAAAAAAAAATGCAGAACATTTAAAATATTAGTTCTAAATCTCAGAATAAATTTATAATGATAGTAAAGATTAAATAAAAGAAAATTGATATTTTTAATATAGTGGGGCAAGAGGAAGATAAAATATTGATGAGATAATTGCTTGGAGTAGGAGGGATGATGACAATGAATGTAGAAAACTTATGAATAGTGAACTGTCATTTTGTTTTTATTATTTCTATCCAAGACTAAAGCCTTCCATATTAGAAGAATACAACAAGAATGACAAAAATTGCTGCCAGGAAGTTGGAACTCCAAGTAAATGAAGTGATGGTAAGAATGCAACTCATTTCCCTCAATGAGTTTGTCACTAATCCCCAGCAAATTCTGTACTCAGTGTATATTTCAATATACGATAACTGGAAGATGTGACTGGGGGATTGCTATAAGAGACATTTTAAAAATTGTGAAGGAAAAGAAAAGAGGTACAGAACTGAAAACAGGGAAACTCCCCAATTTTCAGAGAAATAAAAGACAGATAGAAAAAAAGGTATATTCTTCAAACCACAGATTGATTCTAATTCCTGGAAAACTTCTAGAAAGTCTTATAAAAAAGATGGTTTGTGGACAATTAAAAGGGAGGTGGTTATTAGTAAAATCTAGCATAGATTCAAAAAGAATAGGTCATTACAGACTCACTTTATTTTTTTAATCTATGGGATTACGGTAGAGAACTGGTAAATGCTATAGACTTTTGGGTTTGACAAAGTCAAACATGTGACATTTGGCAAAGTCTGTCATGCCATCTTTTTATACAGGATGCAGATGAGTTGGATAATAGTACAAATGAATTAGAATTATTTGAATGACTAGACCCAAATGTTAGTGATTATATTGTGAACCTGGAGGAGGCTTCTAATGGAGTACCCCAGATATCTTCCCTTGACCATCTTTTGTAGAAGTTTTTACCAGTGGCTGGCATGATGGCGAGTGTCATACCTACTGTTTCCAGATGACAAAAAGCTGAGGGACAACTAACGTATTCAACAACAGCATCAGATATAAACATATCTCAAAAAAAAGAGGGACTGGAATAATGCAAAAATTAATTCATACAGATGTGAAGTCTTAATTTTAATGTGTTTATAACCAACCCCAAAGGTCCAACATGAGAGAGCAATGGCATTTCTTGTGAAAAAGTTCTGAGGATTTTACTACAAGCTCAGGACGAGTCAAAAGAGAGACCTGGAACCCAGAGACTCCACTGCTATCTTAAGATGAATTAATTGAGGCATAATGCCCAGAATGTAGTCATAGGCCCATTGTGTCCTTCCTGTTCAGACCACATCTGGACTGTGGTATTCAGTGTTAGACCTCATATTTTAGAAAGAACATTAACAAGCTGGAATATCTCCAGAGAAGGAAAAAAGAAGCTGAGGAAAAGGGATGGAAATCATGACATATAAGGATCAGTTGAAATAACTCTAGGTATTTAATATGGAAAAAAGAAAACTAAAGAAGGGCATGATAGCAGTCTTCAAGAGTTCTAAAGGCACTCATAGAGAAATGCACTCAGACATATTCTAATTAGACCCAAAGGACTTGAACTAGAAGCAAAGTGGGCAAGGCACAGAGGAACAGATGTCCACTAATAATAAAGAAAATTACCCTAACAATAAAGTGCAGTACAGAAGTGGGCTAATTTGCCTTAGTAGGTGGAAGATTCTCCATCTCTGGAGATCTTCAGCTGAAAGCTACTTGATTACTGACTGGGGATGTTGCCAGAGGGATCTTTGCTTTAGGACAGGTTGGGCATTTGACCCCTGTGATTCATCCAATACTAATAATCTATGCCATAATGAAGCCTATCTCTAATCACTATGTTACTCATTCCCCAAGACTAGCTCCCCACTGAGTTCTGTATTCAAGCAGGGGGGTTTCCCCTCTAGTTATATCTTGAAACCATGCATAGACACAATCAAAGATCAACAGAGATCGAACACTTCATTTTTTGCCTTCCTTCCATAGGGTATTGAGTTACTGACTTATCTTGCCTTCCCCCCAACCCCTCTTCCCAATACCATCATGTGAGGGAATCCTGATCAGCATGTGTTGTTATATACAAATATTACATGGACATACACTATTACCAATATATTCTGTTTGCTCTTTCCAATGAAATGTGGGATCATTTCACCACAGAAAGTGGATGAAGATTTAGAAAGATACATGGAAATCATTGGAGATCTCTAACACACATTGTAACAAAAAACTTCTTTAAAAATAGAATTAGCAGACTCAGAGACAATGAAATTAATACAGATAGGGTGTATCTAAATTCCAGTGAGTAAATATCCAGTATGATAATTTCTCTTACTATAACTGTGGACAAGATGGATAAATATGTAATAGAAGAGAAAACAGTGAGGTTTATTCATAGCTGGTTGAAAAACTATACCGAAGACCGGGTAGAGGATTAATGTCAAATATGAATAGGTCTCCAGTAGCATGTCTATCTTTGACTGTCATGGTCAATACCTTTGTAAGTGTTGGGATAAAATATGGAAAATATTTTGTATCAAAGTTGTGGATGGCATAAAGTTTAGCTAATATATTTAATGGTAAAATTGGAGTTAAAATCATATTGAAATGCTTGAATAGTAGACTTCAGAAAGGGAAAGAGAAAGAAACTGGTCCTGTGATTTCACTGGTATAGGAGACTCCTAGATAAAGAAACTTCCTTGATAAATGTGGTTTCATATCTTTTCTGAAACATACAATCTTAACAGAGTTGCTTCTGGGAATTGAGAGTTTAAATGACTTACTTAAGGCCACACAGCCAGTACATATCTCTGGCAGCACTTGAACTTAACATCTTAGTGTGTCTGTGGCCTCCTCTATTTACTCTATAACTCTGCCTGTAGTTTACAAGAGCAGAATCCTATACTTAAGTAAAAACAACATCAAAAGCTTCACCACCATAGTACACAGGAAATGAACAATTTATGTGTAAAAGACTTAAGGATTTTAGTGAGTCACTGTGTCATCTGCTATAGCATCTTAGCTCCCTGACTTTAGTTTCCTCCCTCACAAATACATCAGTCACAGAGCTGCCAAAATAATCTTCCTACTTCTTAGCTCCAAATAACTCCTATGTTCAAAACTTCAGTAGCTTACTATTTGGAATCAAATTTAATATCCTTTACTTCAGGTCCTCTGAAATCTACAACCAATCTGATTTTCCAGGATTATTTAACCTCACTCTCTTCATTCAACTTGTTTTGAAACCAAAAGGGAACAGCTAGGTGCTCTTTGGACTCCACATGCTCTTTGTCTTCCACTTTGGGCACTTATGAAGACCATTCCTGAAGCCTGGATTATGATTCTTCCTCATCAAAGTTCTGGGAAAATCTTTCTTTTACTTCATGGTTCAACAGATATATCATTTTCTTCATGAACCCTTTGCTGATCTCCACAGGTAAAAATTTTCCTTCCTCCTCAAATTTTCCAGGACCACTTTGACTGAATTTCTCTTTTGTCCCTATTACATTCCATGTCGTACTATTTTCATTTGTTTATCTGCTTTCCTCTTTTTACTAAAATCAAGATCCTAAAAAGCAGAGACAATCATGTTTCATCCAAATATCCCAAGTGCTTTGTATTAGGCTTTGTACATACTTGGCACCGGGTAGGTATTGTTTTATTGATTATGGCTGCCAAAAATGCTAATGCATTCTTACCCTCTATTAATAGAAATATAGTGTGGAGATAGAAGGGGAGAAGGAGGAAAATAAAGAGGAGAGATAAGAGTTCCCTGACCTTGGCAGTATACTTTCTAGGGATGTACACACTGATAATGAGGTTGACATGTACATTGCCAGAGCTAGCTCAGTGTTTGGGAGGCTCCAAAGGAAAGTGTGGGACAGAAGAGATATTAATTAGACTGACTACCAAACTGAAGGTCTACAGAGCCATTGCGCTGACCTCTTTGTTGTATGCTGTGAAACCTGGACAGTATTCTAGCTCCAGGCCAGGAAACTGAATCACTTCCATTTGAATTGCCTTAGGAAGGTTCTGAAGATCACCTGGCAGGATAAGATACCAGACACTGAGGTCCTTTCTCAAACTAAATGGCCAGGCATTCAAACTGTACCGCAGAGAGTGCAACTACAATGGGTTGGCCATGTTGTTCGAATGCCAAGCATAATCTAAAAGATTATTTTATGAAGAACTCATACCGGGCAAGTGCTCACATGATAGTCAGAAGAAGCAATATGAGGACACTCTCAAGGTCTCTTTTAAGAACTTTGGAATTGATTGTGTAACATGGGAGACACTGGTACAGGATCACCCAACACAGCGTGTCCTCATCAGGGATGGTGCTGTCCTCTGTGAGCAAAGACGGATTGAAGTAGCTCGAAAGATATGTGAGATGGCAAATTTAGAGAATCCACCCCAAATGTTTGTATGGGCTATTTGTGCCTGACCTGTGGTAGGGCATTCTGAGCTCATATTGGTTTGATCAGCCACACTATAACTTAACTCTAGCATAGAGGTGTTATTTTTGCCCTCTTCAAGAATGAAGGATGACAATCAACTTTGTATGTATCAGATGAATTGAAGTGAATTGATTTGGCATTTAATAGTTCTATGATCTTGGGCAACTTTGTACTTCAGCTTGCTTAATCATGAAATAAGGGGGAGTAGGTTCTATGATCCCTAAGGTCTGATCTGTCTCCAAACCTATAATCCTAGGAACTATGTCAGAATGAATAAAGTTAAATAATTTACAAGCCTTTGCAATTCTCAATCACAACAAAATATGACAAGCTGACTTAGGACATCAAGGATCAGGGCTTTTATTTTGGGAGAAGAGTAGGGAGTTAACAAAGTGATTCCTATTATCTTTGAATGAAGGTGATGTCATTCTAAAATGTAATCTGACACAGACTAAGTAATATGTTAGCAAACAGTGAATTCCCACTGCATATTCCCAGCCAGTACTTATTAGCCAAGCCAATAGTAATGGGGAGTCAAATATTTAATAAACATGTGGTTTTTTTCTAGTGATTGAGTTTCATACTTTGATTTGGTGAATCTGGTTCTGTAGTTAGGCAAGCCAATTCCGGGTTTCTAAAAAATTTGAAAAGGGTTATATATCTTTGCACTTATAAGTCTAATTATGAATTCCTAAGCAAAATTGTTTCAGGATTTAAAAGGAAATTAAGTCAAACAAATTGTGTAGTCCGGCTGATTGTATCTAGATCTGTGTGTTTTATCAAACACTGTAACACTTGGAACTGCCTGAAGTTTTTTTTTTCCTCGCTGTTATAAATAGTTTATTTAAAACAAATTATCTTAAGAAATTAAGAGAAAATTTCTCTGTTGACATCTGCCTTTACAAATCTGACCTTAAATTACATGAACCAAGAAAATCCTTTGATCTAAAGCTGTTATGCAGACAGAGCCTGGAAGTTAGTCTAAGTAGTAAGTACACTATATATTATAGATTTTGGTAACTTAATTAACATACTCCCAAATTCTCTCAGTGCATAAATCACTGCTTCCTCCCACTCTTACCCCAACTAATGTAGCTACACTGGGAAGGATGTTAATTCTTCCAAGCAATGGGGGATAAGTTATGGCTGCTGTGCTTTTAAGGAATAGTTTATACATTGAATCTGGCTGAACATTTAAAACCTTTTGTTTCAAAATGATTTCTCTTTCTCTGTGTTTCACTACATCTGGCCCAGATCCAGAAATTCGGTATCCTTGTACTTTGTAGAATAAATGGTGGATTGGATGAAAGCCACAGATTTAAATACACCCCTCCACTCAAAGGATTTTTGAAATCCCACCTGTTCCACAAAGTCTTTCCCAGCTAACTCCATCAAGGAGGAATTTTGCTGGCTCTGGCCCTGTATGTCTATGTAACTCCCATGACTCCACTTCCATTGTTCAAATCAAACACACTTTGGACAATGATTGATATGTTTCATGGATATTAGTTGGATACTCTCATGTCTAAGTAGGGAGAAAATAGCTTTTTAATGTTTGGGCCAATGTTATCTTAAATTGTGAACCCCAAGAGAATGAAGACTCTCTTTACCATGGTGAATTGGATTGTTTCAGTACCCCAAGATTAGGGATTTGTGATGGTGGATTTATACTTGGGCCTCACTGGGTTGGCAGAAAAAGTTAGTATTGTTTCCTGTTTTGGTTCTGAAGGAAGAGCAGAGTGATAAGCAAGTACTTATCTTCTTTTGGGTCATTTCTTTAAATTACTTAAAAAGTAAACACACCTTCCTTTTGAGTTGTGTTTCTTCAGTTAATGAGGTAGTAGAGCTCTGTTTGCAGGACATTAGCAGCTCCTCACTGACAGCAAAGCAAACTGCAGGAGCTACATCTGTAATTGGTTTTCTGATACTGCCTTAGCAAACACACATGAGAGTGAGGTTCATGGAAGGGATAAATGGATTTAGTTACCTTCACACACAGCCTTCAAAGACTGCTTTAATTAGCTTTCCTTATAGTGGGCCTCCTACCCCTGAACACAATGTCGCCTGTTGATTTAACGTACAGTAGTTGGAGCATTCCTGCTAAAGCCAGGGCTTTCTTCTGTCAGAAAAATGTGGCTCCCTGGTGAAACTCAGAAAGAATGAAAGATACAGTAGAGAGAGAGAAAGATACAGTGGGGAGAGACAGACAGAGATACAGAGAAAGACACAGGGATAGAGAGAGATAGAGGGATGACAGGGAAAGAGAGAAAGACGGAAAGACAGAGACAGAGTGCAGCAAAGACAGAGACAGAGGCAGATAAAAACAAATAGAGTGACAGAAGCAGAGAGATGAAGAGTGAAATAGAGACACAGGGACAAAGAGAGACAAAGAGAGACTGAGAGATAGAGAGAAAGATGGGGGCAGGGTGGAAATCTAATAGTTTGGTATATCACTAAAGGCAAGATCAAGGAAATCATATATTTTATTAACTGTGACATGGAGATTCTCAATAAATTAACTCATTTGATTTTTAGTTCTCTCTCTCTCTCTCTCTCTTTCTCTGTCTCTGTGAAAGAGAGAGGTGGAGAGGGTACTATCGAGAGACACTGAAAGGAGTTCTTCATAATAACACCATTTGTTTATATGATATTCAACACACTATATGAGTTGTTTAAATTCCAGTGCAGTATAATCATAACTGACATTTACATATACCTTTAATGTTTGAGAAGTGGCATGCTTATAGGATAGGGTCCTGGGCTTGGAGTCAGAAAGATTGTTTCAAAACCTGCCCCAAACACTTAGTGGCTATGTGAACTTGGGCAAGTCATTTAACTCTTTAAGTGCATTTACACAATTGAAAGCTATTTCCATTTATAGCTACTGGTATATCCGTTTTCTAAAAGGAATAGAAAAATCTCCAAGTTAGAAGGAACCATAGAAGTCAGTTAATGTTCTCAGCATCTGAAAGGGAATTCCTTCTACCCAGTTCTCTATAAATTATATGTATATACATACTCACATGCATACTTACATACATGCATACACACTTATGTCCTATATTCTAAGAACTCCAGGTCCCTCCTACCTTTAAACCTATGACTTCATGATGATTACATTTGATCCTCACAACAACCTTCTTTAGTCAGTGATAATACCATTATCCCCATTTTATAAATGGGGAAATGGGTTGATCACAATCAAATGCATTGCTTGGTATTATGCATCTAGTGAATGTCTAAGGCAGCATTTGAATTCATGTCTTTATGATTCCAAGTTCAGCATTCTACTCACTATGTCATAATAATTCTCCATTTTACTTATCCTCAATTACATGCAAAAGCATTTTAATATTCTTTTATTTTCAACTTTTGAATTCCACATTCTTTTCCTCTCTCTTCTCTCCCCTCCCACCATTGAGAGAGCAAGAATTTTGACATAAGTTATGCATGTGCCATCATGCAAAATATATTTCCTTGTAAGATATGTTGTGAAAGAAAACACAGACAAAAAAGAAGAAAAATAAAATAAAGAAAAATTATTCTATCTGTATGCAGATTTCATCAGTTTTTTTCTCTGGAGATGGATAGCATTTTTCATCATAAGTCTCTCAGAATTATTTTGGATCATTGTATTGCTGAGAATAACTAAGTTATTCACAGTTGATCATCATACAATATTGTTATTGTCATATACAATGTTCTGGTTCTGCTCATTTCACTTTGCATTAGTTCATGTAAGCTTTCCATTTTTTTTTTCTGAGAACACCCTGCTCATCATTTATTACAGGACAGTAGTATTCTATCACAACCATATACAACTTGTTCAACCATTCCCCAGTTGATGAACATCCCCTCAATTTTCAATTCTTTGCCACAACTAAAAAAAGCAGCTATAAATATTTTTGTATATTTAAGTTCTTTTCATTTTTTTTATCTTTTTTGGATATAGTACACATTTAGTCACTACTACTGCTTGGTCAAAGGTATGCATGGTCCAAGAGTCCTTTGGGCATAATCCCTATTTGCTTTCCAGAATGGCTGAATCAGTATACAACTTCACCAACAGTGCATTAGTGTCTTAATTTTCCCACATTCCCTCTAACATTTGTCATTGTTCTTTTCTGTCATATTTGCCAATATGATAGATAAGTGGTGATAGCTCAGTTATTTTAACTTGCATTTCTTTTATCAGTAGTGATTAAGAGCATTTTCAAACATGGCTATAGATAGCTTTGATTACTTTATCTGAAAATTGTTTGTTCATATTCTTTGACAATTTATCAAATGAAGAATAGCTCTTATTTTTATAAATTTGACTCAGTTCTCTGCACATTTGAGAAATGATGTCTTAATCAGAAAAAACTTACTGTATTTTTTTTCACAGTAATGATTACTATGTATTTCATTCCATCTTATTTCCCCATTTATGCTATTCTCTCTCTCTCTCTCTCTCTCTCTCTCTCTCTCTCTCTCTCTCTCTCTCTGTATCTCTTTTTCTCTCTCTCCCCCCTTTCACCCTATTTTCAAGTGTTCTGATTTTGACTTTTACCTCCCCTAATCCTCCCTCACTTCTATAAGTTCCCCCTTCTCTTATCTCATTCCCCTCCTTCTTTCCTATATTGCAAAATAGATGTCTACAGCCAACTGAATGTGTATGTTATTATTCCCTCTTTGAGCCAATTCCAATGAAAGTAAAGTTCATGTGCTCCCCACCCCACTTCATCTTCACCCTCCACAGTAAATATCTCTTTTGTGCCTCTTTTATATAAGATAATTTACCCCATTCTACCTCTCCCTTTCCCTTTCTCCCAGTGCATTCTTCTTTTTCACCCTTAATTTTTATTTTTTTTAATCATCCCATCACATTTAAGTCACCCCCATTCCCTCTGTCTATGTATGTTCCTTCTAACTGCCGTAATAATGAGAAAGTTTTTAGGAGTTACAAATTTTCCCATGTAGGAAAGTAAACCGTTTAACCTTATCAGATCCTTTATGATTTCTCTTTCCTGTTTATCTTTTCATGCTTCTCTTGAGTCTTGTATTTGGAAGTCAGATTTCCTATTTGGCTTTGGTCTTTTCATCAGGAATGCTTGGAATCTTTATTTCATTGAATGTCCATTTTTCCCCTGAAGGATTTTACTCAGTTTTGCTGGGTAGGTGATTCTTGGTTATAATCCTAGCTCTTTTGCCCTCCAGAATATCATAGCCCAATCCCTCCAATCTTTTAATGCAGAAACTGAGAAATCTTCTGTTATCCTGACTATGGCTCCAGGATACTTGCCTTGTTTCCTTCTGGCTGCTTGCAATATTTTCTCCTTGACCTGGGATCTCTGGGATTTGGCTAGAATATTCCTGAGAGTTTTCATTTTGGGATCTCTTTTGGGTGGTAAGTAGATTCTTTCAATTTCTATTTTAACCTCTGGTTCTAGAATATCAGGGCAGTTTTCCCTGATAATTTCATGAAAGTTGATGTATTGGCTCTTTTTTTTTAAATTATGGCTTTCATATACTCCAATCATTTTTAAATAATCTCTCCTGGATCTATTTTCCAGGTCAGTTGTTTTTCCAATGAGGTATTTTACATTTCTTCCTATTTTTTTCATTATTTTGATTTTGTTTGATTGTTTCTTGACATTTCATAGAGTCATTAGCTTCCACTTGTTCAATTCTATTTTTTAAGAAATTATTTTTTTCAGTAAGCTGTTGTGCCTCTTTTTCCATGTGGCAATTCTACTTTTTAAGTATTTATTTTCTTCGGTGAAGTTTTGTACTTCTTTTTCATTTGATCAATTCTGCTTTTTAAGACATTCTTAAAAAATGGACATTCAATGACATAGAGAGCTTTCAAGCATTCTTGATGAAAAGCCCAGAACTGAATAGAAAATTTGACTTTCAAATACAAGACTCAAGAGAATTATGAAGAGGTAAATAGGAAAGAGAAATAATAAGGGACTTATCAAAGTTGAATTGTTTACATTCCTACATGGAAAGATGATATTTGTAATTCATGAGACCTTTCTCACTATCAAGGTTACTGGAGAGAATATATATACATACATGCATACACACATACATATATACATACATATGGCACAGGGTGAGTTGAATATGAAGGGATGATATCTAAAAATAAAATTAAGGGGTGTGTGAGAAGAATGTACAGGGAGAAGTAGAAAGGAAGAGGTAGTACGGGGATAATTTTCTCAGAGTAGAAGCAAGAAAAATTCCTTACAGGGGAGGGAAAGATGGGGAAGGTGAGAAGGAATGAGTGAATATTACTCTCAGGGGATTTGATTTCAGGAGGGAACACTCAACTGGGTATGGAAATCTATCTTACCCTACAGGAAAGTAGGGTGGTAAGGGATAGGAGAAAGGGAGATGATAGAAGGTAAGACAGATTGGGGGAGGGGATAATCAGAAGCAAACACTTTTACAGAGGGACAGGGGCAAAGGAGAGAATAGAATAAACGGGGGCAGAACAGGGTGCAGGGAAATATAATTAGCCTTTCACAACATGATTATTATGAAAGTGTTTTGCATGACTGCACATGTATAAACTATATCAAATTGCTTGCCTTTGCAATGAGGGTAGGTGGGGACAGAGGAAATGAGAGAATTTGGAACTCAAAGGTTTAAAAATGAACTTTAAAAATTGTATTTACATGGAAATAATATATTCAGGCAATGGGGTATAGAAATTTATTTTGCCCTACAGGAAAATAGGAGGGGAAGGTGATGAGAGAAGGGAGGGTGATAGAAGGGAGGGAAGATTGGGGGAAGGGTTAATCAGATGCATGACTACTTGGGGTGGGGTGAGGGGAGAGACAGGGACAAAATTTGAAACTCAAAATCTTGTGCAAGTGAATGCTGAAAACTAGAAATAAATTATTTAATTATTTTTTTAAAAAAGAATAAAGTAAGTTAAAAAAAAAGACATTCTTAAAAGATGAAGGGTCATTGGATTTTTGTGCCTCTTTTACAATTTGCCCTATTCTGTTCTTTAAGTTTTTATTTTCTTTGGTATTTTTTTGTGCCTTCTTTACCAAGCTGTTGACTGTTTTTACATGATTTTCTCATATCATTCTCATTTATCTTCCCAATTTTTAATCTACCTCTCTTACTTGATATTTGAAATTCTTTTTGAGCTCTTCCATGGCCTGAGGCCAATTCACATTTTTCTTTGAGGCTTTAGATGCAGGGGTTTTGACTTTGTTATTTTCTTCTGCATCTGTGTTTTGATTTTCTGTCACCATAGTAACTTTCCATGAGTAGGATCTTCATCTGATGTTTGCTCATTTTTCCAGCCTATTTCTTGGCTTTTAACTCTGTGATAAAGTGGGACTCTTCTGGAGTGGAGGGGCACCATTCCTAAGCTTTAGGGTCTTTTTGTGTAGCTATTTTCGGAGGTAATTCTGGAGGCGTACAAGCTTTTGGTTCTTCCAAGGTGGTATGATCTAAGGAGAGGTGTATTTACTCCTCTCCTGTTCTGTACTATAGTCTGTGAGCAGCCACAAGCACTCTTTATCACCCTGGAACTGTGACTAGGGTCCCTGCTCCCCTGTGACCACAAGCTCTGGTGTGCTAGTGTCCCTCTTTGCCCTGAGACTGAGACCCAGGACTGTGACCCAGATTCAAGTATAGGCAATGCATCAGAGTCCTGCCATTGGTGACAGGAAAGGGACCCCCGTAGTCTCCTTCTGACCAGTTGTCTGATCCCATTACCATCTGTGGCCTGAGAGTTCCAGAAACTTCCACTGCTGCCATTGATTCAGTTGCCCCCAAAGCCTACTGCTAGTTTGCTAGGGCATGGCCTATATTGGACTGAATTCCACTCTCACTGTGATGCAAAAGACTTTTCCTGCCAACCTTCTAAGTTGTCTTGGATTGGAAAATTATTTCACTCCATCGTTTTTTGATTTTTGCTGCTATAGAATTTGTTTTGAGGCATTATTTAAAGGTGTTAAAGGGATTTAGTGGAGGGCTCAAGTGAGTTTTTGCCTTTTTTCTACCATCTTGACTTCCCCTTTCAATAATTTTTTTATTAATGAGTAGTATTTGTTTATTATTTATGTCAAACTAAGTATTTAAAATCACTAGCCATAATTAGTCTTTAGCAAAGAGATATATTTCCCTTATATAGACTCTGGAATTCTTTCTGTTGTCTACACTCATTGACCTTCAGTATTATCCAGTAACTAAATTTAAATCTTAAATGTAAAACAGTGTGTTTACAGCCATACACACACACACACACACACACAATTTATGCTAATTTTCAGTATAATTACACAATTTAGAACTACTTACTTTTAGAGCCATTAGGACAACCAGTATCTAAAGAAAGTGCAAAATCTTCAAGTCAGAAGAGATCACAGATCTGAACAGGAATCTCTTTTTTAACATGCCATACAATTGGTTATATGCCCTAATTCTAAGAATGTCAAAGTTTGGGAATTGTCCACCTCCTGGCACTGCTTATTCCTCTTTCAGAACTTAAGCCTCATTTAAGGGAACTTCTTCCTTCTATCTAGCTGAAATCTACCTTGCTGCAACTTCTAACAATTCCTCCTGGATCTGCCTTCAAGAACCAAGCAAACCAAGTCTAATCCTTTTTCATATGACAGTCCTTCAAATCACCTGAAAGAAATAATTTCTTCACTAAATCTCCTGTAGGAATCAGTATAAGGAATGTGTGTCACTCTACAGTTTGTAAACACCTTTAAGCTGGCAATTCTTTCTCAGGTTAGAGGGATTTACTTGGGTTCTGTGGTAGTCATTGGGGAAATCTTGTTTCTCAGTTCCTCTACTGATGTACACAGCACAATCCAAATAAATGGACATGACTCTGATCTGTACCATATTTTACTGAACTTCTTGCCTTTTAAAAGAGATCATAAGTACAGAGAATATAGAATAAAATTCTATGAGTCAGATGAGGATTTTGATTTTCCTTATCTGTAAAATAAGGAGGCTTGACTAAAATATTTTAAGGACCCACTGGCCCTAAATCCTATGAATGGGTACCAAACATAACAAGTGTGATTGGGAACAGCTGGTCCATCTTATTCTCTCACTTTCTAGGCTCACCAATATTCTAGTACGGTGTAGTAAAACTTAAATAGAGATGAGGTTCACTGATGTATTCATAAGGATCTCCATGGGCCATATATTGATGTAGATTTAAAATATAATGTTATCTATGTTTTATTGTATTTTTGTTGTATTAACTATTTCCCATATTCATTTCAATAGAGGTCAGGTCACATGAAGGAATGCTCGATACCTCTGTTCTTATTCTGGAATATACTAAAAATTGCAAAATTCTTTCTTCATTTAGCCCTTGTTCTTTATTTCCCTCCCTCAAATTTTGATCTTTGAAAATCATAGAATTTGCCAATTTGATGTTAATGGTGATGATTTATTACATAGAAAACACAAATAGTTATAAAAAAGAAACAAAGCTTCCAATAACAGAATGCAATAACTTCATAGTTCAATCTTATTTTTGCTTTTTTTCCCATTTCATTTTTTCAGATGGACAAGAGTTTGAGACTCAAAATCTGGGAGGAAATAATCCTTAACACTATGGCTGAAGAATAGGAAGAAACTGTTTTTTGCACTTTACTTGTGATTGCCAAACAACGTCACTATTCATCTCGCTCTAATCTTGGCTAATTTATGGTTCTGGCCACATCCCAACTCTTCTGGTTAATTCTAGGATGCCCCTGGACCAGTCAGCATTTTATGCCATATTCTTGTCTCTGCTTTCTTTTGCTTAAAACTAAAAGCAGAGAGGGAAAATCTACTTACTCCATTCCTAACCACATAGCAAGACAGCATGGAATCCTTGAGTGAGTGCTACTTCCTTCTGTCACTCTCTGTTTATCCAAAGGTCCTAGAAATCAAGTGACTCTGGGTCACTGAACACATTCTAATTCACCATGTCTCTTTGACTTTTAGTCCTCTAAATTCTCTATGATCACTTGGCAGGTATTAGCTAGTTTTCAACCGTTAGCTAAAATTTAGGGATACAACTCTTAAGGCTATCATTAATTAGGCCTAAACAAATGTTTTATTTTAATACTCAATCTCTTTGAGGCCAGAAACTATTCTTCATACATTGTGTTTCCCCCAATTGTTAGAACTCCTCCATCCTTGAAAGCATCATCCTTTATATTGCTGTTTATCTATGATGACTGCGCGAATACTGGAAATCAGTTTTTCTAATTTCAGATTAACCCTCACTAGTGCACAAAAATAATTTTATCTATATCTGATTCCCTATTACACTTCCCATAGTGGGTCTTCTAAATTTTTCTGAAGCCCCCAATTCTACCCTATTTCCTTCTTTTGGTTTTTTTTGTTTGTTTTTAACAAAGTCCTAACAGTCTGACAATTGATCAAATGTCAATTTTTTTTTCATTCAGAATTATACTTAGCTTTGCTGGATATGATATTTTTGGCTGCAACCCCAGTTCTTTTGCTCTTCAATATAAAGTATTCCAAGACTGCGATCTTTTAGTGTCACCACTGCTTGGTCTTGTGTAATTCTAATTGTGGTACTGCCATATGCAAATTGGTTTTTTCCTGTTGGTTGTAATATTTTGTCTTTGATCTGGGGATTTTGAAATTTGACTATAATATTCCTGTGTTTTCCTTGTAGGATCTCTTTCAGGTGGTGATCAGTGGATTTTTTCTATTTCTACTTTCCCCTCCTGTTCGAATGCTTTAAGACAATTTTCTTTAATTATTTCTTATATTATTGAATCAAGATTCTTGTTTTGATCAGAACTTTCAGGTAGTCCAATTATTCTTTTTCTCTTTTAAATCTGTTCTCTAGATCCATTGTTTTTCTTATGAGATGTTTCACATTCTCTTCTATTTTTTCATTCTTCATATATTTTTTATTTTATTTCTTCATCTCATAACTTCACTGGCTTCCCCTAGCCCAATTCTGATTTTCAAGGAGTCATTTTCTTCCTTAAAATTCTGGATCTCCTTTTCTAACTGGTTGCCTTTTCATAATCTTCTTGTTTTTCTTCTATTATTCTTATTTTTCTCTTTAGTTTTTCCTCAGTCTCTCATTTGATTTCAAAAAATTTCTTTTTTAAGTTCTTCAATGAATTCTTTTCAGGCAGATGACCATTTGATGTTACTTTTTGGGGTAGAAGAGGGTTTCTTTGCTTCAATATCCTCTTCCAAAGATGCACTCTGAACTTTTCTATTCTCATAGTAGCTCTCTGTGGTTGGATTTTTTTTCTCCTTTGTGCATTTTTTTTTGGTAATAATTTAGTTTTTATAATGGCCTCTAGCCTTGGGGTATGGCAGAATGTACCTCTGATCCTCTTCATCCTGATGCTTCTGAACTCACCAGGCTTGTGCTGGTGCCTTCTCACCCAGGCTGCTCTGTACAGCACAGCTGGGTCTGATGTTCCTTGTTAGCAGAGGTTCCCTAGATCTTTCCCAGGTCAGATGCCCAACTCCCCTCACTGTCCCATGGGGCAAAAGTTCCTGTGGCTGGGGCTGAGGCAGCCTCCCTACCCAGCTGACCCCAGGGTTTACAGCTTGTTGTTAAGGTAGCTTGCAGCTTGTGGTTGAAGTGAACCCTAGCCTGAAGGAAATCTCAACCTGGGACTTTTCTTCATATCTTCTCCAACTGCACAGTGAAGACCCCTGTTCTGCCCCAATTCTTATTTTTTAACAGCTCTATGATTGCCCAGAGGCACTATTTTATCTCTTTTGTGGAGGAATCTGGCCTACTCCACCATAATCATAAAAAAAAAAAGATGAAGCAAAAAAAAAAAAAACACAATCTAAATTTCCAACAATCAGGGGTATGCTGGTAAATATTTAAGAACCAGTTCTCTGAAAAGGTAAAATACACTCCATCATTTTGGTATGTTTAAACAATGACCAAAACAATAAATCAATCCCTATGTGTAGGATACACCAATTTCTGAAGTGTAAATACTCAGACTGAAAATTTAGCAATCAACTTTCACAAACCTGTTTGAGTTGACACCAGCATGCCATAGCACAATGAATAATTTAATCTTATTATATTAGTATCACAAAATACCATAATTTAATTAAGACTGACATGCTGTTTGTCCTTCATTTTTGAAAAAGACAAATGATATCATGGAGTGATGTCCTTACTTGTGCATGAATTGGGTTTAAGTAAGGCAGAGTGGCACAAAGTCATCTGCCTCATTTTCTCTTCCTGAATATTTGAAGTCCTGTGGCAAGACAAAAATCAAGATGACTGGCAATCATCTGAGATGTAGTGGATGACATTGGTGTCTTTGATGTCTGACC
This sequence comes from Phascolarctos cinereus, assembly GCF_003287225.1. Taxonomy (NCBI): domain Eukaryota; kingdom Metazoa; phylum Chordata; class Mammalia; order Diprotodontia; family Phascolarctidae; genus Phascolarctos; species Phascolarctos cinereus. The sequence goes on along the minus strand of NW_027556402.1, from coordinate 62,704,352 downwards.
AAGCTCTAAATGCTCTATGGCAACTGCTTTAGCTGCCTTTGTGGCTATTGGAACAAACTGTTCTCATCCACCCATTGCGCCAGGAAAAGTCTTCACATGTTTGGGGTAGACATTTCCCTAAGTCATCAACAGGTTTCAGACCTGTCTGTTACCCTCAACCTGGTTTAGCCCATCTGCCCAGAGGGTCTACCCAGCTGTGGCCACTGTGCATGGTATAGCTTCTTAGAGTCACAGGTGACAGTTGAGTGAATCAGGTGGACACCAAGGGCAGCTCAGCAAGCCCTCACACCAGAGGAACTAGTCTTCCAGGTCACCCAATATACCCCAAGACTGACAGGAATGTATTATAATGCAAAGGAATGAAGATATACAATTATTAAATAGTGTGAAGTTTATAAAATAGACACCAGAACAATAAATAAGAACTAAATATAGTCATAGAGGAATAAAAAAACATGGAAATAAATGGATAAAAATTGTAATGAAGATTCAGAAATGATGATTTTTTATCTACTTTATGCATTGAAATTAATTTGTGTAAATCATTAAGCAAGTTTAGCTAGTAGTTTTGATGTTCAATGTTAGGCTTTTAAGAAAACATTTATTTATTTGTGCATGTATTTATTTAAGAGAGATAGTTGAAGATATAAAATCTATCAAGCTAGCCTCAAGCATTAAATTATTTCCTAGGTATAAAGTACCATAGTACCTATGGAAATTTCAATCAATAACTCTTCTAGGTCATTAAGCAGACATTTAGTGTTATTGGAGAAATGAATGGTATACTAAAGAATATGTCTAGAAAACAAGTGGGTTATGGGTTGTTGCATTGTTCCATTAGTAAATAAACAGTTCAAAATGAGCTCAATTTTTTCCATAAATGGCCCAAAAGGTCAACTATGGCAGGTTATTACTTCAATGGAGCATGATGACTTTGAAGATTTATCATGTCAATTTAGTCCATGCAAAGCCAGCTAACTAAACATTAACATTTTGTCCACAGTCAGAGAAGTAGGCTTAGCATATAATTTTCGTTTATCCCAGTGATGACCCTATATTCCCTAACACTGGGTAGATGTATTTTTCTCTACAATGAAATATAGTATAAATAGAAGAAAGATAATGTGCTCTTCGGCAAAGTAAATAGAAGCAGAAGGGTGCATAGGGAGGAAGATAATAGTTTCACTTTCATTCTGTCCCCTGGTCTGAGCACATTTGAAATGTTCCATTCTGTTTTCTTGTTTGTTATTGTATCCAGGAAGGATGAACTAGAGTATATTCAAAGAAGCACAAGCAGGATGATAAAGGAACAGAAAGCTATTTTACATAGGCATAAGTTGAAGGAAGCATATAGGGGACTATGTAGTGGGAGCAAGTGTTTTGGGGCATGATATACTGAAAAACATAATAGATTGTATTATTATGGCATCTTAAGTTTTGAAAATTGTTTTTCTCACAGTGCTGTTAATTTGGTAGCACTGGTATTGATAATCTTACGTTATGAATGAGGACAATAAGGCTCCTGGTTGTTAAGTGACTTGGCCATTATCACACAGGTTGTGTCTGTGGTGGGATTCAAATCCAGGACTCCCAATTTTGAGGCTAGCACTTTTTCAACTATTCCAAATTACCTCTTAAGAAGACTGATTATCGGGAGCTAAGATGGCAGAGTAAAAGCAGTGAGTTCCTTGAGCTTTCCTTCAAACCCCTCCAAATACCTGTAAAAATGGCTCTAAACAAATTCTAAAGCAGCAGAACCCACAAAAAGACAGAGTGAAACAAATTTCAAGCCCAAGACAACCTGGTTGGCTGATTAGAACAATATATTACGCCAGATGGGGAGAGGAATGCAGTTTGGCATGGGCATGCAAGCAAAACAGGCTTCAGTGAAGCTGGAGCAGGCTTCAGAGGACTGAATCACTTGTGGCTGTGGCAGTTTCCAGAATTCTCAAACCATCAATGCCAAAGACAACTTAGAAGGTCAGTAGGAAAGGTCTATTGACCATGGTGAGAGAGTGTGGTCCTAGACCTAGTCCCTGAGCATAGCCCCAGGGTGGCGACTGCTTCCAGAGCTTCCAGCCCACAGACTGAGGGGGAATTGAGTGGCTGATCAGAGGGGGATTGCAAGGATCTCTTTCCTGGTGCTGAGGTAGGATTCTCTGGCTTTGCCCATGTTTGGATGTGGGTCACAGTTCTGGGTGGCAGTTCTGGGGCAAGGAGGAGTGCTGGCATGGTAGAGCTTATAGTGGTGGTAGAGAGCAAATCCTCCTCACACTTTGAAGGCAGAAAACAGTGCTTGTGGTCACTCACAGACCAGAGCACAGGCCAGAAAAAGAGTAAACAGCTCACCCAAATCATACCACCTTGGAAGAACTGAAAATTTACAAGTCCCTAGAAGTATCTCTGAAAACAGCTGCACAAAACCCCTAAAGCTTGGGACAGTACATTTTCCACACTAGAAGCAGACCCCTGCCTTAACAAAGCGTTTATAACTCAAGTAATTGGCTAGGAACATGAGCAAACTTCAAAAAAATAGTGGGAAGAGAAAGGGAGAGGTAGAACAGGGTAAATTATCTCACATAAAATAGGAGAGAAAAGGTTTTTACAGTGGAGGGGAAACGGGGGAAGGTGAGAGAGAATGAATGAATTTTATTCTCATCAGATTTGGCTTAAGAAGGGAATAACATACACACTCAGGTGGGTTTGAAAATCTATCTTATCCTACAGAAAAATAGGGGGTGAAGGGGACAAGAGAACAGGAGGATGATAGAGGGGAAGGCAGATTGAGAGAGAGGGTAATCTGAACCAAACACTTCTAAGGAAGGACAGGGTCAAAAGAGAGAGAATAGAATAAATGGGGGGCGGGATAGGATTAAGGGAAATATACTTAGTTTTTCACAATATGACTACTTGGAAGTGTTTTGTATGACTACACATGTATAACCTGTATCGAGTTGTTTGCCTTCTCAGTGAGGGTGGGTGGGGAAGGAGGAAGGGAGAAAAATTGGAACCCAAAGTTTTAAAAACAAATATTTGAAAAAAATTGTTTTTGCATGCAATTGGGAAATAAGATATACAGGAAATGGGGTATAGAAATCTATCCTGCCCTATAGGAAAATTGAAGGGGAAGGAAATAAGAGAAGGGGGAAAGAGACAGAAGGGAGGTCAGATTAGGGGAGGGGTATTAAGAATGCATGCTGTCTTGGGGTGGGGGGATGAAGGAGATGGAAAGAAAATTTGGAACTCAAAATCTTGTGGAAGTGGAACTCAAAATCTTGTGGAAGTGATTGTTGAAAACTAAAAATAAATAAGTTAATTAAAAAAAAAAGAAAACTGATTATCCTTGTTCACCTTGTTTCCAGAGGTTAGAACTAATAGCAGTACTTTTTCTTTGAATTAGATTTGAAGTTTGTATAAGGCAAAATTTCCTAATAATTAGAGGTATTTCAAAATAGAATGTTTTGCTTTGGGAGGTAGGTTTTGCTTTTGGGAGTAGTTTTGCTTTGGAGGTCTTTAAGAAAAGATCAGAGTTACTTGTCAGGAATTTTATGGAGGAATTGTTGTTCAGGTATGTGTTGAGCCAGATGACCTCTGAGATCCTTTCCAAGTACAATTCTGTGATATTTACATCTGATGTTTCAGTCTGGTTAGATGTATTGTGTTATTCTCACCAGCTCTTATTGTACCAAACAGGTAGGTTGATTCAGTGTGTATTGCTAAAACCCAGAAAATATCCTTAGACTCTGTTAGGATAAATAAAATTATTTAAATTCACACAATTTTGGCAATTTTTCAAGTAGAATGGAAAAAAAATAAGAATTGGAAGGGACCTCAAAGGTGCTAGTTCAAAAACTTGGCTGAGTGATATATTCAGTCAACTTACTGTTACATGTTTTCATTTCACAATCATCAGAAAAATAAAGACTATAAAAATGAAAACTGGGGGAAATGTTCCACATTATTCTTGAGCAAGCATTTTTAATAACTATGTAGAACAGGAGATATATTTAAGTACATTTAGCCTTGCCAAGGGGCTCATTGATCAGGCTTGGTGCCCTTCCCTATAGACTTGGAAAGCCTGAAAGGAATTATGGTGCAAATATTCCATTGAATAGGAGAGATAATAAGAGAGATACAATCCAGATGTCAATAATTAATTTAAAAATGGAATCCTGGCTCTACACAAAGTAAACCTTTACTTTGAAGTCTACCTACTGTACCTTGTATGTATGTTAGAAGTAAGCCAGATTAGCCAAATAAGTACATTGTTTTTGAGAATTTGTGCTTTCTAGAAACCTGTTGTCTCTACTTAATTCTCTTTTGGTATCAGAGTTCATAACCTTCTTTTCTTTTCTTTTTTTCTATTTAAAACCCAGCCTTCACTGATGTACTCCTTCACTGTGCCAATGTGATGCAAAGGCAATCTTGCATTTCTGAAGCTTGTGCTCATATGAAACCAGAAAAGGCTGTAAGGATGGACCCAGAAATTTCAAATGTGTTCCTCACCCAAGGGGCAGTTGAAGCTAAGTTCAGAGATTGTCTTAACCAGAGGGATGGCTTCCAAGTAATGATTGGGGCTGAGGAGGAAGGGCTGCTCATGAAAATGGTGAAGTAAGGCAGGAGGAGGCCACAATGGGGTATCGATAATAATGAAATTACAGATCCTTGAAGTTGAAGTATTGACATAAGTTAAAATCAAGATATGTTGCTTTCCCCTTTTTTGAATTAAAGAAAGTTAATATGTTATTAGCTGCTTATCTTGATGTGAAAGATGGCACAATGAAATGGTACAGATAAAATGATGATTTCATCTTTTGTATCAGAAATTTAAACTCATTTGCTGGAGAAAAAATAAGAAAGAAAATCATTAAGACATCTCATGGTTATTTTAGCTAAAGGACTTTTAAAAATGAAAGGAGCCTGAACATGGTGAGGGAAAATCATTCTCCTCCCCAACCCCCTGATGTTGAAGTGCTTGCAGACCTAAGCTGAATCATCCTCACAGTTATCCTTCATTGATCTGTATTTGGGGAATATGATTTTGGTTATCAAAGATTCCTCAGCAAATGCACATTTAAAAGTGAGCTTCTAAATGCTTTATTGAAGAAAAGGACGCTTTGGTTTGGAGAAGTCTGTATTGGGAGGGTTGTAATGTGATGTGCATCTCTACTAGATAAGTTGCCCAAACATTTCAATGGACATTTTTCAAAAGAATTGCCAAATATTAGGACAATTTGAAGACATAATCCAAATCACTAAAAATGAGAGAAATACAAATTAATATAATCCTGAGGTTTTGCCTCAAGCCTTGCAAGTTGTGGAAACTCAACTGAGTGATTTAAAAATAAAACTCTGAACTAGTTAAAAACAATTTGACCCCCACCCCACTCCCCAGGATCTATCTATGTTGATGTTAATCAACCCAGAGTTGAGGCTTTATTCCCACCCCTAGAAGCCTTTTGCTAGATGGCACAGTTAAAGTTAAATTCCCTAAATTCTTGTCTCTCATTCTTCACTCCTTATTAGGCAGTTTAGGAAATACCCTCCTTTCATTGCTCTCAACTATCTTTGTATGTAGAGTCAGGCAACTCTTGTTCTAAAACTTCATATAAGTTTAAGCTCTGAGGGTCTTGAACTGAAGTTTGAAAGCTGTTGCCTAGCTCTACATCTGGATGCCACTGTACTGTGTGCTTCCCTCACACAAGAGTAATTAAACCCCACACTGAGACTGTTCATGGTTGGCATCTATTTTCCTCCACCCCTCTTGCTTCTGAAAAGAGACCCTGAGTAGTCATCTCCCCAGTGTACCCCAGTGCTGGCATGTAGTCCAAAGGAACCTGGTCTCCCACAGTTACTTTTTCTTTGGGGGGGCAGCACCAGACAATTTGAAGTAACCCCAGATAGCTTTTCTGAAGATGATTATAAGGAACTGAAAAGGCAATGAAGGAAATATTAAGAAAAGGAAGGAAACAATATCCACTTTGTGTCTGTTACTTTGCCTGGTTTCCAGTCTACTGAACAAAATGCCCCTCCAAGGGTAAGCTCATCACTTCTAAACTCACCACCATGTCCTTAACTGGGGCCTTGATGGAAACCTCCTCCCTCAGCTTCCTCTCCCCTCTGTTTGGAGAGCTTGAGGGTGGAGTACCAAAATCCTCTCAATGCCTTTCTTTAGAGAAGGCAGAAACTGGATTCTCTCTCCACTTTGCATCTGCTCCTCTTCCTGGTTTCAACTCCACGTATTGGTGCTTGTGTAGCTCAGTAAAACTATAAAGTATGCCATGCAGGGTTACCCAAGACAAACAGGTCACAGTAGAGAGTTCTGACAAAAGATAATCCACTGGAGAAGTGAAAAGCAAACCACTCCAGGATCTTTGCCAAGAAAACCCCATAGACTAGAAGGGCCTGGCATGCTACGGTCCACAAGGTCATTAAAAGTAGGACACGACTGGACAACTGAATAACAATGTGTCAGATGCTATGCTAGGCAATGGAAATACACACAAAAAAGTCAGTTCCTACCCATAAAAGATCTTGTATTTGAAGACAGCACATAAAAGATAGCCGAAGGGGTAGGGAGAGTCATGTAGCGCAAGAGTCATGTTCAAAAATAGATACACCTGGAGCTGGTTTTTTAAGCTTTAATTCAGATGTACAGATTCTGTAATTGAGTTGGTTCTCAAGAATGGAACAGCCACCAACTGTAGGTGACTGGGTGAAGCTGTAGGAGGCATGAGCTACTAGTCTGTTGAAGAAGGGTAGTAGAAGAACCACAATGGGGAATAGTGACAGGAAAGAACTCTGCTGAAAGCTTCTGAAAACCTGAGATGCATGAATAATGACACTCTGTAGACAACATAAGGAACTATGGAGGACTAATCCCAGAATGCCCTCTCCTGGAGCACTATTATACCCACATTTCCAGAGAATAAGTGGGTTACAGATGTTTGTAATCCTCAATAATGTGTAGCCACAAGTTACCAAGCAGCAGCCTGTTGTCCATGTGAAAGGTCAGAAACTTTTAACTGCTTCCATGTTAACTTCTGCTCCTCCTCAAGGGCAAAAGCAGATGTGGAGGGAAACAGCTGTTTCCACTTATCTAAGCTGTGCACCCTAGTCTGGCTGGTCAAATCACTGACATGTGCTAAAGATTGACAATTCTGAACTTCTGCACGAGCTTGAGTCTCTTTTTCTAAGTCTGATGAGTCTGTCACAAGAGCCTAACAAGTTAAGAAGGAGATTAGTGAAAACAATTAGTGTAATGGCATTCCAATTATTAAAAAGAAAATTTTAAAAACAGAATTGCCTGCCTCATTCTAGAAGGAGCATAAACCTAAAAAAAAATGAAAAATAATGGCAAAATAGAATGTTAAAACAGGAAATGTTTACCTTGATATAACTAATAAACATCCAATTCAGCAACTGGTAATTTTAGATGACTGACTGATTTGAAAAGAAAGAAAACAAAGGGGAAAGAAAAAAAAAACAAATTAAAATTAAGTTAGTAAAATAAATTCTTCTTTTATAGACCCAGCGGTAAAATTATTTTAGCACAGAAAAAGCATCTTTTTCTTTAATATTTTATACTTTATTGCGGAAAAGCTTAGCACTATAAGTATGACAGAATTAATAGCTGTGCAGAAGCCATAATTTATGTCATAATTCTTGCCTTAATAACATATTTCTTAAAATGTAAAAAGAAAAAAATGTGTTTCCCTAAAGAATCATCTTTGAATATGTGCACTTGTAAAGAAATTTGGTCACTATCCCTTGAGAGGGTTGTCAATGATGAAAAATTCCCAGATGTAGTGGGTAGGAACAAAGATCCAGAGAAGTGATGCATTTCCAAAACAAACTTAGTCCCTTTCTTGTGAAAAGTCTCTGACCCACAGATTAGAGTAGAGCTGGAAATGCCCCAAAATGTACATAGGCATGCTACAGGAAGCAACTTTATGCATTCTTTTTGATATGTTTCCCATTAGGTAGTAAAAGCTGGTAGAGAGGCTCAAGGGTTGAAAACAAACTGGGATAAAGTGCTTTTTGATAATAAGGTGTTCTGAATCCCCAGAGTCATGGAACAGGAAGCAGATTTGTATATGAGCTTGCAAGACTGCTAATTCCAAGACAAGGTTCATAGTAAATTTTATCAACTTAACATGTTCTTCATCCATCTGGGAATTCCCTTAAAATCCATTTACCTAGCATGGAGTTCTATTCTTTCTAAACCATTTTTGCTTTATCCTCACTAATCTGAAGGTTTCTTTTTTCTCTTTTTTTTTTCTCTAGGTAGGAAAAAAAACTCTTTGAGATTCATAAAATGCATTTCAAGGTTGGTTAATATTTAGCTAATCGGAATGTCTAGTTTCTGACTTAATTCTGCCCTTTGATGCTAGCTTTTCTTTTTCTTCATATTTTTCAATAAGTTGGCAACTTAAATTCCTAAAGTTGTGAAGATTTCTAGTTCATGCAAGTAATTTGGAATGTCCTTAATGTGAAAAGAAAATATCTTCAAAACATACTTCTGGTGTGTATCCTGAGGGGACTTGACTGTTCTTTAGGGAGATTTGGAATGGTTAGGCAAACAATAAAGCACTTTGAAAATATTCTAATATGGATGTGTGCCTTTGGTTTGAACAAGTCTTCTGAATTTGTTACTGTGGCTTTGGTCACGATACAAAGAAAACATGAGTATGAAAAGACGAGGAGTGGTTCCAATCTTCAACATTAAAATGTAACGTTAATGTATTTAAGAATAACATTAGAATTAGAACATTAGAATAACATTTTCCCCTAATCCTCAGAAACAGACAAGTTCAAATATAAATAAAAAGTTGCAGACACAAGTTTCACAAAACTCAAACTACCATAAATTCAGCCTGAAAATCTAGACTTGTGTACATTTCTTTTATTGGCAGTTATAAAATCACACCAGCAGTTCAATAGTTCGCATTTTTAACATTTATTTTTATTTTTTTTCGTCCATATCTATTGAATTCATCAATGTTAGAAATTCCCAGTGAAGAAATGCCCTCTACTAATGCATGCCAGCTTGTTTCTGCGACTTCTACTCTTCAACAGTTATCTGGGGAAACTGGTAGCTCAAGTCACAGGCCCATCATCACACAGCTAGTAGATATCAAATGTAAAACTTGAATCAAGGTCCTGTTGACTCTATGCATGGTTCTTTAGCCCTGTGCTGCCCTGTTTCTTTCTTCAATTTAATACTTTTTGATTACTCCTTTATAATTAAAAAGTTGTCATAGAAAGAAGCGTCATGGTATAAGAAATAGACAGCTATGCTCAGAATGAGGGCAACTCGGATTCCAGCCTCATCTCTGCCACATACTAGCTCTATGACCTTGAACCAAAAAATTACCTTTCAGTGTTCCAGAAGAGGGATTATCCAAAGCTCTTGGGTGCAAAGGAGGTGTCAACATATGTTAGAGGAAGATTCCTCATCTGGAGGTTCTCTATATTAATAAAATCATAGATCTAGTTCTTATCCCTACAAAAATGCTAAATTACAAGTTATTTATAATTTATTTTTAAAATTCACATATTGACAAACAAAAATAACACATTTGTTTCCTTCCATGCCCCCTTCCACCTTAAGTTTCTTCTGTTTAATCTTTGTGAATTTTTGATGGTATGTTTGTGCATGCGTGCGACTAATTTAGACAGTCAATAATCATTGAATGTAAAAGTTATTTTCAGAATTTTTTAAATACTATGGATATTTTACAAAAATAGTTTCCTTAAATATCATCTTTGTGAGAGAAATCTTGTATCATAAAAGATTCTGGGTAAAAGGGGGGCATTGTTTTGTAATTTTCACATATATTGTCATATTACTTTCCTAAAATATTTCATAGCTCTTCTAGGAATGGGACAGTGTTCCTGTTTCTTCCAAACTCCCATCAATATTGAATTTTTAAAATCATTTTCGGCTGGCTCTGTTAGAGAGAAAAGTGAGTTGTAGTAGAGTATTGAATTTAGAATTGGCAAAAAAAAAAGATTTGAATCCTTCTTTTGCTATTTTCGACCTCTGTGACCTTGGTCAGGCTATATTACTTCTCTGAGCTTCAGTTTTTTCTTTTGTAAAATGTGGTTAATAGTTGAACTCAAAAGACCTTTTCAGGATTTAAATCCTACAACATCTTTGTTGAAAATTCTTGGTGGTTTGAATGTGCTTTTCCATGGTTACTAGATCATTTGTATGACCTTTCCAAATGGCTAATAGCAAACATTTTGTTGCTTCCTTTAGAACTACCTGTTCTCATTTTGATAGATTTAAGGCTAGTTCAATAAAACTACTAAAGAATTAAAAAATAAAAACACCTAGACAAAATGATGGCAGAATTTATTTTGAGAAATAAAACGTTGAGAATTTGAAGGAAAATAATGAAAACAGACATATGAATAGCCTCCAGGAAAAGTAGAAATGAAGAAGGAAGAGCACTTCCACACGTCAAACTATACTATACTATAAAAAGTTTTGATACTTGTTTTAAAATAGAAAAGAGATCAATTGAACAAACTTGGTGAGCAGGAATCCTAAATATTTGATCTCAGCAGCGTAGAGTTGAACCTAGAGTTTAACAAACCTAAGAACATATACTTCTCTGAAAGAACTCTTGATAAATTAAGAACTTCTGAGGAAAATGGAAAATCATTTGGCAAAAAATCCATTTAGACCAGCATCTTACACCATATAATTTTCTACCTATGTGACTTTGGACAAGGTCACAATAATTTTTAGAGATTGCCTTTAAAACAGGATAAGATTACATAATTTAAAAAAGAGGGAATGAGATGGAGGCAGCTTTCATTGTAATAGTAGAGAGAAGGAGTCTCCCCCCGCACCTGAAAATAATAGACGTAATCATAGAAGATAAAATAGAAAATTTATATTGTATGTAATTGAAAAGCTTTTGCATGAACAAAATTGACACAGCTAGGATAAGAATGGAAACTATGGATTGTATCTCTCTCTCTCTGTGTATGTGTGTGTGTGTGTGTGTATCTATATATGTATAGATCAATTTTCTCTAAAACTGGTCTGAAATCTAAAATTTAATATATATGTGGATAATGTATTATACAGAGCATATGTATACATATACTTATATATCACTGTGTTATATGTACACATGTATATATACATACGCACACATGTATGTGAATTCATAATCATACGTGTAAGTATACACAAACATTCTGTATGTGTATGTGTGTGTGTGTGTGTGTGTGTGTGTGTGTGTGTATGTGTTTATGTATATGGAGAGCCATTCCACAATAGACAGGTAATTAAGGGACATGAACAAATAGTTTTCAAAATAATTTCAAACTTTTGACAGCCAGAGTGTAATTATTCTAGATCACTGCTAATAAGATATACGAATTACTGCTAATAAGATAAATGAAAGTGAGGAAAACCTGGAGGTTTCACTTCACACTCAGAAAATTGGCAAAGATGCTAAAGGATAGTAATAGTTATCAAGAGATTATAGACAGACAAATACATGTACTATATTGTTAGTGAAGTTATGTTTTCATTCAAATATTCTGGAAGACAATTTGGAATTATTATTTTTAAGTACCTAAATTTTTTATATATTTTGAGAGATTCCATTACTGTTCACATATCCTAAGAATGTAAATGGCATAAAACCAAACTTATAGATAAGAGAGAGATGGAGAGGGAGAGACAGACAGAAAGATAGAGAGAGGGGCAGCTAGGTAGTGCAGTGGATGAAGCACCAGCCCTGGAATCAGGAGGCACCTGAGTTCAAACCCAGTCCCAGACACTTGACTTTCCTAGCTGGGCAAGTCACTTAACCCCGTTGCCTAGCCCCCCCCCCCAAAAAAAGACAGAGATAGAGAAATGGGGGGGAAGTAAATAAGGCAGGTTTTGTATAATAACAAAGTATGCATATCATCTCTTTTTTTTGTGGTAGTGATGAAATAGAAGAAAAGCTTGTATTCCATCATGAGGAATGATTCATGGACTATATTTTTATCATTAGCATCAATGAATACAAGGAATTTAGAGAAACGTGGAAGGATTTCTCAGAAGCAAACCCTTTACTATGTAAGTGTTAGCATAGGTGACTACTGGTATGTCTCCTAAAATCTGCTATAATCTATTTTTCATTTTTAAAAATTCAGTAATATCATTTTGATAATTGCTATTTTACAGTAAAATTTGAAATCTGACAGCACATGTCTGGCAGCACCATTCTTCTTAGTTAGTTTTGCTATTCTTGCCTGGTTTTTTCCGTTCCATATAAATTTTGTAGATACATAAACATATGTGTGGATGGAATGTCTGCTATCTGAAGATCAGCGTAAGTTAGGAAGGCTTCATCACCAGTTTGATTGCCATGTGTTGAATTTTTTAGTTATAGCAATTTTCAAAGACTATCTACCAAGTCAGTTTCAATCTGCATGATTCGAAGCAGTGCTCACAAAGTCTGTCAATTAATTATCATTTGTTAAGTGCCTTCCTATGTTCCATGACTGAGCTAAATTACAGATCCTTGAAGGATTTTAGTGCATACATTTTGTTTTTACCTTACCTGACACCATGATGCATCCCATTGGTATTTTGACTAGGACATGTGCAGTATTCTGAAGATGAAGTTATTAGAAAATACCCAAAGGATGACAAAGAATAAAAGAGATTATGTAGAGATTAAACTGCAATTTTCAGTGTCAACAGAAATCATAACAAAACTCTCCTCCACTATACAAAGTATTCATCCCATCAAAAAGCAAAGCTCATTTTTCTAAATATTGCTAATATTCCAGTGGCATCAATTTCCTTCCTTTTAACATTTCATAACCATTAAAGAAATCCAATTTTGATGTTTTCAAAGAGAACAGAAATTATCCTCTGATACTTTTGTCAAGAACAATACAAAATAAATCCAATAAAAAAAGAATAATCCTTTGTTGTGAGTGCAAACATATTCACTGAGGTCAAATTAATTGTCCTCATATGGTATTTTTTTTCAAGTACCACGCAATATTCTGAAACTTTTCCTTTGTTTACATCAAGCATGTTAATAGTTCATAGATTTGTAATTTCATTGGTAGGGTTGTCCTGTTTGCCACTTACTAAGACAAATCACAATCCTTCTATACCTTAGGGGATTGTTTTCCTGAGTTTATATGACATTTCCCTTCCCCAAGTAAAATTCCTTGTTATGTTACAAGTGTTGGGACATTATAGAGATACCCCACTGTAATGTGATGGTGGGGGCAAGTAGGACAAAGTTCATTATCCTTTAAACTTTCTTTAGAAAGCAAAGTCATGCTTTTTGCAGAGAACACATATGAGTATAGGGTGGGTTTAAAGCACTTTACCACAGTGTTACTCAATTTCTTTTTCATTTCAGGAAGTAGAGACTTGGGAAGACTTACCTCAGCCAATGGTTATGATAAGACTTAAGTACTAAATTAGGTTTCTGCCCATAAGTTAGGTGACAGCTGAACTGTGAGACTCAATGAAGACAGTTGAGGACAAGGCAGTTCTGAGAATTCAAAGTTCAGCAGTTAATTGAAAACTTCAGAAGAGAAGCCGCTACAAATAAAAAGAGTTATATGAAGAGATTAAAGCACAACCTTGATATTAGCCCATGCCTGTTTACTTTTTCATGCAGCTTAGCTGAGGGAAGAGATTCATAACTGTTGACTCATAGAATTGACTGGGAAAGCTGCCGAGAGCCCTACAGCTACTTGCTGAGAAGGTTGAGAGAACAAGGGAAAATTAAAAAAAAAAAAGCTTTATGGCTATTGGACGAGAATCCTAACTGAGGGGGAGCTATAGTCCTCACTATAAGGAAAGGCTTACTAATCACAGCACCCCTGCCAGATGTGGGACTAAGTTGCAGGTGACTGAATATAGCATCTCACTTGAGAACTATAGCTGAAGTGGGAAGGTGTCTGTAAGAAAGATTAGGAGGAGCTGAAGCTATTCTTCTGTTGAGATGACTCCACCCAGTGGATGGTGGAGAATCCTGAAAGTGCTGTTGAACAGATAGTTGGATGAGAGATGCAAGATGGCAGTACTGAGTAGCAAAGAGCAATCCTTGAAGGGGAACAGGTCTAGCAAACTTCAATATGATGACACCATCAGAAGACATCGATAGACCCACAGTATGGTAGAGAGCAATGCCTGCCAGAGAACGGTGCTTGGTCAGGAACTATTCTAGCAAAAAGCAGTGTGATATCAGTAGAAAACAATGGGATTTGTGCAGTATGGAAGGCCCGACCGAGTTGCCCCTCCTTGCACGTGACCTGGTCTTTTGTGTTTATTACACTTACATCCACTCACACAACTACCTAACCATGTCTCCCCCATTTGCAAATATCTTCTGTGTGGTTCCTATGGTGGTATAATGTTCCCACTTAAATACAAATGTATTTGTGAGAGAGTAAGATAAAGATTTGGGAGGTTAGTGTTCTGTTTTACTCTTTACATTGCTATTTTTTAATAGCTTGCAATTAAGTATGTCCTATGCCTAAGTTGGAAAAGCAAAACACATCAATGGAGGTGTGAGAGGTCCGGTTTGGAAAGGATTCTAACAGAGAAAGTACTTAGAACCTTGGATCCTAATTGTAAGTCTTAAGTACAGAAGTCCTTTGGGCTACAGAATAAATTAATTTTTAAAATCATTTGATTCAACAAACATTTATTAAATACATTTACTATGCTGGCCTGTAAGGATTCAAAGGAAAAAACAAAATGTAATCTATCCTTGCCTTCAAGAAAAGTAGATATACAGTATAGGATTGTTCTTTTTTACTGGATTTATTTTGTATTGTTCCTGAGAAAGTAAGCTGAGGATAATTTCTGTTCTCTTTGAAAACATCAAAATCGGATTTCTTTAATGGTTATGAAATGTGAAAAGGAAGGAAAATGATGCCACTGGAATATTAGCAATATTTAGAAAAATGAGCTTTGTATTTTGATGGGATGAATACTTTATATAGTAGAGGGGAGTTTTGTTATGTGGAGAGATACAACATGTACAAAGACACATACATACAAGAAAATTTGGAAAGTAGAGAGTGCCAACAAGTGGGAGGTTCATAAAAAAAGTTTCCTGTAGAAGATAGCACCCAAGTTAAGCCTTGAAGGGAGACAAGAATTTTGAGAGGCAATGAGATTGAGAAGGCAGGGCATTAAAGAATGAAGTATGGCCTATACAAACTTAGAGGAAGGAAATAGCATGTTGTCTTTTGGTTCCAGCAGTGAGTCCTAATTGTCTAGCACAAAAAGATCAAGAAGAATAGGATAACACAAAGCTTGAAAGGGAGGCTAAGACAATGTATAGGGCCTTACATTTAAGGCTTATGAGGGTATCTTTTATCCAAGATGTAAGAGGAAATGGCTAAAGATTTTTGTGTAGTGGAATAACATGGTCAGACTCCTGTCTTAAAAAGATTATTTTGATGGCTGCATGGAGGATAGATTACAGAAATTAGGAACTGGAGTCAGGGAGATGAATTAGGAGGCTATCATAATAGTCCAGGCTAGAAATAGTGAGGGCATGAGCTCAGGTGGAAGTAGAATTAACACAATTTTGCAACTACTCAAATACAGGGCTGAGATCAGGGAGAGGGGAGAGTGAAGGATGATTTCAATATTTTGCCCCAAGATGATTGGTTGAAGGGGGTACCTTACATAGAAACAGAGAATATTTCAGGGGGTAGATGTGAACAGAGAGTTCAGTATGCACACCATTCTCTTCTTCCACATCAATTACATACCCCTCTCTTCTATATGGGCTGTGGGACTCTACTAGGGTCTGGAATGGAAGTAGAAAACTATGTTGCATGGAAACACTGCATAGAAAACAAACAAAAGAAAACAAAACAAAAAACCCTAAGTATCCCAAGATAGGTCATCAACAGGCTACCTCTGGCCCAAAGCTCTCCTCACCTTGAACATCACTGTTGATTGGAGGCCACACACCCCACCAACCTCAGCAGCCAGCAAGACCCAGACTTCACCTGAGTGAGGAGAATTTCACTAAGTTCACTTCCCGTAAGCACCAGGAGGGAAAGGAGAGGGATTTTTTTTTTTTAAATCAGAGGTATAGCTCCTCTCCTTTTTAATGGAAACCATAGGGAGCCTTGAGTTTTTCCAGCCCAGCTCTCCCCTTCCCCTGTCAAAGCACCAGGAGCAGAAATGTTATAGGATGTGCCTCTCTAGGGGTATGGGTAATCACTGAGCAATAAACCCCATCAGACCTTTGCCATTTCCTTCCCAGGAAATACTGGGACACTTTTCATAGGGGAAGAAGTCATGAATCTTTTTGGACCCCAGGTCATTATTTTGACTTTCAGGTTGGCCTTAGTTAAATGCTCTCTGGCCTACTTCCCTATATGCAGACATACATATGTACATGTATACATATACATACATACATACATACATGATAGAGATCTATTTTTGTTCTTGGAATTCTATTGTTTTAAAAAAAGGGAAAAAATGTACTACTGAGTAACCTTGCATTTTCCAAAGAGATGCTGATAATTGTATGATGGTATTAAATAGAAAAGCACCAAAAAAACCCTTAAGTACTTCCTGTGAATTCAGCCCTCAGTTTTTTCAGTAGTCCCCTGTCTCTGAAGATTTGCAATCATTCTTCAAAACTCCTCTCCACCCCCAATGACCAGGCTCATTCTATGGTGAGTCTGTTTGGGACTGTATAACAATTGGAGGATCTTGGCTAGGGGGTTTCAAACAAAGCTGGTTAAATTCTGGGGATTCTGAACTAAAGTAGGTTTCAGTGGAAGCCCCTAGGATGGGTTAGAATCCCTAGAAGAAAGGAAATGAGCATTTTTAAGCATCTGTTATATGCCAGGCACTATGCTAAGCACTTTAAAAATAGTGTCTCATTTGCTCCTCATAACAACCATGGGAGATAGGTGCTAATATTATTCTTATTTTACAGTTGAGGAAACTGAGACAGAGATTAAAGCGAAATGCCCAATGTCACACTTGAGAACACCCCAGAACAAACCTACTTCCTGAGGCTGCCTGTAGACCTGAAGCTGCACTACTCTGAAGGAGATCAACCTTCAGCTGATCCAATGTCACAGCCCATTAGCAAGGCTGAATATTATACTACTATAAATCAACACAAAGACGTAATAAGTTCAGAGGTTGGTTCGTCACATTAATATGTCCTTAAAGCATACTACCCTATCTAATTTATTTAGATGTGTTGATTGGAGTCCTCATTTAAACCTGATCTTCAGCCCTGGTTTAATCTTTTTTTAAAAAAATTTTATTTTTTAAATTTTTTTTTCCATATGCTTTTGAGTTGAAAATTTTTCTACCTTTTTCTCCCCTCTACCCTCCCCAAGATGGCGCACAATCTGATATAGGCTTTACATTTACATACCCATTAAATATATTTTCACATTATTGAAGTTGTAAGTAAAAATTAAAACCAATAGGAGGAACAATCAGAAAGATGAAATAAAACTCAACAGAAGGTAAAATTAAGTGAGAGCTATTCGACTTCCATAGTTCTTTCTTTGGATGTGGACAGCATTTTCCATCCTGAGGCCTCTGGAGATGTCTTAGATCCTTGTAATGCTGAGAAGGGTTCAGTTTAACATTCTTAGTCATTGCATAACATGGCTGCTATTGTGTACAAAGCCCTCTTGGTTCTGCTCACTTCACTCAGCATCAGACCATATAAGTCTTCCCAGGTTTTTCTGAAGTCAGCATGTTCATCATTTCTTATAGCACAATAGTATTCCATTACGTTCATATACCACAACTTGCTCAGCCATTCCCCAATTGATGGGCATCCTCTCAATTTCCAATTCTTTGCCACCACAAAAAGAGCTGCTATGTATATTTTTGTACATGTGGGTCCTTTTCCCATTTGTTTGATCTCTTTGGGATATAGCCCTAGAAGTGCTATTGCTGGATCAAAGGGTATGCACGTTTTTGTAGCCCTTTGGGCATAGTTCCAAATTGTTCTCCAAAATGGTTGGATCATTTCACAACTCCACCAACAACGTATTAGTGTTCTAATTTTCCCACATCCTCTCCCACATTTATCATTTTCCTGTTTTGTCATGTTGGCCAATCTGATAGGTGTGATGTGGTACCTCAGAGTTGTTTTGCTTTTCATTTCTCTAATCAATAACGATTTAGAACATTTTTTTCATATGACTATAGATGGCTTTAATTTCTTCATCTGAGAACTGTCTGTTCATATCCTTTGACCATTTATCAATTGGGGAAAGCCCTGGCTTAATCTTAAGCAACTTGTCTTACAGCACTTTGGATGAGTTTAGAGTTGGAATTTAGAGCAGTAGCAGTTTTCCTATGAAAAAGAAGCAACTTGATGTCTCAGATGGAAGAGAGCTAGAGCCAGAATCAGAAATAAAGTTTTGCCTGAGATATTAGTTAGAGGACCCTGGAGAAGACACTTAACGGTTTTTGCCTGTGTTTCCTCCTCAATAAAATGGGGATTAGAATTGCATCTACCTTCCAGAGTTGTTGTGAAGTGAGATAATATTTGTCAGAGTTTTTCAAACTTCAAAGCACTATGTAAATTCTGGCTATCATCATCAGCATCATCATCATTATAATCATCATCATCATCATCATCTTCATTGAAAGAGTCTAGCATAAAAGACTTAAGAGTCAGACAGAAAGTTCATGTGTTTAAGACTCTTCTTCTTAATAATAATAATAATAATAATAATAATAATAATAATAATAATAATAATTAACATTTCCATTAGTGTTGACTATGTCCTAGGTACTGTACTAAGCACTTTGTAATTATTGCCTTCTTTCATCCCCCCAACAACCCTGGGAGGTAGGTGCTATTATTAGCCCTATTTTACAGATGAGGAAACTAAAGCAAACAATGGTTAAGTGACTTGCCCAGAATCATGCAGCTAGTAAGTGTCTGAGAACAGATTTGAACTCAGGTCTTCTTGGCTCCAGGTACAGCACTCTATCTCCTGTGCCACCGCATCTTTGAATGTTCATTGATGAACTCAGAATGGTCATTAGCTTTTTCTTTTAAGTCATGGGAAGCCCCAAATGAATTTTCAAGCAACTAAATCATCATAGACTGAGAGCTGTAAAAGAACTACAAAAAATTCATCCAACTCCTTCATTTTACTGATGTGGAAACTGAGGTCCAAAGAGTTCTACATCATGAGAAGAAGGATTAGGATTTAAATACTCATTCTGCTGTACCAGGTTACATTTTGTGTAGTCAACATATATCATTTTAGGGCAGGAAAGTATGGAAGGAAAACTGGCGTTTCCAATATCTGCCTTAGTTTTCACCAGAATGCACATATTCTGTGTTCCCCTAATTGCAGCCTGGATGAGAAGTGAGGATCCAATAAAGTGTTTCATCTCAACTTCCCTTGTGGTTTATTTGTTTGTCGTTTATGCACAAGGAAATGTGAGAGTAGGAACAATGACTCCTAAGGTACTCTTTTGCCAATGAATTAAAAGAAGATTTAATGAAATCCTAGCTACCATTTATCTACCTGTCATGTTAAACCACTGTGATATTTTTTCTTGATGATTACAAAACTGAGAATTATGGACTATGGTATTTGGCTTGGTCATTTTTAAACCAAAAAAGTGGCCCAGTAGCTTATTTCATGGATGAAGCACTTAAAAGTAATAGACTAGAATCTTAGTTACCAGAAAGCTGTCCATTGCAGGGTGGGTAACCAAGGACATCAAGAGAGTTTTTGAAGTTGTATTTAGTCAAGGAAGCTTTATCAACAATAGGAATTTTATGTCAGTACAATATCAGGTTTTGGGGAGGTCAGGGAACATTTTTCCCAGTCATCAACTCCTCCAAAATTTCCTTCAGACAGAAACTCATCATCTCCACATCTTCCTCAGGCTATTTTCCCATGTTATCAATTGTTTCCTCTGAGTTGTATTTCCTCTCTATGCCTTTCTCTAGAATTATAAAGGCTGAACATAGGAAGGGACCTTGGAAATATCTAACTCAATCCTTTTGTTTTACCAGGGAAAGGAAGTGACTTCCCACACAGGGAATACAATGATGATCAAGACTGACCCATCTTCTTGTTTCCCTTCCATCGGTGCCCTCTCCCCATTATACCATGTAGTATACCTGCCTTTATTTTGTTTTCATCTATGATACATTATTTCCTCTGAAGTCATTCTCTCCAATTTTAAATGGCTTTTCAGGTTAATATATTAAATATTGTTGCGACACAGTAGATCTTCTTTTACCAATCAGAAGTTCCTTGTCATTTTGAGATTAAATATTTGCAGACTACTGTACAAACAACAGCTCATTCGACCTTTACGTACATAGCTCTGTGATGCAGGTGCTATGATCACCCCCATTTTATGCATAAAGAAACTGTGGCTCAGGGAAGTTAGCTGACATTTTCCAGAATCACACGGTTGCTAAATATCTGGCTTCCAGAATTAGTGGGTCCAAAAAATCCAGCTCATTGTGGCCAGGGAACAAACCTCTCCTAACTTCACTCAGCTGATCTTTGAACAAAACACATGTGGTCCATCACAGGGCTTTCTTGGTAAGTCCTACCTTTGCTTGTATTTCAGTGGCATAAACTTTAAGAATTTGTATTTACTCTTCAAATCACACTCATGGATCTAAGAATTATTTTTTTTTTCTAAATTATCCTCTCTTATGGGATCATTATTGTAATCTGTTATCAATTTCAAGAAAGATTTTCTATTTCTTTTTGACATTCTCACATTTTAAATGGCATTATAGTTATACTCACATGTTTGGAGTAGACATCCACCTAACTCACCATCTGGTTTGAGGCCTGTCCATTAACCTCAACCTGGTTTATCCTGTCACTAATCATCCTGACTTTTGTCTTGCCACCGGACTCAGATGATTCTGGAAGAGAGGGTGAGGCTGATGACTGAGAAACTGCCTCACTTAAATCCAATTCACATACAAGTCAAGACATCACCCTGTGATGTCATAGGTCCTCTTTGAAAAGGAAGGACAAATAACAACATCTGTATTCAAAACTTATTCCTCTGGCTTGGCTGTAAGTTTCTTTGAGGGCTCCTAAACACTTTATTTCTTTCTGTGTCTTCCACTGCTCTTAACACAGTATCTTGTATTGTTGTTAGTTTGTTCATTTGCTTTCACTGGTGTAGGTCTATCCTCATGAGGAAACTCCCTCTGCAAAGAAAACCAATAAATACTCTAATGTGTGGCTTTAGAGAGTTGTCCAAGGGAATTAAGTTAAATCACTTGCATCCCATGTCCATTTCAAGAAGGACAAGAGTGTGAACTTTAGTACATCTCTGTAGCAGGGAAGTTGGTTATGTGCTCCACTAGCTAGTTGATAAAGCAAAAATGCCATTAAAATTTTACAAGCTATCATTCAGGTCACGTCACTAACAAGATAGAGGATAATTCATTTATCCCTATCTTCAATAACTATAAGAAAAGAACCTCCAAAAAAAGGAATTATATGCCAAATTTAAAATAAAGACAGCTGGGGCAAAACACTTTTAGGGCAGACATGAATGAATACTGTATTTTGCTCATTTAAAGATGGTCACTCAGCACTCTTTCCATCACCAACATCCACTTTTCTGGCAGGGGGTCACAAAACAACCAACAGTCTTATGCCAAGGAAGTCTCCAGCACCTAGCACCATGCCTGGCACAAAGTAGATGCTTAATAAATGCTTGTTGACTTGGAAGTTAAATTCAGTGCAAAAGCACACATTCACATGAAATAATTTATGGCAAGGGAGAAGGAATGCTTTCAAAATAAAATTTTAAAGATTAGAAAATATTGCTTTTATTTTAAAACTATATTAAGTAAAATTTTCCCTCACCCCCTAAAAGTCTCACCTATTTATGTGATTTTGAGACCATGTCTGTAAGTTTTTTTTTTCCATAAAGGGAAAAATTGTGAAAGCCAGACACTTAACCATCTACTTCTATTGGAGGGAAGGTGATAGAGAATGTAAACCTTTCAGCCAAGACAGTGGTATATTTGGTCAGAGAGTGGGTTTGTAGAGAGAAGAAAAAGAGGAGAAAAAAATTGAGGATAGAGAAACTGCACAGCATCCTGACCTGTAAATCTTTATAGGGTGGCATTTGGCAATTCATGTATTTCACAATGAGAGAAATAATGTACCCAAAGAGATTTACTTGTGCATCTGGAAATAATTTTCTTCTTTAGGAAGATCATTACATTGAAGGAGCAATTATTTTTTTTTCTCCCGATTGCTTCATCTGATGAAAAACAATCCTTTTTTTTTTTCTGCCCTACCCTCCATTACTCCAACTATAATATAGAACTTTGTACAGTTCACACATACAAGATTCATTAGTATTTAAAACTAGATTTCAACAAAATGGTCATGAGATTAGAATGGTACTGAAGTGAAAAAGTAATATACTTGCTCTCAGAGGATCTGGGTTCAAATCATGACTTACTTGTGTGAATGTAGACAAGTTAAACTCTTTGCCCCTCAGTTTCCTTTTATATAAAATTAATAGAGGTCCCTTTTGCTGCTGCTTCTATGATCTTGTCACTTAATCTTTTTGGACCTCAGTTTCCTTATCTATAAAATGAAGCAAATAGGCTAGATCACATTTCTCTAAATTCTTAATCTCAGATTCTTTGATTTGCTCAATATCTATTCAATAGCTTCCCAGGATTACATAAAAGGAGCCAAAAGTGCATTTTCATTACCAGTCAGTTTTTTAATTCCTTTTAAATTATATTGCTAGTTGTTCAGAATCACTAACATTGAGTTTTAAAGAATTTGAGGGTCAACTACAAAGTGATGTCTCATACAGCTGTAGATGGATTTTTCAGTGATGCTAATGGAAATATGTGATATCTTTTGATCATATCATCCCTCAGTGTTAAGTTTGTAACAAGTCCTCTTCAAGATTTGAACTTCAATAGCTAGTTATGAAAATTTAGTGGTCGTGTTTCAGCAGGCAGGTATGCAGCCTATATATGTCTTTAAATAATTTATAACTATATAGCTACTAGTTAATTAATTTCACATTTTGTGACTCTTTGAATCTTAAGACAAAAGAAAATCTCAATCACAATAAAAACTATTCACCAAGCCACATAGCATGGAGATCACTAGAATGACATTTAAAAAAATATTTTGGTGATATCCTTTGTTCTCATATCCTACATTTTCTCATATCTACATTTTCTAATGTATCTGCCCCATCCTTTCTCCCAGAAAACCATACCTTATGACAAATAATAAAGAAGTGAAAGAAAAAGGTCGGCAAAACTATCTGACATATCAAAAAAGTCTCACATTATATGCAAAGTGAAAGGCACCCGTAATCTCTAACCTCTGCAAAGAGAGGAAATACCATGCCGTGGGGAGTGGCAGAGGAGAGGGAAGCTCTCTCTTATTTCTCACAATTTTGTTTAAATTGTTTTATTATTGTGCTTTCCACTTATATTGTTGTAATCATAGTGCATATCATTTTTCTGGTTTTGCTTCCATGACTTTGCATCAATTCATGTTTCGTTGTATTCATTTTCTTCATTTTTCTTACAAAGCAACAATATACCATTGCGCAATTTACTTAGTTATGTCCCAATCAATGTGCATTCATTTTGTTTCTAGTTGTGTAATATCATAAAAAGAGCTGCTATAATTTTTTTTTCATTGGGTCTTCTTGTTATTGACCTCCTTGGGTTATATGCCTAGTAGTGGAGTCTTGGGTCAAAGAGTTTGGACATTTTATTCATTTAATTCACAAAATTTTAAATTATTTTCCAGAGGGGTTGGACCAATTCATAGTTCCACTTGTAGTTCACTGAGTGACATTTTGAAATAGTCAATGTCTGCTACAAAAATACATAATTTTCACACGGCATTCTTCAGGGTGAGACTAACTCAATTTCTTGCTTTATTATGTTTTGTGTCAATGTCATTTGACTTTGGATAACAGACACTCTTTACCCCCTTGTAAAGATCCTTTAATGTTTCATTGGAATAGTTACAGATCAGTGGTTGGTCTTCTCTGATGCATTGATGGAGAGCATTTCTTTTGCATCTGTATATCATTATGTTATATAATAAAGGGAAACTTCTGGGTGTACATCAGTCAAAGGCACCTTCAAAGCTGAGAACAAGTTATGTATAGAATGCATGGATCTTTCTGATACAGAGATCAAAAGCTGTTACTGTCACATTACTGAGAAAAATGCACACCGGCCATTGTAAGAACTCACTCTTTTTGAAAAGAGGTATAGTGCAACTAAAATTTATCATCCCTGTCCAACTACATGCATAGCTTAATATGGTCATGTTAATGGGGGCAAATATTTTCACAAATTGGTGAGAGATGAATCAGAGTCATTCCTCCTTGTATCCTATGAGGATAATGGCCATGCAGTTTGGTAAACTAACACGTAAGGGGAAAAACTTTATGCTGAAACTTAATAGAAGGGTAGGTAGTGAGTTTCCCATGCACAGAAACGTGAAAGTGTCACAGGAAAATTGCTGCCCCCTTCCCGAAAAACACATGCAAATCTTTGGGAGGAAAATATATTATGAGATAACACAGGATATGTCAGTAGGCATCTTAAACTCAACATGTATAAAACTGACTTCATTAAGCCTCTCCCCTTTTTATAATTTCCCTATTTCTGGGAAGGGCACCACAATCCTCCCAGTTACCCAGGTTTAAAACACACAAGTTATCCCAGATTATTCACTCTTTTACCTCCTATATCCAATCAGTTGTCAAGCCTTGTTCTTTCCACCTTCATACTGTCAAATATACTTCCTTCTCTCCCCTGACAGTGCCACCACCCTAGTACATTTTCTCCCACCTAGACTACTGGAGTAGCCTGTTTATTGATCTTTCTGCCTACTGGTTGTCTCCCTGACTCAAGTCTCTTCATATTCCAGTCCATTTTCTACTTAGTTACCAAAATGATTTTTCTAAAGGATGTCTGACTATATTAGGCCCTCATTCATTCAACTCCAGTACCTTCTTATTGCCTTCAGGATCAACTAGAAAATCTACTTGTTTTTAAAGCCCTTCATAACTGTCCCTTCCTACCTTCCAGTTTTTTCTATCTCTGTAACAAGAATCTCAAAGTCCATTTTCATGAGCCTCTCATTTTTGGAAATTGATTATTCAGTGCTCTTAGACTCCACTAGAGGCAGGATTGGCTAGAACTTGGAAGAAAAGAGATTTTCCCCACGCCAGAAGTCTTGTCTGCTATATTCTCATCTGTATAATTTTTCTGATTTCTATTTGCTATCAGCTTGGATAAATAAGTTTACTAAAAATTCGCTATATGTGGCTTTTGTTCACCTGGCATTTGGACATATAACTTGCGATATACTTTCCCCAGTAATAGATAGTGATGAGAAGTTCATCAGGAAACTAATAATACACACACACACACACACACACACACACACACTTTAGTAGCTTTGATGTTTTATCTAGTGACACTTATCAATTGCTGTTCTTTACACAAGGTATTTCATCTCCTATTCCAGGCATTTTCATTGGCTATCTCTCCTTTTCTTCTCCACCTACTAGTTTCTTTTAAGTCTCAGCTAAAATCATACTTTCTTTTATTTTTTAAAATAATACTTTTTCTCCAATTACATGTTAAAATTTTTGTCATTTAAAAATTTTTTTGAGGTCCAAATACTATCCCTCCCTCTTTCCCTGCCCTCCCCCCCTCCCTGAGATGGTAAGCAATCAGTTATAAGTTACACATGTACAATCATGTAAAATATTACCATATTATTCATTTTGTACACGAAGACTGGAACAAAAAAATAAAAGTGAAAAATAGTAAGCTTCAATCTGTATTCAGACATCAGTTCCTTCTATAGAGACAGATAATGTGTTTCTTCATGAGTCATTTGGGGTTGTCTTGGATGATTGTGTTGTGGAGAATAGCTAAGTCATTCACAATTCTTCATCATATGATATTGCTGTTACTATGTACAATGTTTTCCTGGTCCTGTTCACTTCACTTTGCATTAGTTCATGTAAGTCTTTCTAGTTTTTTTTTTTCTGAAACCATCCTGCTTGTCATTTCTTACGGCATGATAATATTCCATCACAATCATACGCTACAGCTTCTTCAGCCATATCCCAACTGATGGACAATCCCTCAATTTCCATTTCTTAGCCAAGATATTTCTTAACTGCTATAAATAAATCCTATTTTCTATAAGGAGCTTTTCTGGATCTTCCTCAGTTACTATGCTTTCCATCTGTTGATTAGACAATTTATCCTCTGTATAGCTTGTTTCCATGTTGTCTCTCTGAAAAGATTATGAGCTACTTGAGAGTAGGGACTGTCTTTTACCTTTCCAGAGTAAGCATGTTGGTTGGCACACCAGATAGAGCATTGGATCTGAAGTGAGGGAGACTTGAATTTAAATCCAGCCTCAGTCATTTAAGACTCTGTGATCTCAGGCAAGTCACTTAACAACTGTTTGCCTCAGTTTCCTCATCTACAAAATGGACATAATAATATTACCTACCTCACATGGTTGTTGTGAGCATGAAATGAGATATTATTAAAAAAAAACACACACTGCTTGGCACAAGGCAAGTAGTTAATGTTTATGTTAAGGCAGTTTATGGACTAATGTTATTTCTTGTTTGCACATAGCTGTTTGTTTGTTAATTCCCCATTAGATTATGAGGTTCTTGAAGAAAGTTATTCCTTTTTTTTTCCTTTTGCATCCCTAGCACTTAACCCAATTCCTGACACATAATAGGCAATTAATATATGCTTGCTCATTGATTGCAGATGTGTTTGTTCAATGTTAAAATATTTGAAAACATGCTATGTAGTATGTGCCTTACCCTGACAAGATAATAGTTGTGTGATAAATATTAAAATCACTTATAATCACTCACATTTATATTGTAATGAGTTTTCATTTTTTTTGTTTCCTTGGATTAATTTTCCTTATTCATGGCTCAGTTATTCCTAATGCAACTTTTAGGTAACTCAAAGCCAATCTTCTATTGATAATAACTTCATCTGACCAAAACCTGTCCCATGGGATGTGAAAATTTACTTAAAGCCTTAATCTTTCCTTAGATGAGAAGTCAGAGGAAGAAACTCAGCTGTCCCTTACTCCTTGAGAAATGGAATCTTCCTCCTCATTTAGCCTATTTGTGGACTTTTAAATGCTGTTTATCTGTAACCTGATTTAGTTTACCTATAGAATTAGTTTGATGGTATTTGTTTCCTTCAGGCTATTTAACTAAGCTTGTTCAACTTTTATAGCGTTGAAGGAAGCTTGAGATTATGGATCCACCTTCTATTTAACTTATATGGCCTACAAGGAACATACAAGATTCCAACATGTAAAATAATTATTTCTCTGTTACTCTGATGTAATTTTGCTTCTAAGAGGACCTATTCAAATCCTAACAATTGTTCAGAGGCCTGAACCTATGCTTGAATATAATAACAAAACCTGGATTTTTACTTCTATAATGTCTGCACTGTGGTAAACATATTTTGGCTGCAAGTACCTACCACATGAACGTACGAGATGAAATATTTTTCACATAATAATGTTATGGAAAAATAGTAGGGGAAATGCATATTTCCCTCATTACAGTGTATTGTTAGATGACTGGCCCTTTGAGCTTGGGAAAGATCTAGATGGAGAACAATAGAGTTACAAGGGAGCTAACAGGTTATTCAGGACATTTTTCTCATCAGTATAGAGACTTACATAGATAAATTGCACACTTGCATACTCACTATAGATGGGAAATAAGTTGGGCCTAGAATTTGGGAAACTTTCCATTATCCCAAGGTACTGACTATTAAATAGAAAGCCTCTCTCTCTCTCTCTCTCTCTCTCTCTCTCTCTCTCTCTCTCTCTCTCTCTCTCTCTCTCTCTCTCTCTTTCCTTTCCTTCCACAAATGTTATCCCAGTGAAGCAATATACCCACAAATCACTATATACCATGATCTGAAGAATAAAATGAGAGGTCACTCAAAGAGCAATAGAAAGATATATGGTGGGAATTTTGATGGAGATAATTCTTCAATTGATTTGTGATCTTATCAATGCCTCTGAGGGTTTATGGTGATCAGGGAGGATTAGCACCTCTAGCATGAGGACTTGCTGGGTCCTTTTCAGGGCTGCTCATCTACCTTTGGTGTCCACCTTCACCCAATTCTCATCTGTGGCTCCAAGAAGCTGTAGCATGTGCAGTGGCCACACCCAGGTAAAAATCATCTCAGCAAACAGGCTAAAGCAGGTTGAGGGTAACCTACAGGCTTCAAATCTGTGGGTGAGTTAGAAGGATGTCTATACTAACCATGTGAAGACTTCTCCCAGCAAAATGGGTGGATGGGAACCTTTTATTCTAACTGCCAGGAAGATGGCAGAAGAAGGTGCTGTGGAGTGCTTGGAGCTTGGTCAGAGATCGAAAATACCAAGGTCACCTACTGCATCCTTGGCCATCACCAGTTGTCTTGACTTTTGTCTTGCCACTGGACTTCAATGACTGGAAGAAAGAGGCTGATGGCTTTGCTCAACTCTTCAACCACATTCATATCTTCTCATGCTGTGTGACTTTTAGTCTCCCACAAATCCTCCATCAACTCTCCACTCTTCTGTTCTTGGTGCCTTCCTCTAGATCTCTTCACCTTTCAGTGGAACATTGGGCTATCAATCTGTTAACCCTCATACTGTGACAGGCAATTCTGGAGGTTTTGTGATTGATCATTAAGGAGTTTTGAAACTCCTCCTTACAACCCTGGTCACTCCTGTCTCCCATTCCCTTCCCTTGAGTCAAGAGAGTATGTTAACCCCTCTCATAGGAGAAGAAAGTTTCACCCTTTACCCCTCACTTTTACTTTTGCCCTCACCCACCTGGGAAAGGAAGGAGGGGTGAAGGACAGCAGCTACAGCCTGGGTCCCACTGGCAATGGCCTTGGGTCCTCAGGCAACCTTTGTCTGAAAGCATCACCCAGGTTCAGCACATCCTTCTCAAGGTAAAAGAAACTGGCCTCTGAACTTGAGTAAGCATGCTCTTTTAAATTTGTGGTTTTAACTGTTAATGATGAGATGTTGATTCTCTGTGCGAAGTAATTTGGAAATGAATTTAACACAATTGAAGTCACCTGACTGGTAATGAGTTTGTTTCAAATTGGTGAACTTTTTTATCAGTTATGTCAAGCAACTTTTCATAATTTGGTTACCACTAAAATAATTTGGTTATCATTGTTATTGTTTTAATGTTGAAGGCAGCCAAAAACCTTGTTTGGGTTATGTATGGCTTGCTGAGAATTTGCAAATGTATAGAAATCTCTAATGATTGGCTTTTTATACCAAGACAAATTTAAGTTTGAGATGTAAATCCTGGAAAAGTTTTTTTCTTAAACTGTGATTAATGAAACTTGCTGTGTGAGGTAAAAGCTCATGGGATTTTATTTTGAGCTGTCTGATGGATCATAATCCATCAATAATCAATAATCCACCATCTGAGAGAAATGCCACAAGCTACTCAGAGAAGGTGATACTAGTGGGGAGTCAGCATTGGGAAAAGCTGAGAGGACAATTTTAGCCTCAGTCTAAGATGAGATCCTCCTGTCTCAGTTTCCCCATTATGTTCCTTTGAAAAGGAATGTTACCTACCTGGCTATTCCTGAGTCTGGCTATGATTTGATACTGCATGGTTGGAAAACTGAATTATCTGAATCCAAACAGAGCTAAGGATGTTTTATCCTGTCAAGGATGCAATCTTTTTTGTGAGATTTGTGTCTTCCAGACTACAGGCCATTCACCTACAGTTGGTAGCAAACAGCAGGTACCAGCCAATGTCCCCCCCCCCCCATTGTTTCCTGGATGCAGCCTGTGCTTGGTTCTAGTCAACCTCCTCTTTGGGACTCCTTTGAGACAGGGACAGCTCTATGCTCCTTGCCACCCCTTACTCCAAAAGAATTTAGGTCCCATTTGTTTGAGGTGGGGGGAGGTGATGGGGTTGGGATCTGGACCCCATAAAGGAAAAACCCTGGACTTTCCCATACGGCCAAATCTTTGGCATTCGCTTGAGGCTATAATCTCATCAACTAGCCTTTCACTGTGGCTACACTCAATCTCCCCTCCATCGTCTTACCTTCCTATGACCCCTTGCCACTTCCCACCCTTAATCCTAGCTAAGCTTCATTCTCCCTTGGACAAGTGGTCCAGGTCCCAGGAGTTCTGTTCACTCTAGCTTACTGGGCACTCCTATTCAGATCCTCCTTAGACACTTCCCTCCCCCCAACCCCCAAACCCCCTCTCCCCCACCTGCCCCAGACTACTTGGCCACTCCTAGATCCCTCCCACAGTTTTTCTGTATATAAGGTCCATCTTGTCTCCATGAAGATTCTCAGATTCTTAAAATCTAGCCACTGCTTAGATTCTTATAATTTAGCCATTGCTTAGATTCTTAAAATCTAGCCAATAGCTCACTAATGTTCAGACTCCTTAAGAGTCTGCCCAATATGGTGGATATTCTAATAAGCCTTGTCTTTTGCCAAAAAAAAAAAAAGTTAAATAGGACAGAACCCTTTGGCTGTTAAACATCACTTTCCTAGAGACCTCCTTCCAAGTTGACGCTAACATTTTAATGACTAGTATTTGCACCTGAGAATTTCGGCAAATTTGAATCTACCTGAATTTCCTGGTTTAAGGAGACCTGTCAGTTAATTCAAGTTTATTAAAGACAAGTACACAGCCCTGTGATAGCCATTTAAAATGAATTGTAACGGTCATATAGGCAAAGCCTATCAGAGGCAGGTTTTGGACCTATGTTATCTGACTCTAGAGTCAATTTTCTTTTCAAATCAACATACATCCTTTTGATTGAGTAGCCATTGTGACTAATTTGGAGGTGTGGGAGAATGTGCTTAAATCGACTAATTGTGTAGCTTTTCTCAATGTCTTTTTCATACTATTGTTGTTTCACAGGTTTCTTTTTGTTAAAGACTGTAGGATCTACGGCACAAATTCTTAACTCTGTGTGTGTGTGTGTGTGTGTGTGTGCGCGCGCGCATGTGCTTGATGGACTCTCATAGTAAAGTTCCTGAAACCTAAGCACTCCTAATAATATTTAAAATAATTCAAGAAAATGTTCAATTTCAATACGAGATTAGTAAAAATAAGGATACAATTTGTTTCCCATCTGTGTTTGTGGACCCACTGAAATACATTCATGAATCCTTTGGATTCCTGTGAAACACCAAGGTAAAAATTGTTATTCCACAGTCCATTATTTTTTCTACTTCTCAGCCTAAACCAGACAGACCTCAATCAGGCTCAGAACAGGAAGTATTATTTCCTAGTATTCATACAATTTTCTAATCCTCTTATTCTTCCTATTAATATTATTATCAATGCAAGGTGACCAACTCCCAAATTATCAAAAATCCCCCACCCCTTCTCCAGAAACAGACAACCAAATGAAGGAAAAATATGAATATGAGGGCCACATTTTGAATAGTTTAATTAAAATTTAAATTTAAAAAGTGGGCTTTAGGACAAGTCAGATTATTGCTAATGAAGAAAAACATTCGGTCAATCCTTGCCAAGGTGATATTACAAAGGCGATATGGACTCATATAAGGGATCTGAGGCTTCAAAGTGAGGTATTGGAGTTGTTACTGAGGGAATAGGGAGAAGGAGTGAAGAAGAAAATACATGTGGATTTGGAAAGAGTTAAGAAGGCTGTCTAGAAAATTTTAGGCTTTTAAAAGTGAGATTAGAACCATCAACCAATTAATCAACAAGCATTAATTAATCAGCTAAGCACCTATAATACTCCAGGTACTATGCTAGGTACTGGAACCAAAAACTGCAAAGAAATAACCCATCCTTACAAGGATAATAAGGATGTTTTATATTTTCAATTTTAATTTTTAAATTTAAATTTTATATTTTAATGAGGGAAACAATATATGTACACATACATATATCTATACATATATACACACATACTAAATACAAAGATAATAAATACAAGCAAATATGAAATATTTTAATACAAGGCAGTTTGTGAGTGTAGATAAACATTTAGGGGCATCAAGAAAGGCATGGTATAACTCTAAGAATGAACTGATCTAGAATAGATAATAGGTCTTACCTATCAAACCTACTCAATTCATTTTAGGTATAGCCTGGCCTCACTGCTAAGCTCAAAGGACTAAATTACTAGTCCTAGAGATGTGCTGAAAATAACAATTTGCATTAAGGTGTTTATAGATTGGGAACTGTTCTCAAACTAAGAAGGCCTGAGTTCAAGGTAGACATCTGAAACGTACTGGTGGTATGATTTGTGAGGAGAGAAGGTGGCAAATTACCTTGGTAGAAGGCATTTCCTCATCTGAGAGTTCCCTATAATGAAATTCCAGGTCCATCTCACATCCATAAGGTGTTAAGTTCTTCCCATGCCTGGTGCATTTACATATTTAAAAGATACTACAGAAAGAGAGCCAATTTCAAAATTTTGTCCTCTGCCACAATCATTGTAGAAGGTATTTGGGAGTGGGTGGGTCTCACAAACATACTTTGTAGTTGAAAGCCCAGTGTTTAAGAATGTAACTCCACCTAAGGGTGCAGTGGAACATAGGTCAGCATTAATGTATAGCCCCAATACTGGACCATACATTTTGCTAACCATGAATAGAAGGCACTGCAGAGGAAATACAGTTGAGAGAATGAAAGAATAAAAATTTATTGAAGACAACCTGACTAATGTGGAAATATGTTTGATATGATTGGACATGCATAGCCTACATCAGATTGCATGTGAGGGGAGAGGGAAGAGAGGGAGAAAAAAATTGGGACTCAAAATCTTATAAAAGTGAACATTGACAATTATCTTTACATGTAATTGGAAAAATAAAATATTATTAAGTGGAAAAAAATTTTGTTGAAGAAAATGATCTGATTTGTATCTTCATTCTCTACCTCTCAGAACCCTTGACATTTCATAGCAGTTAAAAGTCTTTGGGCTGGCAGCTTCTCACCCTTCAGCATCAGCCCCTCCCTCCCTTCACTTCAGGCACTCAGTGGTTTCCCATGTCTTCTTCATCCTTATTCTCCCAACCACTTCCATTCTGCCTGTTAAACCCTGCTTTTACATCATTCATTACCAATACTTGATAACAGTTTAATGTGTCACAAGTTTCAGAACTATATGCATTTTAACAGGGATCAAGGTCTTAAACTCAAATGAAACTCTGATAGTAGCTATCAGTCAGCATATGGTGGAAGATTTATTTGGGCATGTTGAAATAGTCATTTGACAAAAATGTGCTAAATGTGCACAGTAATTTGCATGAGGCCTCTGTAACAGTCA
The DNA here is from genome assembly GCF_003287225.1 of Phascolarctos cinereus. Classification (NCBI taxonomy): domain Eukaryota; kingdom Metazoa; phylum Chordata; class Mammalia; order Diprotodontia; family Phascolarctidae; genus Phascolarctos; species Phascolarctos cinereus. The sequence continues at coordinate 62,670,949 of NW_027556402.1, read as the reverse complement.
TGTGTGTGTGTGTGTGTGTGTGTGTGAAAGTGTGTAGGGATTGAGGATGGCAGTAGTGGACTACTCTGCTTATGTGCATAGCCAGCTTTACCACAACTAACTCCTTAGACAAATCCATCCATCCATCCATCCATTTGTCCATCCATCCATCCATCCATTCATCCATTAACTGATTCAGTCATTCATTCCTTTCTCATGTCACCAATTCTTTAGTCCTTAGATACAATTTATTTTGGTGGAGTAGCTGTAAAATAAGCTATCTTGCATTTCACTCTTCAAGTTCATTATTATCAAAGCTCACATAGAATTGAGCAATCCACAGGTAAGATTAATGGATTCAAAACTATCTAGCATGAAGGAAATAATTCATTTATATACGTCAATGTACTTAACATCACCTGTACCCAGGACACAACCTAAGTACTGACACATCTCTCAATTATCACTCTTTTTTCACTTGTTTACGGGTTCAAGAGTATAAATAAGCAGCAATTGGGGGTAGAAAGAAATATTCCCTAAATCGTATAATTAAGGATAAAGCAGGTGTGTGTGTGTGTGTGTGTGTGTGTGTGTGAAGGGGTGAGACATGCTCTACCCCGATGCATAAGTTCTGGGGCCAGCAGGGTCTTTGTTTCTGTTGTAGTGTCCCCTGACCACTGGGGCAGGACAATGTAGGCAGGGACTTCTCAGTCTATGACATAAAATCCTAGACCAAAAACTAATTCTGGGACCAGCTATTCCAATCTCTTTTTATAGATGAAGAAATGAGGTCCATGGAAGTGAAGTCACTTACCCAAGTCCCACAGAAAATAATCAGTGGAGATAGAATTATAACCCACATCTCCTAACTCAAGAACCAGTGCTCTTCCCACTGTATCAAATTAATTCTAGCAAGGAACTAAGGGAAAAAATGGTTGGCTAGGCATGAAGCAGAGATTTGCATTCCAGGGGGAGACACCCTTGGGGAATGATGATAAGAGCAGCAGAAAAAGACACAGTGTGCCTCTCATGATTACTCTTGGGGGTTATATGATTCAGAGCTCTCAGGTTAAAATGCAGGGGCTTAAGAGCTGATAGATTCAGGAGATTCAGATGACTATATTTTTGAGAACTAGCCCACGAAATAAGAAGTGCTCTGTTTAACATAAGCCCTGCATGAGAGAGTGGATAAGGTGAAAGTTCAACCTCTAGTAGGGAGAGTGCTAAAGAATGACTGTTACAGAAAATGGCAGAATGATTAGGGTCACAAAACATAGTGGTTAAAGAGGTAGTATCTGAGCTCAGATAACATAACCCCAATACCAAATAGAGCTCAAGTTACTGAGTTACCTGCCCTGAAACTCTCTGACCTGAACAGGAGAGACCCACAATTTTTTTTTTCTGCCTGGTGTTTTATCTGTTAATGGCCATATGGAATGAGTGAATGGATAGATGAATGAATGAATGAAAACATATTCACTGAGAACTTGTCTAGGCAATGGGGATAAAAGTTCAAAAGTGAGACAGTCTCTTACCTCAAGGTACTTGCATTCTAAAAGAGAGAAATAGTATGTTTAGTTATGGCCAGGGAAGGGAGTTTTGGATTGGGAGGTCATTGAAATGTTAGATGAAGACAGAAAGACTGGTTGTAATACTTCTTTTCCTAGATGGAATGGTAGACTGTTCCCAGAGTAAGAGGTGAAAAAAGCAGGGTACAGGTATAAAATGTGTGTATGACATCAAGTCAGATACCAAAGTGTTGAGAATGGATAGATGTAAAGCATGCTTTGCAATGAGCTGTCAGGGATGGGAAGCCTGTAGCCTTGAGGCCACATGTGGCCTTCTAGGTCCTCAGGTACAGCCTTTTGGCTGAGTCCAAGTTTTACAGAACAAATCCTTTTATCAAGGGGATTTGTTCTGTGAAGTTTGGACTCATCCCACCAACTTCTTATGAAGTATATCTCTTCTGTACAGACAAATCAGCTCATTAAAAGAAAGACACTGACCTTGAGATACATACATACAAACAACTATCAAAAAGGAGTTGATTTGATATCTGTTTGCCAACATGAGTGTTGTTTTTATATGTTTTCCAAACAGGAGGCCAGTTGCTCCATTGAATTAACTAAGAAATTCTAAATGAGATTACTACCTGAAAGAGCTTACCCCCTTCTGTAGAGTTCCAACATATTGACTGGGATTAAAAATTAACGAATCTACACCAAGCTGGACTTGCAGGAGGTATGTAATATCCTTAGCATTTGGGTTGAGACAAGTGGGAACCAGCCTTTTAGATATGGCTCAGACATTGTAATTATATGATTTTACATTTTTACTTGGCTTACACACCTGCAGCCTTCCAACATTTAATTAAAGAAGTGTTGGCAAATGTTTTTGACCAAAATTTGTTGACTACTTATATGACATTATGTCTCTTTCCCCTCTTGAAAGAAAAGTTAATCTTGCTGAATCATTGACTACTCACCTTCTCCATCATGGTTTTCCATGTAAAGCTGAGAAGTGGTTTCCACCAGAATCCAGGGACCATAATGGGATTTGTACTGGGAACAAAGAGGTTAAGAATGGACTCGACATTTTTAGACTAACCCTACAGGTTTTCCTTCTGTAAGAAGAAGTTGGAGCCTGTAGTATTTCTTAGGAATGGTGATGTTTTTTAGCCACAGTTATCCTGGAATACTCTATAATGATCATCTGCCAGGAAGAGGGATGGTATACAGGTGAGAGTTTGAGCATGAGGGGCCAGCACTGAAGGAAGAATTGTTGACCACAAACTAACAGCAAGCTCTAGACTCTGGCTGGTCATTCTTTAGAAAAAACAGATGCCCCAGACGTTGCTGCTACCAACACTATTCCAACTAAAAATCTATCAAAAAGGAAGGCTGGGTCAGGCCTTAAGGCTATCAAATTAATCTCACCAAGTTATTCAGTACAGAGGAATACCGCCAGAATGGCTAAAGAGCTGTTCTCTATCAAGATTATAGGACAAACCTGTTAGGCACCCTCTGCAAAGAGTGGGGTAGCCCATCATGTTCTTTTTTTTTTCTTTCTCAGTTTTTTTTACTTGTTTATTAATTTATTTTAATTATCAACCATCACTTCCATAAGCCTTTGAGTTTAGAATTTTTCTCCCCTTCCCTTCCCACCTCCCTCCCCAAGACAGCACGCAATCTGATATAGGCTCTACATATACATTCCTATTAAACATATTTTCACATTAGTGATGTTGTAAGGAAGAATTAGAACCAATATGAGGAAACACAAGAAAGAGAAAACAAAACAAAACAGAAGAATAAAATAGCAAATACTATGCTTTGATCTGCATTCAAACTCTATAGTTCTTTCTTTGGATATGGATAGCATTTTTCCATCATGAGACCTTTGGAGATGTCTTAGATCCTTGCATTGTTAAGAAGGGCTAAGTCTGTCAATGTTAGTCATCACACAAAGTGGCTGTTACTGTGTACAATGTTCTCCTGGTTCTGTTCACTTCACTCAGCATCAGTCCATACAAGTCTTTCCAGGTTTTTCTTTTTTTTTTCCTTTTTTTTTCTCTCTCTCTCCTTTTTTTTTTTTTAAGGTAATTGGGGTTAAGGGACTTCCCCAGAGTCACACAGCTAGTAAGTGTCAAGTGTTTGGTCTGAGGCTGGATTTGAACTCTTATAAATTTGACTCAATTCTCTATATATTTTAGAAATGAGCCCCTTATCAGAGACACTTTAGCAAAGTTGCAGGCTATAAAATAAACCCACATAAATCATCAGCATTTCTGTATATTACCAAGAAAGCTCAACAGCAAGAGATAGAAAGAGAAATTCCATTTAAAGTTACTGTAGACATTATAAAATATTTAGGAGTCTACCTATCAAAATAAACCCAGGAACTATATGAACACAGTTACAAAACACATTTCCACAGAAATAAAGTCAGATCCAAATAATTGCAAAAACATCAGTTGCTCATAGGTAGGCTGAGCTAACATAATGAAAATGACAATTATACCTAAAGTAATTTACTTATTCAGTGTCATACCAATCAAACTACCAAAAATTATTTTGTAGAGCTACAAAAAATAATTACAAGATTCATTTGGAATAACAAAAGGTCCAGAATATTAAGGGAACTAATGAAAAGAAATGCAGAGGAAGATGGCCTAGCTGTTCCAGATCTTAAATTGTATTATAAAGCAGCAATCATCAAAACTTCTTGGTACTAGCTAAGAAATAGAGTGGTGGATCAGTGGAATAGATTAGGTATACAAGAAACGGTAATCAATGACTATAGTAATCTACTATTTGATAAACCCAAAGACCCCACCTTCTGGTATAAGAACTCACTATTTGACAAAAACTGCTGGGAAATCTGTAAAAGAATATGGCAGAAAGTAGGCATAGATCAAAATCTCATACCATATACCAAAATAAAGTCAAAATGGGTTCATGATTTAGATATAAAGATTGATACTGTAAGCAAACTGGGAGAGCAAGAAATAGTTCACCTATCAGATTTATGAAGAACAGAAAAATTCATGACCAAACAGGAAATAGAGAACATTACAAAGATAATTTTGATTACATTAAATTGAAAAATTTTTGCTCTAACAAAGCCAATGCAACCAAGATTAGAAAGGAAGTAGAAAATTGGGAAACAATTTTTACAACTCATCATGGTTTTAATAGAGGAAAGAATCTAGTATGCTTTAAGTAAAGCTAGATAGTTGCAAGACTTTTTGCCTGGTGGGCATTTATGTTATGCTATTGGCTTTGGTTGATGGTATACTTGGATCCTGATCTGTGAAACCTAATTTATGAAACTGTTTGTCTGGGAACTTCCTTTTTTGAAGATCAACAAATAACCTGTAATTTACAGTTTTAGAGAGTTGCCTGGGGGGCTGTGAGGAGCTAAATATCTTGTCCTTGGTAACAATCTTAGAGGCAGGAGTTGAAATCTAGTCATACATGATTCCAAATGACCTGACTTTTTATTGACCAGGCTTGGATGCCTCATTTTTATTATTACTTTCATGTTTGTTCCTCTGAATCACCTTTGTGCTTATGCTGAAAATAGTGTTCTTGCATTTGTTTATTTCTCCATCCATTCATTCATTTATTCATCAATTTACTTATCTGTTCACTTATTCATCCATTTATTTATTTTTCCACTTATTTATTCATTTTCTTATAAATGTCATTTGGCTGGAAGTGTGTTTTCATTGATGTAAGGATCTCCATCGGCGGAACTTTTACCAATGCAGATAGATATCTATGATACAATTTAAAGTGTTAGAAAGGTGCCTGAATGGGAAGGAAGAGGGACATTAAGGGTTAAGAGCATTGCTTAAAGTCTCCCATATAATATAAGGTAGAATTAGGCCTTGAATACAGGTTTTCCTGGCTCCAATAATAGCTCTCTATCTAATAAATCACTCACTCAATCTACAGCATGTATTAAACTTTTATGTTCCAGGTACTAGGTACTATCCCTCATATTATAACCCTTCTCTCCCCTGCCACTGCTGCTACCCTAGCCCTGGCCTTTATCACCTTACCTCTAGATCATTGAAATAGCCTGCTACTTGGTCTTTCTACCTCAAGCTACATCCCTCTCCAATCCACTGTCTACAGTCAAATTGATTTTCATAAATTGTAGGTCTGACCATGACAGTTAATAAACATTTATTAATTGCTTACTATGTGCCAGGAACTGTGTTAAACACCAAAGATATAAATGGGAAAAAAAAGAAAGACAGGTCTATCTCTCAAGGAGCTTAAAATTTAATGAGGAAAAGACACTAGACATAAGAAAGCTGAAAAATGGTGTTGGGACTGGGTGGAGAAAGATACCTGACTGAGGGCCATGTTCCAGAGTAGTGCAGCCAGGAAAGAAATGAAATATTTCAACCGATATCCTTCTTTAAAAGGATGTTTTAGAGTTTATAGATTCATCCTTGTATAAGAGGAACAGGAGGGTAATGGGTAGCAATATTTTGCATTGCTAACAAAAGTTAGGGCAAAAGCATCATTTAATGAAATGGAAAGGGTAGGGCCCAGTAGTTAGTGTGAATGAGACTTTATTCCAGAGGGGCAAAATTTATAGGACATTAACAGTACTTGCACTCCTCTAACAATGCAGAAACATTTCAGCTTTTCTACTGAGTTAGTAAGAGTGATTAGTAAAAAAGCTAACAGATGTCCTTTGGCCTGGGGAGCTCTTCCCTAACCCCTAACTTTCCTCGGTAGGAAGTTTTATCAAGAACATTCAAAGAGGCCTCTATTGCCTTTTGGGCTGAGGTGAGTGGTAGAGGAAGAGATGTTGTGAGTTTATGAGGGTGACATTAATTGAGTGACCTAAGGAGGGAGAAGTAGGGACCTCACTTCTAGAAGTTGTAGACTGTCACAGTCAGGAGTTAGCATTTTAGGAGCAAGCTTAAGCTTCTTCCTAAATCATAATCCAGTGCAAGTAGCATGAAATGCTTTTACCCTCAAGTCAATTTTTCAAAAAGATAAATTCTTTTTAAGGGACTGGATAATACAAACACCCAGAGACATAGCACTCTTGGATGAAGACACACAAGAGAGAACATGGCTACACTCTTCACTTAGGGATTAGGGAAGAGCTCCCTAGGTCAAAGGACATCTGTTAGCTTTTTACCTAATCACTCTTACTAACTCAGTAGAAAAGCTGAAATGTTTCTGCATTGTTAGAGGAGTGCAAGTACTGTAAATGTCCTATAAATTTTGCCCCTCTGGAGCAAAGTCTCATTAACTCTACTCTGGTTACAGCAGTGCTACTGCTGAGCTTGGTAGCTGTCTTGGTTATAGTCTTAGATGAGTTCCTGGGACTTGGTAAAGCCCTGGGGCTACGTTGTTGGGATCTTTAGGAGGCTTATCCCTGCATGTCCCTCCCAGTGAACATTGACCTCCGGGAAGGAAAGGGGGAAAGCACATACAGATATGTTTGCTTCTTATTTGGTTCCTTGTATGTTGTGTCTCTGCTTGGTATCTTCCAGGTCCTAGTAGTAAAAATGTCTAAGGTGAAAAGCCTTCCCGACTTTGGGGCTTTATTTTGTGATACCTGTCTGAGACTCTCCCCTATCAATCTCACAGTGGAATTGTGCACTCCAAATGTCACAGCCAGAGGGTTGTTATTTTTTTCCCTAAAAGTATATGCTCTATAATTTCATTTTTCTATTCCATGAAAATACAGTATATGCGTGTGTATGTACGCATATGCCTCTCTCTATATATATATCTATCTATATATATATAGATCTATATATAGATAGATATATAGAGATATATATCTATCTATATATAGATCTATATATAGATAGATATATAGAGATATCTATCTATCTATATATATCTATATATATCTATATATATATATATATATATCTGATAGAGAGGTAGATATCTCCATTCTGAACCTGTGAGTTCATCAAGATGGAAAAATTCTTTGTATAGGAACTCTTTCCACTGATTAAAAAAAATACACCTACATTCTAATAATTCTAGTAAGGTGCCTAAATCAATGACAGGACAAGTGACTTTTCCATGGCCACGTAGCTAAATACATGCTAGATGCAAGCCTTGGACTCAGATATTTCTGATGCCAAGGCCTATCCTAAGTACTGTGCCACATTCTCCATTTTGGAGACATCACCAATACATAAATAAAAACCAAAATACCTCAATATTAAGAATATAATATCTGGGGAAGAGATAATAAGATTTCATATTTTCTTAATAGCTGACTATTTTCATAGCAACAGGTGTTTGTTCATGGATTTTATTATTTTTAAGAATTCAAACACCTGCTTTCTGGATACCCCAAAAATTGAGTTGTTTTTTTTTTCTTTCATCATGAGATTGTCCAGCCCCTTCATGAAGGATCAAAATCGGAATAATTCTAGAACAATCAGATCCGTGAGGACTCTTTGGGTGATGTGGCATGTTTACTACAAAGGTGACTAGAAATCTAACAAATTCTTCCCCTACCTTTCTTTCTTTTATTATATTCTCATAAAAATTGTGGGAGAGGAACATAAACATGAATTAGATAAGCTACTTCTACCAAGTGGAAAAAGGATTGGGGAAGTAAGATGAATGTTGTCCAGTTTTTTAGTAGAAAACTGGAAGATAACTGTACTGACCCGTGCCTTGTCAAGCTTCAGGAACAATGAACTCTTCTATAATTACTTTTTAATGAAGCTTAAATGAATAAGTGACATGGATATATCTCTAAATAGATTATTCACTTCCTTGACTTCTTAGAAAGAGCATCATTTAACATTTTTCTCTATATCTCGGGAGATGAAAAGGGGAGCAAGAACTGGTCTGGCATCTAGGAAGAGCTGGGTTAAAGTCCCACTGCTGAGGCCCAACCCAGGGCCACATCAGGCCTGGGACCAGACTGCACTCCTCTCTCACTCAGGTCTGATAGACCTTTCCCATGGACCTTCTAGGTTGACTTTGGCATTTTTAGGTTGAGAAGTCTGGAAACCACCACGGCTGTCCTGTGATTCAGTCCACTGAGGCCTGCTTCAGGTTTGCTGGGGCCTGTCTTTGCTGGTATGGCCCACTCTGAACTGTGCTCCTCTCCCAGCCTGGCACAACAGACTTTACTGTTGACTTCCAGATTGTTTTAGGCTGGAAATTTGTTTCACTATATCTTTTTGTGAGTTCAGCCACTCTAGAATTTGTTTAGAGTCATTTTACAGGTATTTGGAGGGGTTTGGGGGAGAGCTCAAGCAAGTTGCTGCTTTTACTCTGCCATCTTGGCTCCACCCCCTCTTACCCATTCTTTAAAGCCCAGTTCAAATGTTCCTTCTTCCATGATACCTTCTTTGACATAGCCTACTAGTAATGGCTTCTCTCCTTTGTCTCTCAAGTATCACATTCATAGAATCATAAGATTTATAGCTGGAAGGGACTGTAGGGATTTGACAAAACCTCATCTATTTCACAAAGAAGTTAAGTGACTTGCCAACCAATCACCCAATGGCTGAGCTGAGATTTAAACCTTTGACTCAAAATTAGTATTTATTTGTTTGTTTTCCACTAAATGAAGCTGCTTCATCTCCCCTTAGTTATATTATATTCCTCTGATAAATTGCATCATATGTCAGTGTTCTGAACAGTAGTTTGTATCTCATCCAACGTTATATTGGAAGACCCATGAGTATAGGAACCTCAACTTTGCATAATTCTTAGTACCTCGCTCAAGCAGGAACCTAAATGTAATAGGAGCTTAATAAAGGCTTTTTGAACTAAGTTCAATTCAATTGAAATGTATAATTATCATCATTCATTGAACAATGAAGAAATATAGCTCTCAAGGGTGAGGAGGAAGTGAGATATAGGGTCATTTGTATTAAATGGTCCCCCAAAGATGAGGTATTTTGAGGGATCATGTCACTTTTAAAGATTGATTTTCTCCCTCTATCAGTCTATCATTTCTTTCTTTTGTAGGGTTTCTCCAGCAGTTTCTCCTCTCTTGAGTCTTATCCCCCAAATGCCTGTTCTTTTTTCTTTTACTTTTTCTTCCATTTCTTTTCTTTGGTCCTTTATCTTCCCTTGTCTTGCCTTCCTTCCCCTTCCTTTACTTTCCCTAGCCTTCCTTTGCCCTTTCTCCCACTTCTTTATAACTACTGTAAACACTGAATAACAGAAATTATTAGGATTGTACACAAGATAATAGAAAATGGGTCCTGAGTGAGGGATTCTTTTACAGAGCAAACTATATGACAAATATTTCAGTCACATAGCCTCCCCCCTTTCTTTTCCAGTTCTCGTCTGTATTCTAGGTAGGTGAATTTGCTGGAAGTTTGACCTCTAGATAAGAGGAGCTTTAGTGTATGTGTGAAAAATTACATATCCTTGTTAAAAAATATTTAAAGTTTGAAAAATATTTTACATATGGGTCACATGTAAAATAAGATATATAAATTTTGTCATGGGAAAATTTGCACAAGATCCAAAGACAAATATCATAAAATATTAATTAAAATAATTTAGAGCTACCTCATTTTTTTTCCTGTCAATAGCATTATAAATATGTAAATAACATAATTATGATGAAGCATCAGCCCCCTTGGCAAGTCTTAGAAATAAATTATCTGTAAACACAGCTCAAGACAGAAGATAATAACAAAATGTTCTGATGGATTTTAGCTGAACTGCTTAGAGCTAGCCTTTAATTCAAGGAGAAAACCCAGAATATTGTTTAACTACCTACTAGACTAACAAAGGCGACAGGGGAAAGCAAACATCTCAAGGCAGTAGCCTGGAATTCCCCCAAAGAGTTGACTAGCATAACAACAACAACAACAGCTGCTACTCCTCCTCCTCCTCCTCCTCCTCCTCCTAACTACAAGAAATCAAAGGACAAGTCCAAGTCTTTTTTTTTTTAAACAACAGGGAAATTTATAAAAAATAAAAATTACATCCAAGTGTAATGGAGAATCTTTAGGTAATAACACTAAGTTGATATTTCCCCAAATATTTTAATTTGGTCAATCAGCAAGCAGTTATTGACCCCTTTCTATGTTCCAGGCATCGTGCTAGATAGTGGGAAAACAAAGTAAAAAAAAGTAGTTTCTGATCTCAAGGAGATTACATGCTATTTGTAACATGTATATATGTATACTTCCAAGAACACAACACAATTCACTCTTCTCTCATTTCAGACTCTCCATGGCCTGATTTGGGGTTTTCTTGGCAAAGATACTGGAGTGGTTTGCCATTTCCTTCTCCAGCTCATTTTACAAATGAGGAAATGGAAGCAAACAAGGTTAAGCGATTTGTCCAGGGTCAAAAAGCTAAAAAATATCTGAAGTCACATATAAATTCAGGCCTTTCTGATTCCAGGCCCAGAACTCTATCCACTGTACCATCTAGCTGCCCTTTCTTCCAACAAGATACAGAATACACTATAGGAAACAGAAAATAAGGCAATTTGCAGAGTGGTAGCACAAGTAGACGGAAGGAAGACATAAGGAAGCCCTCACATAGAAGGTAGATTTTGAGTTGAACTTTGAAGGAATCTAGAGATTTTAAATTCTAAATGGGCAGCTAGATGGCTCAGTGGATAGAGTACTGGGCCTGAAGAAAGAAAGACTGAACTTCCTGAGTTAAAATCTGGCCTCAGACATTTGTTAGTTGTATGAACCTGAGCAAGTCACTTAACTCTCTTTGCCTCAGTTTCCTCATCTGTAGAATGAGCTGAAGAAGGGAATAGCAAATCGCTCTGGTATCTTTGCCAAAAAAAAAACCCCAAATGGGATCATGAAGAGTCAAAAATGACTGAAAAGGATGACCAAACAACAAAAAAACTTCTGAGAGATAGTGAAGAGAGGAAGTACATTGCAAGCCTTGGGGACAGGCTGTGCAAGGACAGAGATGGAATGTAATGCATGACGGGTATTCTGGTAATAAATAAAGACTTCACACCACATTCCATTTGCATGTGGGTAAATTTGCTTTTCTTGGAGAATAAATTTCTATTTTAAGTGGTACCAGCAAATTAAATAAATCTGGTCTTGGAAATAGGAATACATAGTTAATAAGGATAAATGGAAAGAATACTGATTCTAGAGTCAAAGAACCTGGGTTAAAATCTGCCCTTGAATGCTTACTGTACATGTGACCTGGACAAGAAAATTAATACTCATCAGCCTTGATTTCTCACCAATAATGTAATAGGTCTCTGAGGCAGCTTCTAGGTTTAGAACTCTGATGATATCATCTGATCACCTGAATTATAAATAGTGATGAATAAGGCTGTCATGAGAGGCAACGTAGTATAGTAGATAAAGTGTTAGTCATCTGATGAAGAACATCTGAATTTGAATGATACCTCCAATATTTCCTAGCTATATGACCCTAGGAAAGTCACTGAAATCTCTATGCTCCCATCCCATCATCTGTAAAAATAAAGGTCTGAACTCAATGGCCTCCAAGGTAGCATCTAGTTCTGAATCTACAATCTTACGAAACTTTTAAGATCTAAGGAATTCATTTGTAAAATGAGTAGATTAGACAGGATATCACCTGACATCACTTTCAGGTGTATATCTTTGATCCTGCATTTTTATCAACCAATTTACAAATAAATTAGTGGAATCAGAGTTTGTTTGAAGAATCATGAGGAAGTGGATTGAATGGGGCATTGTCTTAGAGGCCCCAAATTTTATGGAAATTGACAATATTGCACCCCTTTAATGGTCGAGAAACAATTAAGCTTACTACCCAGTTAGCACAATTTATTGGCTACACAGCTAGCCATGGAGTCAGGAAAAATATGTAAAAAGTCTACCTCTGACACATATTAGCTGAGTGATTCTGGAAAAGCCATTTTCTTGCAGTGTTCACAGACAACTTTCTAGTCTAAGATTATAAATTGTTGAGTAGGTGCTAATCTGAATGGGTAGAGCTAGGAGAAGGTCTCTGCTGAGAGGTTTTTAAACCAATTAATTTACAGGCCCTTCCCCTCCCTTTGATTTTATATAAAAAAAGGTTTTATTAATTTTAAGTAGGTGATTCAGAATATGTGAGCTAACATTTGACTAAAATACTAAGCATTAAAAAGTTAAGGTTTAAATGTTTGATTCTAGGATAGTAAAGTCTGCAATATTAGAGTTGGAAGAGAGGCCATTTAGTCCAACTCAAAACACTTAGTTCCCCTGCAGTATCTCTGTTAAGTGGTTCCCCAGCTTCTCCTTGAAGACCAGTGATGGGGATCTCACAAACCAATCTATTTGGCAGTAGTGTTGAGATCAACACAGGTGAATTGTTTTGAACATCTCAGTAATACAGAAACTCATCAATCTTTTGTTTCACCCATTAGTCTAAACTTTAGGGTACCTAGGTGGCACAGTGGAAAGAGTGCTGGGCCTGGAGCCATGAAGACTCATCTTCCAGAATTCAAAATATGGCCTCAGAAACTTACCAGCCATGTGAGGCTAGGCAAGTCACTTGACCTTATTTGCCTCGGAGCTGGAGAAGGAGATGGCAGACCAGTCCAGTATCTTTGCCAAGAATATCCCAAATGGGGTCACAATGAGTTGGACATGACTGAAAAATGACTGAACAACAACACAATTTTAGTTTCCTCAAAGACAAGAATAGTTTTTCATGATATTTAATTCAATGGCAGATAACACTTTGGCAAGGATGGCAGAAAAACTTTATGAAATAACAAGAACACCAGCTAAGGGAGAGAGAAAATTTCATTTCCTTCAGGTAATATGCTGTTACTGAAATTGATATTTCTAAACCTACAGATTTGTTTCTATAACCATTTTCAGCAGCTGAACAATTTGGAGATCTCTCTTTATAACATTAAGTACAGAAAATACTGAAGCATGGAAATTAAGTGGACTTGAATAGGTCATAATATGCCTTTAGTTGATTAGCTAATTATAGCTATTATGGCTAAACTTAATTTAAATATGTAGGGACTCAAAGAGAACCAATAAGTAATTCATTTATTCCTTATACATGGAAATTTTTTCTTCCAAAGGTAGGTGTTTCTGCAGGTAGTAACATTGGTGATATTAATGAGTTTTAGGATATTAGTATCATAGATTTAGAACTTGAAGGGACCTTACAGGATATCTAGTCCAAGGTTTCTTAACCTGGGGTCCATGAAATTAAAAAAAAAATACAACTGTATTTCAATAAAACAAAACTATTTCTTTTGTAATTCTATGTATTTCATTTATACTCTTAAAAGCCTTATCATAGAGGGGCAACCAAGACAATCAAAGAGGTCCATGACACAAAAAAAAGGTCAAGATCCACTGCTCTAAATCTATAATATGACCCTCTGCAGACCAGAGTAGGGAAGAAAATGGGCATGGATGCCCATCAATCGGGGAATGGTGAGTTGTGGTATATGATTGTGATGGAATAGTATTGTGCTACAAGAAATGATAAGCTTGATGATACTAAGCAAACACTGTATAGACTTGCAGGAAGTAATGAAGAGTGAAATAAGTAGAACTAAGAGAACATTGTTTTAACAACTTTGAGTGAATAAGTCATTTTGACTATGATAAACACCCAAATTAACTACAAAGGACATATGAAGGAAGATGCTATCTGCATCCAGAGAAAGAACTGGTAAATAGAAGTATGTATAGAACGAGGAGTTGAAAAAGACATCTAGGTTGCAAATTTAGGTACATGGGAAGATGTTGGAATCATCTACATTAATTGATGTGAACGATAAGAAGAAAGGATGGCTTGGGGGTGGTGGAGATAATGTGAGTGTGGAAGGAAGATAAGGAGTTTCCATTCTGGGAAGTTCCCATGCTAGTGAAATCCCAGGTGCTTCACTCTTGAGCCCTCACCAAAACAAAGACAAGACACTATGTTACAGGGATAACAAAAATGAGTTGGAATTATACTATCACTTAACACAAGGAATTTATGATCTGTGAGGGGGTGATAAGAGAACAAAAGAAAGAGGTGAAGAGTGCTGTAGGAAAGCTTGAGAACAGAAAGATTGCTTAAAGTTGAAGGTGGCAAGTAAGGTCACGATGGGCTTTGAAATTTATGGAGAGAATATCCTAAAATAAGTTTGGATTACACACAACCATATCTGTAGAGTTTACATGATTAGTTAAGCAGTCTATATTTTATGTCACATAGTAGCTACTAAATGCATCCTTGTTGATTGACTAATTGATTATCTAATAGGCAATATGATCTAGTCATTTGTATTCTTTGAGCAAGAATACAACATACCAATACATTAGAGGAAAATAAAAGAAAATGTTTTGGCATGTGTACAAAGGATGAGTGAATTAGAAGGAAACATAATAATTAGGAGGCTTTTAGAATAGTCCTGGTGAAAGGTAATATGGATGGGAGTGAGGTGATGGATATAGTATTAAAGAACCTAATAATTAATTAGCTACAACCTTAAGTGAGAGGAAAGGGTCAGAGGTTTCAAACTAGGATAATCTGAAAAATTGATTTTCCTATCAACAAAAATAAGAAACCTGGGAGGAAGGGCAGGATTGAGGAGAGATGATCTTTACAGGTTGTTGATTTGGTAGGGCTGCAGCTGGTGAGCAAGAAGTCCAAAATGCAGGACTAGAGATTAAGGAAGAGGTCAGGGCTGGCTTTGAAAACCTGAAAATCACCTCCATAAAGGTGATCAATTATGCCATAGGGATAGATGGAATTGATAAACAAGAGATTAGATAGACAGAAGATGGCAGAACCTTGGGGAGGGGTCACTCACAATGAGAATGTAGGAGGAGGAACAGAAATATTGAACCAATCACTCAATGAAATGAAGTAAGCAGGTTAGAGGAGAACCAAGAGAGAGAACTCTCAAATAGTGAAGACAAAGGCAAAACAGAGTATTTAGCAGGATATGTTTTGCAATAGGCACAAATGATGATGAATTTCGAGGAGGATGAGGACAAAGAAAACCATTGGATTTGTCACTTAAGAGTAATGGTGACCTATGCTTCCATTCAATTCAACAAACCCTTATTTTAAGCTATCAGGCACTATCCTGGAAACTAGGGATACAGAGGCAAAAATTACAAATTCTCTGCTTTTCAAAAGAGGGAGAAGCTGGACAGAAAGGGATGGGGAATGAGAGGACAAAAAAGAAGGGGAGGTGAAGGGAGAGAGGGAGAGGAAGGGGAAAGTTCCCTTTGGAGAAAAGGGAGTTGATTTTGGCCTTGGCAAGGACAAGAGATGCATCTGTTACTCTGAAAATGGAGCAAAGGAGGGTAAGATGGATGGAGATATAGATGTGGCTATTAAGGTAGAGAGAATGAAAGATGAATAGATTCTTAGTAGTTGTCTCAAGATGGTTAGTAATTGATGGTAGGAGGTGGTAGGGGGTAATATCTTCTGAGAGAATAGTGTGTGTTAATGGGTAGGTGAATTAGGGATTTGAGGATGAAATGAATAATTTTGAGATCTACTGTGAGTATTTTTTATAGAGAGTAAATCAATGATAAATATACTGCCATATGGTAGTGAGGGTCTGATTGATGTATGACTACATCACTTTTTTAGTGGTTCTAGTTTAGAGCAATTTTGTCACTTTTGATCAGCTGTTGACTCAGTAGTGGCAGATAGTGAAGTTTGAGGGTGAGCAGGGCAGGAAGAACAGAGAGACAAGAGGAGCAAGGAACTGACAGGTAGAAAATATCCTGTTGAAATGACAAATGATCAGGTAAAAACTTGGCAGAAGATGATGTAAAGCCAGACAAAGAGTGATGATAGGACCTCAGGGATAATTGTGTCTAACAATCTCATTTTAGAGATGAAGAAACTATAGGCTAAATAACTTGGTCAAAGTTACACTGCTAATACAGAGTGGAATTGGACTAAAATCCAGATTTTCTAACTTTTCTTTCACCTTTTTCCATTTTGTCTCCATGTCTCAGCAAACCTAGCAATGTATCTTACACAAAGGAGTTATTCAATAAATGTTTGCTGGATTGAATTAGTTTCCTCCATGGAAGGCAGGCAGACTCCATTTATACACATTTGTTGTATATCAATGGCAACAATAACATAACAATAAACTTCTGATTGATGGAACTTGGTAAAGAAAAAGCAAATTTTGTTGAAAGTATGAATGACTGCAAGAGGCTATGAGAACGAATTTGGCTGTGTTGTACATGAAAGTAATAGAGGCTCAAGAGTTGAAAACAAGACATGACTTTGATGAAGCAGATTGATGGGCGTGATTGGAACAATAAGCAGAAGAGGTCATGGAAAATATAAGAGAGTTCTTCGTCATTTTCTTTAAACAAAAAAACAAGGACTAAAACTCATTCGAAACTAACAACAACACAAATTGCATCACCATTGCCAAGAAAGCCCCATGACTTCAGGACTATGAATTAAAATGATCAACTATACAAAACCTTATACAATTTCAGTACAAAAATAAACTCAAACCACATTCCTCTCCATAAAATAGTGTAAACCAATTGAGTGAGTTACCTTTTCTTTGGAAACTATCAAAAAGAAAAAAAAAGAAACTATCAGAACGAAAGAAAGCATGGATCCCATATCCCATATCTTTTAGAGATGCTCCACATTAACATGTTTCTGGAAATAAACATAGGAAACAATAATGATGTAAACACTGAACAGAAATGTCCCATGGAATCCAATTCATATGTGGTTGGGTAAAAAACCCAGAGAATCTACAAGTAAGTGAAGAGTAACATAGACACATACTACAGATAGGAGTATGAAGATTCAGACAAACAAGACAAAAACCAACTAGCAATTGATTTATTTTACAGATGATCTGTTGAGCAAAAACATCTCAGAGACAATGTGCTGTATCTTCTTTCTGACTTGTGACATTTTAAACTAATAAAAAATGAATCACTAGATGATTTTAATGTGCATCTTTCCAATGGTGGGGATAAAAAAAACTTTACAATAACCCAGGTATTTGTTGCCAATGGATAAATAAATGATTTACTTTACAGGTAAGAAAGACAAACGAGGAATGCCCATTATAGCATCACGCAAAGGCATATAGAAATTATGTCTTTTATATTTCATAAAATAAATTTTATTAAGTGGATTGGGAAATTAGATTCCAGGGCATTCTATATTGATTTATTATCTTCCAGAATCAGCTGATGCAGTGCATACAAAGCCTTCAGAAGATTAAAATTGATAACAACTGCAGTTAAGAACCAGCTATGAAGTTCAAGTATAAATGGATTTTTAGATTAATGGAAATGGTGTGAAACTGAAAATTTATGAGGCTTATTCATTAAACTTCTGCATGCCCTTTATCACTGCTTTCCACACCAAAAAAAAAAAAGGAACTAAACTAAATAAAATAATAGCAAGTTTCTTTCTCTCACATTTTTAAAATGAGTTGCTTTCAGCTCTAGTGCCATGTTGATGCCTTTGTTAACAAAGGCATGTAAATCTGTTCAGGGCAATTGTGCATATCGAAGTATAAAACTTAATGCCAATTGTAAGCTTAGAATGGAATTCCCTTCTGCCTATGAAATGAAAACACAAATATATCAAGAGAGCAATGAGATAATCATGACTCCAATGGACCATCAGAAAAAGAGAAGTTGTGGGTATTCGAGGCAATAAGGAAGGAGGGTGGCAATAATAATAAGAAGAACTGCCACTTACATGATAGTTTTTGGTTTTTACATAGCTGAATTACATGAACTGCTTCATTTGATCCTCATTAAAAACAAACATACAAACTGTCAGGTAGGAAATGCAGTTATGGTTATTTCCATTTTACAGATGTGGAAAATGAAGCTAAAATAAGTGAAATGATTTAGTCACTGGCAATAAAGTGGTAGAGCTGGAATTCTAAACCTCAGATATTTGGACTCATATATTAGAAGTCATAAAAGAGCTTAGAGATCATCTCATTCAACTTCTCCTTTCCTTACGGGGAAATGAGGGAACTGAGACCCATAAAGGTCACACATGTGGACAAATTAGGACTCAAATCCATATCCTCTGACCACCTCTCACCCCAGGCTAGTATTTTTTTCACTATTGAGAAGATTCTGCCTGAACATGACTCTATTTCATTCTCATATTCCCTGATCTAATAACGTATATCTTCACCTTGATGTATTCGTCCTCTCTCCTCTGCAGGGAATGAACACTTCCTGCTGAAATGTTATCTTCCTGCAAGACTTGGATCAAGTTTCAAGTCCTATATATAGCTTGACTTGAGCTGCCCAGGTAAGAGATCTCTCCTTTTTCATGTTTTCTCATAATACTTTGTATCTCTCCTTTGCTCTTATCACATTCAACATTATATTGTATTTACTTATACATGTTTGCAGGGCAATTAGGTGGTACAGTGGCTAGATCACTGGGCCTGAAGTCAGGAAGACTCTGTTCTGAGTATAAATCTGGCCTCACTAGCTGTGTGATCCTGGGAAAGTCACTTAACCTTTTTTGCTTTAGATCCTCCTCTGTAAAATGAGACAGAGAAGGAAATGGCAAACCATTCTAGCATCTTTGCAAGAAAACCCCAAACAGAGTCATGAGAAGTTGAACATGACTGAAAAATGACTGAACAACTGATGGTATGTTTTGTACCATTCCCAACATGTTTAGATTGTAAGCTTCTTGAAGCCCAAGCCCGTTTCATTATCTTAATAGCCTCACACAGAAAAGGCCCTTGCAGGTTTATCAAATTGCAATGAAAATCATGAAGGATAAAAATGACCCCATATAACCAAGAATAAGACCGAAGAAAGAGACTGAATAAAACAAGTAGAAATTGATAAGGTGATGGTGGAGATGGCTAAAATTCAGCGAAACCAGCTTTGTCTCCCTTCAAAATCATCCTAAAAAAGTAGTCTTAAAAATGGTTTTGCATACCACAGCAAATCAGCCCCCAAATGCTCTTGCAAGCCAAGCTAAGAGCTTGTCACCTCTGCATTGTAAACCTGTATTATCTGGAGTTTATAACTTGGCCATAAAGCTCTGACTGGAAGTAGGCATAATAAACCCTTTTGACAATGTAACATATTTTTAGTGTATGTAGACGGGATTATGTTTCAATGAGGCTTTTAAGGTGCTAAGAATATAATGTTTTGGGGCCCAGATCCAAAGGAATTTTTGTGTACATTTGAAATGCATTAAAACAAGAAGACTGGCCATTTCTAAACTTGCTTAGCATTAAAAACAAAACAAAACAAAACATATTTGCAGTTTCAGGCCAGACTGTTACTCCTACACATACTGTGACCAGAATTGTACCTTACCCAGTAAAAGGTTGGTTAGTGAATGCATAGACCCTGGATGCTGTCTTGTGATATGATCATGTCATAAACTTTAAAAGAAATACAATATTTTCTTCCAGGGTACAGGGTTTAATCAGCATGGTTTCCCCCTCTATAACTTAGTAGACACTTATCATGAGGTCCTCTAAAGAAAAAAAAAATCATCACAGGGTTGCCAGCTCTCTAGTGAAGAGTCTGTCTGAATTTGATTAGTCAGGTCTAAGATTAAAAAACATACATTCTACTATCCTAAGTGCCTGCTCTGACACTTAGTACCCACAAAGTGGGACTTCTGAAGAGAGCATGTCTTTAAATGGGGGGGGAGGAAGTAGAAGGGAAGCAGTAAAACCAAAGGAGTGGTTTTGTTTTTCAATTTAATACTCTTTGCTATATTTTTATCATGTAAAATTCACTGAAAGATTTTGCATTTGTATGTCTTAGACTGAGTCAATAGACTGTACCTTTAATGAGGAAGCTTACAGTGCTCCTCCACACTCAAAGTGGAGAATTACCCTATCTCTGATTCAATGCTTATTTATACATCAACTCTTTTCAAAGGCTGTGTGGGGAGGATTCGGTTGATGTGATTCTTTGGCTTTCAATCTGCTTTAATCCCTTTGCCCATATCCACAATTATGCTTTGTACATTTTCTACCATCCTAGGTAACTTGTATAATCCAATGCATCACCCATTTTTAAAAGACAAGCGTATGGTAGAGTATAGAATATAGGGCTTAGTAACAGGTCCAAATACTGTTTCTTACCAGACATACCATGTGTGTGTCCATAGGCTAATCTTTTAAGATCTCAGTGCCCTAGAAACCTTTATGAGACTATAAATTTCAGGTGAGTTGCTGATCTGCATTAGCAGGTGGAATATTCACTTCTTGAACTCCAAACAATAATGAAATCACAGGTCTGCTTCTCCTACTCCCAACAAAACAAAACAAAACAAAACAAAACAAAACAAAACAAAAAAACCTTGATGCTGGCTTATCTCCTGCAGACTCCTTCCCAGCAAAGCAGTCATAATGGCCTGTTAGTTCTACATTCTGCATATTACTGGTAATAAGTCTGGTATAGTCCAAAATCACCTATCCTTGATTACATAAGGTGGGTATTATACAATTCTTAGTAGTAAGTTTGCCTTCTTAATTATGTTTTACTTAGGATGATGTAAAAAAATCATATCAATCATACAAGTGCTATATTGTGGTATAAACTTGGCATGACACTGAAAACTTTCTCTTTCTTTTGAAATATTTTAATAAAATTTTATTAGTATCTTTATTTTTATATGGCCAATATTTTCCAGTGTATCTTTCCTTCTTAATTTTCTCAGAAAATCATTTTACATTAATACATTATAACCAACAAATCAAAATCACATCCATAGTCTACTAACTCTGAAAACAAGAAGTGGAGATGCCCTCTAATATCTCTTTTTTAGGGACCATTTAGTCATTGAAATTTGCACAGATTTTGGTTCTGATTCTTTTGTCGTTCTTTCCATTTACATGCAATTGCTATGAGTCTTCCTGTGCTTCCATCTATTCTCACATGCAACGTTTCTTCCAGTACAACAATGCTTCATTATATTCATGTGCTACAATTCATTTAGCCATTCCTCAATCCATGTGCATCTAGTACTTTCCTGCCCTTTGCTCATGCTGTGTATATGAGATCTTTCCTTGTATCTTTGGCCTCCTTAAAATATTACACTTAGCAATGGAATCTCTGCATCAAAAGGTATAGACATTTCCATCACTTTCTATGGGCCTAAAACTTTCAATAGGTAAAAGAGAGTTAATTGTACATTAACTATTTCACAAAAGATCTCTCAAAGCATCTCATTAATTTGCAAAGTACTTCTGAGAGTTCAGGACAAAATTACAACCTTTAGATGAGGGATAGCATGTTGGCTATACATAGCTATATTTAAAAGGGAGAATTAAAACTTGCTTTTACCTGAAATAGCTACATAACATATGCAAATTAAATTAACTTTTATGTTATGAGGAATAGGTCTATCGACAAAGTAGTGCAGAGAATCAAAATAATGCAATAGCTAATTTTAAAATAAAAAGTCTGTATACTGCAATTCCCATTTAAAAAGCAGAATTGCTTCAAATTTCTCCTTTGTATTGTTATAACGGAGCTTAGATATCCATTAGTAAAGTCAAGTGGAGAATATAAACTGCATGAAAAGAATGTGTATGTATACAAAGATAATTACTACACAAAAAATTGTTTGCCGCAATTATTCAATACGGATAATTTTTGGCTGTGAATTTCAGCTCACCAATTAAATTCCACAAATTAAGGAACTATGACATATAGGCACTAGGTCTCCAAAGTTAAATAAGAAATGTATCACAGAAAATATGAACAGAACAAAATTAAATAAGAAATGAATCATAGAAAATATGAACATAATAATAAAGGGGAATATAACAAATATAAAAATAATCATAACACAATATAAATTATAAGCACATAAGTACACAATGCTATGTACAATCAACTCAGGAGGAAAGAACTGTCATCATTAGGAAGAAGCAATCCTTGAAGATTTGGCATTTAGCCATGGGCTTCATTTTATTAAATATGAACCTGGATTGCCTGTATAGAGAATTATACTACTTATTAAAGGAAATAATGACATAATTTTAGTTAATTCTCTGCTCTAGCATTGTCAAGAAATGCATTTCTGATTAGTGAAATAGTGTATATTTATTATATATTGCATGTATGACTACTTTTATAATACTTAAATTCATTGTTTTGTTAATGTAAATGCCAACTCTTTCTAACATTTATGGAGATTGTGTACTGTCTATAATTTATAACTGTTAGAGGTAGTGCCTCAGCCATTGGTGTGGGACACTCAAGCATTTCAAGTACCATTCTGTCCCATACAAAAAAGCATCACTCTACCAAAATGGAAAACAAATACAAAAACTGCTAGACTATTATTGCAGCACAGCCTAATAAGTATTATTAAAGGAAAGACATCCTCTAGAGGCACCTGGTAGCTGGAGGGGCTGCTATTTTTTTTTTTATGAAGTGAGATGTAGGCTTTTTTAAATTGGAAGACCAATAAGTAGACCAGTTTTTTTAAGCTGCTGAAATCATGATTTTTCATGAAGAAAAACTTATTTTTGTGGGCAAGACCAAAGAAAGACTGACAAAAATGTCATTTTTTACTTATCAAACTCACATTTTCCTTTATGGCTACATCAAAGCTATTATCAGAAGAAGACCAGGTGTGTCTATAAGACCTGGGCATCCTCATCAGATTGAAAATATCTCTTTCCCTTAAAAAAAAGTACTTGGAAATTGTTGTTGTTGTTGTTGTTGTTGTTTTCCTTTCAGTGAGGCTGAAAGTCATCCTCATCGAAGCAATAAACTCTGATAAATATATTGATATAGATTATCCCATATGTAATGAAAGGTTAAGAAACGTATGCTAGAGATAGACAAATATTCTTCTGTGGCATGATAAATCAACTGATTTAAATCTCAATTAAACATGGGTTTGACTTGAGCTTGACAGTAGGAAAAACAGAGAAATCAGTTCTCGAGACTTCAGCAAACAAAAATGAGTAGATAGAAAAATAAACAAACAAACAAAAAAACAAATGGACTTCATGATGCCAGAGATGACCAAATCACAAACCCAGAAGGAAATAGCTCACAAATTTTCTACCAACACCCATCAGCTGGATGAGAAGAAAAATTAGAATTCTTTCATGCAAGAGATATTCCAAAAGAAATGAGAACTAAGAGAGACTTTGAAAAAAGGACCAACAGCTTAAAAGAAGGGGTAAAAATTTAACCCTTGTAAGAAACTCCCTAGAAATTATAATAGATCAAATAGAAATTAATGACTCTAGGATACAAGAAAAATTCTTTAAAGTCAAAAGAAATGAGAAGATAGAGAAAATATACTATTTTATATGAAAAACAACTGAAAATAGATCAATCTAAGAAACAAGGATCATTCAAATTTCAGAAACTATGACCAAAAAATAACTTGAACATCATGTTCCAAGAAAATATTTTTTTAAGTGGGCAGCCATAGTAGAACAAGAAAGCAATGTGAAAATAGAAAGAATCTACCAATCTCTTCCTGAAAGAAAACTTAAAATGATAACTTGCAGGAATGACATTGTTAAAATCCAGAGCTTTCTGACAAAAGGAAACATATCATAAACAGAAAGTTAGGATGTCACAAGATTTAGCCATTATCAATATAAAGGAACAAAGAGTATGCAATGAGATATTACAAATGGCAAAAGACAAAGATCTACAATGAAGAATAACTTACCCAGAAAAATGGAGTCCAATCCTATAAGGAAAAAAATGGACCTTTAAGGTTATAGAAGACTTTCAGTGGTTCATGAGGGTGAAAAAAATAAAACCTTAAAATTAAAATACAGCAATCCAAAAAAGAAAAGAGAATTAGAAAGAGTTTCATAATGAATTGTGATAACCATTTTATTTTTCTGACTCACCAATGTACACAATTCGATTGTATGAACTGCTTACATTCTAATATGGAAGGGATTGTTAAAAGAGTTCTTTTAGAATAGAGATACTGGCATCAGTGAAAGTTGAGCTGTCCAAACTGAACAAGACATATCTGCCCCTATAATTGGCCTCAACTCCCAGACAGAAGAACCAACCTCTCAGTTTGACAGCAGGAAGTGAATCCTCTTTGAGATAAAAGTTAAAGAACCCAAAAGACAATCTCCTGCCAAGGAAATTAAAGCTACTATAGCTGACTTCTGCCCTTTAAAAGAAAAATAAAATCTTTTGCTTGAGTCTGAGGTTAAATGAATAGTCTTCAACTGGGCAGGAAAATAATAATAATAATAATAATAATAATATAATAATAATAATAAACCTCACTTTAAAATCTGCAAAGCACTTTCCCTAGAAAAACCTTGTAAAGTAGGTAGTTTTAATATGCTTATTTCATTTTATACATAAACAAACTAGGTCCCAGAGACAGCAAGTCATTCCCTCAGTATCATATAACTACAACTGTATTTTCATGATTTTAATATTTTCAGAACCAGCAGAACAATTTATATAAAGAAAGCAGCATTGTCAAGAAAAAAAAGATTTTGAAATCCTTAATAACTTTTATCAATAAGATAACCAACCAAATCGCCAGATGACCTACATTGAACTATATTCCTACTCATCTCCTGACAAAGATGTGATTGATACAAGGTACAGAGACATATATTTTCGGACATTGCCTATGTAGACAAAATTTGCTTGATTAAGCATTCCTTGCCTTCCTTCTTTTCTCCCTTCCTTTCTTCCTTCATTCCTTCTTTTCTTCCTTCCCTCTCTCTTTTCTCTCTCTCTTTCTTTCATTCTTTCCTGAAATAGTCTCTGTTCTTTATATATCAGAGAAGAAAAGTATACATATAATTGTGTAGAAATAAATATGCATATACCTGTACACACAGGTAATATGAACAAAAGGTCATTTGTAGGGGTGAGGAAAGGGATAGCAGCTCAAAAGCACAAGAAAGGCCTCACATAGAAGAAATTGGTATTTAAACTTACTTTTGAAAGATGCTAGGTTTTCTCAGAGGTAGATTCGAAGAGAAAGTAGATTCTAGTCATGTAGGAAGACACAGGCTATGCAAAGGTACAATAATGAGAGAGGAGATATTGCCAATTTGATCAGGGTATAGAAGGAATGAAGGTGGGGATGAAAAGATAGGACCAGGATGAGTTGTGAAGAGCTAACTATCATTTGATCCTAGGAGTAAAAGTGAGTTATTAGAATTTTTTTGAGGGGAGGTGCTATTCTGAGGAAGAATGACATGCTCTATGCTTTCAAAATATCATTTTGGCAGGCATATAAAGGATAGATTGGTGCAGGGAAGTGTTTGAGACAGGAAAACCAATGTGAGCTTGAAGTAATTTTTGAGATCATCTGATAGACATTTTCATTCATAAATAAGAATATTGAGTCACGGAGAAGGCCAACATCACATAGTTAATTAGTTGTAGAGCTGGCACTAGAATACAAAACTCTTCATCTCTTCTCCTGTCCTCTTGGCATTACTTATGGCATCTATACAAGGATGAGACTTTACAGATTACCTAGGTCTTGTCCTAACGATCTTTTTTTTCAGATGTGGAAAGTAGAATGCAAAGAGGTGAAGTGATTTGTCCCAAAGTTACTTGGTGGCACAGTGGATAGAGTACAGGACCTAAGAAAACTCATCTTCCCGAGTTCAAATGTGACCTCAGATACTTACTAGCTATGTGACCCTGGGCAAGTCACTTAACTCTGCCTCAGTTTTCTCATCTGTAAAATGAACCAGAGAAGGAAATGGCAAACCACTCTATTATCTTTACTAAGAGAACCCCAAAAGGGATTATAAAGAGTCATACACAACCAAAAATGACTGAATTATCACTAGTAAGTAGCACGCCTAAGGAATAAGCATAGATCCTCTAACCTTAAAACCAGCTCACTGAGCTATGCCATTGCTTCTCTAGTAATGTGTTTTTTTCTTTTCTTCAGAGAATGTAATGTTTTACTGTTTTTTTTTTAATAGAGATTATTTGAATAGTAGAATATAAGGGGGAAAAAAGTCTTTTCAGATTGGAGGAGGGCTAAAGGACAGTCATCAGGAGCTACAGTGAAACCATGAGAGAATGTGATATTCCAAGAAAGTTTAAGAAAGAGACTTATCTAGAGTGAAGGGTTCACTCTAAGCAGTAGCATTGGGTGCAAACCCAGTATCCTGCTGTCTTAACCAACCTGAGGAAATTGAGTATGCTAGGTAGAACATACTGTGGAGGGCCTCAATTTGATCTTGTAGCAATGGGGAGCCATTAAAGGCTCTTGAGCAAAGGAGTAATACAGTGAACATAATGTTTAGGAATATTAATCTGATGGCAATATGTAGTTGAGCAGTGGCAATGGGGTATCGCTATGAGGTTTACTAGACAAGGAGCATTCATGTTTATTTTATTCATCTTCATGCCAGCACATGGGAGTTTTTAGGACAAGCTCAATAAGGCTAGACTCCATCTCCATGTTCGCAATGCTGCTGCCATCTTTAGTTTTCATAACAACTCTAGATTCCACACGGAGGTTGTCACCCACTTTGAGTTTTACATTGTTGGCAACTTGCAAGCATGTCAGAATGTTGACTTTGAAATTTAAAAAATCAAGAGAAATTGAAATAAATGACTAGAAAAATTTGCTGATGCCAAGGACTTCATATCTAGATGTTTCTCCTAGTCTTTTTCTTAAATCAGGAAGGTGTGAGACATTGTGCTAATGTTACTAACTATAATTCTACCTGTCAGTCCACGTTAGCAAATGAGAACCCATTTTTTCCTCTGACAGTTAAATGTATTTCCTTCCTGTTCTAAGTGTATGTTCCAGTTTAGCTTTTTTTTTCTTTAGCCTTTGGCAAACACTAATCTTGAAATATAGACAACTTTTAGAAGAAAATATGTCATCGTCTTGCCTTGTAATTACACTGTAGATAGTCTTTCTTTAGTTATGCAATTTGTTTATGACATTTCCAGCATATTTGGACTTTGTGAACAGAACTGAGGGGAGGGAGTATAGAGGACAATTTATTAAAACCCATTTATTTAGTGTGGATAATATTTTTAGAGCTTGAAGTAGAATTTTAATTGGGTTTACTTATAATAAATATGATCTGTGCTGGTCTGGTGCTATGGTGTGATTGCTTCATTATTTTTGGTCTCTCAAGGAGCCAACTACAATTCTTTTAAAGTTGTATTACTATCACTAGTTATGTTAATTATGATTTTTAAATTAAACACTGATGAAAAAATATTATCTCCAGGATAAGATTATCATTAATTTCTTCATCTGACTACACATGTGGTTATTTAGTCGCTCAGCTACACGCAAGGGCCTCTGATCACTTTTGTCCAAATAAATCATCATCATATTCACAATAGTTATTTCTAGAATTGTGAAGTGAATCACTCCTCCCAGAAGGGGGGGAGTTCAAGAATTTTTGAAAATAATAGCAATAATGGAACATTTTTTACACCAAATTGCCCTCCCTCCCCTTGCTGAAACCTTATTGTCATATCTCTAGCATTCATATACCTAGAGTTTTAAGGTTTGTCAAGTAATCTCTTACCAGAACACCTGTGAGTAAAGGAGTATAATTATTCCCATTGTACAAGTGAGAAAAGGCTCAAATGAATGACTTGACTGATATCACCCAGCTAATGTCACAGGCAGGACTCAGAGTCAAATCTTTTATTTACTGAGTGCCAATCTCTAAGATTTCCCACTGCCTTGCCAAAAAAAAAATTTTTTTTTTTGATGAGGCAATTGGGGTTAAGTGACTTGCCCAGGGTCACACAGGTAGTAAGTGTCAATTTGATTTGAACTCAGGTCCTCCTGACTCCAAGGCTGGAGCTCTAACCACTGCATCACCTAGCTGCCCCCCAAAAGTTTTTTTTTTTAATTGTTATTGCTGGTTGTTTTTTATTCCACCTTTATTTTAGGATAGATCCCTCTCTCCTCCCTTGCTCAGTATGCTCATCCTTGTTACAAATCTTATGAGGGAAAAGAAAGAGGAAAAAACAATGTAATGAAACCAATATAAACACTTTAAACATCCCCAATAGTATCAGCAACATTCCCATATTCACTACTTGCAAGTCTCATATATGGAGACAAATTCCACTCTTAAAAAGGGGCAATCTATTAACTATGAATGGATGTATAAACTCAAAGTCACCAATAAAGAAATTTAATGCAAAAGAAGAGATTATTATTAATATTTTACATTGACTGATAATCTTTATAGTTTACAAATCACTTTGTTAAAATACCAGTTACCTGCCTTAAATAATTCTTAATGCAAAAATTAATATTAAAAGAGATTAGAAAGTGATTAATACTTTTGCAAAATGACTCACTGCAAGTCTCTTCTACAATTCTCTATCATACTTAAAATACTATTTAACTTAACACAAATTCTCGTAGTTCAGGCACATCTTTTCCCTCTCAAGAAACAATGTAGCATAACAAAGATTTTCTCCCCAGTGTCAGAGCCATGATATACCATCCTTACTACTGAATATGGATTATAGGGACCAGAGCTGGAAGGGATCTACCTGGTCAGCTAATCAACTTGCCTCATTTTTCAGATGAGGAAACTTAGGAGCAGAGAAGGGAAGTGATGCAGAAGATACAGAAAGGATGTAGCAGAACCTAGATTGAAGCCAAGCTTTTTATGCTGGTTTTCAACATTTTTTTTAACTATCCTACAGCTGGCACTGTGGATGGGAAAAAGAGCAAATTAAAATTACTGAGATGTGAAATACCAGCCGAAGATAACATCATCTTTACTAGCTGAAAGTTATTTCTGGCATCCATTTTATATAGAAACAAAGATCTGATTTTCATATAAGATAAAGAAAAGCAAAGTTAAAGAATACACTGTTATTGATTAGACTGCAAAGTCCCTTGGGGTAGAGATGGTGTTTACTTATGACTGTATGTCTTTATTTCTAGCACAATGTCATATTCCTTGGGAGTTCTCAGCACATAACTTAGAACTGTCACCAAGCCAATGAGGAATTAGAATCCTAAAACTCATGCTGCTCTAGTCTAGATGGAGTCCACTCATATAAGTAAATTATTAAACTATGTATTTTTGACTTTGCATCTTTTCAAGGAGAACAAGGGTAAAATCTAGTGTTCAATGATATACAAGGATGGACTGGTTCAGTTACTGAAGGAAAAAATTAAATTCACACAGATTAAAGATTTTTTTTGAAGTTTACATATATATCGTGTAAGAACTATACATAATGCATAATATATATGATGTTTATATATGTGTATGTATGTATTTTAACAAGAGATTCTTATGTATATATGTGGATATATAGCATATATTTTATTTATATGGGTGCATATATGTGGTTCTTATTCCTTCTTCAATTCAATTCAACAAATATTTATTAAGTGACTCCTACATGCTTTCTGTTCCCTTTCTCTCCCTTTTCTGTTTCTCTCTACAAAGCAAGAGAGATGACAGAGAATTTCCAGGACAATCAGGAGGCAAACCTGTTCTCCATTCTTAGGAAACACAAATCACTAACCTCACAGACTTTAGCATCCTGAGCATTTGGGGACATCATCAAATTCAAGCCTTTTAGAAATGTCATTTTGTGGAATGTCCGTCTTTCACAGGCATTCTTTTACTCTGTATTTACACTGAAAAGATCAGTATCAGAGGTTAATTTAGTGACATTGGCTACACCCCCTATGGCTGTATTCTTAGACATGTTGCCAATATTAACAAACCGTATTGCTTTTCTTCCCTGTTCATATCTTTGTCACTATCAAATGTTGCTCAGCCCACCTAATTCTGCACCTCAATTCAATCACTTCAGTGCTTTCTTTTCTCTTAACCTTCCTCCCAGCACTTCAGTCTGTCTCTTTTCCTGTTAATTACAAAAGTCTTTCCCTTTATTTGATTATTTCAGTCCTGTATCATCCTTGTTGTTCTTTCCCCACATTTTCCTAAACAATGGGTTTGATATCAGATAGTTAAAAATCAAATCTACCTAAACAGTCTTAATTACCAGAGATCAAACTTTGTCTAACATTGTTCTCAAACCCAGCATTTTTTGATATATGACTCTTTTAACTTGAAAGTTAATGTTTCCTTATATCTTAGAGGTAAAAACCAAGATTTCAAAGCCACCAGTGAAATATCATTTATTTTATTAAATGTTGATTCTAAAACATTATAACACAGCAACAATAACAAAAAAGCAAGAAGTCTGTTGACGTTTGATGTAATGGAATTGGACCTATACAATGGAGGAGCCTTCAAATATTTGAAGTCCAATTTTTATCACAACTTCCTGTATTACCTTCTCTAGCCTGAACTTCCTTTAGTCCTCATAAAATACAGTTTGGAGCCTTCTGTGCCTTTCATCCTCCTCTGAATGTTTCTCAATTTGTCAACATTCCTCTTAAAATATGGTGCAATTCAGGGTACCTAAGTGGTGCAGTGGATAGAGTGCCAGCCTTGGAGTCAGGAAGACCTGAGTTCAAATTCGGCCTCAGGAACTTAATATTTACTAGCTGTGTGACCCTGGGCAAGTCACTTAACCCTGATTGCCTCACCAAAAAATAAAATAAAATGTGGTACCAAAAAATACAACCAACCAATCCTCCTTTTGTATCCTTACTAAAACCAGATATTTTGGAATATGTTATTATAGCTTCCCTTGTTCTTTTACACATCCAAAGATCCTAATACTATGATTTTTGGTAGTCAAAGCATAACTTAACTGGAATTGTGCTCCCCTTCTTCCAAGTCATCTCATTCTCAGGTGATCTTATGGAACTTTGCTCATACTCCTCTCCAAGCTACTGATTATGTTCTAATTCTGAGCAGTTTTCACACTGACAAATGTATTGCCTTTGATTTCAGAGGACCTGAGACAGAATACTGACTCTGCTGTTTACTACCTATGTACCTAGCAGCAAATATTCTAAACTCTAGGCTTCAGATTCATCTTTTATTTTTTTTAATGACATGTTTGGATGAGATCATCTCAAAAATTCCTCCAAGTTCTGGAGTATCTGTCTCATAGGCATTAGTTTCTTTGGGAATATGTCATTACTCCTACTACACTCTAAGATCCTTGCAAGTAGAGATCATGCTTTATTTATTATGTTTTTATTTATTTTATTTATCCCTAGCATCATTCCTAGCACTAGCATACAACTTGCAAGAGAAAGGCACTTAAAATTATTTGTATTCCAATAATAATTTATTGAGTACCTACTATATGCTAGGCATTGTGCTCATCACTGGGGATGCAATTAATAAGAAGAAAGAGAGTGTCTGCCCTCAAGGAGCTTACAATCATGGGGGCATCTTGTTCCATAGAGTTGAAAAAATCAGGAAAATAATGAAGTACCATATATCTTGATTGTATAATTTGCAGATAACAAATTCTCCCTCTGAATTTTCTGACCCAAAATACTTTTTACTCCTATGCAATCTTTTTAATGCTTATCTACATCTGTGATTTTGAATTTTTAAGTACTACCCTGTATGGCTAGACTTTTCCTGTTTTCTCCAGTTGAATTGCAAGCCTCTTGAGTTC
Source organism: Phascolarctos cinereus (assembly GCF_003287225.1). Lineage (NCBI taxonomy): Eukaryota > Metazoa > Chordata > Mammalia > Diprotodontia > Phascolarctidae > Phascolarctos > Phascolarctos cinereus. The sequence continues at coordinate 62,638,986 of NW_027556402.1, read as the reverse complement.
ATAAACTACATCTTTTATCTCCTTTCATACATAGACTCTAGCTTAGAGTTGGTGTTCCCTAAATGTTTGATAAACCATAAATAAACCAATATTTTCCAAGCTGGAGTATCCTTCATTCAAAAATTTAATTTATTATTCTGAATTTAAGGACCAAAAAAAGAGCATTCCTATACACATAACAGAATGCCATAATAGGATTATATATGGATGTCCATTTCATCAGGAATATATTTTAACGTATATAATAATCCCACATATTAATTTAAAAACATTAGACAAAAATGTTAAAAGCTAGCATTTAGGATAATTTTTCATGCTTCCTGAACTGACTTGTGCATTCAAGTTCAAGTCACTTGCTTCTTTGAGCCTAACCACTGGAGTGGTGGTGGTATTTAGACATACCGCATTGGTGTAGCTTTCAGGAAATGATAGCACGTGCCAGGAAAATGCCATCTGTTGTTTACCTGACAGTGAACAGGTAAGTCAGGCATCATGCTAGATTAAATCATCATTACAAAGCAAAGGTACAAACAGGACATTGGCATTAACTTTAAATCTGGCTTCTGTTTGCATAAGCTGGGACTTTGGAATCCGCTCGTTGACTTAGAGGACCACCTCTCTCCAAAAATACTACTATTCACAGTATTCTTTATAACATGCTGTAAAATAAATGAGGCAAATCTCCCTGTTCATGAATTTAATAAGGGTGTGTACTTTTTCCTCCCCTCTAAAAGAAGGCCGTTAACAAAGAGTCATTAACTGGAGCTCTCTGTAGGAGCCCAACTTGTCTCCAAGCATAAAAATGGAAATACTGATACTATGACAACACAGCCTGAATTTTCTGCTTTGCAGACACCAGATTTATTTTTAAATGGTGTGAATCAAATGTGCGCTGAGAGGCCAACTTCAAAATACAAAAGAAAAATTGGCAAGGGGAGGATTTTGCTGGTTTGGCTGAAGTGAGGCTATCCACAGCATTTCACTGTAGTGGGGGCTTCTGACTGTGGAAATCATTCAAATTGTCATTCTCTTTGGCTTGCCAAAAGGGGATTATGAATTAAAGTCAGTGTTGCAGGAAATGTCACCTGCCCTCTGAAAGACAACAATAAATCAAAAAGGGGTTTTGTTCATCCTACTTTGAAAAAAATACAAAATAAAACAAAAGTGCAGATCATCTATCCGGGGTCCTCTCTTTTAGTACAAATAGCAGGTAATGAAGTGGGGCAAGTATTTTAGGGCATTTTTTAAAATTGTCAGACTAGGAAAAGGGAAAGAGAGGGAGTAGGGCTTTCAATATGTGTTCATAAAGAGAAAAAGGGGAAAAAAAGATAGACACAAAGTCAAGAAATGAAACAATATGCTAAAAACTATATTGTACTCATTTCTTCCAACTTTAAACTTTAAAGTAAAAAGAAAATGGAAAAAAACATAATGAAGAGAGTAGATCCTTCAGAGGTTCCAGATAAACATGCTTTACTCTAATTCCTAATGGATCTTGGATCCATTAATCATGTGGGTACTCCCTCCAATCATGGTCCAAAACAATTTATTAAGCACTGTGATAAGCATGGGAAACAGAAAGAAGAGCAAAATCCGAACTAAACCAAAACAGTAACCTAGTCCCTGCCCTCAAGCAGTTTATATTTTAACTCTGGAGATAAGATGTTAATAAAAAAGTAATTACAGAATAGACACAACATAATCTGAGAGGGGAAGGCATTAGCATCTGGGAGAAAAGGAAAGGCCTTCTGAAAAAGGTTAGATCAGATCCACGTCTTGAAAGAAGTCAGAGAAACCAACAGAGTGGAAGTGAAGGGGCAGACAATTTCAGGCAAATTCACTATGATGAGGGATGGAGTGTGGTGAAAGAAGAATGACAAGAAGGGCGGTATCATTGGAACAGAGGATAGAGAGAATGAAGTGGAAGAAGACTGGAATATAGGAAGGGACCAAGTTATGAAGAGTGTTAAATGTGAAACAAAATAACTTATTTTGATCTTGGAGATAAAAGTGATACAATGGAGTTTGTTAATTGGAGAGTAGGGGGTTAAAGTCAAATCTGCACTTGAGAACAGACAACCTGAGAGTCAGGTAGAGAACAGACTGTAGTGGAGAAAGACTCGGGACAGGGAGACCAACCAACAGGCTAATGCAATAGTCTAATACACACACACACACACACACACACACACACACACACACACATATACACACACACAAACATATATAACATGCACATATATATATATATATACATAGTTATATACTTTTTGTACTATCATAATCATATATATGTATATATGATTATGATAATACTAAAAGTGTTGTCATGGGTGAGTAGGAAGATGGTAATGTCCTCAACAATAATAGGGAAGTTTGGAAAGGGGGAAGGCTTAGGGAGAAAACAAATTGTTTTATGGAAATGTTCATTTTAAAAGATCTTCCCAACATCCAAATCAAGATGTCTAAAAAGTAATTGGACGTATGTGAACCTAGTTTAGCTGAGAGATTAGGGATAGATATATAGATCTGGCATTCATAATTATAGGGATGACAATTCAACTGGTAGGAGTGGATGAGATCATTAGGGGGGATGAAACCAAAAAAGAGTGGCCAGACAGATAGGAGAACCAGAAGAGATGAAGGTCATGAAATTCCAGAGAGGAGTGAGTGTCCAAGAAAAGGTGATTAATAGTGTCAAAGGCTACAGAGAGGTTCAGGAGAGCAGGATTGAGAAAAGGCCCTTAGATTTGGTAATTAAGAGATGATTGATAACTTTAGTGAGTGCAGTTACAGCTGAATGATGAGATCAGAAGTCAGAAGAGGGTTTAAGAGTTCAGGAGAGAAAATGGAGACAACGATTGTACATGGCTTTCTTTTATTTTCCTTTTAAAAATATTATTTATTTGCTTTTTTTTCAAATTTTGAGTTCCAAATGCTCTTTCTCTCTCTAGCACCTCCCTCAGCCATTGAGGAGGCTGACAATATGATATCAATTACCTGTATAATATATTTCTATATTGGTTATGTTGAAGAAGAAGAAGAAGAAAGAAGAAGGAAGAAGGAGAAGAAGAAGAAGAAGAAGAAGAAGAAGAAGAAGAAGAAGAAGAAGAAGAAGAAGAAGAAGAAGGAGGAGGAGGAGGAGGAGGAGAAGAACTAGAAGAAAAGAAGAAGAAAGAAGAAGAAGAAGAAGAAGAAGAAGAAGAAGAAGAAGAAGAAGAAGAAGAAGAAGAAGAAGAAGAAGAAGAAGAAGAAAGTGAAAAAAATGCTTCAATCTAAATTTGAAGTTCATCAGTTCTCTCTCTGGAGGTGGACAGCATTTTTCATCATAGGTCCTTTGAAATTGTCTTGGATCATTTTATTGATCAGTGTAGCTATGTCATTCACATTTGATCATTGTTATGGTAGTGCTGTTACTATATAGAATGATCTCCTGGTTCTGTTCACTTCACTGCATTAATTGATATTGGTCTAACCAGGTTTTTTCTGGAATCTTCCTCCATGCCATTTCTTACAGCAAAATAATATTTCATCAAAATTGCATACCGCAATTTGTTCAGACATTCCCTAGTTGATGGACAACCCCTCAATGTCCAATTCTTTGCCACCACAAAAAGAGCTGCTATAAAAACAAAAAACAAAACAAAACAAAACAAAAAGCTTATACATATAGGTCCTTTCCCTTTTTCTTTGATCACTTTGAGATGCAGATCTAGTAGTAGCATTGCTGGGTCAAAGGGTGTGTACAATTTTATAGCTCTTTGGACATAGTTCCATATTGTTCAAAAGAATGGTTAGAACAGGAACAGCTAGGTGGTGCATTGGATAGAGCTTTGGCGTTAAAGTCAGGGGGACCTGAGTTCAAATCTGGCCTCAGACACCTGATACTTACTAGCTGTGTGACCCTGGGCAAATCACTTAACTCCTATTGCCTCCTCACCCCCCAAAAAAAACAAACAAACCCCAAAACTGTGAAGAATGGTTGGAACAATATACAACTTTACCAGAGGGCATTACTGTCCCTACTTTTCCACGTTACTTCCAGCATACATGACTTCCTTAAGAAGCTCAGTAACAAAGTTAGGAGTTATATAGGAAAGTAACTATTAGGAATAGTTAGATCAAGCAAAGGGTTTTTTTTTTTTATGATTGAGCAGGCATGTGCATATTTATAGGCAACACTTAAGGAGACACAGGGAGATAAAGAGAGAGTAAAGATGGGAAAAAAAAACACCTATCAGATTGGCTAAAATGATTGAAAGGGAAAGTAATAAATGTTGGAGGGGATATGGCAAAATCAGGACACTAATTCACTGTTGGTGGAATTATGAACTGATCCAATCATTTTGGAGAGCAATCAGGAATTATGCCCAAAAAGTGATTAAATTAACTATACCCTTTGATCTAGCAATACCACTACTAGGTCTATTTTCCAAAGATGATTGGGAAAAAGGAAAGAACCTCTGTGTTCTAAAATATTAATAGCAGCTGTCTTTGTGGTAGCAAAGGACTGGAAATGGATGAAAAAATTGTACTTTATGACTATGCTGAAATACTATTGTGCTATAAGAAATGATAATCTTGGTAATCTTATAAAAAACATGGATAGACTTGCACAAAATAATGAAGCATGAATTGAGCAGAACTAAGTGAACATTGTATATAGTAAGATATTGTATACAGTAGCATATTGTTTTAAGAACAACTTTGAGCAAGTAAGTCATTTTGATTACTATAAATACTCAGATTAACTACAAATGGCATAATAAGGAATATGCTTTCTGTATCCAGAGAAAGAACTGACAAATAGATGTATAGAATTATTTTTTTACAAATATGTATATATACATATACACATATCTGTGTCTAATGGTACCTACCTCTAGGGCAGAAGGAAAAAAAAGGAAAAAAAAAAGAAATTTACCTGATAACTTTATTATATATTTAAAAGGAATAACAAGTTGTATGTAATAGATTTGCAGTTTCATGTGCAATCATCATTTTAAAAATTATGCTATGTTTAAAAATGCTTGTTTGTTCCATTAATTAAAAAGTAAAAAAAGATAGGAGAGAGAATATGAAATATAGTGTGGTAATTTACTGGAAAAGTCAGAAGGAGATGGGATAAGGGTACACATAGAGGGCTTTGCTTTAGGAAGGAGAAAGGCTACCTCTCTCTGAGAACAAAGTGAAAGCGATAGTGGAGGATGCTTGAACAATTAAAGATGAAGAGGGGGAGAAAATCAAACTCTCAACAAATGGTACCATGGAAAGAAGCCTGGCTTTTGTGTTACAGAATTTGGGTTCAAATCTTTTTTTTTTAATTTTCACATTAGTCATGTTGTAAAGAAGAACTAGAACCAATAGGAGGAACCAAAAGAAAGAAGAAACAAAACAAAACAGAAGGAAAAGAAAAGAGCCAGTAGTATGCTTCAATCTGCATTCCAACTCCATATTTCTTTCTCTGGATGTGGATAGCATTTTCCATCATGAGATTTTTGGAGATGTCTTAGATCCTTGAATTGCTGAGAAGAGCTAAGTCTATCAAAGTTAGTCATCACACAACATGGCCATTACTGTGTACAATATTCTCCTGGTTCTGCTCAATTCACCCTGCATCAGTTCACATAAGTCTTTCCAGGTTTTTCTGAAGTCTACCTGCTCATCATTTCTTATAGCACAATAGTATTCCATTGCGTTTATACACCACAACTTGTTCAGCCATTCCCCAATTGTTGAGCATGCCCTCAACTTGTGATTCTTTGCCACCACAAAAAGAGCTGCTATAAATATTTTTGTACACATTTTATGATCTCTTTGGGATACAGCCCTAGAAGTCGTATTGTTCAGTCAAATGGTATGTACATTTTATAGCCCTTTGGGCATAGTTCCAAATTGCTTTCCAGAATGATTGGATCAATTCACAACTCCACCAACAATGCACTAATGTTCCATTTTTCCCACATCTTCTCCAAACATTTATCATTTTCTTGTTTTGTCATGTTGGCCAGTCTGATAGGTGTGATGTGGTACCTCAGAGTTTTGATTTGCATTTCTCTAATCAATAGTGATTTAGAGCATTTTTTCATATGACTATAGCTAGCTTTAATTTCTTTATCTGAAAACTGCCCGTTCATATCTTTGGCCATTTATCAATTGGAGAATGACTTATATTCTTATAGATTTGACTTAGATATCCATATATTTTAGAAATGAGGCCCTTATCAGAGACACTGGTTGTAAAAATTCTTTCCCAGGTTTCTGCTTCCCTCCTAATCTTGGTTGCATTGGCTTTGTTTGCGCAAAAACTTTTCAATTTAATGCAATCAAAATTATGCATTTTGCATTTCATAATGTTCTCTCTCTTGTTTGGTCATAAATTCTTCTGTTCTCCATAAATCTGACAGATTAACTATTCCTTGTTCTCCCAGTTTGCTTATAGTATCAGCCTTTATATCTAAATCATATACCCATTTTGACTTTATTTTGGTATATGGTGTAAGATTTTGGTCTATGCCTAGTTTCTGCCTGAGTTCAAATCTTGCCTTAGACTTTTATATCGTGTGACCTTGTGTAACTCATTTTATCCTCTGTGTGCCTCAGTTTCCTTATCTGTAAACTGAAGTTGGACTACATGGCCTCTGAGGTCCCATCTACCTCTAAATTATGATCCTCTGATGTCAATTGCTTATTTCTGTGGATCTCATCCACTTCTTCCAATAAATTCCTCATAAGAGGTCTGATAAACGTACTGAGCATCTTGCTTAGGACCTCTTTCTTTGTGTGAATAACAATGGGACAAACAGGCTGTACAGAGGTAGCCCAATGGTTGGGATACTGGTTTCCACATGCTAAGTTCTGAGTCAGGAAAATATGAATTGAAATTCCACCTTCGACACTTACTAGCTGTGAGCTCTTGGAAAGATACTTAATCACTCCTAGCCTACATTTCCTCATAGGTGAAAAAGGAATGATCAAAATACTTACTTCAGAGGGTTGCTGTGAAGATTCAATGAAATAACACATATTAAATACTTTTCCCACCTTAAAGCACTATGAAATATTAATTATCATCATTATTATAACTATGATTACAGTGGTTAATTCTATTATATGTGACAGGCTCATCTTTTTTTTCCCCCTTATATTCTCTGCAAACAAAAACAGATGCTATAATCCAGGCAAATGGAGGTGAGCTTATAAAACCAACACATCAGAGTAGTGTGCACTCATTTGTTCTTTTCTGGTCTTAATTATTTCTCTAGTGTTTGTGCATGGCAATAGGTGCTCCCCATGATGAGAGCATACCACTCACTTAAAAGCCAAACAAACACATACATAGACAAACAAAAACCTCTCCCCTGGGAGTACTTATATTGGGAGCATTACAAATATAAGTACAGTGTCACTTCCTTGCAAAATTTCCAGTTAAGTAAATTGTCTTTTTATTCTTGCTGTTACAAAACTGTAGAACAGTACTTTCTGGGTACATGCCACTACTGAGGTTATTTTTTTTTTGTTCACCCACTAACAACACTGGGGAATATTAAGATAATGACAACAAGAAAAAGCAGGGGATTCACAGTTTAAAGATAATGGGTTATGTCATTTGACTCTAATACTGAGTCATAATGATCTACTTTAGGAAGACAATCAAGCCAGTATTGCAGGTAATAAGGACAGTACTTGCAGTGAATCTCATTTTTAGACAGCGCATCTCCTGCCATGTTATTTGGCTCAGTAGAAAGTTAGCATTACTTAAATATGAGGGGTTTTCTTTTTCCTAGGTACAGCATGCTGTGCTACTTCAGTTGCTATTTGCTGAGTCATTAAGTGTTTAAAATAAACTCAAATACATGCAATAACACAATTACAGTATGACTATTAAATAAAAACAAAACCAGACCAAGCCTACATTAATGATCTGAAACTAGCACATTAAGTCCCATATATCAACCTCTGTAACAAGGTGAGGTATTGTCATTGTGTGATGATTGTGTAATGACTACAGGGTGAACTGTTACCACTTTGTCGTGCCTTACCCTTCTCATCTGGGCATTTGGATACTACTTACTCTTTGTCTTATACTACTCTTTCCATCCTGTTGTTATGCTGGCACGTCACAAAGAAGATGCACTAACAAGTGGTTATACCAGATTTCTCTCAAGGTTTTAGGGAAAATCGAGAGGTGTCACAATCCTCTAATGCATCACTTTGGGTTACAGGCCTCTGACATTCTGAGCCATCACCAGTCATCTTGACTTTTGACTTGCTCCTAGGCTCCACAGTGGGGCTGATAACTTTGCACTGTTCAGCCTCACTTAAATCCAATTCATGTACAAATTGAGACAGCACACTCATGCTGTCGTCCTCTTCGAGAATGAAGGACAAACAGCCACAACAACAGGCCTCTAACCACTGCTCATCCTTTTGCAGAAACCAGTCATAATAATGACAATTTGTAAGATTTTAAACATATGCATTTACTTAACAAAAAGGCAAAAGCAATAATAATAACAATATTAGTGGTAATCATATAGTAATGCAAGTTAGGCAGTCAACAAGGATCTATTAAGCATCTGCTTTATTTCAGGCACTGTGCTAAGCAATGGGGATACAAAAAGAGGCAAACCACAGTTCCCCAAGTGCATGGATAGTAGCACACATCACTGTCCAAATATAAACTGGGTACACTCTTCCAGCAAAGCTTTAACTATCTGTGAGAGAAAATTGGAAGAAACACACCTAGTAGGGAAGCACTGAGAGGGTAAAACCCACATCCTCAGTGCCATTTATAGCTGGAGTATATGCTTTGAGGTCATTGTTTCATTCAGAAATATCTATACCACATAAAGCCATTTTGCTCAATGTGGCCTGCTGGTCCTCAACTCTCTATAGCTAGGGAAATTCTTTTATTTCTGTATTTCAACTGCATAGCATTTCCTTTTGACCAAGAGCTACAGAGCTCATCTAACTGTCTAGTTGTGGGCTCTAAAAAACAGACCATGGAACTCTTTACTCACCAGGATGCTGCCCTATATGATGAGAACAGAGGTCACTGCATGCCCCTCAAGTTGAGTCTCCGGATGAGACAAATGAAGTAGACAAATTGTCTTATGCAGTAAAGCAGCAGTGTCCATCTTTCCCGCCTTCTGCTTTTCCTCTTCAAAACAGAGAAGGCAACAAAAAACAATGGATATTTCCAGGAGACTTCACCTTTTAATGTCTAAGGAGTGCCACAGTGAAATATTGTGAGCTGCAGGATTTATTTTGCCAATCAGGACCTGGAAGTCAAAGCCTTATTGTCAGCTGACTGTTGCTTTTGTTCTCTTGAAACAGGAGCCACAAAACTGCATTTTACTCACTCTAAGTTTTTTTTTTCCTGTCAGTTCTTCAACATTTAGCCTCGATTTCCTATTTTCTATTTCCTTGTATGTTCAGTACTTCATGCAGAGCCTTCTAGCTCTCAAAGGATTATCTTTCATTTCAAAGGGGAATACATGAAATTCCCCACATGAAATACACAGTCATTTTTAAATCATATATTCCAATATTTCCAAATTATTCCAATAATTCTATCCTCTCTTCCTCTCCCTCTTTGCTCATCTTTTTCCCTTTCTCCCTCTGACCTTTCCCTTCTCTCTTTTTTGCTTTCTTTTATTTTATCCTGGTTTGTCTTAAAAACAGCTATATGTCAATGAGCTGAGAGATCATAATGACTCATATCTCCATTTGCAACATCTTATTTGAAACCTTGAAACTATGTTTTGTGCTTCCATTTTCCAGTTTTTAAATAGATAAAAGTTCTTTTTTCTGCCTCATTTAAACCATCATGATGTTCACTTATAACTGAGTCACCATTCTACATCTTTCTAAAGGTGATCTTAATCTTTACATTTACATCACTGTTCATTTTCTTTCCCAAACTGTTCCAATATAATTTGAAAACCGTGTGTCTTCTTACGAAAAGTTTTAAACAGCTTATTTTAAAAAAGTATTTCATACTCCTTCCGGCATTAAAATGCTCACATATAACATGAATGTATTACATAATTTCCTGATTGAACTATTTTCCTTTACAGAAAAGTACTTTTTGTTCCCTTTTTAACACTAAATGCATCACGTTTTTAGGACCTTAAAGTGACAGCATTGTATACTTGTATTACAGTCATGCCACTTCCTTTGTATAGGAAATATGGATAAGGCTCTTGGGAGTATGTCGCATCATAAATGTATGCACCACAGAAGAATTAGTAAGGAAGTTCAAAGAAAACTAGAATTCTGTTTCTTAGCATAGTGGGTAGAGAAACTGCTTGCCTAAAACCAGAGGGGCTGGTAAACAGGCCCAGATCTCTGTCTTTTACATAGCCATTTTGCTTTGCCCAAGTTCATTGCTATGGGAGCTATCCTACTGTTAGGGGTATTAAGGTCCGCTACTATTGTACCCCTTGGTTCATCACTACCTAGCTGCTTTGGAGATAATCCTATCTTTGCCTTATCTACAAAACACGAATTAGGTATAGAAAAGGTGATTAATTCCTACTTGAGAAAACAACGAAAAGCAAAAGAGAATCACCTCACATTACAGGATAATCAAAAAAAGAATTCAGTAGCTTAACTTAGTACAGTTAACTAGGAAGTTAATATTAAATCTTTATTGGGATATAAAACAGTTTTTGTAAGACTTCTAATTATCTACTTCACCTCTGCAGTAGGCATTGTATGATCAAAGAGTGAAACTAGATGTTTCTGATGTCATCTTTTCTCTTGGTGCCTGACTATTCTTTCCTCTGATTAGTTACTTTTACCTCACCCCATGAGGTTCACCTAGAAGGGGAAGATGCCTGTTGCTATTCTTGCAAACTCATTAGACATTTCAATACTCTGGATGTCGTATCTGAAAGAAGGAAAACACACAAGAGAGAACAAAGCAGCCGGGGCCTTAAGAAAACTCAGTTAGTTGAGCTTATGTTCAGTGGTGAGAGCTGGGGTGATGGTAGTGGTGGTGGGAAGCAGTGGCCTTCATTATCAATATTTTGGGATAGAGAAGACTTATTTTTCACCACTTGCTGATATCACTTCTTGATGCTAAGTCCAACAAGGCTGAGAGCTCTTCTGTTACTTCTGTTACATTTCAGTTCTTCAGTCTCGGCAACCAATCAGGGGACTCTCAACAGTGAGACACACACACATAGACAGAAGCCTGAACTTCAGAGCTCCTATATGACTCACCAGAAACATGCAAAGAATATCTGATCTTGGCATGTGTGTGTGTGTGTGTGTGTGTGTGTGTGTGTGTGTGTGTGTGTGTCTGTGTATGTTACCTATTCATAGCCCAATTTCGGATTGAACTAAGAAACTAAAAATCCTCTCAACAGAGATTTCCTTTGTAAAAGTGGCTGATAGGACTTTGTTTCTATGCTGATTCTGATATCCAATAATAGACAAAGCATTGCCCAAGTTTCTGCCGTGATCTTTGCTTTTGGCTGGTAGCTGTCATTTATCTTTAGGTCTAAACTTATAGTCATGGACCAGTTCCTCTTGTTGTTTCGCACTCTTGTTAATGTAGATCTCCATCCTATAATCCGAACTCTTCTTAACTTCAAAAGAAATCTGTCACTGGCATCAACATTAGTGAGATATAGCCATAGAAAAGAACTGGTTCAGGCTTAATACATTTTCCTTACTTTTTTCAACAGTTTTGCAAATCACTGACTAGGAACCTACTGTTCACAACGACAGCTAAATAAATTTTGTTGACTGATAGCTTCTTAAGTAGCTAATAATTTTCAAGGAAAAGAAAAAAACAAACATACATATTTTTGGTACCTGTCCCAACCTCAATATTTCAGCAAGATTTTTTGAAGGGCATTAGTCTCTTATTTCCAACTACCTTCAACTATAAGAGCTATTACTTTTAAACTCCCTGGATGTTGGGTTTTTTTTTTCATGCAGTCAAAAAAGCAAACAGTATACTTTCTCAACAACTGTTAAATTCTAGTTCTCAGCCATGAAACTCTGTGCATCTTAAGAATGATGGCACATCAAGCTCCTTCCATTTTCTCACCAAGGAGCAATTAGCTTGCATTCCTGCAGATACTGCATTTCAATCTTGTTGGGCTGGCTTTGTCCCTGGTTTTGAAACTTTTCCCTTTCTCATTCACATTTACAGAAGAAAAGAGAAAAAAAAAGAAACAAACGATCTTCAGAAACTGGGTTCAAATTAAAAAGGTGTGAAGTGTTGTTTCTTTTTTTGTTTTGTTTTGTTTTGTTTTCCCCTAGTCTCTGCATTGGAACCAACATAGTCCATTCCATTTCCATGATATTTTATTCAGACTAATTTTCAAACTTACTTGAATCCAAAATGCAGCATATTGGTTGTATGTGCACAGACAGTGTGGCTATTTACAACAAGTCAACCAGTTAAAATCCACTCCAGTGGGGGAAAAAACTTGCCATAAGCACATTTTCTGTGTTACAAGCAGGGGGAGTAAAGGCTTTTGAAGGAAAAGGTAAAGATGGAGTTACGAGGAAATAAATCCTTCTATACATTATGATTTATATCAAATAGTCTTCTTGGATCAGAGTCAACTAAGTTTCAATAATATTAGGATGTTTAGGAAAATATTAACATATTACAATATAGAAATAGGCCATTCTACCATGAAAATTAAAGCTTGTATCTAAATGATGCACAAAACAATTGCTTGAAAAATGAAAACTGGAGCTAAAAAAAGGTTTTCAGGGTTTTGTATCCCGTTAGTGGGTAAACATTCAATTGCTTAAATTTACACCTTTTAAAAACTGAGGTCAGCTAAATTTATCAGTATATATCAACGCCAACACATAATTTAAAACAAACAATCCTTTAGCTGTTGCCAACTCAAAGGATTTTAGCAAGATGGAACCTATCAGTTTAGGGAACTCGGAGGGTCATTGATTCTTCCTTTATTCTTGCTGTGTCCATTTTTATCCCTTCTTGTCAGACAGTTCCTCTTCTACCACAGATAACTAAAGTTTGAATGCTCATGTAATTAAGGATGACTACAGACCAGAGCATCATGCTACAAGAATAATGCGGGGAAGGCTAAACTGAGTATAAGCTGAGGCGTGTGATGAATGCTAAAGACAATGAAAAAAGAACTTGTTTACAGCAATGGTGAGGAAAAATGGGAAGATCAAGAAAGAGATAAGGTCACTGCAAGAGAATAGGTAGGGCAATGATAAAAGAAGACAGAGAGGGAAAAAAAAAGAGTTGAATTACTATTGAGCACCTCTCTTCTGTTTTCTCCTCCAAGGAGACTGAAGAACTAGCCCAATTTTCTGATTGGGAAAGATAGAGTAATAAATGGTCAAGGAGGAAATTGAAGTCCAAGATAGCTAAGTAAACAACAACAACAACAATAACTACATCTAGCCTCTCTCAGGTCTGGATGAACTGCATCCCAAGAGAGTGATAGAATTGCCCAGTCAGATGTTGAGTCACTGCTTGTATTCTTTAAGCAATCTTGGGATGAAAGGAGGTGTGTTACAGAACAGCAGAAGGACAAATTTTCCAATATTCAAAAAGAAGAAAGTAAAATTCCATTTGCAGGCAATCTTCAAATTCTGGTAAGACGCTAGAACGAGCGTAGGGAACCTGCAGCCACATAAAGCCACATATGGCCTTCTAGGTCCTTGGATGGGACCTTTTGACTGAGTCTAACTTTTACAGAATGAATCTTTTATTATTAAGGGTATTTATTCTGTGGAGGTTGGAATCAGTTAAAGGGCTGCGTTTGAGTACTGAGGGGGCCACATGTGGCCTCCAGGCTGCAGATTCTCCACCCCAGTTCTAGGACATTTTATTAAAGGGCCAGTTCATGAGCACCAGGAAAGGGAAGTGTTGACACTATGAACTACCATAGACTAAGAACAATTCACAGCAAGGCGATAGCACTTCTGTGTCGTTGTTGTTGTGTTGTTGTGGTGGTGGTGGCAGTGGTGGAGGTGGTGGTGGTGATAGTTTTTTTTCAACAGTACTAAACTGGAGAATAAAGGGGATACAATTGATATAGCATGCTTGCATTTCAGCAAGGTGTTGGCAAAGTTCTTCTTGGACTCATCTCTTCCTTAGAAGAACCTATTAGAATCCTCAGTTTCCTTCAACATTCAGCTCAACACCGTCTTATCCATGAAGCCTTTCTTGATTTCCTGGTTGTTTAAGCCTTCATCCTGAAAAACAAACAAACTGCATGTGTGTGTGTGCAAATGCATACATACATGTGTGATTGTATTATCTTATATTGCATTATATGATATATCATATCATGTCATGTCATACCATATATCTTATCTTATCTTACATCATATTATATTACACTGAATTTATTTTGTACACATGCATGCATGTGCACAGGGAACTTAAAGCATAGTTGAAGAGAAAAAAGTGCTTTCAAAGAAAGGGTAACAAAGTAGTTCCAGCACAATTTAGGAAGTGAGCAACAGCAGAGAAAGGAAGAGAAAGTAAAAGATTTAATGAGGCTAGTACAGTGATTGCTGGAGTTGAAGAAGCACACCTCCCATCAGTTTGCCTCTAAAGGTCTCTAGGGGAGCCATTATCTAGAATAATAAGGGACTGAGGATTTCACTGTCATCTTGGCAATTATAATAATAATAGCTAATATCTATGGAGTGCTTTAAGGTTTTGCATAATACTTTACATATATTATCTCGTTTCAAACTCACAACAATCCTGTGAGATAGGTGCTGTTATTTTTTCAGTTTCTACAAATCCTGAAACTGTTATTGAGTCAGTGGCATGTTCAGAATAACACAGCTTAATAAGTTAAGTCTTTCTTCCTTCCTAAATCCAACACTGTCCACATTGCTAAGCTGCCTTCCAGAGAAAGGCAAGGAGAATTTTGCAGTGGTCTGCAAAGAGGAGGTAATATTTATATTTCTGCCCTGCACCTCTAAGGATCTAAAGGTTTTATCAAATGAGGGTCCGATAAGAATAAGAGAAAGAAGTGACAAATATTGGTGTATTGAGGCAAAAATGTGAACTAATAATGAGGAAAAATTCTGATTTCTTGTGCTATCCAGCTGAGATATGAAGGAGAAACTCCCTAAACACAACAAATTAGATAACTACTATTCACTTCTGATATTTTTAATAGACACAGATGAACCATAAGAAGTAATATGGAGCACAATGCTAAAGATTATAATGTCTTCATCAAGAAATTAGGACCATAAAAGCACAGGTGGGTTCTCATCCCTGTTACCTATTGAAGACAAGAGTTACAGAAGAAAAAAGATAATTGGGGAAGGAACCAATTGTTAAAAAGTTGTCCTCTGAAAAAGGTGAATTTCTGGACTATAATGTGGTATTTGTGTGTGTGTGTGTGTGTGTGTGTGTGTGTGTGTGTGCGCGCGCGCGCGTATATGTGATTCCCACTCTGAGGCTATTCTCCCAACTACTTGGATTTGCATTGAAAGATTGCCTAGATTGAGACCCTAGAAGGTTAATTTAATTTCTAAGGTTAGCTTTGTGGGTGTTTACTTCAATTGCTGAAGTTCATGAGCTCCCACAAGTGTGCTTGCTATTAACAATAACCAGAGGACATAGAGATTTTAGCAAAAGAATTTAAGATGATCATGATGATGTTGATTAACAGCTATTAAATTATTAAGAACAATTGGTGTAAATTATTTTTTTCCCATAAACCTAGGAGTCCTCCAAGGGTATGCTTAATGGAGAGAGGAGGACAGAAAATCCCTAACCCTGTTGTTGGGCAGGCAGGAGTTCCACAAGTGTTTCCAACTCCTATATTGGAACTCTTGAAATTTATTCAACTATTTAGACTCTCCAGAACTTTCCTGCTCAATTTGGCTGCTCCATTCTTGATCTAATAAAAGAAGTTTATACCTTAGAAAGGGATTATACATCCATAGAGTTGGCTTATTTACACATTAAAAGCTGAAATATGGTACTACTTTGATTGCATCACCTGATTTGGAGGTAAAAGCCAACTCCTTCCCTCATAATGTATAGAAATGAAAGAATTTTGACTAAGAATAAAATGCATGTTATGAATGCTGGCAAAATACACACACACACACAGTATACATATATACACATACATGTATACATATATACACACAGTGTGTGCACACATGTATGTGTATGCACGTGTGTATGTGTACAGTAAGGTATGTACTGGCCTAGACAAGTCTTTAAGCTGAAAAGGATGTGGAAGGCAGAGTGTAGCACAGTAGAAAGAGGACTGGCTCTTTGTTGTCATGGGGTATGGGTTTAAATTCTGGTTCATTTGCTATCTGGCTTATTGTGGGCAAATAATTACACCTCTCTGATCTTTAGTTTCCTCATCTGAATGGAGTTGACTAGAAAATTTATATAACATTTTAATTTGTAAAATTCAAGTATTATCATGATCTAATTTACAAATTACAACACTCTATAGCTCCTCTAGTCCAATATTTACATGTAAATAGACAGTTTATTTTTCCGTTAAAGTTCTAGAATTTTTTTTGTGAAAGACCATAGATATTTTTACATAATTAAAATATGTGAGTATTATTAATCTTATTAATATAAATGACTGCAGAATTTTTGGTTGTGTGAATTGCATTCCCTCAACCATCATTTGTGTGGTACCCTGGTGAGCAAGGTGATTATTATAATCCTTTAAAAAACAAACAAACAAACAAACAGATTTAGGATGGGTAATAAAAGGATTTCAAATATATCATAAATTAGCAAGTCCAAACTGGAATTAACCTCCTGTTCTCAAGATGACAGAAATTACATGGCTTAGGGAAAAGAATTATTGACAGTTTGAAGAACTCAGATAAGCAATTTAGTTATAGTACGATTTAGGACAGAACTCAGTTCATGGTTAGCCTCATTGGCAGCTGTGATTAAACACACACACACACATACACACACACACACACACACACACACACTTCAAATATATAATACAACTTCTACAATAATTAACTCTTCCATCTCAGCCTTTTTCAAAGCAATTAATTAGGAATACAATGATATTTTTTCTTTAAAATAAATTCTAAGTAAGTCATAATTAGGTCAAGCTATTACAAGGGCATTGATCTATGTCACTGAAATGAGAGGGTGCTGAATTGAGAAAGAGGCATAGCACTTTCAATACTGTAACAGAGCTTCTCACCTATTACATTAGGTTAGCTGATAAATATTGGATGGTATCAGAGGGGTGGCTGAGTTGAACTGCTTTCCTGCCTCACCCCAACAGCCTATGCCTTTTCCTGCTCAACTAAGGACCTACATTGTGCTCTTTTCCCTCTATGACAGTTTATGCTAATTGTTACAGGAACAAAATTAAAAAAATGATGGGAGAATTGATTATAAAATGTGTAAAGTTTCAACGACTGTTCTGCTTTCTAACAAAAGATAGTTTGAACATTGGCAGTATTTAAAAGGTATAACTTACAATTATATATGTTTCTTATTACACCAATCAGGCTAAAATGTTATATATTTTATTATTTATTCATCTATTTATGTCTCACATTCCATAATTCAAAATACCCACTTTTCCACTCTGCATTTGTCATTTTTTACATCAAAAATAAATTGTTATTTATTTTTGACATTCCTTTTTTTTTTGAGTTCCAAATTCTCTCCCTCCCTTCTACCACTCCCCTACCCAGTGAGAAGGCAAGCTATACGATAATCAATTACACGTGTTAAATCATGCAAAACATTTTTCCGTATTAGCCACATCACAAAAAAAGCAAGAAAAATAAAATGTAAAATTATACTTCCATCTGCACTCTGAGTTCATCAGTTTTCTCTCTCTAGAGGTAGAAAGCATTTATTAATCATGAGTCCTTTGGAATTGTCTTGGATCATTGTATTGATCAGAACAGCCCAGTCTTCTACAATTGATCATCATTACAGCATCGCTGTTACTGTGCACAATGATCTTTTGGTTCTGCTCACTTCACTTTGCAGCAATTCATATAGGTCTTCCCATGTTTGTTTTTTTTTCTGAAACCATTATCATCATTTCTTATAGCATAATAGTATTCCATCAAAATCATATTTGCTTCTGTTCCTGTTGGTTCAGTCATTCACGTGTGTTCAATTCTTCATGACCATATGGACCATTGTCGGCCAGGCCCTTCTATTCTCCACTATCTCTCAAGGTATGTCTAAGTTCATGTTACTGTTTCCATGACACTTTATCCATCTCATACTCTGACATTTCACTTTCCTTTTGCCTTCAATCTTTCCCAACATCAGGGTCTTTTCCAATGAGTCCTATCTTCTCATTATGTGACCAAAGTATTTAAGCTTCAGCTTCAGTATTTGACCTTCCAGTGCACAGCCTCTATTAATTTCTTTAACTATTGACTGATTTGATCTCCTTGCTGTCCAAGGGATCCTCAAAAATCTTCTCTAGCACCACAATTCTAAAGAAACAATTCTTCAATGCTCAGCTTTTTTATAGTCCAAATCTCAAAACTATACATTGCTACTGGAAAAACCGTAGCTTTGACTATATGGACCTTTGTTGGGAAGGTATCTCTACTTTTTAGTAGAGTGTCCAAGAGCTGCCATAGCTTTTCTTCCAATGAGCAAGTGTTTTTTTTTTAATTTCATGGCTGTAGTTGACATCTAAAGTGATCTTTCAGCACAAGAATGTAAAATCTGACACTGCTTCCATTTCTTTTAGCTCTATTTGGTAGGGAGTGATGGAACCAGTTGCCAAGATGTTTTTGATCTTAAGCTTCAAGCCAGCTTTTGTACTCAACTTTTTCACTTTCATCAAAAGGCTTCTTAATTCCTCTTCACTTTCTGCCATCAGAGTGGTATCATCTGCATATCTGAGAATGTTGATATTTCTCCCAGCAATGTTAAATTTGCCTTTTGAGGCATCTAGCCTGGCATCTCACATGATGCACTCTGCATAAAAGTAAAATAAATAATGTGATAATATATAGCCTTGTCATACTCTTTTTTCAATCTTAAACTAATCAATTGCTCTGTGTTCAATTCTAATTGTTGCTTCTTAACCCATGTACAGGTTCCTCAGAAGATAAGTAAGATGATTTGATACTCCCATGTCTTTGAGGACTTGTCACATTTTGTTGTGATACATAACAATCAAAGACTCTAGTGTAGTCAATGAAGCAGAAGTAGATGTATTTCTGTTAACTCCCTTGCTTTCTCCATAATCCAATGAATATTGATAATTTGGTCTCTAATTCCTCTGTCTTTGAAAACCAATCTCTTCTTGTAATTCTCAGTTCACATGTTACTGAAGCCTAGTTTGCAGAATCTTAAACATATCTTTGCTGGAGTGTGAAATGAATACAATTGCTCAATAATTTGAACATTTCTTGGCATTGCCCTTCTTTAGGTTTGGGCCATAAACTGATCTTTTCCAATCCAGTGGCCACTGTTGAGTTTTCCAAATTTACTGGCATATTGAGTGCTGCACTTTAAGAACAGCATTATCATTTCTTTTTTTTTTTTCCATTATAAATAGCTTAGCTGGAATTCCATCACCTCCACAGGCCTTATTATTAGCAATGCTTCCTAAGGCCCACTTGACTTGATTGTCTAGGATATCTGGCTCAAGATCTAAAACCACACCTTCATGGTTATCAGTGATGTTAAAATCTTCTTTGTAGAATTGTTTTTGTGCATTCTTGCTGTCTCTTCTTAATGTCTTCTGCTTTTGTTAAGTCCTATCATCTTTGTCTTTTATCATGTGCCACAAAAAAAAAATATATGCCTCATCTTACTTAGCTATTGCTTAGTTGGTGAGCATCTGCTCAATTAAGGACTTTTTCCAACACAAAAAGAGCTGCTATAAATATTTTTGTATACATATATATATATATACATATATATGTGTATATATATATATACATCATATATATACATATATATGTATATATATATATATATATATATATATATATATATATATATATATATATATATATATATATATATATATGTATAAGTCCTTTTCCTTTTCCTTTGGTATTTTTGGTACAGATTTAGTAGTACTGCTGGGTCAAAGCATATGTGCAGTTTTATAGCCCTTTGGTCATAGTTCCAAGTTGTCCTACAGAATGGTTTGACTGGTTTCATTAATATACCATTTTTTCCCTTATCACCTCCAATATTTGTCATTTCTGACAGGTTTGAGACTGTACCTCAGAGTTGTTTTAATTTGCCTTTCTCTAATTAGTGATTTAAAGTATTTTTCATATGACTATAGATGACTTTAATTTTTTTCTTCTGAAAACTTTGTTTATATACCTTGAGAATCTGTCAATTGGGCAATGGCTCTTAACTTTTCAAATTGGACTAAGTTCTTATATTTGAGAAATAAGGCTTTTATCATAGAAAGCTGATGAAAAAAAAATTTGATATTACCTTATTGTCCTTGGTAACTTTTAGCAAAATATGGTTCCCTGATTATTTTTTTTAATTAGGTCTATTCATATTGGAATCCTAGCTCTGTTACTCTATACTACCAGGAGCAAGTTGGGTAATCTGAGTTTTAGTTTCCTCATTTCTATGTAACTGCTAAGTGTAAGGAGTCTACTTTCTTCCCTCTTCCCTCTTAACCCCAAAGGAAGTGGGGTCAAGACCCTCATTTACTGTTCCTAACTCTACCTATTGGGCCAGTTCAGAGGTCCATCTTTTTCTTCCAGTTTCTCCTAGCTCCACCCTTACCCTTTCAAGGAAAGGGCAGAAGGGTGCTTAGTCCCAGGAGTCCTAAGGACTTCATTCTCTAGGGCGAGCCACACCACGGTGACTTATAAAAGAAATCCAAGTAAGCCCATATTCAAATTTTAAGGTTTTAGTTATTGAGAAAAGTTATATAACCACTCACAAGAATAAACTGCAGGTCATCATCTCCCTATGCACCTTTTGACTGTAAGTAATATCACGCCTACAGATAATGGGAACAAACACATTTACACAAAGGAAATCAGACTTAGAAGTGGGGAAGTAGGGACAGTAGGAAATGAGGTTAGTTTTGGGTTTGTGTTTTTTTAAAGCTCACTATAATGAGCTCAAGGAGACTGATACACCTTGTTGCTATTTTCTCAGGTAGATGACTTAGGGCCATGCTGCATGCTGGACATGATTGTCTCCTGACTGTCACAACACTCTCTGATCTGCCTCATCATCTCTCTTTTTTCAGCTGCTGTTGCCTTTCTCCTCATCTCTGGCTTATCTTTTTCTTTTCTTTTCTTTCTTTTTTTTTGGGGGGGTAGGTAATGGGGTTAAGTGACTTACCCAAGGTCACACAGCTAGTAAGTGTTAAGAGTCTGAGGACGGCTTTGAAGTCAGGTCCTCCTGACTCCAGGGCCAGTGCTCTATCCACTGTGCCACCTAGCTGCCCCTCTGGCTCATCTTTTTGGCCTAACTTTTAGAGGGCTCAGTTTAAGTCCTTTCCTCCTATTTTATATTGCATAATAATTTCCCTATGTTTTCAAGGGTGGGAGAAGAGACTAAAAGATACCCAATTATAATTTGAAATATTTAGCTCATGAAATTACACTGGCCCTAACTCTGAGTATTACATATAAAATGAAGAGTTTGGACTGGATGACCTCTGAAGTCTCTTCTCTCTCTAAATCTATTCCTTACCAAGAATGGAAAGATGGCTGTCTTCATTTTCTGAAATGCATCCCTTCTTTCTCTATATCAAATGGTACTGTCTCCCCGACCCAGTAGCTGAAAACACAATATTCCTTTTAAAATTTATCCTGGTATTTAATCTAGTCCTTGCTTTCATATCGATCACATTTTCCTTTGTATCATCATTATGTACATCTCTTGCCTCCTGCCATAAACTTCCTGAGAAGAGGGCATGTGCCATATGTTTCTTTGTGTTCCAATTAGCTAGCACAGTATTGAGTACAGTGGCTCATTATAAATATCGTTTGAATTGTGTTGTAATGACCGCCCATATCTAGAGGGCATTACATCAGTCAAGCTAAGAAGCCTCCTCCTCCAAGGGTAGCTTCTTGCTCACTTGTTAGCTCTCCACCCCTCCCTATCACTCTCTTCCCCTTCTAAGTTTGAATTGTATCTGGATTCCACAGCCTGTGTTTAATGATGGGTCCATTCCACTAATAAAATCTCTTAGCTCCAGCATTTATTTAATAGACATTCCCTTCACACTTCTTCTTGCTATGTCTTACACTGATACTTTTGCAAGGCATTTAAGTGGTAAGAGAAAGCATGCAATAATATCAGTACAATCACTATGCAGATCCCAGATCATGAAACCCATTCAATAACTTTTTCAACATCATGAGCAAATGGGGAGCAAAACCCAGATCAGTTTCCAAGATGTAAGCAAAAGTGTTCTCAGTTACAAATTGGGCACTCAATATGCCCTGTGCAAAGCAGGCACCGTCTGGCATGGGTTGTCTTTCATTAACTATTTCTAGGGCAAAATAAAAATGCAGCTGAAGGCAATTTCATTTTCTTCAACTGTAGGCACTTTCCCCCTTTTCCACTACTTTGCATTAGACAATTCTCTCTCTCTCTCTCTCTCTCTCTCTCTCTCTCTCTCTCTCTCTCTCTCTCCTCTCTCTCTCTCTCTTTCTCTCAGGAGAGGTGCATACATCTATACATACCTCTATCTCTTTAGTACAGGAACAAAGTAAAATAATTTGGGCTTCTCAACAAACAAGTAGCATTATTCGCCTATCAACAGGCATTACTAAGGTAAACCACTCCACATGTAATCTTGTTTCATACTCTCTCATCTTCAACAGATTTTCCCCACTATCATCCCTATTCTCTGATCTTGTCTCTCCCTATCAACAGGCCCTTGGTTCATTCCATGATGCTTATAAATACACCTGTCCTACACACACACATACACACACACACACACACACACACACACACACACACACACACCCCTATCATCCCCATTCTCTTTCTTCCTTTCTTAGCTAAACTCCAACAATCAACTTCACTTCCTTTTTCCTCATTCTCTTCTAAATCATCTCTTGACTGGTCTTCAAACTGATTACCGCCTGAAACTATACTTACCATAGTTCTCATTGATGCCTTAATTACTAATTTGAATGGCCTTATGATCCTGATTCTACCCTTCAACTTCTGCTCCTGGATACTCTCTCTGCTCTATGGTTTGGGGGCATTGTTTTCAACTGGTATTCCTACCTGCTTCCTCAATGTCTTTTGATGAATTTTTATCCATGCCAAATCAACTAACTGTGCCTAGCCCCAGGCTCTGTCTATGCTCTTTTCTCTTTTATCTTTACACTTTCACTTGGTGATCTCATATGGAATCAATTATCATCTCTATGTAACTTTTTTCCGGATCTCTTTTTTCCAATCTAAATCTCTCTTACGAGCTCCAGGCCTGTATCACAAATTGCTTTTTTTCTTTATTTTTCTTTTCCTTGGACATCTCTAATTAGATATCCTGTGGGCATCTAAACTCAAAATGTTTAAAACTGAACTTATTTCATTTTCCCGGACTCCTCCCCTTTTCCAAATTCCCTTCTTGCTGTCAGGACACCACCATACTTACAGTCAATAAAGTTTATGATCCTCCATTCCTTTCTCTTGATCCCTTTATGTATCCAATTCAAGCTACAGTAATCAAAATACCAAAGGATTATTTTATAGAGATATAAATATAATGACAGAAGTCACTTGGAAGAATAATGTATGCACAAGTAATAATAAAACATGGGAAAGAAAAATTACCATCAGTCCATTGCCTAGTAAAATACAAAAAAAAAATTACGATCAGATCTCAAACTCTGTTGTAAAGTAGTAATCTTAAAATGATTTGGTATAGTTAAAAAATAGAAAGCTTGATCAATGGAATAGAATTGGCATAAACATACAGACAGATGAACACAGCAGCATACTGTTTGATAAACCCCAAAACCTCATTCACTATTTAACAAAAACTGTTGGAAAAATAGGAAAACATATTAACAGAAATCAGATATAGACCACCATCTCAAAACATATACTATAACAAGCACAAAATGAATGTATGACTTAGATTTAAGAGGTAATATCACAAACCAATTTGAGGAGTGAGGAAGAAATTATCTTTCAGATTTGTAGAGATGGAAAGATTTCAAAAGTAAACAAAGTGGACAATTTTGATTACATAAAAGGAAAAATTTTTACGCAGACAAAACCAATGTAACTAAAATAAGAAGGGAAACAGATAACAGGGGAAAATAGCAACAAATTTCTCTGATAAATATCTTTAATACAAGATATATAAGGAGTTGATTTAAATATCTATGAATAAGGTAAGCCCCAACAGAAAAATGGCCAAAGGATAAGAACAGGCAGCTTTCAAAAGAAGAAATCTAAGCTATACACAATGGCATTTCTCTTTCTATCTCTTGCTGTTGGGCTTTGTTGGTAATATATAGAAATGCTGATGATTTATGTGGGTTTATTTTATAGCCTGCAACTTTGCTAAAGTTATTTATTATTTCAAGTAGTTTTTTACTTGATTCTCTAGGATACTCTAAGTATATCACCATGTCGTCTGCAAAGAGTGATAGCTTTGTTTCTTCTTTGCCTATTCTAATGCCTTCAATTTCTTTTTCTTCTCTTATTGCTAAAGCTAAGGTTTCCAGTACAATATTGAATAACAGTGGAGATAATGGACATCCTTGTTTCACCCCCGATCTTATTGGAAATGCTTCTAGCCTGTCCCCATTACATATAATGCTTGCTGAAGGTTTTAGATATATGCTATTTATTATTTTAAGGAAGACTCCATTTATACCTATGCTTTCTAGTGTTTTTAATAGGAATGGGTGTTGTATTTATCAAAAGCTTTTTCTGCATCTATTGAGATGATCATGTGGTTTCTGTTGGTTTTGTTGTTGATATGCTCAATGATGCTGATAGTTTTCCTAATATTGAACCAACCCTGCATTCCTGGTATAAATCCTACCTGGTCATAGTGTATTATTCTTGTGATAAGTTGCTGCAATCTACTTGCTAGTATTTTGTTTAAAATTTTTGCATCTATATTCATTAGAGAAATTGGTCTATAATTTTCTTTCTCTATTTTGACTCTTCCTGGTTTAGGTATCAACACCATATTTGTATCATAAAAAGAATTTGGTAAGACTCCTTCTTCACCTATTTTCCCAAATAGTCTATATAGTATTGGAATTAATTGTTCTTTAAATGTTTGATAGAATTCATGTAAATCCATCTGGCCCTGGAGATTTTTTCCTAGGGAGTTCATCAATGGCTTGTTCAATTTCTTTTTCTGAGATGGGGTTATTTAAGTATTTTACTTCCTCTTCTGGTTATATTTGGACAATTTTATATTTTTGTAAATATGTATCCATTTCACTAAGATTGTCAAATTTGTTGGCATATAGTTGGGCAAAATAATTCCTAATTATTGTTTTAATTTCCTCTTCCTTGGTGGTAGCTTCGCCCTTTTCATTCTTGATACTAGTAATTTGGTTTTCTTTTTTCTTTTTTTAATTAAATTAACCAAAGGTTTATCTATTTTATTGTTTTTTCATAAAACCAGCTCTTAGTTTTATTTATTAGTTCAATAGTTTTCTTAATTTCAATTTTATTAATTTTTCCTTTGGTTTTCAATATTTCTAATTTGGTGTTTAGTTGAGGATTTTTAATTTGTTCTTTTTCTAGTTTTTAGTTGTATGCCCAATTCATTAATCTCCTCTTTTTCTATTTTATTTATGTAAGCATTTAGAGATATAAAACTTCCCCTAAGAACTGCTTTTGCTGCATCCCAGGTTTTGGTATGTGTCTCATTATTGTCATTCTCTTGAATGAAATTATTGATTGTTTCTATGATTTGTTGTTTGACCCAATCATTTTTAGGATTAGATTATTTAGTTTCCAATTATTTTTTAGTCTATCTTTCCATGGCCCTTTATTACATATAATTTTTATTGCATCATGATCTGAAAAGGATGCATTTAATATTTTTGCCTTTCTCCATTGGATTGTGAGGTTTTATGCCCTAGTACATGGTCAATTTTTGTGTATGTGCCATGTACTGAGAGAAAAAAAATTCCTTTCTA
This sequence comes from Phascolarctos cinereus, assembly GCF_003287225.1. Taxonomy (NCBI): domain Eukaryota; kingdom Metazoa; phylum Chordata; class Mammalia; order Diprotodontia; family Phascolarctidae; genus Phascolarctos; species Phascolarctos cinereus. The sequence continues at coordinate 62,612,868 of NW_027556402.1, read as the reverse complement.
TCCCCATTCAGTTTTCTCCAGAGGTCTATCATACCTAACTTTTCTAATGTTCTATTCACCTCCTTAACTTTTTCTTGTTTATTTTGTGGTTAGACTTATCTAGTGCTGCGAGGGGGAGGTTCAGGTCCCCCACTAGTATAGTTTTGCTGTCTATTTCTTCCTGTAACTCCTTGAACTTCTCCTGTAAGAATTTGGATGCTATACCATTTGGTGCATATATATTTAGTAATGATATTACTTCATTGTCTATTGCCTTTTAGCAGGATGTAGTTTCCTTCCTTATCTCTTTTGATTAAATCTATTTTTGCTTTTGCTTTATCTGAGATCAGGATTGCTACCCCTGCTTTTTTCACTTCAGCTGACACATAATATATTCTGCTCCAGCCTTTTACCTTTACCCTGTATGTGTCACTGTTTTTCAAATGTGTTTCCTGTAAACAACGTATTGTAGGATTATGGTTTTTAATCCATTCTGCAATCCGTTTCTGTTTTATGGGAGAGTTCATCCCATTCACATTCACACTTATGATTACTATCTGTGTCTTTTTCTCCATCCTTTTTTCCCTCTATTTATGCTTTTCTTTCTCCTTTTTTTCCTCCCCTTAGCCAGTGTTTTGCTTTTGACCACCGATTCCTTCAGTCCCTTACCCCTTTTATTATCCCTTTCCCTTTTCTTCCCCTTTAGTCTTACTGCTGCTTCCCTCCCTTCTTTCCCCCCTCCCTTTTCTTTCCCCTTTTCCCTCCTACTGCCTATAGGGCAAGTTAGATTTCTATACCTAACTGACTATATTATGCCCTTCTTGAGCTTAATCTGATGAGAGTAAGGTTCAAACAATGCTCCCCCCCCCCCCCCCCGCCTACCTACCTTTTCTAAGATTAGATTGATCCACTTACTTGGATCCATTTAACCCACTTGATTAGATTTTTTTTATCATTACATCAAAGTCAACTAATATCCACCCTCTTTATATATACTCCTTTAACAAGGTATAATAATAATAATACAGTTCTCAAGGGTTGCAAGTCTCATATTCCCTTGTAGTGTTTAAACAGCCCGCCCCCCTTATTAACAATATATTGTATCCTTCTGTCCCATTTACCTTTTTAAGTCCTTCTTGAGTACTGTACTTGAAGATCAAATTTTTTGTTGAGCTCTGGTCTTTTTATCAGGTAAGTTTGGAAGTCTCCTATTTCGTTGAATATCCACCTCCTCCCTTGAAAAATGATGCTCATTTTTGCTGGGTAATTGATCTTTGGCTGCATTCCAAGCTCCTTTGCCTTAAGGAATATCATGTTCCATGCCCTGCGGTCTTTTAATGTAGAAGCTGCAAGATCCTGTGTAATCCTGACTGTGGTTCCATGATATTAAAATTGTTTCTTTCTGGCTGCTTGCAGCACCTTCTCTTTCATCTGGTAATTTTGGAATTTTGCTATTATATTCCTTGGTGATGTCAATTTGGGATCTCTTTGAGGGGTTATCGCTGGATTCTTTCTATGGTTATTTTCCCTTCTGGTTCTAGGATTTCTGGGCAGTTTTCCTTTATGATTTCCTGAAAGACACTGTCCTGAAAGACTCTTTTTTTCATCATGATTTTCAGTAGTCCAATAATTTTTAAATTGTCTCTCCTGAGTCGATTTTCTTTTTGCTGTTTATTTGTTGTTATTGATTGTTAGTTATTGAAATACTTAGATTGCCACTTTTTTTAAGCAACTGTGTAGCGGTTCCCTGAGAAAGCATTCAAACCTAACCCCTGGGTTCTCTCTTAAATTCAAGGTATTTATTTTCAGCTTTTCAGCTTTAAGTTAAACAATTCTTTTGAAAAAGAGAAGTACATGGCTTCTTCATTTACTCTTTTGCACACTGTTTTCTTTCTAGCTCATGAAAATAATACACATTGCAGGAAATGACTTTTTTTAATGGTTATTTTTGTTGAGTAATGTATGGTGTGCTCTGTAATATTAGGCTGCATGCTTGTGGAAAGTATGACCTTGTAACGAGGGTCATAGAACCCTGAAAGAGAACTTATGGAAAAGAAAAGAGCCTGGCAACTGGAAAGCTCAATATAAAATAAAAGCAAGTATCATTTCATAGAGAAAGTCAGTAGATTTTAACTCTTTTGGATATTTTCTTATAATCAGTGTTATTTCACCATGGGAAGGCATACAAACAGGCCCACATTATTTTCCTCGGCAAATTAAGGACAAATGTAATCAAAAAGCAGGATCTCAAAAGTTTCAGATCTCAGGCTTTAATGGGGGAAAATATCACAAGACTGCCTCCTATACTACAAAACTGAAACAATGAACAAAGCCAGCTTCAACTAATTCTTTTCCAAGAATGGAACAAAGATCAGGCATAAAATGACCATACCAAGTCTTACTACTTCTCTGTGCAATACAGCTCCTTAAAAGCTTTCTTAGGAGGTAATTACATTAACCTCTTTGTGATCTTGAGAGGCTTAAGGGTCCAGCTTGATTAAATTACGTGGCTGAAAAAAACACTTTTCAAATCAAGCTCAATCCATGACTCCCTATGAGAAATGCCTGCTCACAAAATAAACACCCCATGTCTCAACTTGGCACTCCCTGAGTGTATATGACTTGGGGGAAAATAGCAAGCCCTCTTCTTTCTCCTGTGGGTAATTTTAAGAAATGTTTTGTTTTGCTGCCCTGGGCAGATGCCGTGATATCTTCGATTCGAAGCACTTTTTGAGGATCAAGACATAACTAGTGAAGAAGTTTTTCAAAACATATCTTTAAAAATGAGTACCACAATTCATGATTTGATGAACAGTGTAAGCTTTTATTTTAAAATTTTTAGGGTAGAAACCATGTCCTCAAATTATCAAAATTTTTAGTGCTTGGTTAAATTTAATTCCACATTTACTAAGAATGGATGCATAAGGGATGGAGGTGGTGGTCAGCTGATGGCCTCTGATAACATGGAAACCCCAGAGAGCCTGCTTTTTAGAGAACAGTGATGACATGGAGACTTGTGGAGACTGTGGAACCTTCTTAGACATGCTATATCTGGTTATGGTTGGCTAATCACATGGTAAGGAGGCTCTCTGGCTGTAGAGACATTCAAAAAGAGCTGCCAGCTTCAGTCTAAGCCCTTTTGGTCTTTCTCTCTCTTCAACCTCCTTGGGGGATCTTAGTGACCCCTTCACTCATGATCTCTGGTGAGAGATAAATCTAGAAGGAAAAAAAGGCGCTTACCCTTTCTGAGGCAACATGATCCTGTGAAAGGGTCTCCTTATTGGCCTCTTTCTCCCCCCACGTCCCCTTTTTAAGTGAAGGATATTTATTTGAAGAACAGGAGATACTGGAGCAATTTTCATGTCTCTAGCTCAATGTAAAGATAAGAAATTTAGTCGAGCAGGGTCACGCAGCTGATAAGTGTCTGAGGACAGATTTGCATTCAGGAAGATTTGACTCTAGGCCTGGCACTCTATCCACTGTGCCACCTGCCTGGCTGCCCCTCTACTGGCAGCAAATATTGTCCCAAAGCCTTCTTTTCACGCTCTACTTTAAATTCTTTCTACCCCTCAGCTAATCACTACCCCCAGTCCCTACTCAGCATCTTCACAGGGCAGGAACTTACACCCAAAGGAGGGCAAGGAGAGGTCAGAAGCCCAGAATTAAACAGAATTTTACAACCTAAGGGACCTCATTGCCCATTACAGAATTCAACATACAATAGCTATTTAAAAATGCCAGCTGATTGGGTTTTTAGAAAACTACTAGTGACATGAAAAGTTGTTTTGTTGTTGTTTCCTGTTGGTTGGCAACTACACAATGAAAATGAGCTAATTGGATTTGCTAGCTTCATTGGAGCTTTTACTTCTCTAGGGCAGAGAACCAAATGAAGCTGAAGGTATGTAACCCTTTTAAGCATATTTTGTTTGAAAAGAAAACAGGCAGGCCACATAAAATATATCGTAGAATGAAAGGTACACTTTTTTGCTGCACAGATGGGTTTCAAGTTGCTTCCAGAAAGGCAGATGAAAGAATCATATCTATTTCACCCAATATGACAAAGCGAATCCTGCTTTACCATGTTCTCAGTTGTAAGTCCAAGGGATCCTGTTTCTACTGAAATTAGTTCCAATTGGACTGCATCAACCACTAAAGCTCCATGAACATGAATTAGAAAAGAAAGGGACAAGAATAATTAAAAAAAAAACTTTAGCAAATCAGTCATTTAAGTATTCCTGCTCACCAAGTTGTGTTCCTACTGGGAAATCAACTTTATCACGTGACCCTGAAAAAAATAAAATTTACTGGAATCTCACCTCATGGTGTCTAGGATTAAGCCACAGCCAGAGGTTGGAGTGGATTGTAAGATAAGTATGAATCAAAGGTATGACATGGAATCCCAAGAAGCTTAATTACCTTGATCTGGTTAGATTGTACTTACCTTTGTCCCTATCAGTGATTAAAATATAAAGTCTCTCTTTACAACTTCTCATGATTAAGAAGCACAGATGGAAAGAAAATACTTATAAGTAAGTACTAGAAACTCACACTTCCTTTTACTTTGATTAAGCCTTTTAAATATCAGATCCTCCCACTTTCTACAGCTTCCTTAATTCCAGTCAAATGTGTCTATATTTTCCAACAGTACGCATGCTGGTGCTACATAGTGTGTTCTATGTGACTAAAGAGAAGTGACCATTAAAAATAAGACAAACCCAAAATTTGTACAATGAGCATGGGGGACAAAGAAAGCAGTGAGTAGAAGTGATTGAAGAAGCTACATCCTATTTTCTCTCTTTTTAGAATATGAAAATGTTTTTACAAAAAAATCAATGTTGTGAGGCTAAAAATAAATACCTTGGGTTTGGGGAGTCCTGAGGTGAGGTCTAACATTTTTATTTGGGAATTTCTATTATGAAGTAACAGGAGAACACATAAAAAGAGGAGGACAAATTAAGATTTCAAATTAGTTGGAAAGATTGACACTATGATTGTCAAGTGTTAGAAATTTACACAGAAACTTAAAATGGTGTTTCACTCTTCTGCTCTCTTGCTCCATTCACCATTCCTGGGACTTCCTAGACCAAAATGCCCTCTTTCTTCAGCCACCTTTGCCCTTTATTTATTGTTTCCCTCACTAAAAGATAAGTTCCTTCAGGGCAGGGATGATCCTTTTTTTTTTTTCCGTTGTATTTCCAGCACCTTATAACACATTGAGTAGCACACAGTATTTAATGAAGGTTCATTTCTTTCCTTTTTTCTTTTCTCTTAAAAACTTGAAACCAATCTGTGCACCAAAAAGTTTATCTTTCATTCAATGATATATTTCATGGTGCTTTCCTGTGTTTTTTTTTTCAAATAAAATATGCTAAAAGCTACCTTCCAGTTTAACTTAGCTCTCTGCCCTAGACAGGTGAAACCTTCAAGGAAGCTATCATTTGTTTGGAGGAGGAAGAAGAGGAGGAGGAGGACAAGGAAGAGGAAGAGAAGGAGGAGGAGAAAAAGTTTATTGTTCCTAGTAGTTTTCTAAAAACCAAGGTCAAGTATCTTTCTTTCTTTATTTCTTTCTTTCTTTCTTTCTTTCTTTCTTTCTTTCTTTCTTCCTTCCTTCCTTTCTTTTTCCTCTTTCTTTCTCTATTCCTTCTTTTTTGTCTCTTTTCTCATTCCTTCCTTCCTTCTTTCCCCTTTTCTCTCTTTTTTCTCTTCAATCCTTCTTTCCTTCCTTCTTTCCTCTTTCTCTCTTCTTTCTTTCCTTCCTTCTTTCCTCTTTCTTTCTCTTTCTCTCTTCCTTCTTTCCTTCCTTTTTCCCTCTTTCTTTCTCTCTTTTCTCCTTTCTTTCACTTTGTCTTCTGCTCTTTCTCTCTTTGACTCTCATTCAACAGAGCCATTCTGAGAGAGGAAAATAAGGAATAACAACAATCTTAGCAAAGAAGCCAAAATAACATATCATAAGGATTATGCTCTATGACTAGATTGAGTTTATACCAGTAATGCATGAATAGTTTAATTTTAGGAAGATTACAAACTTAACCATATTAATAATAAAAATAAAATCATAACAATTGTACCAATACATGGAGAAAAAGCTTTGAAAATTATTTTTATTTCTCTCTAAGAAAACACTAGAAAATATAAATATAAATGGACCTTTCCTTAAAATAATATAGAGCATACCTTCAAATCAAATTGTTATTCCTAGAGCATAACTCTGATCATGTCATTCCGTGGCTCAAGAGGTTTCCATGCTTTTCATTGGTTATATATCTGATCTTTTCCATCACCCACAAATGCACCACTTCTGTGCTCAAGAATTCTGAAATTCCCTTCTCTGACCATAGCCTATTAGCTTTCTATATCTCCCCCTGCCATCTCTTACCAAACCTTAGTCTTGTCTATACTGTGACATCCAATCCCTTGACCCCTCATTCCCTTTGAGGCCATCTTCCTTTTACTTGCCATTCTCTTCTCTTTTCCCCATATTAACACCTTAATGAACTAATCCATTTCTACACTATCGTCCTCTCTTAGGTACCTACCCTCTTTATCATATTCTATATTTCCCTACTCTGAAACTCTTGGAGGGAACTATCTCACCTTTGCATTCTATTTTGAGTTTCTAATGTAGTCCCTACATCATAATCAGTACTTAATAAATATGTTGGTTAATTGATAAGATCAGAATTTAATTAACTTCTCATAGATAAGTCTACTCAATTGAAGTAGTCTGGTAAATTCATCCTCATTTACAAGACTGGTTTTCAGTCATTGCTGAAGAGTCTTTCTAATAATTGAATGACAACAGGCACTCTGCCCATCTAGTTTTATTTATAGTACTCCTGCACACTCCCGTGAAACTGCTGTGAGAAATTTACTGCCAGAAGGCACCATTTGATGATACAACAGATTGTAGGTGAGACTCCTTTTCTAAGGGATTTTGTGTAAATTTGCAGAAGATACGTAATCGTGACATTGTTTGTCTGTCCCATCATATTTCATGGCATACGCTTATACACAAAATATATTGGAGGTTTGATTACACGTATGGAAATGAGAAAAATAGCATATTTCTATTCAGCTATAGTTATCATGATATTCAGCAACTAACAGGTACATTTTAATGCATTAAATTTTATGTTTTGGTCACATGGATTAAAACATTTCTATACTTTAATCTCCTTTCTGTAACATTATCATGATATTGTCAGGTTTATACTAAGCCTTGTCAACTCTGTCGGATTTTGTTATAGGCCGGTAAAATATCTTTAGCTTTTTTTTTTTTTTTAAGAATCTGAAATAATTATTCATCCACTCACTCATCTACTCATTACTGAATTTTGGACTCCCAATGGACGTAGATCACTTATGTGGAAAAAGAGAAAAAAATAGGGGAGTCTCCATTTATGAGAGTGCTGGGGTGATTCCAAAATATAATATCATAGATACTATGCCATAGATAAAGAACTGAAAGGGATATTAAAGGCCAGATAGTTTAATATGTTATTATTATACAAATGCGAAAGCTAAGGCTTAGGAAGTTAGATGACTTGTTGAAGGTTACCATTGTAGTAAATATATGAGGTGGGATTTGAACACAGGTTCTCCATTACTCTTATCTCTGCACAACCTCTCCACATGTATTAAGGATTTTAAGAGCAATACAAAGTAGCATAATCCCAAAAATAGATAATTATATAATAGAAATTTGTGACAACAGAAATTCAGTTAAAATCAGGAAGCTATTGGGATAAATAAAATCGAATACTACCACATACAAGCATATGGAACTTTATAGACATTAGATCTCAAGGGAAACAGAGAATATGTATTCCCACTGTTTATTTTATAGATGTGGTAAATAAAGCGCAATTAGATGAAGTGATTTATCCAAAATCAAACAGCATATTAGTGGCAAAGATAGGGCTAGAACCTAGATTTCCTAATTTCCAATTTATTTCTACTACTTTTGGGTCTCCCCTTCACCCCACAAAAATTGGGCAGGAAATTAAGGTCAATTAACAAACCTAAAGGAAGGGAAGAAGCATATTATGCAAGTCCATGGTCCAAACCTAGATTTCAAAGGCTAACCAAAATATTCTGTCAGGATCAAGCCAAAGAGTTGATTGGAATAAACAAATCCAAAAATTTGGCAGAAAGAGTCATGAAATGGGCCAATGCCCTATTCCAAAGACAAGGAGAGGTAAGCACAGAATTTGTAAGACAACATCATGGAGATAACAGCATATTGAACTGGCTACTAACAATCTGTTTCACACCAAGTTTCTAGCTAGGATAAACTCTTTTAGTAGACAAAAGTAAGTCATGACTCCCTCTGTTCTGTATTTTGTGTGTATCAATGTGGAACCTTCCACCATAGCCTGATAGGTTTTTTTTTTAAATTTTATACAGATTTATACACACAGACCCACACTCACACATACGTATATATATATATATATATATATATATATATATATATATATATATATACACACACACACATGCATAAAATATGTTTGTATATGTATAGTGTGTATGTGTATAAATGTAAGTATGTAAATGTGTATATATGTACATATGTATATACATATACATATGCATGCATGTATGTATTCACCATCAGTAGTATAACACCATAGTTCAGAATATTGGTTATTCAGGTCTTCCATTTCTATCTTTGAACATCTAATTTCAATTGTATTCAATTCAACAAACATATATTAAGAACCCATTCTGCCCCAGACACTGTGTTGGTTCTAGGATTACAAGAGCAAAAATAACCAAAAACATGAAGCAATCCTTGCAATCAAGTAACACATAGCCTGCTGAGGGGAAACAGCATATATATATTGTTAAATAAAAACAAAATATATACCTGTGAAGAGAATATAACTATGTGTGTTCGATACAATTCCCCACAGTGGAAAGACTGGAAAGCCTGAAATACTGGAGCATACAGACACATTCTATTCTGGTTCCAGCCTGCTAACTCCATCTTTAAGAGAAGTCTTTCCATTTTGATGGGTATTTGGAATTGGAGTGACTTCAAAAGCCAGTGATCAGAAGCTCTAGCATTCTTTCTGTTCAGCTGCTCCATCTTGCTTTGACTCCTTAAATCATGATGTCTGATATGAGACAATTCTGCAAGTGGAGAGGCTTTGGGACTTCTCCTCTCCAAGCCCATGTGGCCACACGAAAACAGACCTCTCAATGGTGCTTTGCCTACCTCCACATTTTTCTTTTTCATTTTAGGTGAAGGGATTAGACATTTTGACATTGTGAATTTCAAAATGTCAAGAAAGTGGCATCCCAGAATCCCAGAGTTCTGACAGTCCATTGTCCAAGTTTTGCTGCCAACATGAATCGATGCCCTGAGGAATGAGGCTTAACTTTGGGAGTGACCTTTGGGACCCAGATGGGGGTAGGTGTGATAGGAACACATCTGGAAGCAATGGCTTATTTGGATGGGAATGTGGCATGATCTCAGAGTTACGTAGAAATTGCAAAAGAGTGAGTCCACTCTCTATGGAGACTGGTGGTACAGCAAAGAATTACCCAGAGAGATTGAAGGGGAGACAGTTGTATATCAATTCTTGTTATAGTGTCAAAGCAAATAGCCCTTTATAAACTCTAAGTTATGTTTAGGAGTTAAATGGAATGAGACTGCTAGTTCCTGGATCCTAACAATGGGAAGAAACACAACTAGTTGGTGCTTGAGCTAATGTCAGTAAAGAACAGATACCCCAGACCTCTAGGTTCTCCCTAGACCTCTAAGGGGGAAACATAGCTAACCTCAAGAGAATGAAAACAGAGTGTATTTGCTGCATACAAACCTGGAAGGAAGGGAAGAAGTATGCTATGCAAATACATAGTCCAACCTAGATTTCAAAAGCTAACTAAAATATTCTGTCAGGATCAAGCCAAAGAGTTGATTGGAATAAACAAATCCAAAGCATTTGGCGAAAAGCATCATGAAACAGGGGCCAATGCCCTACTTTTCCCCTTCCCCCCCTTTTTTAACAACTAGAGAAATCAGGAAAAGCTTCTTGTAGCTGGGGTAGCATTCAATAAATGTTTTGAAGGTGAGCTGGGGGTTCCTAGAGTCTGAGGTGGGAAAGGAGAGCATTCCAGGGTTAGTCTACAGAAAGGAACAAAAAAGCATGGAATCTGGAGTATGAAGAACAACATATAGGTCTATCTGCCCCTCACCCCAATCCTTCCTTCCTTCCTTGGATTTCCCTATACTATTCCTAATTCTCTCCTCAATCTACTTCTATATTTATGACTTTTTTTAGTTGCCTATTTCTTTCCTTTTGATTTACTATAATTCCCAATAGGCTCACCAAAGCAGATATTAAAAATCCAATATATGGAAATCTAACTCAACAAACAATTATAATTAAGGAGCTAACTTTTCACTTCACAAAGAAATTCCTGGTTTAAAAAAATGTTCGCAATAAGAGACTCAAATTGTAAATACAATGCATAGATTTTTTTTCAGATATAAAATAAAGACAAAAAAAAATCACTAACTAATTTTGGAGTCAAGATAACTTAGAGGATCTTTTCTGACCCCTCCCTATTTCTCTCTCTCTTTCTAAGCAAAAAGGTTTTGGAAATCAGAGTCTTGAATCATATGATTTCCTCATTTAAATAATTACATAATTTTAAGACTCCAGAGCGGTTCAACCATTTAAAGGATTTTTAACAATAGAATTTTAACAGCTGTAGGGATTGTGGTATTTGTTCTTAAAATGGAAGCAGCTCAGGGCTCCATACCTGCCAAAGTTCTGTTCTGAGGCAGTTAGCAACTTGGCAGGTCACAGCTGGATATCTAGAATTAAACATGAGACTTTATTAACAAGCCTGTAAAATGGCCAGTTAGACCTGATGCAATTGTGAATGGTGGGATCAGTGAATTCCCACCTGGGCCAGGTAATTTGTGTGCTACAACTGAATCAGTGCCACCTTCATCTCCCTTTTGACTTGCTTTCTGGGCCAGAGCCAAGAAACTTGGCTTTTGGGAAATGTTCCTCAATTCTCCCTTTCTCTGAGGTTGTTTTTACTTTTGTATGTTTATGTTTCTGATCCAAGCATTTCTTGTGACAGCCTACCATTTCCTGAAGACTTCCTCATCTCAATTTCTAATTATCACTAAATATTGGCATTTTCTTATTGATAAACTTATGTATAATCATCATTCTCTTTCACAAAAAAGAATGACGAAGCCTCTGTTTACCTACCACGTGTCAGTCATTGTGCTGAAGATACAAAGGCAGAAACAGCTCTTTCTCTCAAGGAGTTCACATATAGGCAACAACATACAGACAATTATGTTCAAACAAGATATAAACAGGATAAATTGGAAGTAGCCTCAAAAGGAAGGTATTAACTTTAAGGAGGACGAAGAAAGGCTTCTTGCAGAAGCAGAACACAGGACTTGAACTGAGACTTGAGGGGAGTCAAGAAACTAGGAAGCAAAGATAACAAGAAGTGTCATTGATTGCAATTCTGGTGGCCCTCCTCCAACAGGGAAGTTCTCAACCCTTCCATATAGTAGAGGTGATTGAATGTGGCCACAAAATCCATAATCTGATGGACATCCCTCTTTCCTAGGCTGGATCTCATGTCATTCATGCTATTTATTTCTAAGTGAAACATTCCTAACAATTTGGAAAGGGCTTTTCCCCCTGATTCCATGCCAAAATCAAGAACCTACCATTTCGATATTTGAAGTCTTTTTTTGCAGAAATCCACTTCTTCTTTTACTCCATCTGTTTAACCAGTCATAGCTTTCTCTTCCTGAACCCCCAGTTTTAGTTAGAAACATTGATGCAACTATCAAATATAACTTCAAAGTTTTCACTCATTTGCCTAAGACTTCATAATCCTTAGAGACACTTTCAAGATTCTGCATGATAGATTCTCCATCTAACTCTCTGATTCTGTAATTCAGTCTCTCCCACACTATGCTGCCTCTGTGTCTTTTATGACTTCTCCAGTCTCTCTTCAGCTATCACACCTTAAACAATCTGGAATCAACTCTTAACATTCAACTCCTGAAACATATTAAATGTCAAAACTTATTCTTGTCTCAAACGTTTAGGTAAAAATTTAGTTACACAATGCATTGTGCCATATACTGGCAATATACAAAATGAGTGAGACATGATTGCTTTCCTCAAAGAGCATACGATTTAGTAGAAGTGGTAGATAAAGGCAAGACATACATAAACATACTGCAAATTAGCATGCGGCACACTAATTAGATAAATAGGAAATTGCATAATATTGGTTAATGGACAGATGGAGTATCAGATCAGGGTAGACAACGATACTGAGACCATCAAGAGACAGATCTTGATGAGTTTATTCTTGTTCACTTCTTAAAATAATGACACAATCATCTCTTTAGGATCACATTTAGATATGAACTTCAATGCTGATCACTCTGATTCAGCTTTTTTCTTTAATTTGTCACTATGAATAATTTACATATGGAACAAGGGCGTTTTGTAGTCCACAATGACAGGTCTATTTTGATAAGCTGTTGTTTGGTCATTGTGCCTATACACCTCCTCAGGACACAGAGCAAAACTCTTTGGGGTCAAAGACATTTTTTTTTAGAATGCTATTCTTCATGACACCTCACATAGTACCTTGCACCTCATACATAATGAATAAACATGTGTTGAAATAAATTTTGAAGGAAACAAAAAAAATAATATGCTGTGGGGCAGTTCTAGAATGATGACTAGTGCATGAAGGGAGAGGGTGGGAGGAGTCACTAAACCTTTCTGAGTCTAAGCTTTTTCATCCATAAAATGAGGATGATAATATATATCTTTTTTTTTCTTTCTTTTTAGGCAAGTGGGGTTAAGTGACTTGTCCAGGGTCAAATGTTGGGTCTGAGGCCGAATTTGAACTCAGGTCCACCTGATTTCAGAGCCAAATGCTCTATCCACTGCACCATCTAGCTGCCCCAATAACATATATCTTAAATCCCATTTTCTTTAAGAAGCCTTTTTTTTCCCCCAATCCTTGTAACACTGGTACCTTTTCTCTGTTGATTATTTCCAGTTTATGATGTATGATATATGTAGCTTGTTTGCATGTTATTTTCCCTGTTAAACTTTGACTTTCTTGAGAACAAGGGCTTCCTTTTGCGTTTCTATGTATCCCCAGCGCTTAATACAGTTCGTGGTACATAACAGGCCCTCTGTAAGTACTTATCGAAGACTGCCTGGTGTGCTTATCTCACCAGGTTGTCACGAAGTTTACATTAGGTTATTCACTTGGAGGGCTCTGCCAAATGGACAGAGAATTCATCTCAGCACCAGGTAGACCTGCTTGGCTTCATGCCTTGCGTCCATCTCTACTGGTTTGACCCCAGGCAAAGAACTTAACACCCAAACGACCCCAGAAAAGAGTTTAAGACTCTACCAAGCAGAGTAAGTACTAATCCACACCGGGAGAGAAGGATTCCTTGCCAGTAGGTCAGCGCACTAGTGAAGTCACAGGCCCAGTCGAAGTAAATAGACAGATATCAGTTGCCTTTCATAAGCAGTCCCTCAAAAATTGATTCCTGGCAGCTCGCTGTCACCTTGAACTCAGCTAGGCTTGTCCTGGAATGACAGGTGCATATTTTCTCTTTTGAGCATGGTCAGCTCTGTAGAGCCTGCTAGCCAGTATGCGCCCCACATATATAATCACTGAGAGACGATTGTCACATCATCTCCGAACCTTGAGGTACAGTACATTAGTCAAAGCCTCTCACCTCATTAGCCAGGAACGTATTTCTTACTTTGGGCAACACATAGACCTGAATTACAAAAGAGTAATGATTCATCTAATTGGAATAAAAGATAGGTGTATGCTAGGCAAGAGGGATGTTTTGTCAAAAGGAGACTCAATCTGGTGCTAGCCAGAGTTGACCGTAAATGGAGGCAGAGTCCACCAAGGCCCCTATGATTATCACAGGGACACTTTAAGGTTCTTCTTGACCTGGAATTTCTTTCCTATCAGATGCCACTATCCCTTCCTTTCTCATCTGAAAGTTCCACGATTAATTTCCTTATGTTGCCATACTGGAGAAAGCCTGCCTTGGAATCTAGAAGATTTGGGTTCAAGTCCTACCACTGACACATGATCTGTGTGACCATGGCAGAATTGATTTGTCTTGACTTGACTTGATTTCCTGACACTGATGCTTGCCCTTTGTCAACCATACTTTCTGCCCCTTTTTTATTTGTATACATTTTGTGGTTGCTTATCCATCTGTATACATATTGTTTACCTCTAGTACAATATAAGCTCTTCAGTAGTAGAGACTGATTAATTGTTGTCTGTGGATATAAAATTCAATGTGGGGGCTCATCTAGGATTGAACTATGAGGTGCAATCAATAGCTTTCTTCACTGTAATATACTCATAAGGCTCTGGTCTTTGGTGGTTAGTTCCATACACATGTTGGCAGTTGATACTTGTCTCACAGGGTGAGAAATGTTGAGTAAGTACCAAGCTGGCTATAGTTTGCAGAGTGACTATCTTTCCATCCTTCAACTTCACTTTTTTCTGCAGAATAATACCCACTTCTTGTAATGGGGCATGAAGATTTCTGGCTTTATCCAATTGAAAATTAATTTTGAGCCCTAACATACAGGTCAAATACTAATCCCTTCTCTTATTTTGCTAAATATCAGAGTCTTAGTAACGTGAACCTGGTATAATGTAGTTAGTTCTTTATAGATATAGACAAACATTCTTAGATATTGCATATAGTTTTTGTTCTTAGAATGGAAATGTAACTAAACAGTGGATAATAAATACCTACCAAGCAGCTATACCCTTGCAACTCTTCTAGACTATGGAAGTTCCAGACACAGGAGCTGCTTCAAAAGAAGACGTTTTAGGAAAAGCATGGCTTACTCATACTTTGAGCAAACAAAGGAGTGTAAATAATTCACTTCAGTTCCAAACCTCAATTTCAAACTCATGCAACTGTGAGAGCTACATATTCTCCAGAGTTATTCTATACTCATGGCATGAGATAATATTTCTAATTACTATGTGTTCATCTTGTATTCTAGCCAAACTACTATTTATAATAGAGTGCTGGGATCAGAAAGGCTAGATTCAAATTCTGACTCTGAAACTTTGTGTTAGTCACTCAGGTTTCTGAAACCTCAGTTTCCTCAGTTGTAAAATGATGAAATTAATAACTATAAAGCCTATCTAATGGAGATGTTATACTGTCCAAACATATTAATTTATGTGAAGTGCTTCACAAGCTTTAAAATAAATGGGTTCTTTAACATTTCTTGAACTTTCCAGTGAATTTCTTGTTTTTCTGTTTTGCCCATGTAGCCCCAAATGCTTAGAATTCTCTTTCCCCTCACTTCTGTTTGTTGAGTGCATATCCATCCAACTCAAATTCTTTCTCCTCCATGAAGTCTTTCCCTGCTTTATAGCCTTCTATTGTTGGCATAGCATTCTGTTCTTTCATTTTTCTGAAATCTCCCATCTCTTTGTTTAATTACACAGTCACCTTCTACCTTTTATAGAGCTATTTGTACACATGCCTTATTTGTCCTATCTGTCCACAAACTCTCTGAGGGCAAGTCCTATGACCTATCCTCTTTTGTCCTCTTTTGTCTGGTCAGTGTCACACTTTACTTGTAAAAAGGGTTTAACAAATATCTCTTTAATATTATTTTTGTGGTTTGTTCCTTTTTGAAGAGTACTAATGACATCAGAGGGTGACGGCTTGATTTGTGAGTGAATTGGATTTAAGTGAGGCAGACTTGCACAAAGTCTTCAGCCTCATTCTCTCTTCTAGAATCATCAAAGTCCAGAGGCAAGGCAAAGGTCAAGGTGACTGGCAATGGCCCTTGATACAGTGGATGACGCTGTAGTGTTAGACATATGACCAAGCTCTAAACACTCCATAGTGCCTGCTTCAGCCACTTTCAAGACCTGTTGGAATGAATTGTTCTCATCTGGCCATTCTGCCATTCTTTACATGTTTGTGGTACATATCCTCTAACTATCAGTTACCCTCAACCTGGCCTAGCCAGTCTGACCATATGGTTTTTGAAGGTAATCTGTTGAATAAATGAATATAAGTACATTCTCTTACTCCAGAGTTTGAGGTAACAAGAAATGACATCTTACAGTATTTAATTTAAAGACTATTCATTTTATTCTGCTCTATTTGAGCAAATTGAAAAGCTTATCAAAGACACCTTCATCTTTGTTCATGGGTGTATGTGTGTGTGTGTGGTGTGTGTGTGTGTGTGTGTGTGTGTGTATTTAGGTATGAAGGAAAAAAGAGTGTAACACTTCCTGTGTTCTTTTGTTCCACTTTATGTACTTCATTCCATTTCATTATAGGGAAAAATGAAAGTATGAAGAAAGATATACTGAGGCTAAACCATACAATCTGCTTGTATCCAACTGCATTATATATTAAATTACATTTAATTTTAAGCTGCTTACCTAATCAATTGTTAAAAGATCTAAGATACTTGGAACTGGCCATATAAAACCCTATAGGGTACAGAGGCCCAATGTAAGGGAAAAAATTTCATTTAATTTTATTGTAATAGATAATGGAACTTTTCAAAAAAATACTTTTTTGACTAGGGACTTGGAAATTACCTTCATGTTTGCAAATAGTCTTATCCTCAAATAAAGATACTTTATCAGAGTTTCAGTCCTCTCTATGGATATGGTCTACTTAATTAAGAAGGACCAAATAAGTTATGCTATACATTTTGTTGAAATTAAAGTCTCATATAGTCATCAATAAAAAAGAAAAACAAGAAGGCTTATTATATGACAGCAAAGCTAAAAATAAATATGAGTACCTAGAATGGCTATATATTCAATTTCTGGATTTAAAGCCACAAAGATTGGCTTAAATAGAGAATAATGAGCTGACTCGCTCTGGAGCTGGTCTCTTTATATCTACAAGTGATAAGTCTATCTAAGAAGAGGCTCTGTGAGAACAGAAGTACATCTCACCTTTCCCTGCAAAGAGGATGCTAAAGTGTGTGGTCTTTATCATAGCTGACAGAAAATTTTGATCTGCCCTAGAGAAATCTGATGCTGAATTTACCAGGCCCACCAGCACTCCTGCTGTGCAGTCTCTGGCTTTTCTGAGTATAACTGTAATTGTAATTAACTTTTCTATCAAGAACCTGTCTTCTTGGCATTTTTTTAACCTTGCCTTGTTTCTGCTTAAAAAGGGCTTTTCCCCCCTTCACATCCCCAGCATGTATGTAATGATAGTTGAGTGAGTGACTGACTACTCCTGGTTTACTTGTGTTTTTCACAATTTTGTCTGTTTTAGGCCAACGTTAGTTAATGAAGGATGGCCAGGATATATCAATAAGAGGAATCATGTTTGAAATGCAACTGCACATAGGTATACTATGGGAGAGTGGACTAACTTGCACTGAGTTCCAGAGTGTGAGAGGTGAAGGGGCCATAGAATGGATTTGGTCCAAGCTCCTCGTTTTACAGAGAGAAGCAACAGAGGCCAAGAAATTGAGTCACACAGCCACTAAGTAGCATAGCCAGTATACCACCTAGATCTTCTGACTTTGAGTTTAATGTCTTGACTATATCACTCTCTTTTGTGAGGTTTTATCCGTTTACTCATAGTAAGACAAATAAATAGAAATTTTCCCCAGTAGAAATACAGTTATAAGGGTGAACTTAGCCCTTAAGGGAGTACATGTGATAAGTAGAACTGTGACTAATTGTAATGCTTGTGTTATATTGATGGCTTGTGAAATTAAGCAATAAGGAAAAATGTCTGTTCTCTATATACCAATATGTCCAATATTAACCCAAAATACTCATAGGGTATGGAAAAAGTAAATACTACATTATGTACACAAATTATGAAACAATTCCAGATAATCTAACTAATACAATGAAAAAAATCCAAACTGGTATTAGGGACTATATAATGCATTAAGCTATAGGAAGATATATTAGAATTCATCTATTATCCATTCATTGAAAAAGAATTTAACAAGTACCTCACTTAACCTTAACTCAACTCATCTTCCTCTACTCCAGCTCCAAACCTTCTCTTCTTTCTAATTTCCCTATTTCAGTCCAAGGTACCACCATCTCCCCAGTTACTCAGACATACAAACTTAGGTATTTTCCTTGACTCCTCAGTCTTATGTCCAATCAGTGGTCAAATGCTGCCATTTCTACCTTGGTCATATGTCTTTGACTCATCCCCTTCTGCCTTCTGACACTGCCAACACCAATGGAGTTGTCATCACCCTATTCATGGGCTATTGCAATAGGCTCTTGTCAAATCTCTCTCCCCTGCAATCCACTTTATATTCAACTATCATACTGATCTTTCTAAAATGTAGATCTCATCATATCATCCTCTTATTTAACAAATTTCAGTGACTCCCTATTATTCTGCAGTTCAAATATAAAATCTTCTCTTTAGCTCTAAAAGCCCTCCATAATCTGGCCCTATTCTACCATTCCAGTCTTCTGACACCTTACTCCATGCCAAATCCTCTACAGTCCAGGGACTCTGGCCTTCCTCTCAAGCATCACTCCATATCTCAAATTTGAGCATCTTCACTGGATGTTTCCCCTTCCTGGAATGCTCTCTCTCCTAGTTTCCCTAGATGGCTTTGTCTTAGCTAAAGTTCTACCTTTTAAAAGAAACCTTTCCTTAAAAGAAACCTCCTTAATCTTTGTGCCTTCCCTCCAAGATTACTTCCAATTTATTTTGTACCTATCTTGTTTGAACATGGTTTAACTACATCATTGTATAGTGAAGAGTATTTGCTTGGGACCTGGAGGACAAGGGTTCAAATCCCATCTTTGACAATTATTACCACTGTAATTTTAGAAGTTTCTTTACCTCCATAGCTCCAGTTTCCTCATCAGTAAGATGAAGGAATTGGCTTAGTTAGGCTGTAAGATTTCTTCTGGCTCTAGAGCTATGACCTGGTCTTGCTGTTCATACTAGATACTGAGGCAGATAAGAAGAGAAATAAGACCAGTTCTCTCCTCTCAAGGAACTCTCCCTCTGGTAGGTTAGAAAAGACACTCAAGGAGATATATGTAAGATGAAATAGAATCACACAAATGCATATATAATGTACAAGAGATAAAAGTTACAATAAGGGCAAATTTACTTACAGCTAGAAGTATCAAGAAAGTCTTCCTGAAGAAGACTTGAATTGGACCTTGAAGGATGGGTAGAATTTCAGTTATAGAAGACAATTAAATTTGAAGGATAGTACAGTATATTTTGACCTGAAAGCAGTTTGTATGAGGTAAGACTGAAATGGTAAAATGGAAGATGTTGAAAGGTCTTAGGGACATTTGTACTTCATTGGGAAAGAAACGGGAAGCCACTGGAAGTTTTGAAGTAGTGGAGTCAAATGAATGGAGTGCTTCATTAAAGCTTTACGCAGGAATGGCAGTTAGTGAGTAGATAAGTCTGGATAGAATGTTTAGAAGGCTAATTTAATAGCTCATGAATGAGGCAGTAAAAGTCTGAGTTAAGCTGGTGACAAAGGAAACAGACTAGGACAAATATAAGAGATATCTTTGGAACTGACTCCCTGATGACTCCCAGAGCTGTTTATCTTAGTTTAGTCTCTCTCCTTAACATATCCTCAGTTATCTGATAGGCGTCTCAACCCGGATATCATTTTGGCATACCAAATTCAAAACATCTAAAATAAGACTCATTACCTTCTCCCTAAACTGGCATCATCAGCCCATTTCACGCATAATCTGTTTGCCTATGTTTTTGGTCAGCACTATCAGCACTGAAGAATTTCTCTTAGGATGGTATTGGTATTTCTGACTTTTTTCCTCATGTATCTTGCTTTTTCTGTGGCACCAAAAGGAGTCTTACTTACTCTTTTGTCTTCTGTGTCAGTTGTATCATCAAAATTGTCTCCAGCTGGCCATACCTACAACCCTATGCCACACTATTTCTGAGAATCACAGGAGTAGTTACATGACATGAGCCATATTGTTAATCCAATAAATGATATTGCAGAGCTCAATTGGTTGGTGTTTCAGGATCATTACCAGGCATTCAAAACCATCATAGTAATCTTGTGACACATTAAAATTCCTTCTGCACATCATACTGGCTGATATTCCTTACACTGCCATGCTCCACCACTATTTCCATGATATGTATGATGTATTGGGCTTTGAGTTCATTGATGAAAAATGATGATGATGATGATGATGATGATGCATAAATAGAAAAATGTATTGAATTAATCTTTTTCCTGCTCTGCCTATACTTGAATTACTGCATTTAATTCTTGGGGCTATATTTTATAAGGCCCAACTGAAGAAGGTAAACAGGATACTGATGAGAGGTCTAGGAACTATAATCTATTGGAACAATTGGGAGGGTTTAATAAGGAGAAGAAAAGATCTCTGGTGGCCATGATAGCTATCTCCAATTTTTATTTTAAATTGTCATGTTGAAAATAAAGCTTTTAATGCTTGATTACAAGAGTTAGAACTAGGAAGCTCTAAAGGTGAAACTTTTACCTCAACATAAAGAAGAATGTTCTACCAATTATAATCTCCTTAAAATGGAGGTGGTAAGATGCTTAGGAAGTAGCGACATCCTCTTCTGGGTGGGGGGTAGGTGTCTTCCAGTGAAAGCTGAATGATTAGCTTTTGGAGATGTTATTGAGTTGACTGATCATTAAGTAAGGGCTGTAGATTATCTTTGAGGTTCTTTTCATTCCTAAAATTCTATTATTCTAATATTTTATGTTGAAAGTAAAAGAAGAATCGAAATCCATTAAATATCATTTGAAAGATAGTTCCAAAACACCACCGCCACCACCACCACCACCACTACTGCTGCTGCTACTAATGCTACTGCTACTACTACTACTACTACTACTACTACTACTACTACTACTACTACTACTACTACTTTCTACTATGTCAGAAAGTCCTGGATTCAAGTTGCAATTCTGTCATGTAAAATAAACACATACACATGTACATATAAATGCACATATAAAAACATGCATATATTGCAGAAGCTGCTCTGTATATAAATACATATGTACACATATGTATGCACACATGCACATATTTGTGCATACACATAGATACATGCATATAGCATGCTCCAAAAATTTTAGTGCTGTTATGTATACATACATATATACATACACATATATGTGTGTGTGTGTGTGTGTGTGTGTGTGTATACATATTTATGTGTTTATGCACACTTACCTGTGAAGGATATATGTGAGGTGGGGGCACAACATAGTGGATAGAAAGGGACAACTTTGGAGTTAAAAAGTCCTAGCTTCAAGTCCTCCTGCTTCTGACATGTACTTAAACCCTCAGTGTACCAGCCATTTTTCTGATTCTATAAGACCAGTCATGGGTATAGATTATCGGAAGAAATTTCCCCTTCATAGATTCCCTATACCTATGAAACTGGGCCAAAAAGAACAAAAGGTATATCTGATTGAACCTCTTCTCCTTTTTCCAGTAAAGAAATAAAATAATCCTGACTTCATGTGGAATGACTTCCAGTCTCTGTCTTCTACTTTTGATGAAAATGAGAAGTGTAAAAAGAGAGTTGCTATTTTAGCTAGAGTACTATGTTTTTCAAAAATACAAGCTTTTTAAAGGCAAACTATTTGCATTTGCTCCAGATTTGGAAATTATTTCTGTCCACTGACAGCTTTTGGAAACAGCAAAGCAGCTATAAATGGGAGGGATGCAGATGCATGAAGTGTCTGCCAGAAGTCTGGAAAAAACAGCAGAAGCTGGTGCTGTCTGGTTCAATTAGAAATGGGTTGACAGTCTTACAGTGGGTGAAAAAATCCATTTTGTGAGACAAGCAATGTTTTCATTCATTGCACAATGATATGTATGATCCTATTCCTGAATACAGGTTTTCTCTTGGGCGGTGGTTCTGCCTGAGAATAGGCAGCCATTCCAAAGACAATTCTGTAAAAAGCTTGAAAAAAGAAGTTGGCCGGCATGCCCAGGATAGGCAGTTTATTTGGTTTCCTCATGACTGGTGGCCAATTTGTCTACATTGTCAAAGCAAAAACCAATATACCTGCCCTTTTAATTTATCCTTTCATTGAATTTGTGAATACAAGTATTAGTAACAGGCAGTTGGAAAATAAAATAACATATGGAAAATGGCTCTCTTGGTATTGGAACACCCTGGGCTCAGGAGGAAAGGAATATTAGGAGCTAATACTTTGGGGAAGGAATATTAAGAAGCTAATACTACTAAGAAACATTAAAGTGACACATATCTAGTAAGATGTACACATGTAAAGTGATGGAGACCAAGACAATGTCAATATCATGGAGAAGTAGTTTGAGAGTAATTGTGAGGTCCTGAGCCAGTCGTATTTACACCAACACTGACTTTTCCACATGCTCTTAGTGGATAGAGATCAATGTTTCTCACAAGGCTTATAGATTTTCTTTTTGAGAACTTTAGGACTTTTCAGCTTTTAGATTACCTCCTTTTGTAGAGTATTCTTTTGTTACAGAATTCTTGATGACTTCCCCAGATTTAGCACAGAACCAGGAACCTGGTTATTCAGCTTCTGTCTAGTCACTCAGTTTGTCTATCCTGGGAATTCTGGCTTAAGTCATTATAGTCTTCTAACTCTCTTGGATTTCAAAGTTAACAATATCTTCTTTTCCCAAATGTGGTACTTAAGTCAAAGTTTTGCTATTAGTCCCCTTACCTACAGTCATCCTTAATCCATTGTGCCATCTAGCTACCACACCAAGAGGGTTCTGACAATTTTGAGAATAGACCTCAAAGGATTCCTAAATTGAATGGTGAGTTTAGTCCTTCCACTCTTAAAATAGCAGCCTATTTTGCTTTCAAATTATGTGCATCCTTGCCTAATCTGTATCTATATCAGTACATTCTTGAATGGAGGATAATTCTAAAATATCATTAATCATTGCAGAGGAGGGGATGAAATGGTCCTCTCCCCCACCTTCTCTGACACTACATGTGGCTACTTGAGTGATGGTTCACCTATACATGTTATCTCTTACTTTTCCTATATAAATAAGCTGATTACATTCACTGTTTAGAGATCATGTGATCAGCTCACTTCCATTTCTAGTCATCCATGTATTTAGTATCTTTTAAGCTCTATCTTTGGAGAAAAAATCGTCATTGGTAAAACTCTTCTTCCTTCTTATACACATGTTCAACCTTTCCATTGGTCTTTACTTTTGCTTCTTTTGAGATTGTATTGTTGCATGATTACCAGCCTTTGAGCAAGGGTGGAAGAATATGACACTAAAAATATGGGCTATCTCTCCCATGGGTAGACTGGTTTCATTAAGAGTGTTGTGTAATTGCTTCAACACAATGCAGTTTAAGCTATTGTTATTTAATATTGCACCCATTTCATTGGGTACTTTTGGTTCTTCTCCAAGATGTGCCTCATGATGAACATCTAAGATGGACTGCCCATCCACCTGAGGATTAGGACTATCCTGGGAATGCTAATAAGTGCTTCTTTTTAAGGTCTGATGGCTAGACAACACTGAAAGAAACCAATATGGCTAGCTTTGGTGGATTTCTCAGAATACTTGAATAAAAAGCATCAGTGACATATGCAAATGAACTTCAGGTCAGAAAGTCTGTGTAATTGTCTGTCTAATTGCTTGGCATCCTTTCACTATTTTACATAAGCTCTGCACTGTTATTTGCATATGCATAGCATTAGCTCACTTTTCCAAGGCCAGGAGAAATGTCTTATAAATTCCCTTTCACATTTGTTTCAAGGTGAGTTATAATTTCCATTTTAAAATCCATTCTGTGCAAAAACCTAGCACTGAGACCAGCCTTTAATACTAATGTTTGGGTAAGTATGAGCCTGGTTATGTTGTGTTTACTAATCCTTTTCTGGGGAATGAGCTAGAGTGTCTCTGAAACATGGGGTCATGTCAGACATAATGTATTGGGATGTGTTTTCCTTCATCTCTCTTACCATGTTTATCTTTCAAAAATAAGTCATCCAGTTGATGTTAAGTACAGGCATTTTTTTTTGTCTTTTTGACAGCTAAAAAATCTAGATGGATTTAAGTAGAAGATCTGGCCCTGGCAAAGTCCTCATATCTATCATCATGCAGTGTCGATTCCAATGATAAGAGACTCAGCCCATATTTAATTAAGCCCATCACTTTTGCAATGGAAAGTTCAGAAGTTTACACAAGTTCCTGGACTGGGGATAATGCCCCCATGGCTGTTAATATTGGAGTGAGTCCAGGGCAACCTGACTGATAGATCTAAAACCGATAAGGAAGATCAAATTTACTGGTTTTGTTTTTGTTTTTGTTTTTCCCTATCTTCTCTAAGAGACTATTTCCTACCTTGTTTTTCAGACTCTCAATATTGCTATCTGGTATCCACACGGATCTATGCATCTAAGATTAGAATAATGTAAATGGAAATGAAGAAAAGCTTGGGCAAATCTGAAAGTCAAAACACTGCATTCTTTTGAGGACCTTTGGGGACACAGGTACAAGTATAAAATGAGAAGAACAAAAAGTGCCCAATTATTAATTGTATTAGCTTATTACTCAGCAAAGAAAGTAATGCAAAAGTGATTTGATAAATGAATAAAAGAAAGTAAAAGTGATAAGAAGAACTAGAATTTGATAGTATTCACAATAATACTACCATAGAAACATTATTAATTTCAATTATAGAGCAATTTTCAACTGTGGATCTCAAAGTATTAGTTAAAAATTAATGTGTTTTACAATGCATTATTGATTCCTTAAAATAATAAAATCAAGGTATGTTAAAATGTGTTTTTAAATGAAGACAAACTGTGAGTTTTTAATTTCAATACCAATTTTCTATTAAATAATGAAGAAAATCTCAAGTTGGGAGGAAAAACAAGTAAATGTCTGCAGAACACCTGATCTTTGGTGTATTCACCTTTTTCATCTGATTAGGGCTATCCTAAAATAAAGCATTTCCTTATTTTACAGGCTGTTTAGAGTAAAATAACATCATAAAGCAAAACTGGAAATGATAATGACACTGAAGGATAGAAAACAAGGAAAATTTTAGAGTAGTATATTTTGAGTACCATGAAACTTTCATCGTATTAAGATTTTCTTTTCCATTTAACAAACTGCATTTTGAATAAGAAACATTCATTGTGTCAACTACATTCAGAACTCTGAGAGAAAAATATAGAGGCAAAGGGGAGAACCAAATATTCCTATTTGCTTATGACATGATAGTACACCTAGAAAATCCTGGAGAATTAGCAAAGAATCTGAGAAAATAAATAACTTCAGTAAAATTTCAGGCAATAAAATAAAACCACAACAACCAACAACCTTTCTATATATTACAGAAAACTCCAAGAGGCAAAAGGAAATTTCCCCAATTATATCTATAAATGGGTAAAACTTTTGGGAGTCAATATACTAAAGTACATGCAGTAACCTGTATAGATTCAATTGTAAAACACTCTATAAATAATGATAATGGTAATAAATTTAAATAGGTGGAAGAATATTCAGTGATCATTACTCATTTATGCCAATATAATAAAAACAACATACTGTGACATTTAATTTAAAGATTTAGTGGGAAGTCAAGGGGAGCTGTGGCAGTTTCCAGATGTCTCAACCTACAAACACCAAAAACAGTTTAGAAGGTCAGTAGGAAAAGTCTGTCTGACCACTATGAGAGTGGAACTCTGTCCAGCCCCAGTCCCAGCATAGCCCCAGGGCAGCTGCTGCTTCCACAGCTTTCAATCCATGGACAGGGGGGAAATTGAGTGGCTGATCAGAGGAAGATTGCAGGGATCTCTTTGCTGGTGCTGAGGCAGGATTCTCTTGCTTTGCGTGTGCTTGGATCTGGGTCACAGTTCTGGGTGGTGGTCCTGGGGTGAGAAGGAATGCTAGAATGGTGGAGCTTGTAGTGACAGTACAGAAAGAATCCTCCTCACAGTTCCAAGGCAGAAAAGAGTACTTGTGGTCACTCATAGACCAGAGCACAGGCCAGGAAAGGAGTAAACACCTCACCTTTGATCATACCACCTTAGAAGAACTGAAAATCTACAGGTCCCTAGAAGTATCCCTGAAAATAACTGTACAAAACCCCTGAAGCTTGGGACAATACACTCTGCACACTGGAAGTAGACCTCTACCTTAACAAAGAGTTTAAAACTCAAGTAATTGGCCGGGTATGCGAGCAAACTGCACAAAAAAAAAAAAGTCAGACCATAGAATCTTACTTTGGTGACAAAGAAGATCAAAATATAAAACCAGGACAAGACAATGAAATCAAAGCTCCTACATCCAAAGCCTCCAAGAAAAGTATGAATCAGTCCCAGGCCACAGAGAAGCTCAAAAAGGTTTTTGAGAAGCAAGTAAGAGAAGTAGAGGAAAAACTAGGAAGAGAAATTAGAGTGATGCAAGAAAATCATGAAAAACAAGTCAACAGCTTGCTAAAGCAGACCCAAAAAATACTGAAAAAAATAACACCTTAAAAATAGACTAACCCAAATGGCAAAAGAAGTCCAAAAAGCCAATGAGGAAAAAAATGCCTTAAAAAGCAGAACTGGCAAAATGGAAAAGGAAGTCCAAAAGTTCACTAAAGAAAATACTTCCTTAAAAATTAGAATACAGCAAATGGAAGCTAATGACTTTATGAGAAATCAAGAATATGTGAAACAAAACCAGAAGAATGAAAAAATAGAGGACAGTGTGAAATATCTCATTGGGAAAAGGACTGACCTGGAAAATAGATCCAGGAGAGAGAATTTAAAAATTATTGGACTACCGGAAAGCAATGATTAAAAAAAAAAAGAGAGAGAGCTAGACATCATCTTTCAAGAAATTATCAAGGAAAACTATCCTGAAATTCTAGAACCAGAGGACAAAATAGAAGTGAAAAGAATCCACTGATCACATCTTGAAAGAGATCCCAAGAAGTAAATCTTAGGAACATTGTAGCCAAATTCCAGAGTTCCCAGGTCAAGGAGAAAATATTGCAAGCATCCAGAAAGATATAATTCAAGTACTGTGGAAACACAATTAGGATCAGACAAGATTTAGCAGCTTCTAATATAATATTCTGGAGGCCAAAGGAAATAAGATTAAAACCGAAATCACCTACCCAGTAAAACTGAGTGTAATCCTTCAGGGGAAAGAGTGGATATTCAGCGAAATAGAGGACTTTCACTCATTCTTGAAAAGACGAGAGCTGAACAGAAAATTGGACTTTCAAATACAAGGCTCAAGAGAAGCATGAAAAAGTGGAATTTGTCCAAGTCCTGCCGAAGACAATCAGCAGGAAGATTCAAAGGAGCAAATTGAGAAAGAAAGTGTTGGGGACTTAAGATGGACTTGGAGAAGCTTCTTATTGGTCTTTCAGCATTTCTTACAGGGGCTTCAGGCTGATGTTACCCTCCACTTGAAGCATGAGTGAGCCCGTGATCATGCTTCAAAGAACCATCTTAGGAATGGGCCCTTTGAATAGCCTGGGTGCGCATTATGCTAATGTCCAAAATAGCAGCTTAGAACAATAGCAGCTCATGCTTACGTAGTACTCTAGGTTTTATAAATTGCTTTAGTCACAATAACCCTGTGATATACGTAGTACAAAGATGATTATTCCCATTTTACAGAGAAGAAAACATGCTCTATGAGCTGAAGTCAGGAATAAAACTAGAATTCATTAACTTGGGGCAAATTCAATTGATCAAAGTCGGGGGTTGGCTGGGATGTGGGGACAGGGGACAGTGCATGAGTTGATAACCAAGATAGCATTCCAAATATGAGAATAGTTACAAGAGTGGGGGCAGCACCTCCCAAGAGTCCAAGCTAGCCCATTTGAAGATAGTGGGGAGGTCAGTTGGGACCCAGTAGAGAAGTGTCAAGACAATGGAAATAGGAAACTCAAAGCAGATGCATCACAAAATGGGAACAGTGTGGAGGATTTTGAGGCATAGTTCAGGTACAGCTTTCACCATGAGAGAAAGTACCTCCATCCTTCCTTAAACTGGAATCCAATAATATATTGTTTATAAAAGACACACTTGAAATAATACAATGCTCCAAGACAATTCCAAAGAAACCCATGATGAAAAAAAAATGCTATTCACCTCAAGAGAGAGAACTAATGAATTCTGAATGCAAATTGAAGTATAATTTGCTCACATTCTTTATTTTTCTTGCTTTTAAAAATATGACCACTATAAAAATATATTTTGTATAATTTCACATGCAAAAAAATAAAGATTTAGTGGTATATCAATCAAATTACCAGAGGGACACTTTATAGGTTAGACTCGATAAAATAACAGCACAACTTATTTGGAGGGAAAAAAGATAAATTATAAGAAAGTATCTAATGAAAAGAAAAGAGGAATGAAGAGGGAATAGAACTTATAGATGTCAAACTGTATTATAGAGTAGCAACATTAAACCCATTTTATGCTGATTTCTAAAAACAGGCATGTATATCAATAGGGACTAAATGATGAAAAACTAGAATTTATTTAACTCAGTTACCTAGTGTGTATGTATAATACATGTGTATACATGTGTGTATGGGTATGTGTGTGTGTGTGTGTATCTATGTAGTTTGCTCATGAATTTCAGGTAATCCAACAGTTCTTAAACTATCTCTCTTTGATTTGTTTTCAACATTAGCAGTTTTTAATTAGGGATGCTTTACATTTTCTTCTGTTTTTTCAATCTTTTGATACTGTTTTTAATACTTCATTAGTCTCAAAGAATCATTAACATTCTGTTACTTTGGTAAACTTTAGTACTTAGTTGTTAATGGTCTTTCCTCTAAAGTTTTCATTTATTTTCCAATTTTTTTTCCTTTAGTGTTCTCATTTTTTTGTAATACCATTTAACTCAGATAAAAATCAGATATTAAATATCATATAATTGCATACATACACACATACACAATGAAAATAAATATATAAAAACAAAAGCAATTCCCCAATAGATAAATGGTCAAAGGATATGAACAAATAGTCCTCAAAAAATTGTCAGTGATTAACCACATATGAAAGAATGCTTCAAATAATAAGAGAAATGCAAATCAAAAGAATTCTGACATTTCACCTCACTACTAGCAAATTGATAAATAATAGTCAGTTTTGAATGAGATGCAGGAAGACAAATACACTAGTCTATTTCTAGCAGGGATGTGAATTGGTGAAATTGGAAAGCAATTTTGAATTATCTAAAGAAAATTACAAAATGCCCTTTCCACTTGACCACCATCCTCCTAGTCACCAAGGATTGAAACTTGGGTGTCATTGTTGACTCCTAACTTTCTCTCACCCCAACATACCCAATCTGTTGCTAAATCCTATCAAATTTATCTTCATTACATCTCTTGTACATGTCTCCTTCTCTTCTCTATTACTAACACCATCATGGTGCAAGGCTCTTCACTTCATGCCTGGAAAATTGAAATAACTGGTCTGTTGGTCTCCTTGACGTACGTCTCTCCCCACTCCAGTCTAAATTCCATTTAGGTGTCAAATTAATGTTCCTAAAACGCATATCTAACTATGCCATGTACTAACCCTAGCGTTCCTTAAATCCTCTGTTTAGAATTCATAGCAACCTGGTCTCTTTCTACCTTACCAATCTCCATACAGTTTGCTCCCTTTCAAATATTCTGTGATTTAGTGACATTGGCTTTCATGTTGTTCCTCACACAAGACACCATATCTTCCAACTTTGGGCATTTTCAATTTCAGCTAAAATCTCATCTTCTTTTAGTAGCCTTTCTTGATTCTTCTTATGGTTTTTCCTTCCCTCTTTTGATTATCTACAATTTATCCCATATATATCTGATTTACACATATCTGTTTTCATATGTTTCCCTATTAGTCTGTGAGTTCTTTGAAATCAGGGACTAGACATTACTTTTCTATGAATTCTCAGCACTTGGCACAAATGACTGGTGCTTAGGAGTTGCTTAATAAATATTTATTGACTGACTGACAAAGCATTTAAAGCCATAAAAACAATAGAGAAAATGACCATTGCAATCTAAATGTGAAAGGAAAAAAAAAGGAAAAAATAATTTAGATGTAATGTTTCAAAATTATAAATGACCAAACTTGTTCTCAAAGAAGGTACATTAAAAGAGACTTCCCTTTGCCCTTTTGTAGATGTGACGGTCTATAATTATTGGACATTGCACATATCAGAACCTTTCAATTAGTTGTTTTGTTGAATTTTTTTTTCTTTTCTTTCCACTATTATTCTTTTCTAACAAGTGACTTTCTAGGGGAAAATACACAGGGAAATGGAAGCAATGTGAAATACACACATAAATTCAGTTCTATACAAAATCTCACAGTTGGTAAAGAAAATCCAAGATGATCCAGTCCAAACCTTTCCTGAACAAGAATCCACACTAGGGCATCCCTGATAAATTGTCATATAGCTGCTTCTGGAACATTATTAATAAGTCCCATGGAATTGAATGAGCAGAAGAGATGGGTTTCCAAATCTGTTATTCATTTTATAGTTCAAGAATTACACATATCATCATCATTAAGATCATCATCATCTTCACCACCACCACACACCACCACCATCATCATCATCATCTCATTTTCTCATCTGTTTCATTGGGATTTAGATTGAAATGGTCCTAAATACCCTGATGTCCTTTATTATTAGTTCATGTTCTGGACTATTGTACATGTAGTCAAAATATCTGCAAGCTCCAAGGAAGGAGCATGACAATAATCTTTTCAGATAAAGTTGAATTCAAACTGGAAAAAAATCAAGGGACAGATAAGACTGTGATATCATAGTAAAAAGGAATCATGCATCAACAGAGACATAGCTAGGAGTTTTTACATCTGGGAAAATTTCAAGTAAGAGAATGATGGTTTTGATGATGGTGGTGGTGGTGATGAGGATATCTGGCATTTATATATCAGATGAAGATTTGCAAAATACCTTATTCTTCTATTTCATAACTCTCTACGTTAAGTATTATTATTACCACCATTAGCCCTTTGCACATGAGGAAACTGAGATTGAGAAAAATTAAGTGATTTGCCCAAGATCACTTAGCTAGGCAGGACTCAAATTCAGGCCTTCCTGACTCAAAGCCCAGCTCTGCAAAGAGGACAGTCTGTTCCTATGTACAAGCTTACATAAGAAGAAAGTGAGCTATCCTCCAGAGTCTTATCATGCTCCTCTCAAGAAAGGGTGTATCCTAACAAGGACACACTGAAGGTGGCAATATCTCCTACTGAAAATGAATGTTAAAGGACAGCAGGATAAGCTTAATTTCGAAGGTTAAGGGGAAGCTTCTTCCACCCTTATGTTTGCACATTACATACACAAAAGCTTTAGTTTGCCCCCTCCTAATTATGATTCCATGGTTAATGATATTTGAACATATACTTGTACATGCATATGTGTGTGTATGTGTGTGCATATATATATATATATATGTATATGTATGTATGTATGTATGTATGTATGTATGTATGTATGATCAAATAAGTAATTATCTCCAAAAGTCTAATGATGGAAAATGCTATCCAAATCCAGAGAAAGAACTATGGAGCTTGAATGCTGATCAAAGCATACTATTTTCTCTTTTTTTTTCTGTTTTGTTTTGTTTCTTCTTGTGATTCCTCTTACATGTTCTAATTCTTCTTTATAACATGATTAATATGAAAATATGTTTGATAGGAATGTACATGTAGAGCTTATATCAGATTCCACACTGTTTTGGAGAGGGATGTGGGGAGGGAGGGAGAGAAAATTTAAAACTTGAAAGCTTTTGGAAGTGATTGCTGAAAACTAAAAATAAATTAATTAAAAAAAGAAAAGAAAACAAAGTTTAAATAAATGCAAAAAGGAATGAATAAAATAAAATAATAATAGAAGGTTTCAATACTCCACTGTAAGACCATTATAAATGGAGGAAAAAGACAAGCAATTTAAAATATATGTGTACATATGTATATACATACATATATACATATATTATATATACAACTTATAAAGTAAATTGGGAAAATGAATACATGGAAAAAATTGAAAACAAGAATAAGAGAATATGTATTATTTACCTATTTATTATACTTATCTTTTGGTATATTCTAATTTGTAGCAAACCAAATCTCAGCTAACTCTAAATTTACATATTACTCCAAAAGAAATATCTCTCCATAATGTTTTTGTAGTGAGTTACATTTCCCTAAGAATCTCTTCACTTTAAATATTTATATGTTTTTTCTGTTCTACTTTTTCCATGAAATAAGCAGGCAGAATCAGTCAGTGAACATAATTTCAATGTTATTCACTTATGTTAACTTGATTTATCATAACATATATTCCGTAGTACAATTCACTATAAATCTCAAGAGAAAAATTTCAAATATAAGTGGTCAAATATTATTTTACTTTTAAATATCCTCTTCTAAAATATGATACAAAATCATAGAAATTTGCTTTAAAAACACAATTATTTTCCATCACTGATTTGTTTCCACATCTCACCAGTTATTAATAAAAAAAAATAGTGTTATTTTCATAGCACAGAGTGAATATTTGTATCTGTATTTGGGTGATCTTGGTATTGAAATGATAATATTACTTTTTAAAAGAACACATTGTTTTTAATTTCAAACTCTAAAGTTCTTGTCTTTTTATTTTAAATGTCTCAATATTCAAAAAAATTAAATCAAACATATGCACTTTCTCCAGCCCCCAAACAAATGTAAAAAATTCACATTCATCCAATGATTATGGAATTGTGTAATATTTCAGTCTTCTTCACAAAACCAGTCATCCATTAAATTCTATCTGTGGCTGATTTTATAATCCTTGACTCTCTATCAGAATGTTCTAAAATATTTTCTCAGATAAATCAGTTCTTTCTTACATGAACAACAGAAGATAGTAGCAGCTTTTATACAATGTGTCCCAAAAGTCTTAGAGTATTTTAAGCTTCTAAAAGTGTTAAGCTTTTCAAGCTTAACAACTTCTTTAAGACTTCAGGGACAGCCCATATATACATTTAGAGACAGAATAGATGAAAACATTTTAAAACATATTCAGGGTACTGTTCAGTAGTTCCATTCATATGCTTTCATCCTATATGTGAAAGTACCATTAAAAAGTACTTTGACATCACCAGAAAACAAAACAAACAAAAAACAAAACATCTTAACCTTCAAATTTTCCTATTCTGCTTATTGCCTCCTCAACATTTCCAAGTGTACATCATAGTACTTAAAAACAAACAAGCAAGCAAAAACCCTTCACTAATTCTGACCATCTCCAATATCATGCTATAATTCCCTCCATTCCAAATGCCCAGAAAAAAAAAAGTCATGTATTTTTGGTGTCTCTATTTGTTCTCTGTTCACTTTTCTAAATTCTCTGCAGTCTGGCTTCCTATCTCATCATTCTACTTATATTGTTTTGTTTTGTTTTTTCCCTAAGTGAGTTAGGCCTAAACCAGGAGATAGTCAGTGAAGATATATAGAGATGGGCATATACATCACCTCTTGCCTGAATTATTGCAATAGTCAATAAGACTATTACAATAAACCTAACTGACCTCAAGTCTCACCCAACTCTGATCAATTCTCCTCACAGCTATCAAAATGATTTTTCTAAAGAACAGGTCTGATAATATCAACCTTCCACTCAATAAATTCTAATAACTCCCTATTATTGCTAGGATCAAATAAAACTCTTTAATTTTCCTATTAAAGCTCTCTACAACCTCCTCCTGCACCCCTTTTAATTTCTCAGGCCTTCTTATACATTACTCCCTACCATTTTTTCTGTGGTCCAGTTATACTAGTCAAATTTCTGGCTTTAACACATGGTGTTCTGGCTCCTACCTCTGTGCCTTGTAATGGGTTGTCCCTCATGTTTTACCTTGCCTCTCTCTGCCTCTTAGAGCAACTCATGTCCTTGAACACTTAAATCAAGCACGAATTTTATAAAAGGTATTTTCTAATTACTCTTCTTACCTAACTCTCACCCCCCCTCTCTACTTGTACCAGCTCTTATTGCCTTCCCACCCAAGGTTACCTTGTCCATTTTGTGTGTGTCATATATACTTATATATGGTCATGTTATCTCATCTTTAGAATATAAACTTCTTTTTTATTCAATTTAATTTTTTGTTATCTTTTAAGTTTCAAATTGTCTCCTTTCCTCCTTCTCCACCCTACATTAAGAAAGCCACCATCTGACACAGATTTATAAATATATGTAAAATCATACTATACATACTTTAATTTATCATGTGATTTTCAGGAGTTTGATAGCAACTTCCTTCATAGATCCTTTGTAGTTGATATGAGTATTTATAATACTAAGAACAACTTGGTCTTTCACAGTAGTTCTTTGAACAATATTGCTGTCACTGTATACAACATTCTCTTGGTTCTGCTCATTTCACTTTTAATTATTTCATTCAAGTCCTTCCTCGGTTTTTTTTTAAATCAATCAGCTCTTACAGCACAATAATATATTTCTCATATTATAGTAGTATTACATTGCAATCATATAGCACATGTTCAGCCATTACCAATCGATGGGTATCCCCTCAATTTCCAGTTCTTTGGCACCACAAATAGAGTTGCTATAACTATTTTAGAACATACAGGTTCTTTTCCTTTTTCCCTGATCATCTTGGCAAACAGAACTAATAGTGGTATTGCTAGGTCAAGGAGTATACACAGTTTCATAAATCTTTGGGCATTATTCCAGATTGCTCTCCAAGAATGTCACTTCACACTTCCACCAGCAGTATATTAGTGTTCTAATTTTTCCACATCCCCTCCAACATTTGTCATTTTCCTCTTCTATCATTTTAGCCAATCCGATAGTTACGTCATGACATCTCCACATTGTTTTAATTTGCATTTCTCTAATCAATAATGATTTAGGACATTTTTTAATAGGACCATATATAGTTTTGATTTCTTCATCAAAAACCTGCCTCTTCACATCCTTTAGCCAGTTATCAATTAGGCAATAGAATATAAACTTCT
Source organism: Phascolarctos cinereus (assembly GCF_003287225.1). NCBI lineage: Eukaryota > Metazoa > Chordata > Mammalia > Diprotodontia > Phascolarctidae > Phascolarctos > Phascolarctos cinereus. The sequence continues at coordinate 62,577,781 of NW_027556402.1, read as the reverse complement.
TGCATGCGGACACTATTTCAGTTCTGCCTTGGCAACTTTGTAACAAGCACATTACCTGACATTTAGTAGGTAGTTAATAAATATTTACTGTTTGCTCATTTAATTGGAACTCTTAACTATGATAATTACATTAAAATTATTTGTTCTTTTAAAAGTAGACACATTAAATATCTTACATTTTTGCAGTGCTTTACTTTGCCTTCTAACTCTGGAACTTCTATCAGTACCTGGACCCTTCTCATATTGCAATATCCATCTGTCATCCTGGGGCCCTTCTCCTTTTGGTGAATTGCATTGGGCCTCCATTGTGGGGACAGACCTAAACCAGCTATGCTTCTGTCTCTAAGGACTCTGCACCCATCTCCCTTCCAGCCTCACGTATGTGTTCTTTTCCATAATAGAACCTTAGAACGTGAGCTCTTCCAGGGCAGGGGTTGTCTTTTTTTACTTCTTCTTCTATTTGAATCCCCAGCTTTTAACACAATGTCTGCTATACTTAACAAATCTTTGTTACCTACCTACTTATCAATTACTTTCCTCAATGTTGATAATATAGGTTGTACTACTCCCAATTTACAAATGAAGACTTGAGGAACAGATAATTTAAGTGATTGGTACATTGTTCCAGAGATAGGAACAAGGAGATTTTGGATCATTGATCTAGAGTTGGAACCAACTTCAGAGGCCATCTATTCTAGATTTTATAAAGGAGGAAATTGATGCAACTTGCCTGAGGTCACATAGATAGTAAGAATCAGAAGTTAGATGTGAACACAGGATCTTTGAATCCAGTATTCTTTCCACTATATCATGCTGCCACCCAAAGTTTGGGCGATGGTCCAGGTATTCTGCATCTAAATACGGTATTTTCCCCCTGAAGTCATACGTTGCCTGTCTAAAGTGTATATGGTCACTGGTTGGGTACTGAAAATATTGAGTGAATTACCATGCCTGAGGAACCCATATAGTTTAATAGCACTCCTTTCCCTGCTCCCCTAACACCTATTGGCTGAAATCTCCTTTTCTTTGCTTCTGAAACTGCCCAAGGTTGCTCATCAGACAGGTAGCCAGTACAAAAGCATCAAAGTAGATGGTTTACAGAGTTTTGCTCATTATTATTTTTGCAAAGTCTCCCCATACTCTCCTTCCCTTTGATGGACATCACAGAAGAATAAAATTGCATGTTTCTGCTTGGAGGGATGACTGTTAGCTCATAATTGTCTCATATTCAGAATTATTTGACAAGAATTGTTTCACTCTTACCACTGGGAAAGGAGAATATGATTTGTCATTCCTGTGCCAGGAAGGAAATTTGGGTCCCTTGAGATACCAGTTTCATTTGGAACTAGCAAGGCATGAATTTTATTTCATGAGAAAGAAATTGATGAAGACTAGAAAAAGAAGTCCTAAACAATTTTGACTTTAACAGTTCTTGCCAAAGAGACATTTTTTTTTCTGGGTTTGATTTAATTTAATTAGATATGTTATATTTTCCTTGAAATATAAATAGGTTTGTAAAAGAAGGGAAAAGACTTGTTCTCTGTGTATGTGAATGTGATATGTATTTCTGATTTTCTTATCCATTGTGGTCAATGCTGAAGCACTAGTGTCATACCTTTGCACTTTTTTTGAAGGCTAACTTTGTCTTCTAATGATGGACAGCCACCTTGTATGCATGTCCCTAAGGGACAGTAGATCTTCAAACTAAATTCATTACTTCTCATGAAAAAAGTGACTTAATGCGTAGGCCTTCAGCATATGCCTTGTAGAGTGTTGTTTGCATACATAAAAAAAAATAATCCTTAAAACACATTTGGTATAGCCATCCAATATTAGCTCCTTCAGCAAATTTATGAAAAGTCATGAATTATCAGTTCTCATCCTTCAGCTTCTCTTTATACACTTCCTTAAAAAACTTGTTTACTCTTTAAAAAAAACTTTGATACAAACACCTATACAAACTCTCTTATAAAGTACATTTATTGAAAAATATTGTGTTTCTAGATCAAATAAATAGAGCATTGTGCCCTTAAGCTTTGACAATGTGACACTAAACATTGTTACATTTGATCAAGGTTTTGTTAATTCCCTACTTTGATTTATTTCCACTCTTGTAGCCATTACATATAATACTCTGTTGGTTCTACTTTCTACCCCTCTGTATTACTCCATACAAGTTTTCTTATCGGATACAATTATTGTGGAATAAGTGAGACTTTTCCCCAGAGTGCCAACATAGTTGAGGGAAGGAGAGGAGGAATGTGTTACATTTCCTTTCCAGTTGAATTACTGTCCTGATGCTTCACCTTACAGTCCTCTCCAGGGTCCACTTGTATAGTCTCATCCCAAGTTACTCTTTTCCAGGGACCACTTACATTTTAACAAACCACTCCTGGAATGCCTATACCCAAAATAGAAGTGTGCTCTACAATAGAGGTGATACATTCATGGCTACTAGACAGCCTATGTTTCACAACACTCTCAAGTAAAGCCCAAACCAAATCAAAATGTAATTGGAAAATATTGAACAAAATAAATAAAAATATAACAAAACATAGATAATGTTACATTTTACAATTAAGCTGATGAATTGCCCTCAGGGTTTCTAATGTATGGTTTAGTGGTGCCTGTTTCTACTTAAGTTTGCTCTATATCTTTCTCCCCCACCCAACCCCACCTCTCCACGTCTGCAGCCTTGATTCTAAAGCATTGTTTCTAAAGTCAGAAAACTTGGGTTTATTCTACCCTTGAACACTTACTATGTCACATTGGGCAAAAGATTTAACCCATTGGTCATTACTACCCACTAAAATAAATTTTCACAAATGGAGTTTGACATTCTGCTCCCTTTGTTTCTCTATTTTTTTTTTCATATTTGCCATTACTTACGGCAAAGTGACATTCCATTCAATTCCCCAATGTTAGGCATGTATTTTGTTAGAAAAATTTTGCTATCACAACTAATATTTCTTGGAACATTTCTATACCTATGGGTCTTTTCTTGCTGCTATGACTTCCTTAGAACACAATTTTAGAAGTGGAATCTTTGGGTCAAAGTATATGAATAATTCTAGCGATTTGTCTTATATAACTCCTAAATGTTTACCTCAGTAGTTGAATGAATTTATAATGTTCAGCTGCCTTGAAAATATGTCTTATGGGGGACACTGGATGCTCAAAAATGTAAAACACATATAGTTCAAAACGTGAATTGTTTGTATAATGCAAACCTCTCTTCTTGCCCTCCTCCCCTCCAATGTTTCGGTTGTTTAATGTTATTTGCTACCTTGGTGGATTTGGGGTGATAGCGTAGTACTGTTGATATTATTGTAAGTTTCATTAGTAGGAAGCTAGGTGGCATACTGGGTAAGAATGCTGGAGGTGGAATCCAGAAGACCAGGATCCAGGAAGTCTTAAGTTTAAATCAGGCCTCAGACACTAGGTGTGTGACTCCAGGCAAGTCCTTTAAACTCTGCCTCAATTTTCTCATTTGTAAAAAGGGAATAATAATAACATCCTATCTCAAAGTGTTGTTTTGAGGATAAAATGAGAGAACTTACATATTATACTTTGAAAACCTTAAGGCATCATAAAAATGCTCACTAATTATTGTTTCTGTGATTATTGGAAATCTTGATTTTTTTCTTTTCTTTAGGGGGGTAGTTATTGAAAGCTTGCTTTTCTTCTTTTGAAAACTGTTCATATCCTCTGACCACTTGTCAGCTGAAGAATGGATCTTAATTATAGCCTAGAGCCTAAGCAGTTTTTATAAGAATATTCTTGTACATAACTAAGTGGCTCAGTGGATAGAGAACTGGGCATACAGTCAAGAGGACCTGAGTTCAAATCCAGCCTCAACACATACCAGCTGTGTGACTGTGGGCAACTTACTTAACCTCTGATCATTTAATTCACCGGAGAAGGAAATGGCAAATCCCTCCAGTATCTTTGCTAAGAAAACCCCATGGACAGTATTGGCGTGTTATAGTCCACTGGGTCACAAAGAGTCAGACTCAACTGAACAACATTCTCATTGGTAGAGAAGAATTATTCCATTCCCTGTGTCTTTGTAAGGTGGGAAGCCTTGAGAACTTAAGAGAGCAAAAATCCTATCCTATTTCTTCTGGCTTCCAGTTTCAAGAGAAAAGTCAGGAAGGGATGTGTAAATTAAAAAAAAAAATGATAACTCCATTTCAACCAATAAAATTGCTTATGTCTATATGTCTCTCTCTGTCTCTATGTATATATATATATATATATATATATATATATATATATATATATGTATATATATATTGCATTTAAAATATTTTTTCTGAAAATTATTCTATGAGATTTACCAGTTTGTTACAGGGGTCCATGACACCAAAAAAAAAAAAGCCAAAAAATGGTTAAGAATGGTTAATCTAGAAGGTTGAGGTGAAGATTAACAATCATCCTCCATCTCCAAATGTCAGCCTTGGGACAAGTAGCCAAACTGAGTGCATTAACTCCCAAGAGTGGGGTGCTAGAGCCTATGGAGGTCCCGATTCAAAGGTAGCCATTCCTATTGGAGAGAGGAAATAAGTAGCAGAGATACAGTAAAAGCAACACTGTCCTCTGACACATTAGCGGTGTGATTCTGGGCATATCACTTGACTTTAACCTCCCAGTATACCAGATATATCTCAGATTTCATTTCTAGGAGCTGTTGACTTTTTTATAATATAAGGAGTTGCCTAGCTGGGAGTCTCTTACACCAATTAAATTCCCCTAAAACAACGAAACAATGACAACAAAAAGAACTTCTCCTGTGTCATTCCCCCATAGGAGCAGGGAAGGTGGAGGGGAAATGGCAATTTTTACTCCAGTCCACATCTTATTGTAGACGTTCTAATTACATTTTGACCAAAGCTTCCCCCCCACCCCCCCACCCCCACAGGGGTAGGGATTGTGGGTAAGAAGAGGTTGGTTTTGTTCTGTTATGATTTATGTGTGGTTACTAATTTTTTCACCATAATGATAAAATATCTAACCTCCCATTCTCTTCTATTTTTTAATAGTGTGAGATTTTATAATTAGATCTTTTTTTTTCCCATTTGAAATTCACTTTGCTAATTCTTATGAGGTTAAAATGATTAGAGTGTTGATTTGGAATCAGAAATACCTGAGTTATAATCCATCTTCTGACCTTTATTAGCTCTGTGACTCTGTACAACTCATTTAACGTTTCTGTAATTCAAGCAGCTATCATCTCATGTAGTTAGTGATTGGGATTTCTATGGATTGATGCATTCCCCATATAAGGAATTCTCCACGTTGATGAAATTAACTTGTACACTCACATATGATGTAAGATGCTGTTTTCAAATATGTTTCTCCATAGACTGCATTCCAGTTTTGCCAGAATTTCTTTTTGGATGAGGAGTTCTTTCCTAGTAATTTACATTATTTGGTTTATTGAATAATAGAAGGATATATATATATATATATATATATATATATATATATATATATATGTGTGTGTGTGTGTGTGTGTGTGTATGTGTACGTGTGTGTGTGTATACATAAGAATATATATATATATATATATACACCATTGTAAATCACACTCATCTTATCTAGCATACTATTCAACCTTTCTCATTTTTTTTTAAATTCAAACCCAGAGAGCTTAAGCAATAATTATTTTTGTGGTACAGGTTTTTATCTGTTGTCCTAAGCTCCTCTTCTACCTTATTGGCCTCCCCCATTTTTCCTTGATATTTTTGCCCTTTAATTCCTTCAAGTGAATATTGTTATTATTTTATCTAATTCCATGAGTAGTCCTCTGGTAATTTTATTAGCAGACAAATAAATTTTTAGAGTAATTATAATTGTGTCAGTTTTGCTATATTGACATAGAACAGTCATAGACATTAATTAACTTGACAATTATTTAGGCCTTTTATTCATGTAAAAATTGTTTTGCAGTTGTAGTGATATAAGCCCTGCAAACGTCTTAGTAGGTTAATTACCAGCTCTTTAATCCATCTGGGCATCACAGTGGACTTTAATTTCCTGTTTCTTGCTTCTGCATTTTGTTGATGTAATGCAAAGAAGCTGATGATTCTGTACCCTTATTTTTCTTCTCCCATATTACTGAAGTTATTTAACATCGTGATTGATTTTTTGCTGATTCTCTGGATTTCTTATATGTAAACAACCGTCTCATCTGCAAATAGACATCATTTTTCTTCCTTTTTGCCTATACTTAAACTATTTCTTATTTATATACGTACTGTCCAAACAGCATTTCTAGCAGTACGAAAAGTAATGGTGCACACATTGAACATCCTTACTTTATCTGTGAACTTATTGGTAAAATTTCCTGTTTCATTCTTATAAATAAACTAACTCTTGGGTTTAGATATATTGTTTTCGACATATTTACGCAATGTCCTTTTATTCTTATGCCTTTGGTTTTATTAACAAAATGTTTCATTTTGTCCAAGGATATTTGTTTCTTTTGATAATAATTATATTTGAAACTTATAATCATATATTATATCTATATGCTATCTATTTTTGAACCATCCTTGAATTTACGTTAAAAATCCAACTCTGTCATAGTATATTTTAAAACCTATTTCTGTAGCATCTTTGCTAGCAGTTTATTTTATATTTTTTCATCAAAATCAGTGATATTGGTCTCTAGTTATGTTTTGTTTTAAATATTAGAACTTAATATTTCTTTCATAAGTAATTTCTTAAGGTGCTTTCTCTATTGTATTTACCAAAAGTTTATGAGCATAGTCTTCATTTGTTCCTTAAATGTTTGATAAATTTATTTGAACCAGTTCTGATACCTCCCCCCTACCATTGGAATTTATTTATGGCTTTTTTGATTCATCTTTCTGAGTCAATCAAAAACATTTTTATTAAGTACCTAATATGTGTCAGGCACTGTGCAATTAATATAGAAGGGCAAGGAGCTCAGAGTGTGATAGGGAGAAAATATGAAAACAACTTGGTACAAATAAAATATATGTAGGATAATTTGGAAATATTCTTGGAAGAAAGGGACTAGCAGGATTGGGAAAGGCTTCTTGTAAATGGTGCTATTTTAACTGAGACTTAACAGAATCCAAGGAATCCAAGTGGAGATGAGGAGGGAGGGTATTATAGGCATGGTGAATCATCAGTGAAAATCCCAGAATCTGGAAGTGGAGGGTCTTCAAAGTATAGCAAGGAAGAATATGTGGAAGAGAGTAAGGTGTAAAAAGACTGGAGGGGGGGGGTGCCCATTATGAAAGGTTTTGAATGCCAGAAAATTTTATATTTGATCCTGGAGGTGGTAGGGAGCCACTGGAGTGTGTGTGTGTGTGTGTGTGTGTATGTGTGTGTGTGTGTGCGTGTGTGTGTGTGTGTGTGTTTGGGGCAGGGAGTGGAACCTGGTCAGACATGCATTCTAAGAAGATGCTTTTGGTAGCTAAGTGGAGGATAGACTGATGAGAGGAGAGATTTGGTGTAGGGTGACCAACCAACCAGCAGGCTGTTGCAACTGTCCAGGCATCAGGTGATGAGGTCTTGCAATTGACTGGTGGCATTTGTCAGGAGAGGAGATCATATATGAGAGATGTTATGACAATAAAATAGACAAGATTTGTAACAGATTGGGTATGGGGAGTTGGAAAGAATTAGGAGTCAATGCTAACCCCCAGGTTGTGAGCCTGGGGAACTGAAAGGATAGTAGTACCTTCACCAGTAATAGTGAAGTTTAGAAGGAGGGAGGTTGAGGATTTTAGTTCTGGATGCTATTGAACAGAGGTGGGGGGGGCACATTGTGTGCTCCTATACATACAACAGAAGTAATTTTATGATGGCAAGAACACAAATAATTGAGGTATTTAGAAAAGGCTTCACAGAGGAAATAGAGCCTGAGTTCAGCCTTAAAGGAAGACAAACATTCTGAGGTGCAGAGTGGTAAGGAGGGATTTCACTCTAGGCTTAGGTGAAGGCCTATGCTACTGCTCAGAGGCAAGAAGTGGAATGTCAAGCTTCTTATGTGGATGCTGTATGGCCCTGAATAGTAACGAATAATTATTTCATGAGTATTAGAATTGTCAGTGACTTAATAGGCAATGGATAAATATATCATGGATGTTATTACATGGCAGAATATTACTAGAAAAGATCTGAATTCAAGAAGTGGTTTAAAAGACACTTTCAAGTATTTGCTCATGATTAGGAAGGGAGATATTTCAATTAGTAACAGTGTTGATAAATGTATAGCTCGAGTGCTGTAGTAGAATTTACAAAATATTAAAATATTTTAATAAAAACTCTAGTAGATCAGGTGGATTGACTATATGTTTGGGTTTTGTTTCTCTTTCTCAATGGAGGAAGTCAAAAGCAAAGTCTACAAGCAGGGGTCAGAAGGAAGAGAAAAATAAATGCTTGTTAATTGAGAAAACAAACAAAAACAAAGTCATGACAGACAGTAATTTCCCAAGACAAAAAAGCAGAGGGGCTACGATGTGCTCCAGTGGAGGGGGTTCACATGCTGATGAAATCATAGGTCCACCATAGTCTTTATGTGATTTGATCATATTTCACTCAGGCACTCTTACCCAAACACTCCAGGAATTTACTGACTTACATTCTTTTCTTTTCTAAGGGCAATATCAAGCAGGAACACAAGAGGACAAAGCAAATGTAGGCAACTGTGAATCACCTGATATTCAGAGGTGTTCAAGGCATCTGGAATCTGAATGTAAATGATGCCCATTGAGGAGGCAAAGCACAGCTTCTGCTGACTACGGGAAACTAATTTCAAGGTGTTGAAAAGCTGTGGAATGCAAAGTGCCTTGCTTAAGTATCAGACTACTGGATATGTTGCAAGGCAGGGACAAAAACAAGGGCTTGGGGAAAATATGCTGTATTCTTTAATTGACTCTCTCTTTGGAATTCCAAAGGTAAGGGACTTGGACTCACACCAGCCTCAGCTCAGACCACTAAGTTTGGTTTGCATGCATGTTGTTCACCTTAGGTGACATTTACAACATTTTTCTTCTTTCATTTGCTGAGATGCAAGTAAGATCCTTGTCTCTTTGTCTTAAATTTCAAAATAAAGATCAGACATTTTGTATGGATCATCTCATATTTTACATAATTAAGGAAATGATAGAAAGATTTTTAAATTCCTTGGCAACAAAGCTACTGAAGAAATATGCACTCAAACATCATATGATGGACATAGGTTCCTCCAGTCATATCTGGAAGCATTGGATTCTTACAACATTTTGAATTTGTAGCATGTTCTCAGAAGAATAACTATTTAACATTGTTCGATGACTTACATATATCAGACATGCATAAATATGATCAGGAAAGACAGAGCCAATAGTGAATAAACATTTCCGAAGCGCCTACTATGTGCCACATAATAGTATACTAATAATCAAAATATTTGTATGCATAGTAACCATTTCAAAAATAGCTGCTTGATCTAATACAATAAATACTGGACTGAGAATCTGGAGGCCTAGGTTTCAGGGCCCACTCCGCCTCTAACTTAAATCTGTACATATTATATAGTATCTGGGCTTCATTTTCCTCTTCTCAAAAAGGAAAGGATTATAAGAAATTATCTCTAACATCCTTTTGAGCTTAAAAGTTCTAACATTTTATTGCATAGTTCTGATTTTTAGCTTGCCTCCTAGAAACTTTGGAGACTTTTCCTTGGGTGAATTAAGGTGCTCTCTCACTTTGAACTGAGATCTCATCATCTTCCCAGCTAAAAAGCTTATTCACACTTGTGTATTATTTGACACATGCTACTCACTACCTGCCATGATATTCTCTCATCGAATTAGATTACACTGTTGGTATGGGAAAAATCCATGAAATTTTTATCTTAAGTATGTGCCTCTACCTACTTGCTCTGTTGTTTCACTTGATAACTATAAATTTTTGTTGTTGTAAATTTTATCATGAGATATTACTGAAAAATGAAATTTCCCGTATGACGTCATATGTCCATTTGATGTCATATGGTTCTAGAAATAATAAAATTACAAGTTTTGAGCATAGATAAGAGGTAACATTCATTGTGTGTGTGTGTAAATACACACACACACACACACACACACACACATATATATATATATATATATATATACATATCTATCTATCTATATTTCTAAGGGCTTCAAGCAGAGACTAATTAGGATCTAAACCTCTTACTATTTTTCACATTCCCTAGAAATACCAATTCTCCCTCCAGTAGTTCTTTGACTTGTCACCATTGCTATTTCATGGTAGTAGAGGCTATATCAGATTACATACCATCTTGGGGAGTGGGAAGAAGAGGGAAGGGAAAGAAAATTTAAAACTCAAAATCTTATGGAAGTAAATGTTGAAAACTAAGAATAAAGAAACTATTTTAGAAAAAAAAACACCAGAGAATTAAATCCCCCATTTCTTAAGAATAGTACCTCTTAATCATAATCAAGATTAGAAGCTAGAGCCTCACAAGAGAGCTAGTCTTTTTGCTTGTTTAAGCACTGTCATTTTGGTGAACGGCACTCGGAGGCCCCGAGCTGTCATACACCTTTCAAACTAAGGGCCCTGACAAGCAATCTTGTTGTATCATAACTTTTATCTATTCCCTGCGGCCATAGAAAGTCAGGGGCTTCTTCAGAGCTTATGATGCCTTTTGGGAGGAAACTGAAATCTTCTGAAATCAGTATTAGTTCACGTCTGTTGGATCAAGTCTGAGGAGGAAGGAGTGGCAGTAGCTACCAGAAATTCATCAATCCATTTCAGCATCACTATCAGCAAAAAGACTATTCAGAAGGATACTATTCCTAAGGAATATTTGTAGGAAGAGGGATTGCTCCTGGGATAGAACATTTGCCAAGTTCTGGGTGAGTGGAAAAGCTTACTCACCTGCCCCAATACTTGTGTTATTTCTGAAAGCTAGTGGAGCTAAGAGAATAACCAGGATACTTAAATCGAACTTGGGGTAGATAAACAAAGAGCTTTGAAAAAAAGATAGGGATAACCTTACCTACAAGAGGCAGCTCATATTCCAAAAGGACTAACAAAAAGTGAGAGCATTAATTTTCTTCCGCACTCAAGGAGCAAGACCTGGTAGATACCTAAAAGCTTCCGAAAGCTAGGATGTCTCCAAGTAATTGCCTACATTAGGCAATTTTGTGTGGTTACAGCTAGAAAAGCGGCTCTCTACAAATCAGTCCATATCATGGCACTTAGGTGTCCTCATCAGTTTTCCAAATTATATTTGTGTAGATTATGGACAATGGAACCCCTCATACCCTTTACCTAGTAACCACACAGAGAATTACTTCAGTAAGAGTTTTAGAACTCAGGATTTGGAGAGCAAGCCTTGTAGTTTATTTTATTTTACCTAGTAGCATTGGCAGCTAGAGAAAAAAAAAACCACAAGCTTTTCTTCTAATAATATTTCCAACTTGATAATATAACCTGGTCAGTGGTTGGGTAAATGTGGTGGTTCTGATGAATGAGAAGGACAGAGAGAGATGGAAGAGGAAAGATAGAGAGAGAAAGAGAGAAAAGAAAAGACAGAGAGAGAGAGAGAGAGAGAGAGAGAGAGAGAGAGACAGAGACAGAGACAGTGAGAGAGACAGAGAGAAAGACAGAGAGACACACACACACAAAGAGACAGAGACAGAGAGAGAAAGGGAGGGAGAGAGAGGGAAAGGGAGAGAGAAAGAGAACACAACAAAGTGCTTGTTGACGATGTAAAAAATGGTAACAACAGAAACAAAGCATTGTTTTATCTGATCCTCTGGGTAAATGTGATTTGGAAGAAAATCAGGGAGTAGAAAATAACCAGATGTCATTTTGATGGTCACTTTTCTAAGCATAGATATGTTGTTTATGTGATTATGTCCATCTCGTATCTATAATTTGTAATATTAAAAAATAGCTCACCTAGGTATCAGATTCCTGAGGCATTGTATGTGGAGTGCCTGTATTATAATTTTGGAAGTCATATGAAAGAATGTATTCATTTCTAGTTTATGGAGCACTAGCTATCCATCAATAAATAATACAAATACCTTGTGATTCTCTGATGGATCTGTGATATCATCAAAATGAGTGCTGATCCTAGCGATGAAGATTGTAGCCCATGCATGATCACCCATCTGTGTGTTCATGTCTATGACCTTCTATAAGTAACCTTTAGTTCTCTTGACTGTACAAGAATCATAATAGAATATGTAGGATATCTATTGTTTGTCCCTTGATCTCATTACCTGACTCTGGTTATATATTTCCCTCTCCTTAAGTAACTGTGCCTCTACGCTGAATTTTCATAATAATATTTTTACTCCTACTACTAGCTCATATTCTTAAAACTGTGCGATTTACAAAACATTTTCTTCACAATAGCCCTGTATAGGTGGAGTGGTGAGAGGAGTGACTAATTCTATTATCTCCATTTTCAAAACAAAACCAAAAAACATGAGCCACAGGGAGCTTTTAGTGGATTTCTCATTACAAGCAAATGAGGAAGCCAGTGCCTACACCTAAGTTACTGTAACTTCAAATCCAATATTCTTTATCCTAAATTCTTAAAACCTTTCACACTGATTAGTTTTGCCATATATCTCTGAAGGCAAGACTGTATTGTGTGACTAATGGGACAAATGAAAATATGAAGCTAAAGGAAGTCAACTTTTTGAGTTATTTTCATTGGTAAGTTAATTAAATATACATATATATGTATATACATATATTTATATCTACATAAGTAGCACACATTGCTTTTCAAATTTCTTCAAATTTCAAATTTATCAGACAAATATGAGTTTATATTATAATTATTTTACCTTATTTTGCATATTTGTCATTATCTGTCTCCATACATTTGGATCTGATGAGTAACATGAGTGGAGATGAATTCTCACATATAGCTAGAGTGATTCATGGAAGTGAGTAGATGTGACAATAAAGAGTCATGTCATTCAGACTGCAGATCCTGGCTGGCCCATAGCTTCAGTCTGCAATAGCATTTAAGAATGTGAGGGAATTTGATAATAATAAACTGTGTGCATTCGGTTGATCTTAGAGGCTGGGATTTCTAGTGCATTTATATGTACATGGTAGATTTGTTTTCATTTATCAAATACAAACTCTTTGGATTTTTTTTTTCAATCCTGATTCTATGCTAAGAAATCAACATGCCAGAGATTTTTACATTATGAGGAACAGCCTCTGTTGCTTATCAGGTTTATAGGTGAAGGAAGCATCTTTAGGAAAGAGTTAATATGTTAAATAACAGAATCAAGATTTAAAATGATTTTTCATGCACCAAAATGACTGGCTAAAACTAATATTCTGAAATCATTCTAAAATCTGCACTTTGATTTGAAACAATCACAGGAATCCAAAAGGCAAGAGATCTGACTTAATGAAGTCTGTGCAGGCAGGTTGTGTAGTGAAAAGATTGCTAGATTTAATCAGAAATAGCTGTATTTGTATGCTGCCTCAGACCCTTACTAGATGTTTGAGCCTGAGTCAGTCATCAAACCTCTCTTGGTCTGAATGATTCTCCTTCAGCACTGAATGATGCTATGGATGGAAACAGCTGGTCCACACTTAATCTGAGGGTGAAATTAGCTTGGACAATTAAAATAAAAAACCTAAACAGAATGATAATTTTAGTCTAGAAGAAGCAAAGTTGCAGAGCACAAAGAAGGCTGGACTTGGAATTGATGAGACCAGGTTTTTTCTCTTGCCTCAGACAACAACTAGTCATAAATGCGAGCTTTCACAAGTGTGGTGGACAGTCTTTCTTTTCATTAGCCAATGCATTATTTTGATTGCTTTGATCCACATCAAGGCTCAAGGTGCTACTGATGTAGCAGGTTTTACCTGTAGAAGGGAGGCTAAATGATGGATCAAGTCAGTATCACTGGTATGTTTTTCCTTATTGTTATTAATACTGGTTGTTGTTATTACCAGGTCTAAGATTAGCTCTGGGCATCCCAAACTGTTGGCCTATCTTAGATCTCTTGAGACCACTCTAGGTGACCCCTTGCAATTGGCTTGGTTTCTAAGCTAAATATATGATCTGTTCTGGGTGCCCTGACATTGCTGGTATAGTTCTGCTCTGAGTTCATGATCCTGGCACACTCTGTTCCACAGTTTTTGCCCTGATCACTTGTGTAGTTTTAATGCAGTTTGGGGTGCTGAGAACCCCAAAATGTTAGGGCACAGGGCAGTGTCATCTGGAATGAATTCATACACACAAATCGTCCTTCAGTCAAGTGAAAAAGTTTATTGTGATGCCAATAGAAGTGAGCGAAGTTCCTTAGTGAGCTTGCAACTTAATGGGAGTGATGCTAAAGCTTATATGGAAAAGGGACAACAGTTTAAGGGAGACCCTAGTTTAAGGTTAGTGAATATATCAGAAAGGTATAAAAGATTGCCATGATGAAATGAAGGCACAGTTGAGATTAACATAAATTTATCATGAGTCCAATAAGAATGGCTTTATGATTTTTATCTTGCTACATTTAGAAGTATGTGAATAGGAGAGAAAGAGGTACATGGTAGGTATAAACCAAGGTTACAGTTTGCCACATTAAGATTGGTGACAGGACAAGGGGACAAGGGATAAAAGTGCAGATGATGATACAAAGTTGAACTAATTTGTTAAGGGGTTAAATAGGTAAGGGAGGAAAGTGAAGCCAGTGCAGTGGTGAAGGCCTGGGAAAGGCCTGAGGAGTAAATGGGATTTGTAGTTACGATAAGGATAAAAAAAAAAACAGGCTTAGGAATAGGAAGGTATGGGAAAAGATGAAATAACAAAATACTAGGATCAAGGGAATTTCAGATGAACGTAGAGGTGGAATACTTAAGGGTATGGCTATCTCTAGGTGGAGCTGAGGCGGAGTAGAGGAGAAGTTCATGGAAATTAAGTAGACTAAGCAACTGGGAATTTATATTAGCTGAAGGGATATCAGAATATATCTGATATCTGATATACACTCTTATGAGATCAGGAATTGGGAAGGAAAAGACTATGATCGTTGCACTGAACTCATTAAGGAAGAAAACAGAATATTTTGATAGATAGATAGGTAGTTAGATAGATCATGGCTATGATCTAGACTGAGTAATACATTTGCATCTGAACTTCAAAGGAGTGGAAGTTGCTGAGTGATGGTGGTGGATGGGGAGTCTATAAGAGGCAACAAGGAACAAGGATAATTCCAAATTCCCCTCCATGACCAGTGAATGGGTTGTAAGAGTGAAAGGGCTACAAGTACTTGAAAAGTTAACCAGTCAGGCAGTAGGTAGGAAGAAGCCAGGTCTTAGTAAGGTAGAAGATGTAAAGAGAGAAAAAAGGGAAAGGTTTACATGAAAGGAAGTTGGCTAAATATGAAGCAGCATTCCAGAGAGAACACTGGAAGGAGTGGGTCAAATATAGAGTGGGACATTCTGGGAATTGTATTGAAGGGGACAGGAGTAAGATAATCAAGGAATGTGGATAGCATAATTACAGCCAGGGTTCAGAACAACTGGAATGTAAAGAATATGAGAGGGTAGAAATGTGTTAACCAATTAGCCTTAAGGCAGAGTATCACTTTTTGAAGAGATATCCAGGTGACTAACCTGTTCAAGGTCTTCCCTGTATTTCCAGCTTTATGGGAAGCCATGATGTTATGTCCTGTGAAGGCATTTGTAGCATACAGAAACGGACAGAGGTATGGCCCAGAAGGATCTGGTTAGGAATCACAAATTTCTCTTTGAAGTGGGCTGAAAGAGTCCTAAGGTGGGGTCTAAAGGAAGGGGGAGTGTTTGGTTCTAGGTGGTCTCCATAACTGTGGAAAATGCCTTGAGGGAAGCCAAAGGAAGGGAGGCCAGTAGCTATGATCTTGATTTAAGGGCTGGGTATACACTGACAAGAAGACTGATGCAAGGCTGAGGCAGAGCACCAGGAAGGCTTTGAATCTTCCCAAAACAATCTAGGCCACACTTTTTTTACAACAGATGTGCATTTATATATACATACACACACACACACACACACGGACATACACATATATATGCATGTGTGTGTGTATGTAAATATATGTATATATAATATAGATAGATATACATATACATATATATATATATATACACATACATACACAAACACATATACATATGTATATGTTCACATTTGTTTCTTTTAATATCTGTCTGATCTAAACATGAAATTGTTCAACCTGGGCAATAATAAGAATATGGTGACTTAAAATATGGATTTTGCTTGAAAGTTTACAAAACAATAGGAGTAAAGATACAAATATTCTCTAAGAAAATGTCTTCTGGGTTCAGATTTGCCAGATTGTGAAGTACAGTTCTGGGGCGGGGAGGAGGGGAATAAAATGATGAAAGGAAGGGGAAAAAAGAAATCAAGGAGATTGAGAAAGATAAGAGACAAAATGAGAAATTAAAAAAAAAAGAAAAGTAAACAATTTGAGAAAATTTGGGAGGGAGGGAAGGAACAAAGAAGAAGTAAAGGAGAAAAAAAGAAAGAAAGGAAGACAGAAATCAAGAGAGATGGAAGGAACTGAGTTAATAAAAACAAAGACAGAGAAGGCCAGAAAGACAGAACGAGACAGAGTCAGAGAGAGAGAGAGAGAGAGAGAGAGAGAGAGAGAGATGGACTATTTCACATAATATCACTTTAGTTTAGTCACTTTATCTGATCCTCACAGTCTCAAATGTCTCTAAAATAGGAGCAATGTGCTAGGATTAAAGCAATTTCAGCCATCATCAAACTCCAAGACATCAATAATTCCACTGAGATAAAAACATAGAACTAAGAGGAAAAGAGGCTAAACTTTAACCCCTAAGGCATTCATTCACCATTAGCTCCCTAATGGCACCCCCATGCTCTGGTAGTGTTGCACAAGCCAACCTCCAGGCTTATAACACACCTTGACTCCCTCCCTCCCTTCTCTTCCCTCCCACAGACTGCTGACCAGCACACCCACAAAACCAAAAGCCAGAAACTTGTCCTGTCTGGGACAACTGTGTAACAGCACTCTGTTCTGTAACAGTACTCCATCAGTGAATTATGGAAGAAAGGGAATGGGGGCAGGACGCCAGTATGTGAGGTCCATGTGGCTCTCCACTAAGCCTGAGGAAAAGGGGACTGATATCCAACTGTGGACAATTCTGTCCCAGCAAAAGTCACTTGGGGCAAATGCCCAGTGTGGGAAGAGGCTTAAGCAGTTTTGAGGTCCTGCCACTGAGGACATCGAGGACATCACATGTAGGCAAGGACAAGTCAGGAAGTGAGCAAAGGGAAATAGGAGTAAGAAAAATAGATTGAAATTACCAATGCTCTCAGGTGAAAGAAAACTCAGTTAAGATCTTGAGCAAAGCAGAACTAATAAGGAAGATGTTAATAACAGAAGGGAATAGAGCCTCCAGATTAGCATGGTGAGTCCAGATATCTATAAATCAATATTGCAAGATAAGGGAAAATTAATCAAGACCTGATTATCAAGATTGATGATAATCAAGATTCACAAGCAGAAGACCTTGTGGATTCCCAAAAGAGTATGGAACCACATGGTCCCAAATGGTTTAAAAGAGAAATTAGGATTGAGACAGAGAAACACAAAGAAACATCTCTACCTACTGAGAATAGTAGGATCTTGGTTTATATAAGGATTTTTTACTTCCCAGAAGAATTTACTAAATGGTTCCTTGAAATAGCCTTCTCCCTTGGTACATTTAAAATATGATTTGATTTACTTAAACCCAACTTACATACATTTTCATTTCAGTACATCTATTTCACTTAATGTGTTAGATCCACAGGTTTTTGAAACCTGACAACTAGAAATGAAAGGAGTCTATGACAAAATCCACAGCCTGTGGGGGCATCACAATTCTAAAAGACATCTCTGAGGCAAATCTAGAAGGGAGGAAGAAAGAGAGGAATAGCAGAAGGAGGAGAAGGTAGATAGGGAGAGGAAAAAAGGGGACCATATCACACAGTAGAGTCAATACAACTTTTCACATAAGAATCATATCATATAGTCTAGGATAAAAGGTTTTGTTATAAACATCAAGAACATTTAATTTCATTTAACTAAGGAAAAAGTATCAATTATCTGCAAAGCTTAGTACAATAATAACCTCTTGGAAGCTTTCATCCCAGTTATCCTGAGCAAAGTAATTTAGTATGAGTGAGTGTAGAGGCAACAGTGAAGGAACGAAATTAACAGCCAACAATAAAGAAACTAAATTAACCAGATCCACACTTATCTCACTAGTGGTATTTTGTTCTTCTTTCTTCTGAGAAGCTGCAGCGAGAAAGGTCTCATTGTATAGCTGTGATTCTCGTTTCTATGAAAGAACGTTTGCATATGGTGAGGAAAAGAGATCCTTGCTGATTCTGATTCTATTATGTAGCCCCCATTTCTTCAGAGAACTAAAACTGTAATGCGGTTACACTAGTTTTTCTACTAGTCTTTCCTACTATCATTAACACATCTCTCAGTATAAAACTCTTAAAAAAAAATCTGTGTACTTATACTGGATACAAACATACCCAAATGTTATCCTTGCTAATCAGGTACTTAAATCTACATTTAAAGATCTCCCTGCCTGTCATTTCATCCCAGAAGCTGAATCACGGATGTTTAAAAAATTTCATTCTTTTAAAAAATGATTTGCACCAGATGCTTTCTCTGCTGTGTTTGGTGTCTCATGTCTGGAAACTCTGTATGAAGTCATGTTAGCTGTGCTCACTTCCACCACTCACCACAGGCAAGCAGCATAATCAACTCCCTAATTAATGGGGAGACAAGGAAATCTGCAATGCTATTATTCTTGGATAACACAGACATACTGATATGGAACATACTGAATCGTGTGTACCTGAAACACTGAATGTTCTCTCTTGGTAAGGCCAATTTTTCCTCTTGAAGGGTTTTGTTAACAACAGCATGGTTCTTTACAAGACCAATATCATTTGTTGTTATCAAGAATTACACATTTATACCCTCCAAAGAAGTTCAATATATACTATTTTTTTTACAATTGTTCAGGTTTGTTGTAAATAATTATCATTTTACTCACTCATGAAACATATATTTTTTTAATATTTAGTATTTTATTTTCCCCAGTACATGTAAAAACAATTTAACACTTATTTTTAAAACTTTGAGCTCCAATTTCCCTCCCTTCTTCTCTTCCCACCCTACCTCACTGAGAAGGCAATTCGATATAGGTTATAGATGTGTGGTCATGCAAAACACTTCCATAATAGTCATGTTGTGAAAGACTATATTTCCCTCCATCCTATCCCAACCCTGGTTTATTTTATTCTCTGTCTCATTTCACCCTATCCTGCCTCAAAAGTGTTTTGCTTCTGACTACTGCCTCCACCAAACTTCCCTGTCTTCTATCACCCCCCCACTTATCCTTTTCCCTCCTACTTCCTGTAGGATGATAGATTTCTATACCCAATTTGAGCCAATTATGATGAGAGCAAGGTTCACTCACTCACTCCCTCTCACCTCCCCCCTTTCACTTTCACTGTAAAAGCTTTTTCTTGCCACTTTTATGTGAGATAATTTACCCCATCCTAGCTCTCCTTCTTTCTTTCTCCCAGTGCATTCTTCTTTTTCACCCCTTACTTTTATTTTTTACATATCATCCCTTCATATTCAACTCATACCTGTGCCCTCTGTCTATACATACTCTTTTTAACTACCCTAATAATGAGAAAGGACTTATGACTTACAAATATCATCTTTCTGTGTAGGAATTTAACAAACAATTTAACTTTAATAGTCCCTTATGGTTTCTCTTTCCTGTTTACCTTTTCATGATTCTCTTGAGTCTTGTATTTGAAAGTCAAATTTTCTATTTAGCTCTGGTTTTTTCTCAAGAATGCATGAAATTCCTCTATATCATTGAAAATCCATTTCCCCCCTTATGGATTACACTCAGTTTTGCTTGGTAGGTGATTCTTGGTAGTTCCTTTGCCCTCCATAATATATTCCAAGGCCTCTGATCTTTTAATACAGAAGCTGCTAAATCTTGTGTTATCCTGATCATGGCTCCACAGTACTTGAATTGTTTCTTTCTGGCTGCTTATTGTATATCTCCTTGACTTGGTATCTCTTGAATATGGCTATAGTATTTCTGGGAGTTTTCTTTTTGAGATCTCTTTCAGGAGGTGGTCAGCAGATTCTTTCAATCTCCATTTTACTCTGTGGTTCTAGAATATCAAGGCAGTTTTCCTTGATACTTTCTTGAAAACTTGTGTCTAAGCTTATTTTATTTTAGTCATGGCTTTCAGGTAGTCCCATAATTTTTAAATTATCTCTCCTGGATCTATTTTCCAGGTCAGTTGTTTTTCCAATGAGATATTTCACATTGTCTTCTATTTCTTTTCATTCTTTCTGTTTTGTTTTATAATTTCTTGATTTCTCATAGTCATTAGCTTTCATTTCTTCAAATGCAATTTTCAAGGAATTATTTATTTTTCAGTGAGCTTTCATACATCCTTTTCCATTTAGCCAATTCTACATTTTAAGGCCTTCTTCTCCTTACTGGCTTTTTGGACCTCTTTTGCCATTCAATCTAGTCTATTTTTTAAGGTGTTGTTTTCTTCAGTATTTTTGGGGTCTCTTTTACTAAGCTGTTGACTCATTTTCCATGATTTTCTTGCATCACTTTCATTTCTCTTCCTAATTTTTACTCTACTTTTCATACTTGATTTTCAAAATCCTTTTAGAGCTCTTTCATGGCCTTAGAACAATTCATGATTTTCATGGAGGCTTTGGATGAAGGAGCTTTGACTTTGTTTCCTTCTTCTGAGGGTGTGTTTTGATCTTCCTTGTCACCAAAGTAAGTTTCTATAGTCAGAGTTTTGTTTTGTTTTCTTTGCCCACTTGTCATTGTTTGCTCATTTTCCCAGCCTATTATTTGACTTTTTAATTCTTTGTTAAGGTAGGGCTCTGCTTCCAGTGTGGAGGGCAAATTGTCCCAAGCTTCAAGTGAAGCTGTTCTCAGAGATACTTCTAGGGATCTGTAAGTTATCAGGTCTTCCAAGGTGGTAGGATGTAAAGAGAGGTATTTACTCCTCCATTTCTGAAACAAGCTCTGCTATGCTAGAGTTTCTCCTAGCCCCAGGATGCTACCCAGGACTGAGACCTAGATGTGAGTATGGGCAAAGCAACAGAGTCCTGCAAAGAGACCCTTGTACTCTCCTTCGGACCAGTTGTTCAACCCCCTTACCATCTGCAGGCTTAAAGTTCCAGAAGTAGCCACTGCTGCTGCTGCTGCCTCTGCTGATTAAGTCATTCCCAAGGCCTGCTCCTGGTTTGCTTGGGTAAGGGCTGTGCTGGCATGTCCTGTGCTGGACTGTACTCCTCTCTCACCTTGGTGCAAAGTACCTTTCTTACTGGACTTCCAGGTTGTCTTAGGTTGAAAAATTTGTTTCACTCTGCCTTTTTCTGCATTCTGCTTCTCTAGAATTTGTTTAGACTCATTTTTTAAAGGTATTTGGAGAGATTTGGGGGAGAGCTCAGGCGAGTCCCTGACTTTACTCTGCCATCTTGACTCCGCTTCTTTTTTTTCCATTTCTTAAAAAATTTATTGTATTAATTTATTTTGATTTATCAACAATCACTTCCATATGCTTTTGAGTTTAGAATTTTTCTCTCCCTTCCTCCCCCCCACCCTTCCCAAGATGGCACACAATCTGATATATGCTATACATTTACATTCCTACTAAATATATTTTCACATTAATGAAGTTGTAAATACAAATTCTCACTAGCGTTTTGCTTTTGACCATCACCTCCCTCAGTCTCTCCCTCCCTTTCCCTTTTTTCACCCTTTAGCCTTACTGCTTCTTCCCTCCCTTCTATTCCCTCTTCCCTTTTCTTTCCCCTTTTCCCTCCTGACTGTGGTTCCATGATATTTAAGTTGTTTCTTGCAGCACCTTCTCTTTCATCTGGTAATTTTGGAATTTTGCTATTATATTCCTTGGCATTTTCAAGTTGGGATCTCTTTCAGGTGGTGAGCAGTGTATTCTTTCTATGGTTATTTCCCCTTCTGGTTCTAGGATTTCAGGGCAGTTTTCCTTTATGATTTCCTGAAAGATGCTTTCCAGGCTCTTTTATTCATCATGATTTTCAGGTAGTCCAATAATTTTTAAGTTGTCTATCCTGAATCAATTTTCCAGGTCAGTTGTTTTACCGATGAGGTATTTTACATTTTCATCTATTTTTTCATTTTTTTGTTTCTGTTTGACTGAT
This sequence comes from Phascolarctos cinereus, assembly GCF_003287225.1. NCBI lineage: Eukaryota > Metazoa > Chordata > Mammalia > Diprotodontia > Phascolarctidae > Phascolarctos > Phascolarctos cinereus. Next base: position 62,555,480 of record NW_027556402.1, on the reverse strand, counting down.
TCTTGCTCTCTTATAGAGTCATTAGTTTCCATTTGTCCAATTCTAGTTTTTAACAGATTGTTTTCTTCTGTTAGTTTTTGTACTTCCTTCTCCAATTGGCCAATTGTATTTTTAAGGGATTTGTTTTCTTCAGTGTACTTTTTTTTCCAGTTTGCCAATTGTGCTTTTTAGGGACTTACTTCCTTCAGTGTACTTTTTTTCCAATTGGCCAATTGTATTTTTTAAGGACTCTTCTACCTCTCTCATTAGACTTTTAAAATCCTTCTTGAGCTCTTCTAAGAAGGCTTTTTGGGCTTCAGACCAGTTCATATTCCCTTTTGATGTTGCAGATGTGGGTTTGTTGATAATGTTGTCCTCTTCAGAATTTCTGTCTTGATGATCACTCTTCTCATAATATGAATCTATGGTATATTTCTTTTTACTCATGGTGTTTCTTTATTCCCTGGCCTTTAAAGAGACTGAGCTCTCCTGCTGGGGAACAGAGGGGCACTGACCCAAGCTTCTTGTGTTGGGAGCCTAGGTCTTTGTCACTGGCTTTGTGTGCGGGGGCCTCTTATGCTGGCATTTGGACGCTGTAGGTTTCTGGCAGCTTACCTCATGTTGGGCTGGAATTAGCAATGCTGGAACTTTCAGGCAATTCTAGGTTGCCTGCTTTTCCTTTCCTTTAGCTTTCTTCAGCTCCTTTTAGATGGGTGCTACAGGGTGTTTATCTGTGTGGGGCCCCTTGCAGTGCTGTCTCCCCTGTTTCTGCTAATGCACTAGGAGATTCCTTTGCAGTAGAGTGCAGAGGCACCTCGTGGTTTTTCTGAGCTGGTTTCCACTGGTTAACCCCCCTCCTCCCCGTCCCCCAGGCACTCGGAGGTCCAGGTGTTGGTGTTTGCCTGCTCTACCACCTGGGCTTCAGAATCTCTTCCTGGTTGACGGTTGGAGGTTCTGACAGCTTACCTGGTGTTGGGTTGGAATCAGCAAGGCTGGAGCTTTGGGAAGACTTTAGGTTGCTTTCTTCAGCTCCTTTCAGATGAATGCTGCAGGGTGCTTATCTGCCTGGGGCCCTTTGTAGTGCTGCTTCCCTTATTTTTGCTGAGGCACTGGGAGACCTGTTTGCTGGGCTGCTGCACTGCTGCTCCCTGTCTTTCTTCTAGTTCAGCTGTTCCAGGGTTTTTTTTTTTTCCTGGGGTGATATTTTCTGGGTTTTCAAAGGCTGATCTTGACTCCACTTCTTGAAACAGATATTCTTAAGATGAACGTAGGTTTTATTATTAAACAACCAATGCCACCTTGGAAATATGCCTATATTAGGATACTCAGTAATCTAAGTTTTGGTCTATGCTGTTTATCATTTTTATCAATAACTTGGATAAAGGTATAAATGGCATTTGTTTCAGATTTAAAGATGACCCAAAGCTAGGAGATCCAGTTAATGCATTGGAAGAGAGAATCAGGTTCAAAAAAAATTCAATAGGCTAGGACTTTGAGCTTAATATATTTCAGTGAAATTTCATAGACACAAATACAAAGTTTTATGTGCAATTTAAGAGAATCAACCTCATGGGTGTATATGTGCATGTATGTATGTATGCATATAGATATGTACATGCCTACATACACATATACATATGTATAATATACATTATATGTGTGTGTGTATGTATATATTATGAAGCAGTATGAGGTAGAAATTTGTCAGGAAAATATGTTGGTATTTTTGTGGACTGCAAACATTATCAATTTGATAAGGCAGTTGCTAAAAGCAAAAAAGGAAAGAGACAGAATTAAAGAAAGAAATAGAGAGAGAGAGAGAGAGATGGAAGGAGAGGGGAAGGAAGGAAAGAAAGAAGGAAAGAAAAGAGGAAGGGAGAGAGGAAAGAGGGGAGAGAGGGAAAGAAGAAAGGAAAAGAGGAAGGAAGAGAGGGAAGGAGGGAGGAAAGGCATGTAAAACACTTTTAAGTTTAATTCTTATTATTAACACTTTCTTAAGTCTAGGCAATCAACAAACCATAAATCATGCGCTGATTTGCAGCTATTGTCACTTTCTTAGGTTTAAATGCTCATACGGAAAATTTAACAATTGGTTCTCAGAAGCTGATTATTACTAACTCTTCCTCTATGTAAGATGATGGGCAGGTCCCTTAATATCTTTGATCCTTATTTTCCTCATTGGTGAAAGGGAGTAGGATTAGGTGATCTATATGGCCTAGGGTGGTCCTTTCCAGTTCCAACATTTTATAATTCTCCTGTTGAGACTCACAATGTCAGAGTGAGAAAGTACCTTAGAGATCCCCTAGTGCAGCCTCCTGATTTTAAGGAAACATGGCCTTAGGCAAATAGGGACAGTGTTATGGCAGATTCCTTCAATTCCTGGCTTCCCTTCCAGGAGGGATTACTATTCCCCTCCATTCCCATCCTTCAGGCATTGGTCATTCCAATAATATAATCACAGAATTTCATTGAAGATATGGAGCATACAGTAAACACTGTGTTTTTTCATGTGTGATCCTCTCATCAGTTAATTAAACCCACAAAAGCAGCCTACAATTTATTGGGACATACAAAGAGGTGACCACCTCACTTGCTAAGTCATCAAAGAAGTGTTTGATGGAAACAACTAAGATCTGTTCTAACCTGTGCTTACTTCAGATGAAGGAAACCTCAGGCATAAAACTCTATAGGGCATTACTAATTTCCTGAGTCATTTGGCTGCTGGATTTTTTTTAAATCATAGTTTCCTTTTCTAAATGTTTAGTTGGGTCAGATACTTTAAGCTTAAAAATTATAATACTTTGTAGGAATGTGCTCAGCCTGGAGAACTCCTGGGCAATTAATCACTGGAGGCATCTCACCTCAGCACTGGAACCCTGAATAAATAAATCACCTTGGGAGATCATAGCAGATGTTTTTTTTTTTCTTTAGGTTATGTCTCAGAGACGAGCAGCCCACCCAAGCACTACCCTTTAAACACTGGCAGGCTAGTCAGCCTAACGCATAGAGAATGTGATGAGGGGAAGAGGCGCCAGAGATGGGGGAAGAAGCCCCTCACTGTAAAGGGTTAGAGCTTCCATAGTATTATTATAGTAAGTTTTCCATGGAAAGCCCTTTAAGGGAGCTGAGGAAGATAGTGGATCCAAAGCTGTGGTAGCTGGTTTAGGCAGGCACACTGGGCAGCAATAATCATGTGTCCTACTTGTCCATGTAACAGCTGCCTCAGCATCCCTGATGTGCTGATGTCAACTTTACTGGAATGGTTTGTGACCAGAGGAGGGCTCAGAATGAGGGAGAAAATGTGAGACATCAAGACAATGCTGGGGAATTGTCAGGGTCAATAGCCAGTGAAGGAGAGAGGGTCCCAGTGATATAGACAGAGCCAATGCACCCATGGCCTACACTTACTTATCCATACCAAGAATTTAACAGAGAGGCTGTCTGGGCCAGAGCCAAATCCATATGGGAAAGCTTGATGCAGCCACATGAGCTGAAGAGCAGGCCAGTGAAAGAGGCAGTAATTAGAAAACTCAGCATCTGCACCATCTGGAAATCACTTTGTCTTGATCCAGAAACACATCTCACAGCCCTTTCCAATCCCACTGTGCTCCTTGCCATGGCTCCAAACTGTTGTATCTCAAGCTGGACTGCTACTCAGCTCAACTCATTGCATGCACCACCCACATCTGCATCTGGGTAAAGTCTTGGCATAGATAAGCTGCTGGAGGGCACAGGTGGGCTGTCTCTACTTAAACTGCAGTTGCCCTCACACCTCCATTCACTTAAGTTCTCTGAGTTCCTCAGATATCTCATGTTTCCTCCTTCATCCTCTAGCCATGAACCATGCAAGTGAAACTGACATCAACACAACAATAATGTTGGTGAGGTTGGCATGCATATGTATATGCATATGTATATGTATATGTATATGTATATGTATATGCATATGTATATGTATATGTATATGTATATGTATATGTATATGTATATGTATATGTATATGTATATGTATATGTATATGTATATGTATATGTATATGTATATGTATATGTATATGCACATGCATATGTATACATATATGTATGTGTATGTGCACGTGCTTATATGTATATGTGTATACACATATATATACACACTTATATATGTGTATACCATATGTATATGCATATACATATGATATACATTTGTATATATACATTTATATATTTATATGCACACCAATATGTAAATTTGAGTCATTAATCTGAGCAGTAGAGTATTTACATTGACTGTTGTTTTTTCTCATGTGACAGATGTGTTTGCAGAGAAACAATTATGTTTTCACACTCAATGCCCTTTGTGACTAATGCCTTATGTTTGCAAGTTGTTTGGCTTATAATTCTGGGAATATAGTTAGAGAACAGGGCTGTTCTCTGTGTGGTAGTGAGCTTATGGGTATTGAACCTATATTATAGCCTTGACCTCATTAAGACTATTATTGAACCTACTGAGAGTGAACTGCCCCCCTGATGAAAATAGCAGTACCATTCCTTTGGGTCTGCCAGAGGCTGAAACTATAGGAGTTTTCAATTTAGGAAACCTGTGTAAATGAAGTTCTGGCTTGTTAATAATTTTCTGTTCCCAACTCTTGGAAGTAAACAAAAAAGTCATGGGGAAAATAGAAAAGAGAAAATATGTTAATGAGAAGAAATAGTTATAGGGTCATCTTATTCATTACTTCATCTTCTACCAGGGAATCCAAGGCTGAAATGGTTTGATAAAAATAATAGATCAGAGGGGCTCAGGACACAAGAGATGAGAACTGTGGACCAAATTCCTAAACCCTTAGGATACTAAAGCAAGCCATGCACCACCTTAGTGCTGGTTTTCTGTGTCTGGACAAGCTCAGTCCTTGAAAAGATTCCACTGTGGTACATAAAAGCATGGTTGGATACATGTGGTTAGGCTCTGAAGGGCTTGAAGGAATCCAGTTATAATGGTCTAGGGTTTGGCTCTCCTGTCTTCCCAGGTGTTGTTGAGTGTGGTATGGGATGACATATATAATATATATATATATATATATATATATATATATATATATATAATATATATATATATATATATATATATATATATATATATATGTATGTATGTGTGTGTGTATGTGTGTGTGTATATATATATATTTTTTGTTTTTTTTAGGTCAGAAAAGCCAATTTAAAGCTTAGGAGGCATGGTAGAATGGAAAGATCACTACTTCTTCAGTTAAAGTGACCACGCTCATATCTTGTGTGTTTACTACCTGTGTGACCTTAGACCTCAGGTACCCCATCCATGAGCTTATGGTATAGATGTCTATGTTTTCTGGAGGAGGGGAGGTGGTGTCATGTTCCAGAGTTGGGTTTTGTATCACTTGTGAGCCAAAGCACAAAGTGCATCCAAGAAGGGAACTGAGTCATGATGACATGTCCTACAAATTAAGCTTTGTAACTGCCTTTTTCATCTGTCACAGCTGATCTCAATGTTAGATCACAGAGAAGCAATGCAATTAACTTCATGGCAGATGCTGACTGACACATTGCATGGCGGTCAGCCATATTTCCCTTTGCTGCTTTTAACATTGAAGGGATTGGGGGCAGGTCAAAGAATTGGATGAGCAATTATAAACATTGTGGGTGGTAATTACCCAACACCTAGCCACAGTTCCTGTTACATAGTAAGTGAATGCTTAATAAATGCTTATTCAATAGAACTGAATGCGGAAGCTTGGTAGGAATGATCCTTATAGGTCTTTGTCCTTCTGTCAGAGAAAACAGAAACCTCCTAATCTGAGGATGGTAGGAGGAGACACCGGATTTCCCTGGATGACATAAATTGGTATTTGAGGTAGTCCCATTCATCTGTGCAACTGATTCATTATAAATAGCATTTACTGAGGGACCAGAGTGGGTAAATAACTTATTAGGTGACACAATTAGAAGCAGAAAATTCATTGTTCAAAGCCTACTTATTGGCAATCTTTGGATGTATACAGAAGAAGAGGGATGCCTTTATCTTGATGTGGGAATTAAGGCAAAGGAATAGCTCACGATATTGTTTGAGAGGCCTTGAGCTGAGTCAGTCTGGGAAGAACCAGTGCTGATTAAGGTTTTTAGGAGAGGTCTGAGGGATAAGTTCAAAAAATGATTAGCCAAGTATGTGGGACCACAGGAGTTGTTAGAATTAATTAACCTCTGAAGACAGCATAGAGATAGATTGGATGCAAGGAGCAGGATGTTAGTTTTGCCTGAGACATCTGAGAACAGTCAGAGAAAGGACAGAAAAGTCCTCATAATATTAATAACCAGTAGGAGGTGAGAAACACAGTAGTTGTTTTCAAGTGCTTGATGAATTTGTGGGTGGAAAAAAGATTTGACTGCTTAAGAGAGCAGAGTGTGGCACTAAGGGCACTGAATAGAAATTGAAGAGAAGCGAGTTTTGACTTGGAGTAAAGAAAAGAAAACTTTTTTTGTAAGAATTAGAACTAGGAAAAAGTGGAATAGAAAACAATGGCGCCATGATCATATCTGATATGTGGAGAGGTTCTTTGTTCTGGAATGGCTTGGATTGGAATGAGAGAAGCTTGCCAGGAATTAGGAAGGGAGCTCAGATAACCAAGCAAACTCTTTTCCAAAGGAAAAAAAAAGATAACAAAACAAAACCAAGATTCTATTAGGTTGGGTGGGTATGACAGAGTTATCTTTCCTTGGACTTGGTTTGTAGCTCACTCAGACTGACAAAAGGGGATACATGCCAAGCAAGAGACATGTTATGCTCATGAAGGAATACCCAACTCAATTGATTGTAGTCACAGAAAACAGCAGAAATCCTAATTAAAGTAGGGGACTTGAATGAATAAGGGCTTGCTTTGGGCATTAACAACAAAAACAAAAACTTAGATACAGATAGAGCCTCTTGAACTCTGAGAAATCAGTGAATAACAGGTAATTATTATCATGCTCTGTAGTTAAAGATGTAGGAAGATTTCTGAGGTTAGGTAGTGGTGGTGGGTAAGATGGAGGGGTGTGGAAACTTAGCAGGGAGTAACAAATCCAACTTTAATATAACCATGATTTCATTAGTAAATGTACCTGTTTCACTAGAGAAGATTTCAATATCTCCTTATGCTCATTCTGTGCAATTATTATCCATTACTTTTCTATGAATGGATTAATTTTCTATTAAGTTCCAATTAATCCTCCTTGAAATACTCACCCACTTAGTTCAAGGCATTACTCTGATTCTTCTAACATTTCATGCATATCTCCCACAACAGGAAGGTCCAACTCCTTAGCTGACCACAAATATCATTGAAAATGTATTTGAGGTCTCACACACATCACTGCTGTTTTTAAGCTGCATCTTCCATACACCTGTCATGTGCCTTTTCATTGCATTATTAATGACTTGCAATTTTGTCTTTTCTAATATCATTGATTTTTCTGGATTTTTAACTATATGAAACACAGAGAATAGCAGTGTTAAGAAGATGGACTTAGAAACAAATAACAAGATCATATAAAAATTTTGCACATTTTCCCAAATACAACCAGCTTTCACTTTTTCTCCTGTTCATTACCCATATCAAGCATCTGTTCAAAGTCCACAGTTCTAATTCCTGTTACATAGTAGGCACTTGACAGACGCTTTCAGATTGACCAATTATATGCCAGAATCTAGTCAATATGCATTGCCTTTGAAGCCAAAATGAATTTCATTGTGAAGGTCCCGTCCAAGGACTCTTGAAGAAGTCACCATATTATCATAGTGCTCAGCATAAAGGAGGAGCTTAATAAGTGCTTATCTGCTTGTTTATTGATTAATCTGCAAACAGGAACAACAATAGAACTCTGTCAATACTTCCTCTTCTATTTTGGTTTTGCAAAGGTTTTCTTCCACAACAATGACATGTAAAGCCTCTGGTGTGCAGAGTTCTCACTTAATGCCTCACTTATTATTGATAATTAGGATATTGTTGACAAAGCTATCTGCATAGTCACATCTATTATGACATCTTGAGAAGTTTGATATCTGAATGCCTGACAACTAGTTTGCTAAAAGATATTCAGGCTTCATTTTGTTCTAAAAAAATAAAAACAATAGACATGGTATGATCTCTTCATGGTTCTGTATGATTCTCTATGTGTCTCTATGAGTTGCATAGCTAATAAGGTATAATCCACGGTAGAAAATTTTAAGAGATGATGCTGGCCCTTCATATATTTCATACATTTCCATCAAGAATAGTTTTTAGCCAGTCTCACAAAAGCTTTATAAAGATAAGAATGTAGACACACGGATTGATTGTTGCTGAAATCTGAAAATTATTTTTGTGTGTTCTTTTCTATTATCTTGAAATCTTTGCCTTTTTGATATCTTAAAAATGCATCTGCATGCCTTAAAATTGTACAATCAGAACTAAAAATGCAAATGTTTTTGTCTCTTTTTGTTTAGTAATGCTCACTCTTCCTGACTTCATCTTCTTAAATGATATTGATGCTTTCTCATAAAATCTATCAGAGCACTGAGCTGTTTGCATCCAAAGGTGGTAGTTCACCTGCTGTCCTTCATGAAAATAGTCCACCATAGAAAGATTAGCAGATTTGTTCCATTTCATATCTATTTGATACTGCTATCTTCCAAATATCTAAAATACTCTCAGGAAGATCTGGTTTCACTGATTTTCATAAACATTTTTTTTCCTGCAGGTTCATTTCCCCCTCAATTGTTGTTGAAGGCAATACAGCTTATGTTTTTCCCCCATCCATCTCCTATTTAATGTCTTACCAATGAGCTTTCGTTCTAAACTATCAGTATCTCTTTATTTGGCAAAGAGATAAAATTTGTGCTTTCTTCTCAGGACTTTTCTGGGCTTCTTTAGGTTCCTCATTGTGATGGCTATATTATATTAGCTAAATTTCTCCAAGAATTATTTGTAAAATAGCAAATTAAGTATTTTGCATTTTCTTGGCTTCTTATTATTCAGTCATTTTCAGTTGTGTCTGACCCTCCATAGACTTCATTTGGAGTTTTCTTGATAAAGATACTGGAGTGGCTTGCCATTTCCTTCTCCAGCATCTTGAGGTTTGAACTCAGGAAGATGAGTTCCTGATTCCTGATCCCAAGCCCACTGCTCTATCCCCTGTACCACCTAGCTGCCCTACTAAGCTTTCCTGGCTTAGCCAAAGCAGGTTTATTATTATTATTATTATTATTATTATTATTATTATTATTATTATTATTACTGGTATATACAAAAGTAGAATCAGATTGTGGATTTGCAAGCATGCTTCACAACCATCTTCTTCCATCCCAAACCCACTCCTCTACATGTACTTAAAAGCTGTGTGGATTACTAACTTAGAGTCTTAAAACTAGTTGTAGAAGACAAAGAATATGTTAGTGTTGGTACAGAATTAAAAGATGAATAGTCAGTATTACAATGGTGGGACAGAGAAGTACAAAATTAGGAGATTGATGAAAGTATGATTAGTGTGACACATTTACCAAGTTGAGATTTGGACATCCTTGGAAAAAAATTGTTAAGTGATGTGATACTTTCCATTGATCTTTAGGGAACATCCTTTCTCAATTTAACAATGCTTTTTCCAGTTTGGTAGAGCCAGCGTTTGTGCTCCATTGACACTGCCTATAACAGCTTAAAGCTACCTCTCTGCAGTGTGGCATCAGAATTGGTCATTAATGCAAGACTTTATATCATACTTTATATTTTCAAAGTCACTTTAGATGCCATATTAAATCCATTTTACAATAACAGAAACTTAATATCACATAGCGTGGATGCAATAAATGTTCAGGGCAACGTGGTTAATAACTGGCATTAGAGAGTGCTTTAAGGTTTGCAAATGCTTTAGCAATATAATCTCATTTAATCCTTATCACAAATGTGAGAATTAGATACTATTACTTTGCCCATTTTACCGATGATAAAAGTGAGTCAGAGGTTAAGTGACTTACCTGGAGTCATACCTAATGAATGTTTAGACTGGATGTGAACTTGGGTCTTCCTTACTCTGTGTCCAATGCTCTATTCACTACACTACATCTGGCAGAGCCTAGACTCTATCCCATAACTCTCTCCTTAAAATTCTTTGATTTCTATTAGTAAGCTAATTCATTACTTTGCTTATGCCTTGCCCTAGTGAAGGAGATAATATCATCCCCATATTATAAATAACAGAAACTAAGCACAGACCAAGTGATTTACTTCCCCTCCCCCAGATTTCACAGTGAGTAGAAGGCGAATGTTAGATAGTTCATAGTCCATGATATCTACCTGCTTGTTAAAGCCAGTTACAACCTGGTCTACACAGAGGCTTTAGGAAGAAGCTATGTGGCAGAGTAGGTGAAGTGAGGAGTCAGAAAGACCAGAATTCAAATCCTGTTTCAGATACTTACTAGCTGGGTGACCCTGGACAAGTCATTTAACCATACTCAGCCTTAGTTTTCTCAGCTGTAAAACAATATTATAATAATAGTGTCTATCTCCTAGTTTCATTGTGAACACCAAATGAAATGACATATGTAATATATCCTGCAAGTCTTCAAGAACTATATAAATACTATCATCATCATCCTAATCATAATCCAATTTTATATTTAGCATTTTCATTAATCCTCTTGTGAAAAAGTTCCTAAGCTTTGACCTCATACTTAGGATTATATAATCATAGATATATAGCTCCACCTTCTCATTTTACACACGAGGAGACTGAGACCAGAGAGAAGTTCTCATTCAAGGTCATACTAGTAGTCAGTATCAGAGCTTACTTAGATGGACTTCTTAGTGTACCAGCATGGGTACCTGCTTCCATGAATATAAACCATAAACCATTTATACCTCCTTATCTTCTATGGTTTTTATCAGGTCTTTTCACAGAATTTCTTAAAAACGTGCAGAAGACTTTTGTTTAACAATTTAATGTTATCAATTAGAAAATCTATTGCTTATCTCTTTTTCCTGGGAAACTATTTCATTTTGGGTCATAGCTATCAATGAAGCAGAGACTCTTACACACACACACACACACACACACACACACACACACACACACACACCCCAAAAAAAGAAACCCTTGCCTTATTGACTAGAATAACCATTCAATTCAGAATCTTTTTTTTAGTTTTGTTTTTTTTAGCTCTATTAGAAATTACATTAGTCAGCAAAGAGAGCAAAATACTTATCATTGGACTGAGTAAAGTACGTTACCCTGAACAAGGTGATTTTCTTTCACTTTAATAGTCAAAAAAATAGTTATGTCTCTCCTTCCCTTCCTTCCCCATCCCTTCCCCTTCATTCTCCTCCTCCTCTTTCTTTTCTCTCTCTCTCTCTCTCTCTCTCTCTCTCTCTCTCTCTCTCTCTCTCTCTCTCTCTTTCTCTCTCTCTTTCATAGTCCCAAACTGGACATTAATGAGGTGCTCACCTATTGTGGAATGCCTCAACAAGTTACAGTGTATGAGTGAAATGGAATATTATTTTGCCATAAGAAATGGAGAAATTAAAAGTTTTGGAGGAAACTGGAGAGGTTTCCATGAGTTGATGTAAAATTAAGTTGTCGAAATGAAATGACTATTTAATGGCAACAGCATTATAAATAGAAACAACCTTAAAAGATTTAAAAACCCCAATCAAAGCACTGATAAGCCTACTTTCCAGAGGGCTGATGATGAAACATTCATTACTAGCCTCCTTTCCTTTATAACATGACAGGAGACTGAACATCTCTCATGTCTGACTTCTCTCTGTTCACTCAGGTACCATCTTAGTTCAGACCCTCATCACGTGTTACCTAGATTTTTTTTGTTGTTGTTATTTAGTTATTTTTCAGTCATATCCAACTTTTTGTTACCCCTTTTGGGGTTTTCTTGGAAGAGATACTAGAGTGAGTTGCCATTTCTTTTCACAGCCCATTTTACAGATAAGGAAACTGAGCCAAACAGGGTTAAGTTACTTGCCAAGGTCACACAGTTAGTCAATGTCTAAACTTGGATTTAAACTCAGGCCCTGTGCTCTATCCACTGTGCCACCTAGCTGCCCTTTGTTCATTATCATTCTATACTGTTAGAGCTTCTTATTTGGTCTCTCTATCTCAAGCATTTCATCACTCTAGTTATCCTACACTTTGCTGCCAAAATAATTTTATTTAAGCACAGATCTGATCATGCCACTTCTCTACTCAATAAACTTTATTGGCTTCCTATTGCTTGGTGGATAAAATATAAACTCTAATTAGCTATTAAAACCCTACATAAAGTGGCTTCAGCCTATCCACCCAGATTTTACTCTTCCTCCCATGTCTAACAATCTATCCAAACTGGTCTTTTCTCTCTTCTTTGCTCTGTCTCCCATCTCTGTGCCTTTGCACTGCATGTTCCACATCTTAGAATATATTCTTTCCTCGCCCCTACCTCATAGAGCCTCGCCCTTATTTAAAATAGTTGATGCACCATTTTCTGCACAGGGTCTTTCCTGCTCCCATGAACTGTTAACACTTTCTCTGCCAAACTAACTTGAATTAATTTATTTGTAGTTTATTTACTTTATATTTATGCTAAGTATATTTTATTTGTACTTCTTGTCTCCTTCATTGGAATTTAAGCTGTTTTGGAATAGGATTATTTTATTCATTACACCTGTATAGTCAGTGCTTAGCACATAGAAGTTATTTAATAAATGACTATTAGTAGATTGATTAGAATCTTTATTTCTATGAAGGCTCACCTCAACTGGGACCTCTTGTGGATCATTTTCTGCCAATCCTTCTCATTGTTAATGTTTTTCCTCTTCAAAATTATTTTTACTATATTTGTCAGTGTAACTGTTGTACAGAGAATTTAAACTGCAAATACTTTGTTTTTATATTTAAATGCCAATTACAAAGTCTGAATATAGTTGGTTCTTATTGAATTTAGTCTACAAATGCTGAGGGGAAAATGTCCCATGTCGTTGCTGAACCCCTGCCAGTGTTCTTTGAAAGTATGCAAAAAAATGGAGAAAAATAGTTGCTGTCTCTCTTTTCAAAATAAAAAGAAAGGGGAAAGGTGGAGGTTGCCAATCATAAGGTAGTGACCTTTACTTCAACAGAAGGGGGAAAAAAAATCTAAAATTGTATCATTAATGGGATGTTTAATGGCATCTAGAAAAGGCCACAGTGAGAACAGATATGGCATCATGAAGAACAGATTCAGTACTAACCTCATTTTCTTTTTGACTGAGTGATGACTGGTATATTAGGGGAATACTATAGATAGACTTTTCCCAGATTTTTAGCAAGTACTTGACAAAGTCTCTCATGTCATTAATGTAGACATGATAGAAGAATGGGGGCTAGATGAAAGTGTAATTGAGAGGATTGAATGACTGAATTAATGTCCATACTCTAAAAGTAGTCATTAATGGTTCAACATCTATTCAGAAGGTCTCCCTTGGAATGTATTACAAATCTCTGTCCCTATACTTTTTAATATTTTCATCAATACCTTCAATAAAAGCAAAGAGTCATGTTATCACATCTGGGTATGGCACAAAGATGAGGAGAATGATAGAATTTTGGATTAGAAACGGAGACAAGAAACAAAAAGATAGAAGATACAAAAAGCCTTGACAGGTTGGAACATTATTGCGAATCTAATGATTACATTTATATATAAATATAAAGACATATTTGAGTTCATTCAAAGCCAGCTGCCTAAGAACAAGATGAAAATGGATCCCAATGTATTCCTTTCTGTTTATACCACATCTAGAGTAGTGTTTTCTATTCTACTGCCCCTTTTAGAAAGGATCTTGATAAGGTGAAAATCATTCAGAGAATAAAAACCAAGACAGTGAAGAGCCTCTAGTCAATACTATATGAGGATTTTTATAATTAAAGGTGGGTATTTCACCTTGGAGTAGCCTTGTCATTGGAAAGGGAAGGAGATGGCATGGCATGTCCTAAGTATTTAGAGGGCTACCATGTGAAAGAGACATAATACGTGTTCTCTTTGGCCGCAGGAGAGAGATGGAAGCAATAGACACAAGGTGTAAAAAGACTAATTGTCAAGAAAAACAAATTTCATAACAATGGAATGGGCCAGCTGAGGAGGTAGTTGATTATTGCTACTTTATTTGAGGTCTTCAAGTAGAGGTTGGATGGCCACTTGTTGGCAATGTTGTAGAGGGGTATTCAATCTATATGAAATGAACTTTGAGGTCCCTCTGAGGTTGCCTGGTTGTTATTTTGGGTTTTAAATGAAAATAAATTATTTCTGATCGATCAGTACAAAAAGCACCCCAAATCTATTTATGGTGCCTGTTTTTAAAGTAATTTAACCCTAAGTATAACGAGAGTTTTTGTTTGGGACCGTAACATACAATTGGTGCATTTCAGCAAATCATTGATGCTTGGTTCTACACTGGTCAACAATGCTTTTCTGGCACAGTGGACAGAGCACCAGCCCTACAGTCAGGAGCACCTGAGTTCAAATTCAGCCTTAGACACATAACGCTCACTAGCTGTGTGACTGTGGACAATTCAAAACCCAATTCCCTCACAAAATAAAAACAAAAAACAAAAAGACAAACAAACAAATCAAATACCTTTCTGGAAAAAGCAGATACTGCACTAGGATTGAGCTAAGTGGTATATGGGACAGGAAGAATCAGTATTTTTTTTTTACTATAATACCATTCTTTTTAATAAAGTTCTGTTATAATTCATTTTTCATAATGCCTCCCTCAAAAACAGGTTATAGTCATATTTTCCTGGAAATAATTAGCATATTTATAGCATCATTTCTCCAAGCATTCACTAATTTAAAAGCCTTTCTTAAAAAATTTACATCATAGTTGTTCGGAATTTACACGTGAATAAAATTAAAAAGACTAACAATTTTATTTTTTCCCCTAAAATTCAAAATCCACAGCTTATTCAGGTATTCAGAATAGGCCAACTTCAACCTACATTCTCCTTATTCCATTGAACGAAGAAAGTACCTCATATCAATGGAAGAAGCTAAATTCCCAAGTTGTATAAAACAAGTAATACATTGTTCTGTGCCTTGCTTTTCACATTTCTAAAAGGACTATTCTTTTTCATTAGCCCATCCAATAGTTTCAATACTCCTCGTCCATAGCTACAATTCCTTAATTCTGGTATGCTATCTTTCTTTTTACTCTGATATCAATTTCTAATGGCAATTTCAATTTCTAACAGCTGGCAGAAATGGTTGTTTATTTAATCTGTTACTAATCTGTGCTGGTGAAGACATGAAAAGTGTGTAAAATCTCAGACCAATTATTGTCTTCATAGACAGTATAAATGTCACGGCCATAAAACTGTTTCTTAGCACATCCTTCATCTGCTAAATGGGTACCACTCTAATTTAGCCCAAGTATTTAAAGGTGATTCATTTAGTACAGATTTCCCTGAATGGACACAATGTTGATAATAAGTATATCGAATAGTAATTGCACATACAGTCTTATATATTTTACTTTTTATAAAGAAAAATCATTAGAATCTGATCTTATGATTACAAATGTTTTCACTTATACTTTGAAAGAGCCACGAGTTCGTCAGTGGGAGCAGGCCCTCAATAGACATAGGGTACAATCCCTCCATTTTTTGTGTGTGTTGCCTCAGACAAAATAAAGCATTACCTGGAGGTCTAACAACCAGGGACAAGCCTTTTTGCATTTAGTTAAGTAGGTCCTCAGAAAAGATACATAATTCATCACCTAGGCCATAACCAAAGACCTTCCAGTTTGGTAAGATTACAGACATTTGCATTTTTTTAGTTTAGTGGGTCACCACTATGTTTTGATGAGTCATTAGGAGAACTTTACTGGTAGCACAAAGCTCATCAGACGTTAAAAATCATACTAGATTAGCACAATCATAACTGTGTGGCTGGTAAACTGGAGAAGATTTAGAAGAATGAGACCAGATTGATTCAGGATTCAGAAATCATGGCATTCAAGAATAAGTTGAGAAGCTAAGGATGTTCAGACTAGAAAAGGGGAAACACTGTGGAAAAATACATGATACCTACCCTAAAGCATTTGATGTTTTTCTGCGTGCTTCCAGAAGGTCTAGTTGGAAGTACTACATGGACATAGTGGAGAGGCAGAGAAGGCCTGGTATAAGGGCACACTTCCTAATAATTGGAACTTTTCCAAAATGGAATGGGATGTCTCAGGTAGTAATGAATTCCCCTTACGTAGCGGTGATTAAACTTAGGTGTTATTAGCTGCCTTCTAGAAAAGAAATATAATATAAAGCTATATACATTCCAGGAGGTAATACAGCTAAAATATTTCTATAATATAATAAATTAAATAATGAGCCTACCATTGATTGAGGAGATAATTTCCACCTTCCTTTCCTAGTCTTGGATTTTGAGCTACTATTGGTTTCATAACAATAGCCATAAAGTGGGAGATTCCTTTGATCCTTGAACAGGGAAGCCTTTTCTCTTGCTTCTAAATGGAATTAATACCTTTTCTTCCTTCTGCTCTAGCTCTCATCCTGCTTTTCACCATTTATAAGATCCTCCCATCCCCATCTGTTCATAGAGCTAAGAACTTCTCCCATGTAGCTTGCTTCTAAATGGAGTTAAAACCTTTGGTTCCTCCATTCTATGTTTTAAATGGCTTTTCACCATTCAAAACACTTCCTCCATCAGCTCACAGAGCCCACTAAACTGTATAACATGCTCTTCCCTAATCTCTAGCTAGTGCCATACTTTGCACATAGTGGGTGTTCAAAATATGTTGCTGACAGGTTAACGCAGCCAAAATACCATTGATTTATAACCATGCTTAGCAAGGCACGGAAATTCAAGTAAAATAAAGGGCATTGGTGTACATATAAAGAATTATTAGTAAAAGGTCCTAAACCTACTTCTATAGGAAATTTAATCAAAGACTTAAAGGTAAATTATGCATTTTTATAAAGGAAAGAATGGAGAGTAAAAACTGAAATATAAGCTTAATGAGGCTGTACAACATAAAAAAAATTAAATCTAAGAGTTGACTTATTAACACTATCACTCAAACCATATGGGAAGAATAATTAAACTCATTTTACTTCCAAGATAGGAGACACTGCAGCTGGAATTCGGTGAAGTTTTGGTCTCTCTACTAGCAATTTAATGATAATAAACATAACAGAATGTGCCAGAGAAAGCATTACATTAGTGTAGGCAAGTGTTTCCTAATGCTTCAATCTATCGATGGATGCCAATTCATGGCTATCATCTATCTATCTATCTATCTATCTATCTATCTATCTATCTATCTATCTATCTACCTATCTTAAGTAGATAGATAGATAGAGCTATCTTTTATCTATACTTAGGTAGAAAAAAAGACATCTATCTTTCTCTCTTTGTATAGTCCATAATACTTATACAGCCAAAGGCCATTTCTTCTAAAAACTTAACAGTTTCAATGATTAACTCCAATTTCTCTTCTTTCTCTTCTTCACTAGAACCAGATTCTCCTGTCCATGTTTATTCTTTGATTTTTGGTTTCTGTTTCTTGACTTACAATGAAGTTTCAATGGTTGAAATGAGTTTTTTCCAGACCTGTGATTTTATCAGTGTAGGTCACATCTAATGAGAAATTGCCTCTACAAATGCAGGTATGTGACTTTTGGTCTAATAAATGTTTTTTTTTTGTTGTTTTGTTTTGTTTTTAGTAAACAGTGGGTTTTGTTGTTTGTTTACAGCACACAATGGAAATGTTTAATATCAACCCAGAGATATTACCACTGATTATCACACATGAAGATATTTGAGGCACATCAAAATCTACAAAGTACCAGTGTTTATTGAAAGTTAGCCTTATAGGCCAAACAATGAAATTGGTGTTTAGGGACTGTGACTTGGGTCCAGACTATCATATTCCATGTTGCCCCACCTCCACCCCCATTTACTTTTATAAGAAAAGTGTTCTGAATGTAAGACAGCAATCACAGCAGGCCTATAATGTTTATATGTATCCTGGAGAAAGTGGAAGGGTTATGGGTGGGCTCCCACTCATTCACCTTGCCTAGCTGTAAGTTGTAGGAGTTAACTGGGTAAGAGACCTGAGTTCAGGCGTGATGTTAGGAATGTGACTGAGCAATCTGTCTGAGATATTTCCTTACCAGATGGGGATTCTGGCATTGGTTATTGGAAGAGGCTACTCATGGTTCTATGGTGTAGTTTTCCTGCTGGGAATAGAACATTGAGCTGCTTGCTATCTGCCAAGAACTAGTGTAACTACTCTTTGTGGGTCCTAGTGTTGATATTTAAAAATGTTTCAGGACTCTGGAGGTTCTACATGAAGATTTTCATTTTGGTATCTGGCAAATTTTCCTTGTAGGCATGACATTGTTTCTGAGTGCAGAGTGGGAAACTACCCCACTAAAGTGATTTATATTTCTATAAACAATAGAAGTTTTAAAAGTACCTAAACATAAAAGGTCAATGTCACATTAAGCTTTTTTTTTTTTGGAAAGGGCTGCTGCTTTTTATGGTCAACTTACATATATTTTCTACTACAGAATCTCTCTGAAAAGACCACTTTCTACCACATTCAAAGGGTAGGTATGATGAGATTGATGTCTCTTAGACCTCAGTACCTTAGAGTACTGTAGTTCCCCAAAGGAGGTAACACACAAGTCACACTTCGGTCATTTAAAACTGGACTGAATAAAAGCAACAGAGACTATATGCTTTAGGGAACAGTACAAGTCAGAGAAAGGGCACATGTGATCAAATAGGATTTTTTTCCCTCATTTTTAATTTTATATTTCTAAGAGAAAAATCATGTAAGCCAATAAAATGAGCATTGTATTTCTGATCGATGATATTTGGGGTCTAGCAATAAATGTCATATTGTTCTGAAAAATGTGTTGCATGACATGAAAAAAATTGCTTTTAAGGACTGCATAGCAATGTGATTTTCAAATATATACAAAAGGATAGAAAAGGGAGAGAGAGGAAAATTGTGAGTGATCTGCAAGGAAATATTATAAATATGGATTTAAACCATAGCTATGTATGCATTTATATTCATATCTATATCCCTATGTCACTAATATAAATTTTGGCGTCGCCAAGATCTAAATTCTCTCTCTCTCCCTCTCTCTCTCTCCCTCTCTCTCTCTCTCTCTCTCTTCTCTCTCTCTCTCTCTCTCTCTCTGTAATCAGTGAAGCTGAGGTGATAATGATGCCTATAATAAATCAAGACAGTATTTGAAATGATGAGAAGGAGCAAAATTGATTACAACCGACTGAAGTCCATTGTCACAGACTATTATTGTAGTATCAAAGATTTGTAGCTGGGAAAGAGTTCATAAGTCATGTACTCACAAAATTAGATGTAGATTTAGGGGCAGAAGGGACCATGGAGACTACCTATTCCAGTACATCAATTTTATAGTGAAGAAACTGAAACCCAAGGAAGTTATATGACTTGCTCAGGGTCACACAGTAACAAATATGTAAAGCTAAATTTGAATCCACGTTCTCTAAGTTCAAATGTATCACTCTTTCTACTTCACCCCTTTTCTAATCCTACAATAATAGCTATTAATAATAATTAGAATTTATATAGTGCTTAAAAGTTTGCAAAACACTTCACAAATATTATTTCATTTTATTTTCATTCTTACCCTGAGAGAAAGGATCTATTATTATTTATCTCCATTTTACAGGTGAGGAAATTGAAACTGATTGAAGTTAAGTGACTTATCCAAGGTCACACAGCTAGTACATATCCAAGGCAGCACCAGAACTCAAACCTTCCTGGCTCCAGATCTAGTGCTTTATCTACTATGGAAGCTTGTTGCCTAGAACTGTCCCCATAGTACTGAGCACCCCATTTATTGACCATCCTTAGCTTAATCATGTGGTAATTATTACAGAGTATATTGAATTTGGCATCTTTTCCCTAATGAATCTGAAACATAGTGGGAAGGAAAACAGTATCATCACCATCAATGACGAAACCCAAAACAACGTAAATAGATATATAGGTAAAAGTAAAAATTAAATAAATTCTGAAAATTTTTCCCAAGTGCTTTTTATATGCAGGGCAATATGTTAAGCACACTGGGAGACAGAAAAAAAGTATTTGACCCTTGACATTAAGCAGCTTGTAATTGAGCAAGAGACATATGACTTTTACACGAACAACTCTAAAAGAAAATAAGAGGTAAAAACAAACTGCTGTGGGAGGTCTAAAAAAGAGACAATAATTTCCCACCTGGTACATCAGGGAAGGCTTCATTAAGAAGGTGACATTTAAGCTTGCTCTTGAAAAGTGGTTACCTTTCCATAGACAAAGGTGAGTAGAAGAAGGCCTTCTAGGCCTAAGGAAGAGTAAAATCAAAAGCATTAGATGCTTATGGGAAGAAGCAAGTAGATATATTTTCCAATTTTTAGGCACAGAGCTTAGAAAATGAAGTATCTTAGAAACCAGAAAAAGAAAGCATGTTAGGAAGAAGAGGGTAGTCACCAGGGAGGTCAAGAATGATATGAAGTGAAAATGTCCATTGCATTTTCTAAAGGTCTATGATTGGGAGTTTATATGAAATATTCATAATTTTTTTTTAGAGATGAGAAACCTAAATATTATGCGATAAGTATTATAATGTAAGATGTCACCAAAAAGTAGAATATCTTGAATTCTAGCCTAAAGAATTTGGACTCATTGAGCAGAAAAATAGCATTTTCAGGTCTGATCAGACGATGCATGGTCAGGAATATTAATCAAGTAGTGTATTGGAGAGATCAGAATAAAGAGGGGTAGATCAGTAATAAGGTTGCTGCAAAAGACCTAGTGGGTTATAATGAAGGCCCGAAGTATGATGGTAGCAGTGAAGAGAATAGGTAATGGGCTTGCCAGTTTTGCAGAGGCAGAATTGATAAAATGACAAATGATGGAAGATGACTGAGAAAATTTACATCAAAGAGTCAACAAGGACACTATCATTTAAAAAGAGTTGACTGAGTGAATTGTGGTACTTTTTCCAAAAATCAGAAAATCCTCAAGGAGTCCACAGAAAGAGGAAGAGAATTGGGAAAGGGGTGAGGGGATTTTTAAAATAGTAATAACAACGGGGTGGATAAGACTTTTCTTCAGGGGTCTGACATCTGGGGAGGCATGATCTACCCCCACAAAACTTCTTCTTCACAGTGATCAGAAAGAGACCTTGGCTTATAAACTTCTGTGAGTCCAAAAGTCACTACCTCCAGAGTCCCATCATTATGACAGTATCCTTCCTTTACCCAAAAACATGGAGAGGGCAAGAGCTAGGCAGAGCCTTCCCTTATTATGTCTGTTCTTACAGTCGCACTGTCATATTTATTGCCATCCCCACTTTAAACTTTTCGATTCAAAGGGGGAAAAATCTATTACATCTATATCCATTTCTGTTCCAGAATTGCTGAGTTTGAGATGGGGAAGTCAGGTAGAAACGGTCCATAGCTATTTGAAATGTTGATTTGGAGTTTGCAAGAGAGATCAGAGATAGAGATAGTTGGGGTTCATTCTCAATATTGATGTTAGGTCAATAAGTGATAAGCAAAGGACAGAGTACTTAAGAGAGAAGAAGAAAAGGACAGGGGAGGGAGCCTTGGGAAACATTAGCACTATAAAGACAAAGAGAAGCAAATTAAGAAGACAGATGAGGCAGCTAGAAAGGAAAGATGATAACCATGTGAGTGTTATCCCGGAATCAAGGCAATAGGGCATCCAGAAAGAGATGGTCAACAGTGTCAAATTAATATATAATTCACAGCAAAGGAAGATGAATACTGTGAAAAGGTCATTGAATCTGATGATGATGAGGTCTTTGACTTCTGAGAAAGCAGTTTCAATAGAATGGTAGGGACAAATACCAGACTGCAAGGCACTGAGGAGTGAGTCAGTGGTGAGAAAGTGTTGGCAGTAAACACAATTTGGTAGTGAAGGGGCAAAAAAGAGATACAACGTTCTCTTAGGGATAGTAGGTAATAAGACTGATGGATTTTTTTAATTAGGGTTGCTGAGACCTGAGCCTGTTAGCAAAGAAATAGGAGCCAATTGAAAGGGAATAATTGAAGATAAATGACAAAGGAGGAATAATTGGTTGAACAAGGTCTTAAAGGAATCAATCGAGAAGTATTTCTTGAGCTACTATTAACTTGCAGGCACTGTGCTGGTTTCTGAGAATACAAGTACAAAGAATGAAACAATTTCTACTAAAAAGCATTCTTACATTTTAATGGGAAAACAACAGTGCTGCACAGGGAGCAAGAGGTGAGGTAGAGGGCTTGTCATTAATTGGCAGTGAAAGACAAAATAGTAACACATAATTTATCCATAGAAAATAAGTTTGCTACTTTTTGGTCAGGCAACTGCTTGTCCCCAGTCCCATTCCTTTGACATTGATGCTAGTTAATTGTCAATCTTTGTTCTCATTCCTTTAAGATACTTTGTAATTTTTTTTAGCATTTCTCTTCCTTGCGGTTTAAATATAATTCTTGTGCTTGTGGAAGTGTTAAAATCACCTCTGATCATTAGCTCTTCACATTAAAAAATGCAAATATTTAGTGCCATCTTAGTTTGCAGCCAAAAACAAAGAAAAAAAGCTGCATTCAGGAAATTTCCAGTTATTCGTCTTAATTCAGCAGCAGCCACAGTCCTTTTTATGTCTATAATAAATGCCCTTTAGGGAGATGAAGACACTGGGACTTTCCTACTCTGGCTACGCTTACTTTGTATCTCTCCTAGAAAAGATGGTCTTTTGAGAATATTCTTTGTGTCTTTTCTAAGAGAATATCATTTTTAAGATTGCTTTTGTGTATGGCTTAAATCTAGCTGACTTTACTTTCCTAGAATTTCTCCTCATAAATATTTAGGAGTTGTGGCCTGGTGTGATGCCCAAGTTACTGCTGTTGAGAAAACTTTAACCTAGACTTGTTTAATATTGCAGACTTGTAGTTCCTGAAGTTGTTTCTTCCAAAAATGTGTTTGAGTTTGTTTTATGAGGTGAAGAACTCTGTTCATTTGATTTTCACTTTGAATTTTGAATTCTGTTTAGTACTTTATTTTTCCCAATTACATGTAAATTTTTAACATTCATTTTTAAAATTTTGAGTTCCACATTCTCTCCTTTCCCACCCCCCTCATTGAGAAGGCAAACAATTTGTATAGGTTATGCATATGTAGATTTGCAAAACATATTTTCATATTAATCATGTTGTGAAAGAAAACACAGATAAAAAAAACTCAAGAAAAATAAAGTTAAAACAAAAGCATGGTTCAATCTGTATTCAGACTCCATCAATTCCTTGTCTGGGAATGGATAACATTTTTCAGAAATACTTCCTAGTGGTCTTGGATCATTGTATTTCTGAGAATAGCTAAGTTATTCACAACTTGTCATCTTAGAAATACTGCTGCTACTTTGTAGACAGTAATTTCACTTTGCATCAGCTCGTGTAACTCTTCCCAGGTTTTTCTGAGAGAGAATCCTGCTCATCATTTCTTACAGAACAATAGCATTCCATCACAGTCACATAGCACAATTTGTTCAGCCATTCCCCAGTTGAGGGGCATAAATATCCAATGGGGAAAAAAGTGAAGCAAGCTTACCTAGAAGTAACAAATTTCAAACTATATTAAAAACTAGTAATCACAAAAACAATTTGTTACTCGCCAAGAAATAGAGTGGTGCATCAGTAGACTAGATTAGATACACAACAGTAAATAACTATAATAATCTAGTGTTTGATAAACTGAAAGATCCTAACTTTTAAGATCAGAACTCACCATTTGACAAAAATTGCTGGGAAAACTAAAATGCAGTTTTGCAAGAAATAGGCATAACCAACATTTCACACTGTATACCAAAAATAAGGTCAAAATGGTAAATGATTTAGACATAAAGGGTGATATCATTAGCAAATTAGGGTAGCATGGGAAAATGTGCCTGTCATATCTGTGAACAGGGGAGGCGTTTACGATCAAACAAGAGAGGGAGAATCACAGGAACTAAAATGAGTAATTTTGGTTATTTGAAATTAAAAACGTTTTGCACTCTAAACTAATACAGCCAAAATAAGAAGGAATACAGAACAATGTTTAAAAAAATATAGCAAATTTCTCTAGTAAAGGCCTCATTTCTCAAATATATAGGAAACTGAGCCAAATTTATAAACATTCAAGCCATTCCTGAATTGGTAAATGGTCAAAGAATATGAACAGGCTGTTTTCAGAAGAAGACACTAAAGCTATCAATAGTCATTTTAAAAAGTGCTTTAAATCACTGTTGCTGAGAGAAATGCAAATTAAAACAACTCTGAGCTACTACCCAGCACCTATCAAATTGGCTAACATGACAGAAAAGTAAAATGACAACTTCTGGAGGGGAGGTGGAAAAAAATGAGACATTAATATACTGTTGATGGAGTTATAAACTAGTCCCACCATTTTGCAGAACAATTTGGAACTATGCACAAAGTGCTCTAAAACTGAATGTACTCTTTCACCCAGCAATACCTCTACTTGGTCTGTATCCCAAAGATATTAGAAAAAAGGGAAAAGTCCTATTTATTTAAAAAATGTAGAATCTTTTAATGTATTTGTAAAGAATCAGAACTTAAAGGAATACCCGTCAAATGGGGAACAGCTGAACAAGCTGTGGTATATAATTGCAATGGGATACTAATGATGAGTAGGATGGTTTCAGAAAAACCTGGGAAGACTTAGATGAATTCATGCAAAGTGAATTGAGTAGTATGAGGAGAACATTGTACAAAGTAAAGTAAAACACAAATAGCCTAGTAACAATAGTAGTAGTGAAAGCCTTAGCTAGTCTGATTAAGAAAATAATCCAAGATAATTACAAAAGACCTGTGATGAAAAATGTTATACACCTCTATAGGGAGAGCTGATGAAATCTAAATGCAGATTAAAGCATACATTTTTTAACTTTATTTTTCCTGTTCTCTTTTTTGAGTATGTTTTCTTTTTTCAACATGACTAATGTGGAGATATGTTTTGCATGACCTCACATGTGTAAATGGATATTATATTGCTTCCCTTCTAAATAAGTGGGGAAGGAGCACAAGAGAATTTGGAACTCAAATTTTTTAAGAATAAATGTTACCTTTTTACATATAATTGGGAAATATTTAACAAAATAAAAAATATTTTAAAATATCGGTTTAAGGGTAAACAACCTCTTAGGTCACCATATCTAGTATTCTGTGATTTAACAAGTGTCTATTTAGTTCTTACAGAGGAGCAGAACATTGTGTTAGATGCTAGGGGAGATGAAATATTTCTATGAGAAATTATTTCCTCCCTTAAGGTATTTATAATATAATAAGAGAAGATATCACCTGAAAAATAAAGATGACACTAAAATTTGGTTTCTCAAAGGCAACAGATTTGCAATTTTCTTTCACTTATTCTTCTTTCAATCAATGTTAGGTATTTCTAAGTTGTCATCTGTGTACTGCCACAGTGCTAGATGCTGGATTTAGCAATATAATAAATGAAACAGTTTATTTTCATAAAGGTCTTACTGAATGGTGGGATATAGTAGCAACTATGATAAGGCCTCCAAGCAGGACTTTAGCAGAAGTTCTGTTAGTCCTTTATTGTAACTCCAGAAATCAAAGTGTTTGAAAACACTGAAATTCCCTAGGAAATAGGATTGGGGAAAGGTACACATACAAGACAAATACAATAACAATAAAAACATTCAAGACAAAGATGGAGGGAGAAGAAGAAAGGGGCAGGGAACATGCCCGAGATACTGTTGAAGACTTACTATATCAGTTTCTACACTTTGGCTAAAATTGCTTCAGACTAAAATGACCTAGTTCTACCTGGCTTAGTGGCACCTGGGCATAAGTCCTACTACTTGGGACACTAAAGTTGTCAGAGCTTTTGAGTTTGGGAATTTTGAACAGTCAGGGGCAATAAACACATCTGCGTCTGCACCAAGCTCAACATTGACGTAGTAAGGGTCTGGGAGCTGGGGGACCATGAGGTTGCCTAAGTTCAAGTGAAACAGCTCAGGTAGGAAATGGAGCAGGTCAAAGCTTTCATAACAAACAAAGTGAGACCAGGAACATGAGTAGCTCCAAACTTCCAGCCTGATTAAGATAGGGAGACACAGCCTTAAAACTTATAAGAAAATAATAAAATTTAATCACCACCACCATCATCATTTTTTTTTCTATTCTTTATCTTTCTGTGCAAAATAATAGGATTGTTGCATTTGTAGGTTTCTTTATTAGAACAGGGTCAAGAAGTAGGAAGGGCCTTAAAAACCATTTAATTAAACCTTGTTCTGCTGACAAGGAAACTGAGACCCATGAAAGTTAAATTACTTTCTTAATTATCAAGCAGATAGTGTATGGCAGAGTCAAATTTCAAATTCAGGACTCCAATTCCAGTGTTCCTGCCATGCTACCACACTGATTCTACTAAATTAATGAACAATAGACTCTAAGATATTAAGCAATTTCCCATTTTAGGAATTTTGAAAAAAAGACTTTAAAGCCAGAGAAGTATAAACAAAAAGATAAATGTCTTCTTCATTTTCCTCATTTAACCTTTAAGTCTTACATTTCTTGACCCTTGATTCTGTGTATAAACAACATCACAGATAAACCTAAATCAGGAAATTGTTTAAAAATATGTCATGGGACTATTTAAGTTTTTTTTTCCCCTAAATAGTGCAGTTTTGTCTAAATTGTCACACCTGGCAAACTTTTCTAATTTTCTTTTTTTTAATATAAAGGGAATAAAATATACTGTAATTATTTTCCTAGAGATCATGCAGATATGGGGTTCAAATTGTAGGGTAAAATACTGTTAAAAAGGGGGAATTCAAGATTCCTGGTGTAATGTTGCAAAATGGGCTGATAATGTCATAGGATCTAGATCAGGGGATGACATTAGAGATAATTTATCCCAGCTTTTATACCAATTTATTCGAATCTCTTTTCATTTGCTGTTGAGAAAACTGAAGTCTGGGCCAATTAAAAGATTTGTTCAAGGTCACAAAAATAATGAACAGATCC
The DNA here is from genome assembly GCF_003287225.1 of Phascolarctos cinereus. Taxonomy (NCBI): domain Eukaryota; kingdom Metazoa; phylum Chordata; class Mammalia; order Diprotodontia; family Phascolarctidae; genus Phascolarctos; species Phascolarctos cinereus. The sequence continues at coordinate 62,528,402 of NW_027556402.1, read as the reverse complement.
AAGATCTCAATTCTAATTTCAAATCCATTATGCTCCACAAATTGATAAAAAAAAAAGGTTTTAATAAGTGAGATTCAAACTCTATATGCTTTCAAAACAGACTGAAAGCTCAACAGAACGGTATAGACTAAAGCACTTATCCATCCTAACTTCGTACAAGAGGCTAGATATCATCAAAGGTAGTCAGATCATTTACTACACAGTCACATTGAACCTCTCTTTCAAAATCATTAGGCAAATGAATCTGAGATAGCAGAACAAAGAGATTAAGGCAAATTTCAAATTGCATTACAGAGAGTTCTAAACTATGGCAATAATTTGTTAATTCCAAAATCTTTATTGAGGTCACTTCAGTACTTCAAGGGTACACAGTACCAGAAACGGAAGGGATCTTATAGAGGACTGTAAGCCAAACTCCCCTTATATTACAGAATAGCAAACCGAAGCAGAAAAGCATTAAGTGTTATACAGGTAGTAAGTTTCTAAGGTGACATTTGAACTCACATCTTCTTGACTGCTAATCCAGTAATCTATCTCTACATCAACGCTGACTTTCTGATTTCATTTGTATAGACACTCACTCACTGAAACAGACTGCAATTTCTAGTATTTAAATACTAGCCAAGGTGCTATGCTTACCGCGGTGTATCTTTTTTTCTCCACATGCTAAGGAGTGTTGGAGAAATGATACACTTTGTTCCTCAGAGTGAGAAATCTTCTGTAGCACAAATCAATACCACTTGTCTGGAGCTTCTTTTAGTCCCAGCCCACACCCATTCAATGTAAGGCAAATTCTGAAAACAGAAGTTCCAAGAAAGGTACTTTGTACTTTAATTCCTCTGAATGCTAGGGTTCAGATATTTAGTTCCTGCCTATCTTCTCCTGCCTCTCACTTAAATCCTTCTGCAAGAAGACACAAGAGTGCAGGAAATCTAAATAATTCCAAATTAAAGTTTGATTCATGACAAGTGGGACAGGTCGTTAGATGAAGATCAGGAATTCTGGTGGGGAATTCAGCTTTTCCTTGTGCAGCAGGGTTGCTGTTGTTTGTCTTTCATTTTTAAGTGAACCAATGACATCACAGGGTGATGTTTCACCTTGCAAGTGAATTGGATTTAAGTGAGGCAGAGTTGTATAAAATCATTACCCTCATTATCTCTTCCAGAGTCATCAAAGTCCAGTGGAAAGACAAAAGTCAAGATGACTGGTAATGGCCTGGGATGCAGTGAATGCCCTTGGCATCTTCCACGTCTGACCAAGCTCTAAAGCACTTCACAGAGCCTGCTTCAGCTGCCTTCGTGGCTGGTGAAACAAATTTTTTTCATCCACCCATTCCACTGGGAAAAGTCTTCACAGGTATGGGGTAGACATCCCCCCTAACTTACCAATAATTTTGAGGCCTATTGGTTCACCTCAACCTGGGTTAGCCTGTCTGCCAAAAGGTTTTCCTTAGGTGTGGCCTCTGTGCATGCTATAGCTTCTTGGAGCGACAGGTAAGATGTGAATGAGGTAGAAACCCAGAGTTTCCTGAAGCAGCCCTGAAAAAGGCTCAGCAAGCCCTCAAACCATGGTGCTACCTCTTTGTGAACACCCCATACACCCCACAAAGCAAGCTATAGATTTAGGAGAGACTCCCGTGAAGCAATGCTTTGCAGAACTGATAATTTTCTGTTCAATATCATCCCACTTGCATGTACCTGTTACCAGCTTTTCAAAGTGCTTTTTTAAAATCTAACATTATATAGAAATAGGAATCCCAATGCAATAGTGGCACAACTTTAGCTTACACGGATTGTGATGTAGAATTATGTACTGATATGAAAATATATTATGCCAGAGGCAAGGTTTTGGTCTCTACATCACGACCATTGTTTCAAAGCACTTTTTCATTCAATATCCATTGACATGATAATCTAGTTAGATGAAGAGAAAACCGTTGACAAAATGTCCCTTATTTATGTTAAAATACTTTTAAAATACAGGAATAAGAAGATCTAATTGTGTGTATATGTGTATATTTAACTATATTTGCATGTATTTGTGTACCTGTGTGTGTATGTGAAATAGAACTTGAAATCGGATCTTCTTGACTTCAAGACTAGCTCTTTATATTCTTTAAGAGATGGTATAATACAGTAGAGACAGAGATAGAAAGCTGATCTCAAAGCCTGAAGGATCTCAGTTCAAACTATGTGATCTTGAACAAATCACTTTCTCTCCCCAGTCAACTCTAAACTATAAATTACAGAGCAGGTACTTATATGCACTGGTAGGAAGAGTTTCCTCACTAGGACTTCACTACACTAATAAAACCACAGATCTAGGTGAAACACGTATACACATATACACCAAAATAGCAGATATCACAAACAAAAAATGTATGTCATCATTATGTACATCATAATATAACAAAGGTATTTATTTTAAACCATGAACTAATATTATATACAGTGGAGAGACTCTATAACAATTCTCATTTTAAAAATCTGCTTACTCTTAGGATTTCTAACGTGTTTTTTTTTTTTAGAAATCTTGCCAAGAGCAAAGTAGGAAAAAAATTAAGGGATAAGTATAAGCAATAAAGAAGTTAAACTACCTCTATGTTAAGGAATAAATTAATGCATGGAAAACATTCCCTGGTCCTGGTTGTCAAACAAATATAACACAAGTGACAATAATACCCAAACTAATTTAAATATTTAATGCAGCGCCAATCAAAATAGCAATATATTATTTCATATAATTAGATGAAGTCATAACAAAATTCATGTAAAAATAAATGGACAAGATTATGAAGGTGTATGAAAAAGAAAAGCATTGGAGAAAGACTAGTATTACCAGATATCCAATTGAACTATGAAGCAATAATTACAAAAACTGTCTCATTCTGGGAAAAGAATAGAGAAATAGATCAATGAAACAGAATGGAGAACTCAGAAATAGAATTCAAGAAATAAAAAAAAAGATTAGTATTTAATAAACTTATGCTTTAAAAAAAATCCTGGGGAATGGGACTATTAGTCAATAAAACATTCTGAAAACACTAGATAGGTGCATTGCATAAAATGTTAGACCCACATATAATACCATATTCAACAATGAATAGCAACTAGATCAATGATCTAATGTTTTTTAATTCATAAAAAAGCAAAAGAAATACTGCATCTGTCTCTACTATTTAAAGGACAGACTTTTCAAAAAATCGATCAACCAAATAGAAGAAACAGCTTAAGAGAAAATCAATGAATTTGATTATAGAAAGATTAAAGTATGTTTTTCTACAACACAAAGCAATGACACTAACATTCAAAGGGAAAAAAAATTTGGAAAAAATCAACCATTTCCCCCAAAAAGTAATACTTATCAGAAATGAAGAAGTTAAAATATCTCTATATTTCAAAACAAATGAACTCATGGGAAAAATATAATAAAACTCTGACCTTTATGAAATAATTGTCAAAGGACAGGAATAGACAATTTTCAAAGCAACAAATATAAACTGTTAATAGTGATGGAAGCCTCATCAAATAGCCTACTTATCAGAAGTTGTCACTAAAGTGACCAAATTTTTAAAAATTGAAGAAAAAAAGCCATAAAATCCATTGTTGGCAGTGCTGAAGGGAAATAGGTGCTCTTATCCATTGAGGATGGCATTGTAGAATGGTCCAAACATTTTGGAGAAAACTATAGTGATACACAATGAATCACAAAATGGATCACTTTTTTACCAAATCATTCTATTTATTGCTAGTACTCCATCCCAAAAACTTAATAAAAATGGAGTGGGAAAAATTGGTCTACTTGTAAAAGTTCCATAAAAAGAAATTCTTTTAAACATCTCTTTAAGAATGATTTGGGTATAGAACAGGACTATTCTTATCTAATTACCATACAAATAAACTTACATTCACTTCCAAATTATGGTATGCTTTTTTATTAATACGCAAAATATTTCTTCATTTAGAACATGCTATGGTATAAGATCACAGTTTACACACAGCAAGACTCGGAACAGGAAGGGATACAAGAGCACATCATCCTTACCCCACGCCCTCATTTTACAAATGAAGAAACTGAGGACCAGAGGGGCAAAATGACTTGCCTTGTGTCCCATAGATAATGTGGGAGATATGGGATCTGAACTTAAGTTCTTCAGCTCCAAATCCAGGTTTACACTATACCATAGTGAACTCATACTACTTCCACAAGACTGTTTTGTGTTTTCATGTAGTTATTGAGGAGTCCATCTCTCAACAATTTGGGACTTGGGTATATTGAACATGAGACTGCTATGTGCATTTTTCTATTTTTGGAACATGCAGTCCATTCAATCAGTCAATTTTTTATTTTTCCCCTTTTTATAGTTTTGGCATTACCTTTATTGAGATATGATAATATCTGGACACAATCTTTCCAGCTTTCTAAAAGATCCATCATATTTTCTGATACTCTTGACCTTTTTATACAAATGAATTTTGACACTTTGTCTACTTCTATGAGATATTATTTTGGTAATTTGACTTTATGCCATTAACTCTGTAGAGTATTTACATAACAGTATACTGGTGCAGACCAGCCATGAACATTGAATAGCTCTCAGCTAATTATGTCTCTTATTTCTCTAATGATTATTGTGTAGTTATACTTATAAAATAAGTATGTGTGACTAGATAGGCTTATTAACAGATATAATAATCAACATTATTGTTATCTTAAATGAGATTTCTCCCTTTATCAACCTCCTCTGAGTTTTCTTGGTAATGTGCAGAAAGGCTTAATTTTTAGCAGGGAGGGAGAGCAAATGTTAGATATATTTTGTATCTTTCTCCATTATTGAATCTATTAAATTTTCTTGATTAAATCATTGATGCTGTTGGGTTTACTAAGTAAATCATCATATCATCTTAAAATAGAGATAATTTTGTCTATTCTCTTTCTACCCTCATTCCCTCAATTTATTTTTCTTGTCTTGATACTCTGGCTAGTAGCATTATGTCAAATGAATCTTTGATATCTACATCATAAATAATCCCTCAATGATGCATGTATGCATATACACACATATACAAAAATCTATATTATGTACAATTCTACTTATCTAGGCATACTTGTCCATTGAGAAAAATATGCAAAATTGCTAAATATTACATTGCCAATTTAGAATTTTAAATTTGATCTTATTTTTAATTTACTTACAAGACATCCTCTTTGAGTCTTTATTTTCAAATTGTACTCAAGGGGAGATAATTTCTATATCTTACTCTTCATAGACTTAAATATGTGATATTAATATGAAGCAGCAAGTTAAATTTTTGAAACATTATGTTATATATGTACAATATTAATTTTTTACCTCATAGTAAAAATGTATTTTTTTTGGTTTCCCCCTCCATTTATGTGTTCTTAAATAGACAACCTCAGATCCTTCCCTATTTTTATGTTTCTCCCCTATTAATTTTCTAATGATCTCTAGACTCTTCTTGGCTCTGCCTCAGAGTGGCATAATTTTCAATACTCCTCCCTCATTTCTTTGTTGATCATCCCTCCTTCCATGCAACATGGAATACCCAGATCTTGTCAAATAACCTGCACTCCTTTTTCCAAAGCCGATTTTCCTTTAAAGATATACTACACTTGACTCCCATTACAAATAGCAAAACACAATGCTTTCATTGGGGATCTATAGTTATATAGATGAATTCTGAGGAAGGAATATGTTATATAGGATTTTTCATTTAGTAAGATTTGCTTTAACTAGATAAACGAAACTCTGTTACTGTTCGCTATCTGCCAGGAAATGGAAATGGTCTTACTGAAAAGAAGCTGATTTTTGTGACTTTATTCATTGAAAAAATAATTAAGCATGTAGCCATTAAATTTTAGAAATGGTCAAGAAAGGAAGGAAGGAAGGGAGAACTTCATTATCTTTAGTCCATAATGAAAATCTCTTACCTTCAAAAACCACCAGCATTTTCATCCGTTCTAACTTCATGACTATGTCCTACATAGCAAGGAACTGTGGTTCTGGGAAAAGAATATTGGATATAAACAGTGAAGACATGGCTTCAACTCCAAGCTTCAATGCTTCCTAGCTGTGTGACATTAGGCAAGTCACTAGACCACTCTGGGTATCTTTGGTTCATTGCAAAATGCAAGAAAGGAAGTATGCTAGATGACTCTAATGTACCTTCTAGTTCTAAATTTATTATTAAATTATCCTAAGGTAAGCATTAGCTGATATTTAAGTTATTCTGACAAGCCAAGGTCAGTCTAGATTATTGAAAAAGCATCCAGAACTCGGAAGTGCTAGTCATTGAAGTTTACTATTCCAACTGAACAAAGTTTTATTGATTCTGCCATGTTTATGTAAAATCAGCCATCAGCTTTGCCTATTGACAATTCTAATTTAAGACAATTCTATGGCCATAATTTTTAAATCTCATCTTGTTTGGTGCATAAGTTTGATGATAAAGAAGAAAGAGGAAGGGGTATGTATGGTAAAAAAGAAATGGCCAGTATTATGAACATGATTCAAAGTAGGTTCCCTACTGGTATGGAGAGTAATGAGGAGAAATTATTGTCAAATTCATCACTGCTCCACAATCCATTGGCTTATGGAGCCAATGTTTGACATCTTGCCATTATTTCCCTTGTTTCTGTGGGTTCCCTAAACACTTTGGAGAAATACATGTTTTCCTTCTTTCTCTTATTTTCCATGTTCTCCATAGTAACATAACCACCCTCTCAGATGCTTTTTAAGGGAACTTGATTAACATTAGAAGGGAAACATGATGGAGAGGGATACAATTAGAGATCAAAATGTCTAAGACTGAAAATTGCCAGGTTTTATAGTTTCATTAATGAAAAAAAGTTAAAAATTTATTATATGCTAAGTTCTGGGAATACAGTTAGGAAAAAGAAAAGAGAGAGAGTCTCGGTTCTCAAGAAGCTCACTGTAATTGGGGGAGATAAGACATAAAAGAAATTCAATTGCCAGAAAGATAAGAGTCCTTTGAAGTCTGAAGGGTGCAAAGGTAGGATGGATACCAAAATGTAAAGGAGACTGATAGGAAAAGAAAGACAGAGAATATGGTAAGACCTGGAGGACTTTAGGAGGCAGCAGCTGAGTAGATGATAAGGTGGTCTTTGATTTCATAGGAAGGAATAATACTCTTGACTCACTAGAGTGAGTTAAGACATCCTTGTGAGTAGTCAAGATCAAAACCAAGGGAGGAAGTTATTCATGATGATCCCTCCTTCAGTCTTGTCTCTCTGAGCTCCTTTTGCTTATTCTTGTCCTGGATAACAGCTCGGTTCTCGCTCCCCTGCAGTGGAATCAAATGGTAAGCTGGTGTGATATTTCAGTTTTCTAGAAAAAGGGTACTGAACCATTTTTGTGAATCATAGAATACCTTGCTAGTCTTATGAAGCTTATGGATCCCTCATTAAAATAATGTTTTTAAAAATTAAAAAGAAAACATTTAATTAATTATGTTAATTAATTAGTACATTAATTAAAGTACCTAAATTTATGTAATTTATCTTTGTAATACACACATTGTTTAATGTGTATAATATATATGTATAATATATAACATATGTAAGTATATAAATATGTATTATAAATTTCATAAACCACAGATTAACAGCCCCTATTCTAGAATCTATTTTCCTTTCCTTCAGCTTTGAGACTAGAAACTTACAAAGAGAAAATTAAAGCTTGCCTGTAGTCATCCTATGTGACTCAGGTTCTTAGCCCAATATATTTGTTTAATTAAAAATGATTTCAACAGAATCTAGTAAGAAGAAATTTATCACATAATGTAGAGTCCTACATTTGGGCTCAAAAAATAATTGCATAACTATAGAACAGAAAAGATATGGCTAAATGGCAATTCATGCAACAAGGCCCTGTGTGTGTGTGTGTGTGTGTGTGTGTGTGTGTGTGTGTGTGTGTGTGTGTGGGGGGGAGTTGGGGCAGAGAAAGGTAGTAGAGGGAGGGAGCATTGGCGACCACAAGTTCAGTAACAGTCGGCCATGTAGTTAATGCTGTCTTTGGCTCTATTGACAGCACTGAAGTGTCCAGAATGAGAGAGTGTATTTTGTAATCAGAACCCAATCAGACCAAAGATGGAATAATCTAATCCAGTCATGTCTGAAACATTGTTGTCATTTTGAGCTGACACATTTTAGAATGGTCTTTGGCAAACTGCAACATATCCAGAGGAGGGTAACATAGATGATAGAAGGTAGTGGTATCGAAATGTAATATAGAGATCAATAAAGGAAATGAGAATAAAAGACATGATAGTCCAGGGCTGTCATGTGAAGAAATGCTAATTTCCACTCCCCACCCCCATACTCAATCTGATTATTACCACTCCCAGAACCAATGGACATCTGGAGGGGTTGAAGGCAATTAAGTTGAATTACAGCATAGCCAAGTCACCAAATATTTATAAAGCACTTACTTTGTTCCAGAAACAATGCTGAGTGCTGTAGATACAAAGACAGGCAAAAAGAGTCCCTCCCCTCAAAATGCTTCCCTTTCCTTGTTCTAAAGAAACTTCATCTGTTCTAAAGGGGGAAAAAAAACACGTTTGTAGACCTCTATAAAAGATGACTAGTTAAGGAAAAATGGAAGTAATCTCAGAGGGAAGGTACTACCAGTAAATGGCTGAGGGATGATGTAGGAAAGGTTCTGTGCAGAAGGCAGGATTTGAAGGATGCCAAGACAACCAGAAGGTAGAGACAAGGAAGAGTATTACAGGCAGGAGGGACAGCCAGTTAAAAGGCACAGAGATGGGGCAGCTAGGTGGTATAGTGGATGGAGCACTGGCCATGGAGTCAGGAGAACCTGAGTTCAAATCCAGTGTCAGGCACTTGACACTTACTAGCTGTGTGACCCTGGGCAAGTCACTTAACCCCATTGCCTACTGGAAAAAAGAAAGCACAGAGTCAGGAGACAAAATGTCATGGATGAGAAAGAAGGGGAAGTGGAGGGCTTGTTTGTGTAAGGAATGAAGGAAGGCTCATCACTCTTCTGAGGAAGATCTTAAACACAGATTACAAGGTGTGGCTATTCTTATAAACCCTCATAATTTCATAGAAACTAGATGCTGTAGGAAGTACACCAATCAGCTGAAAACACATTGTCCTCATTATACATCCACTCTAATTTTTGTGGGTATTTGCTTGCATGCTTCTGTGTGTCTGAGTGTTTGTGTTTGTTTGTGTGTGTGTGTGTGTGTGTGTGTGTGTGTGTGTGTGCATGTAGAGAAGGAGACCTGTCTTATCTATCAGAAATTGTAAGATGGAGTTCTCATATCCTCTTAAGTTTCACAACACTTCCTCTTAAGCAATCAGTTCCTCTGAGTTGGTTAGAATTATTTAAGTAAATCATTTAGCAGATGACTGGGGGAAAATATCCCCATCTATGGTATATTATGCTTTCTTACTAGTCTAGTGAACTACTTCCAAGACTTTTTGTCCATTTCCTTTATGTTCGGTGGTTTTTCCTATCCTCCACCCCAACAGACCTATTGCTTCTTCCAGTGATTCTCAACTAAATACACTCCACCATTTCCCCCTGCTTCTTTGCTGGAATCTATTTTCATATTGTATAACACTATTTGACTGTCCTTTTTAGCTAATATATTCCTTTGTATAACATATACCCTTCCATTGCTGTGTTCTAGTCATGTGTCATTACTCAAAAAATCTTTGAGACAGCTATTTCCTCCAAGTTACCTCATTGCATTAAAATTTCTAATTTGCTTAAAGAGTTACAAAATGGACTTGTGCTTTCATTATAGAAAACTGGATGAGACAACTCCTCTACCAAGGGGAGTTGGCAGCTTCTTTGCCATTTATACTCTTGTAGGATTTCCTGGAGCATTGGTATCAATCCCAAAGTGAAACAAAGCCTTATGTAGCATATTGACTTAGAAGATTACAAACCAGAATTATTTATCCATTTTGTGTTGTATTTTCATTTATTTTGTTAAACATTTACCAATTACATTTTAATATGGTTCAGGCCATACTCAGGAGTTGTCTCAGCAGGCCAAACGTTTGACACATCTGGAAGCTTTGAGAAGTTAAATGACATTCCCAGAGTCACACAGTCACTATTTATAAGGTGGGCCTTGGGTCTGTGGTCTTCCTATGTCTAAAGGCAACTCAAATCATTAAACTATGCTGCCTCAACTCAAAATTGTTTATACTTTGCTAATTTATGAAGAAACATATGAAGTCATAGATGTATTGTTATCAACTCTAAAGCTATGACACTATGATAGAAATTATATTTGAACCCATGTGTACTACTTCCAAACCTACTACTTATAAGTGTTTTTCTTTTATACCATGGAATACCTTCATATGGAAAATGAAAGCTTTCATTATTATAATTGCATTATTGCTTAATGTTTTCTCAAATTCAAAGTAGATCGAGAACTGAGGTAATATTTTCTTTCCTTTATTTGCAATTAAAAATTTTATTTTCTGTTGTTGATTATCTGCAGTTTTCCGAAAGTTAAAAAATATATCACAAAAGTTAATAAATTAATTCTCATTGTCACATCTCTTTATAACATAATTCCATTGAATCATTGCATCTGAGACAGAAGGGACTTCAGAGAACTCACCCAATTTTTACCCAACCCTCTCTCATACCTCAATAAGTGGTTATCATGATTAAACACCCTTACTTTGGCCATATTTTCTGTGCAAGTCATATTACTTTTTCGTGGCTATCTAGTCATTTAGATTTTTCCCCTGTTAAATTGAGAGGAAATGTGTGCCTCTGCAATTTCTACCAGTGTTTTTCTATTTTTTTAGGTTAAAAACAAGCTTAGGGGAAGAGGCAGCATCCTACAGTAAAAAAGGCACTGGTTTTGGGGGGGAAAGGACCTTTTTTCAAATCCTAGCCCTGCCATTTTCTACCTTGGCCAACTCAATTAACTTCCCTGGCCTCAGTTTCCTCATATATGAGATAAGTGGTTTAAACTAGATCTCCTGTAAGGTGCCTTATGCTCTCTTAATCTCTCCTCCTATGATCGCAATCCAACTTGTACATGGGAACCCTTGAAATACTTGAAAAGTTGAAATGAGTACCTTTGGCTCAACGATTCTTTTCTCTGTATGTGGAGTTGTTGTGTCCCACCATACTATGGGAAACAACAAGATCTCACTCCTTTGATTTCGATGCTTTCCTGAGTGAAAATATTCCTTCACAATTGTGGTATAGGAATATTCTCTGTTTGTTAGCTTAATTGTTATGTACACTAACAAATCTTTTTTTTTTTAATGGAAAAGACATTCACACAATACTTAATTGCTAAAGACTCAAACTCATCTCCTTAGTTCCCTTGGATATGAAAATTTCTTAAAGACAAGAAATAGTCATCAGATCATTGTCATCATCTTAAAACTTTATATTGAAACAATTTCAGTGCCGTGAAAGTTATCCAATCCCAGAAGACAACATGCATGGATAATTTCAGATAATATTCCAGAGAGTAGGATTTAGTCTAATTAGATTAGTTAGCAGCACAAAACAATAAGTGGATTCACCAGAATAGTTTTAACTGATTATAGAAATTGCAGAGCAACATAAAAATGATAAAATAAGACCCATTTTGGAATTGGGACAGCTGCTAGATATTATAGAGGAAAATAGGAGACGCGCACCATGGTGTCATCATATTATTATTACATATTGGCTTAGAGGCATACATTGCATTTGATGTTACACTGTAAAGATATATATATGTGTGTGTGTGTGTGTGTGTGTGTATTGTGTGTGTGTATGTGTATACATATATTTTATGATTGTTTTGCTAAAATAAGATGGTTTCAAAAACATCATGTTTGAGACTTTATAGAGAGTCTAAAAGTAAAAAAAAATGAGGTAAGACAGAGGGAAAATAATACACTCCCTTTTTTAGACAGTCATTTTTTCTTTATTATAGATAAGTATGTCTCGAAGTCATATAAAGATAGACATCCATAATAAAGTGAAAATGATTAAGCTATTGTTCTATGACTATGAGACATGGAACATAACTGTCTGAAGAATTGCAAGTGAGGCTCTTATAGAGGGTAACTGAGAGGCTAAGTGCCAAGAGCAGCGTAGTTGAGGGGTGGAGGGTGGGGGACAGAAGAAGCATTCATTAAGCAACTAATATGTTCCAGACACTATGTTAATAGTATTTTTGTTTGTTTGGTTGGTTGTTTTGTTTTGGTTTTTTAGGCAATTGGGGTTTAGTGACTTGCCCAGAGTCGCACAGCTAGTAAGTGTCAAGTGTTTGTTCTGAGGACAGATTTGAACTCAGGTCCTCCTGACTTCAGGGCCAGCACTCTATCCACTGAGCCACCTAGCTTCCCCCAGACACTGTGTTAAGCATATGATCCAAGTAAGGTACTATAAGAATGCCATAAGTCAAGGAAGTCAACAGAGAATTGTATAAAAGAAAAACATGGGCTGGCCCCATGGTAAAGGATAACAAAAGAAATAAGCTGACCACTTTAGTGCTATCCCTGTAATGGGAAGAAAGGCCCCAGAATGCTAGGAGGACAACCTGTAACGATTTCATGGAAAGCTATGATAATGGTTACACAGAGTAGGAGGTATGGGTGGGTTTCACACTATATTCTGGGAAGAAGCGTCTATAGAAATGCAACAACACACATCCGTTTGAATGTTTAAAAGACTAAGAAGAGTGAAGTTTATAGATGCATTGCTAATCTTCATTGGGGGAAAGAACTTCCTCATGGATGTTCTTCACATTGACCAAACCACAAGTATGCACAGACTCAATCCTCTATAAAAATAGAGATGTTTAACTCATGGACCACCATGGACAAAAATGAATCATCATTTAGAAGTCAACCTTATGGTGATGGACCAATTTGACCTCTTTCAGCATAAGTTTCCTTATCTATACCATGGGGATAATACCTGCAGTAGTTTTTATTTTATTTTTTTCAATTAACAAGCATTTCTTTTCTCTACCTCCCACCTATATCCCCGAAACTGAACAAAAAGAAAAACAAATAATAACAGATAATGTTGTCATGATTCAGTCGTTTCAGTCGTGTCTGACTCTTTGTGACCCCAATTAAAGTTTTCTTGGCAAAAATGCTGGAATGGTTGGCCATTCCAAAAGGAAATCTTTTCCTCCATCTCATTTTACAGATGAAGACATTGAGGCAAACAGGGTTAAGTGTCTTGCCCAGGGTCACACAACTAATAAGTGTCTGAAGCTGAATTTGAACTCAGGTCTTCCTGATTCCAAGTCCAGACCTTTACTATGCCACCTCACTGCCCCATAGCTAGAAATACATATGTAAATATGCATATATAGCTATAGATTGATATACAGACATCAATAATTAAATTGGAGGCATATTCATATATAGATGTAGATATCTAAATAAATTGGGGATATGTTTATAACTATAATATATATGTGTGTGTGTGTGTGTATTATCTATTTATTTATATTTCTAATGTATCAGATAATAGATGGATAGACAGACAGACAGACAGACAGATGTCCATTAAATTCACTATACAGCTATTAAAATCCTAAATTGTGTAATACATGATACGAAGCACTGGCAATCCAAAGACACAACTGACGTGGCCTCTGTCCTCAAGAAGCTTATGTTTTACTTATACAGGCAAGTAAGATAAGAGTGAGATGGGAGCAAAGGAAATGTCCTGAAAATCACTCCAGGAAAATTTGAAGAGGGAGAGTTTCCCTTTTGCCTAAAGGTAGCACCTGGCAGGTACAGTGGTAGGTACAATGGCAACAGAAATTTGCCTTGGGGGAAAAACAAGCAAACAAACATATAGTGATGGAAAGGAGGACATTCTGAGCATGAGGGAAGGTCTGCAAGAGTGCCCAGAGGAACATCTAGGGATGATAGGGAAATTTGAAGCTAGCCAGTTTGACTGGAGCATAAGACATACTCCAGGGCAGGGATAGGAAATTAGGCTGAAGGGATAAAGAAAACCTTGAGTGGTTGTTGTTGTACCAAGCATAGCCTGCAGCCATGGTCACAGTTGTATTCTAGTTCCTTTTCAACACTGAGCTGCCACTTTGGCCTTTACTCCATGTTTCTGATGTTGTATATTCCCTTTTTCTTTGAATGATTGGCGATTTCTTTCCTTATGAGTTAATCTCTCTAGAAATGGAAATTATAGCCCCTTCACTACATCCAAATTAATCTTTATGAAATGATATGGGCACACACACACACATATCAACCTGGTGACCCACTTATCTGCTCTGACCCTTTCTGCATTTAGCAGACAATAAACACATTGCTAGACTCTTACTCAAAATCTTTCTGACTTGGTGGTACCTTTTAGAGTTTGTGCTCTATTGGTTTATTGACTATCAGAGCAGAGAGAATACTTTTATAGTGTCACAAGTCATCCAAACAGGATTTTTGTATGAGGTATTTTTGTCTTTTTTAAAGAAAGTTGTAAATAGCAATCTGAGATCTGAGATCTAAACAACTGGAAGGGACAAATATCCAGATGTGGTGACACGCGCCTGTAGTTCCGGTTACCAGGGAATCTGAGGCTGATAGATAGCCTGAGCTTGGGAGTTCTGTTCTACAGTAGGCTAACCAACCCTCCATCAAGGTGAGCCTCTGGAATGGGGTGGGGGTGGGATAACAAGGTTGTTTAAAGAAGGACAAAGAGGTTCATATGGAAATAGAAATGATGATAATTAGTGGATTGAAGCCCATTAGCGGTCACTGCAGTTCCTACCTAGATGAGATGGGGAGACCAAAACTTAAAAAAAAAAGGATACAAGTGAAAAGTAAGCAAACTGCTATTAAGATTTTTCATAAATCGACTCTCTTATACTATCCATAGTTTATAGCCCCAAACAAAAATCGTTGTTATTACCAGTTTTCCACCAGTAAATCCTTAAGTATACTCTAAAGAATCATTAAAGATGGTAATATAATTTTAATTTTTATTCTGTCTTTGAAAAAAATGGTAGACCCATATTGTAAGGATAACTTAAACAATTCCCACATTTCAGAATTCGATGGCACCTCAGAGCTCATCTAGTTCAGATGTAGTAGTATGGAACTGACCGAGCATATTTTCCACAGCAGTGTTGTCAAACTCAAATAGAAATGGGGGTGTTGGGGGCAGCTAGGTGGCACAATGGATAGAGCACCAGGGCTGGAGTCAGGAGGACCTGAGTTCAAATGTTGTCTCAGACCAGACACTTGACACATCAGCTGTGTGACCCTGGGCAAGTCGCTTAACCCCAATTGCCTCATCCCCCCAAAAAATGGGAGTGTTTCACCCCAAAGTCACTAATCCATACCTCCCTGTGCATATCATATTGACTTAGTTTTAAAATGTGTGTTATCTATATTTTATTGAATTTCATTCATTTTGTTAAATATTTAGCAATTACCTTTTAATGTGATCTGAGCCCCACTTGGAAATGTTGCAGGGAAGCTCTTTGACACTTTTGTTCTGCAGCGTCTTTGAGAGTTAATCATTTAGTTTCTCAAAGCAAGTCATCCAAATTTTGGGCAAGACTCATTGTTAAAGAAGTTTTTCTTTTTATTGATCCACAATCTGCCTTTCTGTAACTGCAACCATTTTTACCTTTTGGGGTAAAGAAAAATAAGACTGATCATATTTTTCCACCTCAAGAATAATGATACCTTGCCAGTTTTTAACATGTTTTCTAATAGTTTAATAATCATGCCAACAGTTTCTGTTATCGACTAGAATGTAGTCTGTCTGGACCAAATGATATGAATCCATCAGGGGGAAGCTAGGTACTTTGTTATATCTTCAATTATTTTGGTTTTCAATTCCATCCTATTTTTGGTTTTCTCCTTCCCATTTTGACAATCTGAGAAAGAAAATGCAAGTTAAATTCAGTTAAAACATTTTCTAAGATTTTGAACAGAAAAGACCCCCAGAAATCATCTGTTTTAGATGCCTCGTTTTACATGGTAGGAATCTGAAGACTAGAAAAGGAAAATAACTCACCTAAGCTTACAGAGCTAGTCTTTTAAGGAGTTGTGCTGGTGTTTTACCCCAAAGCCTCTGAATAATAATCTCTTTGCATTATTTTCTCTAGACTGCCTCCATGAAGTAGACCAATTCACTCTCTAATCTTTCTGTATTTGTGGATATTCAGGTGTTAATTTGATTGTACTTTAGTCATTAATAATAGAAAATGCCTCTGGTCAAAATTAGGATCAGATTTGTCTTTGCCTTTGGTGACCTCCTACTTCTTCAAATATGCAACACAGATAATTGGTGCACTATTATAATAACAACCATTTAGTCTTGGAGCCAGGAAGACCTGGGTTCAAATCTTGCCTCTGACTCATTGTGACTATGTGACTCTGGGACAATCACCTAACCACTCATTGTTCTAAGCCCAGATAGGGCAGAGGATATCAGATCCTCTGTGCCCTAGCATAGGCTTCCATATTCCTAATAATTCCAAAATAAAGCTTTCAACCAAGAATAGTTTACCTAGAAATAGTTTGCCGACAGCAAAAAAAAAGGGGGGGTCTTTAATGAAATAGAAAACTTTTAAGTACTGCTGATGAAAAAAATAGAATTGAATACAGTCTTTGGAACTCAAGGAATCAAAAGAAATCTATAAAGGTAAAAATACATTGGATCAATTAGAAGAGACAATATGATAAGAAAGTGTATAAACTCTAATAAGTGATTAAGAAACATGAACCCCTCAGAACCCTAATGTCTTTAAGAGTCATAGGAGATGTTAGACATGACAATCAGATCATAAGTTGAAGGAAAAAATCTGTCAACCCAGTAGAAGAAGTTTCATTACTTAGAAGTTCCCTATACCAATGACATCACCAGCCCAGTCCCCATCCCCATCCCCATCCCCATTCCTAATCTGATCTCCATCCCCATCCCTATCTCAAGTCCCTTCCCCATCCCTATTCCTACCCTTAATCGGCAATTAACAGAAATATATAAGACCAAAAGCTCTTCCTCAGTAGATAATTACACAAAAACTGTAATGAAACTATTCTCACAAGAAGAATTTCAAACTATAATAGTATGAATGTTTCAAATCATTAATAAGAAGAGAAATGTAAATTACAATAATAATGAAATTTTACCTCACATCCAGAAAACTGGCAAAGATGTCAAAAAAGTGGTAATAGTCAAAGTTGGAGAGAGATACGCAAATATAAGTGATGTGAACAAGAGATACTAAAAAAGCATTTTACAAATGAAGAAGTGGAGGAAACATCCAAACACAAGCTATTAAGCTTTCTTAATTATTTTTAGTGACTGTATCCCTTTGGATATTATTTTCAGGAGCACAAGAAATTGGATAGAGTCAATCAGCTTTTTTCATAAAGAACACTGAGTACATTATTTTATTGCTTTTCTTCCCTCAAATAAAATTAACTAACTGGCTTTACTTTCATATTGCCAAATGAGTGCATTATTGACAATGTCATACTTGCTAATGGCGCTCTAGGTTTTGTCATAGCTATCCATTCTATATTTGTATCAAGTTTTAAAATACTGGTAATAGGATGCCATATAGACTATCCAAATAACTAAATTATTTACATTCAGAATGTTCAGCAAATACCATAGGCACCCACAGAATATTTGTTTAAATTCACATTATTCTGGCCATGCTCATTAGTTCAAAATGGCATATTTTAAAATTTCATCTTGCAAGAGTTCTGCTCCCCAGCATGTTTTAATAATCTCCTTGAAGAAGAGTCAATTTCATTTTTAAACACTGGTCTATCTTTTTTTTTCTTTCAAAAAGCCAAAAAAACATGCTTTAAAGATACTGTGGAGTCTTAATTAACTGGGGTTGAGGTTGGGGTGGTATAAAGAATTGCTCCCTTTCTTTACCAGGATACAGAAGGCCTACGTATTTCAGATATGCCTCTCTGTGTGAGGAGATGAAAGATCTATAACATAGTCAAGCTATCATTTTTTTAATGTGATGTACACTCTTTTTTCTGATGTAAACTTTGCCTCAAGGGTTCTAGGCTAGTAGGAGAGGAATTGTTTCTATGTTTTGTGATGTCCCCCACAATAAGACATAGGCTTGTAGAGAAGAAAGGACCTTAGAAATCAATTGATTGAACCCCTTCACTTTGAAGATGATAAAACCGAAGATCAGAGAAGTCAGTCACACAAATAGATTGTACTAGAGTCTTCGTTTGGACTCTGGGCCTGCGCTCTTTCTGTTGTGTTATAAATTCACTGTGGAGGCTCGTTCTCAATGTGTAGTTGTCTATCTATTTTTGAATTGTATTTACTGTCAGAGGCCGCTACTTAACATATTTGTTCTAAGTCTAGAATTGAACTAACTTTACCTGGGTCTGAGTCATGGTTGTTCTCAGGATTTTCAGCTTATTTCAAATACATTTAGCAGAGTATTTTGGTTTCAAATTGCCATGTGCGTTTGCATATGCTTATGTGTGTGTTCTAATGGATATATTGTTTTACATCACCATCATTTACAAATATATCTCCCTTCTTCCTAGAGACCATTATTACAAGAAAAAATACAAAAAAAAGGAAAGCAGAAGATGGGGGAAACATTTATTTTGCTTTTTGTTTGTTTGTTTTGCTAGGCAATAGAGTTAAGTGACTTGCCCAGGGTCACACAGCTAGTAAGTGTTATGTGTCTGAGTTCATATTTGAACTCAGGTCCTCCTGAATTCAGTGCCGATGCTCTATCCACTGCATCACCTAGTTGCCCCAAGGAAAACACTTATTAAGAACTTGCAAGATGTCTAAGTACTGTGCTCAGATCGAATATATACATACATTAAAAGAAAAAAAAACTCTGTATATCTTCCTCCAATAATATGTAAGCTTTTTGAAGGTAAAGGCACTCTTTTTTGTTTGTATATATTATTTATCTATACATATATGCAGGCACACACATGTAAATTCATACATACAGAAACAAGGAACTTACATGCTAGTGGAAGAAACTAACACATAAAGATATTTTTTTCTTTTATTAATTACATTTTTGTTTTATTTTTATTTTCAGATCCAAATTCTCTCCCTCCTTTCAACCCACCACGTTCCACTGAGAAAGCAAAAAGTACACCACCCACTATACATATGAAGTCAAGCAAAATATATTTCCACATTAAACACATTTAAAAAAAAGAGAGAAGGAAAGTAAAGAAAAAGAAAAAAAAACGTTCTAGTTGCCACACTGAGTTCATCAGTTCTTTATAGGTAGGTGAAGAGCATGGTATATCATGAGTCCTTTGTAGATCATTGTATTTATCAGAGTTACTCTTTCACAGTTGATTATCTTTAGAATACTGTAGTTAATATGTGTATTGCTCTGTTGGTTCTGCTTGCTTCATATTTTTAAATTTATTTACTTTTAGTTTTCAACAATCATTTCCATAAGCTTTTAAGTTTTAAATTTTCTTCCTCTCCCACCCCAAGATAATGCTCAATCTGATACAGGCTCTACATATACATTTTTATTAAATATTTTGTTTTCAGGCAATTGGGGTTAAGTGACTTGCCCAGAGTCACACAGCTGGTAAGTGTCAAGTGTCTGAGGTCACACTTGAACAGAGGTCCTCCTGACTCCAGGTTTGGTGCTCTACCCACTGCACCACCTAGCTGTCCGTAACATATTCTCAAATTATTCATGATGTATAGAAGAATTAGAACGAATGAGAGGAACTACAAGAAAGAAGAAATAAATCAAAACCACAAAAGAAAAGTAGAGCAAATAGTATGTTTCCATCTGCATTCAGACTCTGTGGTTCTTTTTCTGGATATGGATAGCATTTTTCATCATGAGACCTTTAGATATGTCTTAGATCCTTGCACTGCTGAGAAGAGCTAAGTCTATTCAAGTTAGTCATCACACAATGTTGCTGTTACTGTGTACAATGTTCTCCTGGTTCTGCTCACTTCACTCAGCATCAGTCCATACAAGTCTTTCCAGGCTTTTCTGAAGTCTGCTTCCTCATCATTTCTCATAGTGCAGTAGCATTCCATTATATTCATATACCACAACTTGCTCAGCCATTCCCAAATTGATGGGCATCCCCTCAAGTTCTAAATCTTTGCCACCACAGAAAGAACAGCTATAAATATTTTTGCACATGTGGGTCATTTTACCACTTTTATGATCATTTTTGGATACAGACCTAGAAATGCTATTGCTGGGTCAAAGGGTATGCACATTTTTATAGCTCTTTGAGCATAGGTCCAAATTAATCTCCAGAATGTTTGGACCAATTCACAACTCCACCAACAATGTATTAATGTTCCAATTTTCCCATATCTTCTGCAAACATTTATCATTTTCCTGTTTTGTCATGTTAGCCAATCTGATAGGTGTGATGTGGTACCTTAGAGTTGTTCTGATTTTCATTTCTCTAACCAATAGTGATTTAGAGCATTTTTCATATGACTAAAGATAGCTTTATTTCTTCCTCTGAAAACTGACTGTTCATATCCTTTGACCATTTATCAATTGGGGAATTGCTTCACTTTTTATCGGCACACTTAGGTGATAGTAAACTACCTGGGTTTTTCTGAAACCATTCCCTTTACCATTTCTTATAGGATAATAATTCTCATCACAAGCATATTTGTTCAGCTGTTCCCTTATTGATGGGCATCCCCTCAGTTTTCAATTCTGTTCCACCACAAAAAGAGCTGCTCTAGATATTTTTCATGAATATTTTTTTTCTTTTTCTTTGACCTTCTTGAGACATAGATATAGTAGTGGAATTACTAGGTCAAAGGGTATGTGTACTTTTCAAATCCCTTTGGGCATAGTTCCAAATTGTTCTCTAGAATGGTTGGACCATTTCACACCTCCACCAACAGTGCATTAGTGTATCTATATCTCCTATTTCTCCTCCAACAATTATCTTTTGATTACTTTTTCCAGTATGTATTTATTTCATTAAATATTTCCCAATTACTTGTAAAATTTTTAACATTCTTTTTTTAAATTTTGAGTTCCAAATTCTCTCGCTCCCTCATGCCCATTCCCACCCTTAGAGAGAGCAAACAATATTTATTATACACACAAAAGTTGTGCAAACATATCTCCGTATTATTGATACTGCAAAAGAAAACACACATATACACACAAATAAAGTAAAAAAAATATGCTTCAATCTCCACTTAGAGTCCATCAATTCTGTCTCTGGATCTATACAGTGTTAGTTATCATAAGTCCTTTGGAATTGTCTTGGATCATTGTCTTAATCACTACAATATTACTGCTACTTTGTAGCATGTTCTGGTTCTGCTCCCTTCACATTGCATGAGGTCATCTAAGTCTTCCCAGATTTTTTCTGAAATCATCCTTCTCATCATTTCTTACATAACAAGAGTATTCCATCACAATCTTATACCACAAATTTTTCAGTCATTCCTCAATTGATGGATATCCCCTCAATTTCTAATTCTCTGTCATCACAAAAAGAGTTTATATATGTGTGTGTATATATATATACATGTATGTATATATATATGTATATACACACATGTATACATATATATGTGTATGTGTATACACACCTACACATACATACATACATACATACAAATTGCCAATTCTTTGTCACTGCAGAAAGAGTTCACATATATATATATAAACATGAGTCATTTTCCACTTTGATCTTTTTAGGATACAGAACTGTATCAATATTACTGGGTCAAAGGGTATGCATAATTTTATAGCAATTTGGACACTCTTCCAAATTGCCCTGAAGAATGGTTGAGCTAGTTCACAACTCTACCAGCAGTGCATTATTGTATCAGTTTTTTCCCACATCACCTCCAGCATTTGTTGTTTTCCTTTGCTGTCATGTTCACCAATATGATAGGCATGAGGTGGTCTATCAAAGTTGCAATTTGGATTTCTTTAATTAATTATGGTTTAGAGCATCTTTCTTGCAACTATTAATACCTTTGATTTCTTGTTCTGAAAATGCTTGTTCATATCCTTTGACAACTTATGAATTTGAGAATGATTCATAGTTTTATAAATTTGGCTTAGTTCTATATGTGTTTGAGAAATGAGATCTTTATCAGAGAGAATTGTTATCAATTTTTTTTCTAAGTTTTCTATTTTCCTTCTGATTTTGGCTACATTAGATTTCTTTTTACAAAACCATTCTCATGATCCTCTTTGTCTCTAGCATGGTCATAAACTCTTTCTTCATCCATAAGTCTGATAAGTACATTTTTCCATGCTCCTTTAATTTACTTATGACATCACCCTTTATGTCTAAATAATTCATCCATTTTGACCATATCTCGGTACATGATATGAGATGTTGGTCTATACCTAATTTTTTCCCAGATGCTTTCCGTTGTTCCCAACAATTTTTGTCAAATGGCGAATTCTTACCCCCAAAGCCTGGGTCTTTGGGTTGATCAAACACTAAATTACTATAATCATTTACTACTGTGTATTGTGTACCTAGTTTGTTCTACTAATCCAGCACTCTATTTCTTATCCAGAACCAGATTGCTTTCATGATTACCACATTGTAATATAGTTTGAAATATGGTACTGCTAGGCTGTCTCCTGCATATTTTTTTTTACTGACTGTTTTGAAATTTTTGACCTTTGGTTCTTCCAGATAAGTTTTGTCATTATTTTTTGTAGTTCTATAAAACAAATCTTTGGTAGTTTGATCAATATGACATTGAATAATAAATTAGCTTAGGTATAATTGCAATTTCTATTATATTGGCTCAGCATACAAATGAGCAATTAATATTTCCCAAATAGATTAGATCTCTTCTGCTTTGTGTGAAAAGTTTTTGTAATTATCTTACTATAGTTTCTTATTTTGTCTTGGCAGGGAGACTCTCAAGTATTTTGTATTCTCTGCAGTTATTTTTTAAGTATTATTTATTTTTAATATTAAAAATAAATTTCCTCCCATTCTTCCCCAACCACTGAGAAGGCAAAAATATGATATCAATTATACATGTGAAAGCATGTGAAATGTATTTCCATATTAGCCATATTATGACAAAAAGAAAGAAAGTGAATAAAATGAGAAAACTATACTTCAATTTGCATTTAGAGTTCATGAGTTATTTTCTCTGGAGGTAGATAGCAGTTTTCATCATGAGTCTTTTGGAATTTTATTGGGTCACTCTATTGATCAAAGTAGCTAAGTCTTCCACAATTGATAATCATTCCAGTATTGCTGTTACTGTGTATAATGATGTCCTGTTTCTGCTCATTCCATTTTGCATCAGTTCATATGTCTTCCCATGTTTTTTTTTTTTTCTGAAAGCATCACCCTCATCATTTCTTATAGTACAATAATACTCTATCACAATTATATGCCACAACTTGTTTGGGCATTTCCCAATTAATGGGCACCCCCTCAATTTTGAATTCTGTGCTACCACTTAAAAGGGTTGCTATAAATATTTAAAAATATATAGGTCCTTTTTCTTTTTCTTTGATCTCTTTGGTATACAGATCTAGTGGTATCGCTGGTCACACAGCATGCACTATTTTATAATCCTTTAGGAATAGTTCCAAACAGTTTTCTACAAAGGTTGGACCAGTTTGCAACTATAACAACTCATTACCTATTTTCCCTCATTACCTCTACCGTTTATCATTTTTGATATGTGTAACATGGTACCACAGAGTTGTTTTAATTTGCATTTTTCCAATCAATAATGGTTTAAAATATTTTTTCATATGATTATAGATAACTTTGACATCTCCTTCTGAAAACTGCCTGTTCATATCCCTTGACAGCATATTGATTGTGGAATGGCTCTTATTTATTATTAATTTGACTTAATTCCATATGCATTTGAGAAAAAAAGCTTTATCAGAGAAACACACTGTAAATATTTTCATATTATTTCATTTTCCATACTGTACACTTTCTATACTACATTTTCTTTATTAAAAATTACCTTTTAAAATTAGGTCTATTTCAGCTTTTGCTTTGTCTGAGATCATGATTGCTACCCCTGCATAATTTATCTCAGCTGAAATATAACAGATTCTGCTCCATCTTCTTTTTTTATTTTGACTATGTATATCTTTCTATTTCAAGTATGTTTCTTGTAAACAACAAGATTGTTGGATTCTGGTTTCTAATTCATTCTGTGGATTTCCATTTCATGGGTAAGCTCACCTCATTCATATTCACAGTTAAAACTATTACATATTTCCCTCCATCCTATTTTTTTATATTACTCTTTCTCTTTTTGTTTTGTGCCTCCTCAAAAGCCTGTTTTACTTCTGGCCTCTGCCTTCTTTTATCTGCCTTTCCCGTCATTACCCTCCCCCTATTCTCTTGTTGTCTTCCCCTCCTATTAGGTAAGAGATTTCTATAGCCAATTGAGCATGTATGTGTACATGTATATGTACCTGTACCTGTATATGTATGTATGTATGTATAGACACATACACAAATGTGAGTGTGTATATGTGTGTGTGTGTGTGTGTGTGTGTGTGTGTATGTGTGTGTGTGTGTGCCTTTCAGCCAATTTACATGAGAGTTGTTTCAGGTATTGTTTCTCTACAATACCATTTTCCCCTCCACTGTAAAAACTCATGCCTCTTTTACATAAGATATGCAGATTGGATATAAGACTAAGAAGAGCTAGAGAAGAAAACTTTAAAAAGAGAGAAAAACAATTTTTAAAATCATTTAAAATGTTAGAAGAAAAAATGAGAAAAAGAAATGAGAGCAATGCAAGAAAATTTTGGAAAGAGAATTAATAGTTTGGTAAAATAGGCACAATCCATTCTTCCTTTCTTTTTCCTCTTCTCCCAGGGCATCCCTCTTTTTCACCCATTTTTTGAGATCATCCCAACATAATTGACTCACTTCTTCACCCTCTGTCTATATAGAACCTTCTAACTGCTCTAACAATGATAGATTTCTTACAAGTTATACGTGTCATCTTTCTATATAGGAATGTAAACAATTTAACCTTATTAAGTCCCTTGTGATTTCTTACTCATATTTATCTGTTTTATTGTTTTCTGAGTCTTTTATTTTAAAGTCAGATTTTCTTTTCAGCTCTGGTCTCTTTATGAAGAATTTTAAAAGTCCTTTATTTGATTAAATTTCCATTTTTCCCCTGGAAGAATTATACTCAGTTTTTCTAGGTAGGTTATTCTTGCTTGCAGTCCTACCTCTTTTACCTTCTGGAGTATCATATTCCAAGCCTTCTGCTCCTTTAATATGATAGCTGCTGGGTCAGCTAGGTGGCACAGTGGATAGAGCACAGGCCCTGGAGTCAGGAGGACCTGAGTTCAAATTGGACTCAGACCAAACACTTGACACTTACTAATTGTATGACCCTGGGCAAGTCACTTAACCCCAATTGGTTGGAAAAAAAAGAAAAAGAAAAAAAATATGATAGATGCTAAAGCTTGTGTGTTTCTATCTCTGGCTCTGTATTTATTTCAGTGGTTTCTTTCTGGCTACTTGAAATACACTGTCTTTGAGGATCTAAGCCTCATGATGGAAAATGCTAACCACATACAAAGAAAGAACTATGTAATTTGAATACAGATTGAAGCATACTATTTGCTATTTTTTTCCTTCTGTTGTGTTTTGTTTCCTCTTTCTGCTGGTTCCTCCTATTGGTTCTAATTCTTACTTACAACATCACTACTGTGAAAATATGTTTAATAGGAACGTATATGTATAGCCTACATCAGATTGCACACTGTCTTGAGGAGGGAGGTGGGAGAGAGGGGAAGAAAAATGTAAAACTCAAAAGCTTATGGAAGTAATTGTTGATAAATCAAAATAAATTAATTAAAATTAAAAAAATATATACATTGTTTTGACCTGGGAACTCTGGAATTTATCTATAATATTCCTGGGAGTTTTCATTTTGGGATCTCCTTTAGATGGTTATCAGTGGATTCTTTCCATTTCTATTTTACCTTCTCATTCTAGGATATTAGACCAGTTTTCCTTGATAATTTCTTGAAATATGATATCTAAGTTCTTTTTTTGTAAATCATAGCTTTCAAGTAGAACAATTCTTAAATTAGCTGCCCTTGATCTATTTTCCAGGTCTGTAGTTTTCCCTATGAGTTATTTCGTGTTTTTCTTTTATTTATTTAGTCTTTGACTTTGTTTTTCTTGTTTCTTGATATCTTATGGGATCTTTAGATTTCACTTGACCGATTCTAATTTTTAGGGAGTTATTTTGTACCTCTTTTTACCATTTCCACAATTCTAGTTTTTAAGGTGTTATTTTCAGCAGTATTTTTGTGCCTATTTTACCAAGCTGCTAATTCTCTTTCTATAATTTTCTTGCATTGCTCTCATTTCTTTTTCTCAATTTTTCTTCTAACATTTTAAATTATTTTAAAAATTGTTTTTTCCTCTCTTTTTAAATCTTCTTCTTTACCTCTTGTTGGTCTAATGTCCAATCTGCATTTTTATTTGAGGTTTTGCTTGTACATGTGTTCAAGTCATCGTCTTCTGAGGTTGTTTTTTTGTTGTTGTTGCTGTTTGTTTCCCTGTTACTATAGCAGCTTTTTATGGTCAAGTTCATTTTTGTTGGGTTTTTTTTTTTTTTTTGGTTTTGGTTGATTTGCAAAAATGAGCAGGAAATAGGCTGGAAAGTTGCTTGTTTGTTTGTTTAACTTTGGACTTTATGTCAGAGCTGGGGCAGTGGGGCGTGTGCCTTGACCTTCTGTCTTTTATGGTCTTATTCTACTTTCACAGTTAGGTCCTAGAAATTTTCATTGCTTCCAGCGGGGTGTGATCCATGGAGAGTGCTGATCACTCTCCTTCTATGTTATGCTCTGCTCTTTACTCAGATAGGCCTTCTCTTCTTTACAACCACTCCTCTTACCGCCCTGGAACCGTGACCCGGAACTGGGTAATGGGGAACATACTGCCAACGTCAGTCAATCCTCTCTCCTGTGCCAGCATAAGGGTATTCTAGGGTCCATCCGGACAAGTGCTTGCTCTGCTGTTGCTGCTCCCCCCACACCCCATAGCCACTGCTGCTTCCATCACGCATGCTCCCAGTCAGCTTTTTGTTGGCTTTCTCATTCAGAATTTGATTGGGCACATTTTTAAAACGTTGTTGTAGAAGGGTCTGTTGGGAAAGCTCAGCAAAAATGTATGCTGCACTCTGCCCTATTTTCTCTTCCCCTCCATAAAAAAATTTTTAGGAGGGGGTGTGCATCTCTGTGTGCCTGTGTGTGTGTGTGTGTGTGTGTGTGTGTGTGTGTGTGTGTGTAGAAGTCAGATTTCCATGAATAAGTGATGTCAGGAATAAAAGAGAGCATTTCAAGTGTGCTAAGCAGTGTGTTACTTTGATCTAGTGGCAGTGCACTTATTAGGGTTTTTTTCAATTAATGGCAATTTCATTATAAACCAATAACATACTTCCTTACGGTGTTCAAGATCATAATCTCTGTCTTGCCTTTTACCAGTAGTAAAATTCCGACACTGAATGAAAAAGCATCGGTGTGCTCAGTTGTTTACTCGAGCTGCATTGCAACTTACCAATATCAAATTCCATTTTCCTTGAACTATTGAGTTGAAGCAGAGTTATTATTTGAGTGTGCTGTTATTGCTATGAAGGGAAAAAAATAAACAAAAACATGAGATTCTTTGAAGATGAAAGACTAAAGCCAACTTAGGCTAAGCAGGCCCTCAGGAAACAGGATTTGCAAATTTTAAATTTTCTTTACAAAGGATCAGTGAAAGGAAAGGTTAGGATGGGCCCTGAATCAGAGGGGGAGGTTCCAAATTGTCAGAGCAATTATGAAGTTCATTAGATTTGTTTTCAAATAATTGACCACAGAAGTGCTCTATCCCCTTGGGAGAACATTTAGGCTGTCAAATATCCCTTCATGCCACTAAAATACCCAAAACAAAAAAAACAAAAGAACCAAATTATATCAGTCAACATTTTCTACCTCCATCTTCAGGCCATAGGATTCTAGGTTTATAGAAGCTTTCTAGTCTAATATGATGAAAACAAGGGTTAGATAGTTTAAGTGATTTGCTCATAAGTAACTCAGAAAGAAAATATCAAAGATTGGTTCTGAATCCAGGACTTCCAGATTCCAAGCCCAGCACTGTCTGTCATTACATCATGTTCTCCCTTGGGTAGAAAGTAGATCTTATGTGAGCATTCTGTATGCCCACATATAATAAAATTTCAAATGTATAAATTAATTCATAGTAACTATGAAGGATTTTTTTTCCCTTTTCCCCTAGTACTCACAAAATTAGTTGTTTGCTTGTTATATCTGGACCAATGAAACAAATGAACAGAGGAGAACAATTTATTTCTTTGATGAAGTTATGTTATACAGTAGATGCTTCATGGGAGTTTCCAGCCTATGATTTCTTGACTCGCAATCTGCCATTTTGAAATGTCCCACCAAATCAAGCCAACTGGAGCATGTTGGCTTTTATAGTCCCTGAGCTGATGACTAACGTTTGGACCTGATCAAAAGGAGTTAAGGCCCGTGAACCAAACTGCAGCATGTATGTGGAAGTGGAGATGTACAGGATTTCTAGTCAGTAGGAATTAACACACACACACACACACACACACACACACCTCACATTGAAATATACCACAGTGAGATGAGGAGTATGGTGCTTTGTCCAAAAATATTGAAGACAAATTTTTTATTAAATATGAAAGAAATGAAAAAACTTATAATTTGAATATGAATTATGAATTGAAGACACTCACTTGATTCATATCATTCAATATAGAAAAAGATTCATTCTTTCATCATATTACATGCATTCTGTGTTAGTTGTCCCTTGTTTTTTTATTACCCCTAAAATTATTTGAGAAGTATCCTCCCACCTATCTCAAACATACATATTATTTCTCAATAATAACTTTATAGATAAGTTTCTGGGTTTATAGGGCCCTATAGTATCTTTCAACATAGATAAGATTTGTTAACTGAGTAATATGGGGAAATATTCTAGTTTTATGCTATCACCTTCCTCAACCAGTTATTATGCACAATGGTATGTGGAAGCAGATGTCACTGAAAACACTATGTTAGTCACTAATCAGCATCACAGAAAACCCCCTTCCCTCAATTAATAAAAGAGCATCTCTCACATATATCAGAGATGAGATCTTTTCTATTTCATAAGAGAAAGCTAAAGATGGCCAAATAAGAGATAGACAGAATTCCAGAAATTAAAATGAGTAACTTTGATTACATAAAATTTAAAAAGTCTTTGCTCAAAGAAAACCAATACAGCCAATGTTAGAAGAAAAGCAGAAATCTAGGAAACTTATGCAGCAATTTTCTCTAATAAAGTCCTCATTTCTCAAACACATAGAGAACTGAGTCAAATTTGTTAAAAAAAAATGTCATTCTTTTGATGGATAAATCATCAAAGTATATGGAGAAGAAATGTTTAGAAGAAGAAATCAAAACTATGTACAGTTATGTGAAAAAGTTCTCTAAATCCCTATTGATTAGAGAAATGAAAATTAAAACAACTCTGAGATACTACCTCACACCTATCAGATTGACTAATATGACAGAAATAGAAAATGAGAGATGTTGAAAAATTGGAACACTAATGCACCGTTGGCAGAATTGTGAACTGATCCAACAATTCTGGAGGGCAATTTGGAGCTATGCCCAAAAAGCTGGAAAATTATGCATTTATTTTGGCCTAGTATTATAACTACTAAATCTGTATCCCAAAAAAATAAAAAAGGAAAAAAGACACGTGAAAAAATTTATAGCATTTCTTTATACGGTGGCAACGAATTAGAAATTGCAGTGATATCCATCAATTGGGGAATGGCTGAATAAAGTGTGGCACATGATTGTATTGGAATAATACTGTGCTATAAGAAATGATGAGTAGGATGCTTTCAGAAAAACCTGGAAAAACTTATATGAACTGATGCAAAGTGAAATGAGCACAACTAGGAGAGCATTTACATAGTAACAGTAATATTGCACAATGACCAGCTGTGAATGGCATAGCTATTCTCAGCAATACAATGATCCAGTACAATTCAGGGACTTAACGATGAAAAATGACATACACCTCAAAGAAAGAACTGCTGGAATCTGAATGCAGATTGAACCACATTTTTTTACTTTATTTTTTTTCTGTGTGTTTTTTTGGTCTGTGTTCTTTTGCAACATGGATTATATAACATTATGTTTTTATAACTGCACATGTATATCTATATACATTTGCTTGCCTTCTCAAGGAGGTATATCTCATTGCCTCATCACTTGTCGAGTCTTTCAAAGAAGATTGGCATCTTTGGACTGGCATTTCATGTACTGATCCTAAGATCATAGATTTAGAATTGAAAGGGTCTTTATTTGCCTCATTAATTAAATCAATAATTTAATTATTAATAAAGTGATTACTTAATAAATATTAGTAATTAATAGATTATTAATTTAATTAAGAAATCAATAAAGTAAGGCCCAGAGAGATGAAGGATTTGGCCAAGCGCCCACAAGTAATAAGTGGCAGAATTCAGATCACTGCAAATGGGTTACCGGCTCCCAAAAAGTGAATCCTAGAACTGATGCAGATGTTTGGCAACTAAAGTGAGATTGTGACAGAACCTTTCAGGGTTTCCACATAATTTTAGAAAGTCTGTCAAGGGCAGCAATGAAGAGAAAAGAGATCCTAGACCTAGTCTTCTGGAGGACTGCAGAGAGTTTGGGGACTTAATGACAAGAATTGGAAATACATGACTCCAGAGATGGAGTAATTAATGGCAAGGGGCTGAAACATGATGAGGAGTAGTAAAATGGACTATTACTGCAATTCATTCAAACTGTATAGGTCGCTAATAAAAGAGTTTGCTTTCTCTAGCAAATTACTAAATTAAATTACTAAATTTTTCATTCTCCAGAAATCTCATGTGTCTTTACTTTGAACTACAGAGAAAGGAGGAGAGGTGGATGGACTCACTAGAGGGTGATAGAAATTGTTTTGCTTATTTATAGGTTGCTGTAAGTCTATGACTGCTTTAAGTTGTTAATGGAGAAAATGAAAGTGTCTGACAGCCAATAACTATATTGCTTTGAATTCTTGAATAGGAGCTGAGAGAACTTTAAATGTTAGCTACAGAGACCCAAAATGGTCTTTTATATTCTACTATATGGGGACAAGAGCTACACACACACACACACACACACACACACACACACACACACAAATATATAGATATAGATATAGATATAGATATAGATATAGATATAGATATAGATATAGATATAGATATAGATATCGATATCGATATATATAAAAATAGATAGATAGATACAGATATATAGTTGCTGGTCATTTGTTTCAGTTCAATCTGGCTCCATGACCCCATCTGGGGTTTTCTTGGCAAAGATACTAGAGTGGTTTGCCATTTCCTTCTTCAGCTCATTTTACAGATGAGAAACTGGGACAAATAGGGTTAAGTGACTTGCCCAGAGTCACACAGCTACTAGGTGTCTGAGGCCACATTCGACCTCAGGTCTTCCTGACTCCAGGGCTGGCACTCAATCAAATGCCCCACCTAGCTGCCCCATAGTTACATACATATCTGCATGCATGCACACACACATGCATATATATATATACATGCACATACATGAATATTTGCATGTATTTGAAGATCATTTCATCCCATGTAAAAAGCAAATTTTAAAGAAAGTGACAGAATTGCTAAATTTTAGAGAATATAATGAATCCAACATATATATATATATATACACACACACATTACACACATATATCCACACATACACATACATAAACACACAAATATGCTAGACTAAATATAAATCTGCTAAACTACCTATTAATATATTATACATACATATAGATAAAATACATGCATATGTGTATATGTGTTATAAACATATATAGATATATACACACTTATTTGTGTGTGTGTGTGTGTGTGCTTCAATCGTGTGTGTCTTGAACATCTATTTGGCATTTTGTCCCAATCTAGGTTTCATCTACAAATAGCATAATATAAAAGACCATCTTGGTTCTCTATGCCCATCATTAAAAGGGTTCTCAGTTCCTATTCACAAACTCAAAGTAATAATAAGTATCGGACATCAAACTGGTTTAATTATATGTATATGCTAAATTTAGCATCATATACACTGTATTATATACATACATGTATGTGTATATATACATATATACACACACATACATACATACATATACAGTACACATGTATATGTACACCTGTACATACACAGTATATATGTATATGTGTATATATGTATATGTGTGTATATGTATGTATGTGTATATATATATGTGCTTGTGTGTATGTGTGTGTGTGTGTGTGTGTGTATATATACACACACACACACATCATTAAAAGGGTTCTCAGTTCCTATTCACAAACTCAAAGTAATAATAAGCATGGAATATCAAACTGGTTTAATTATGTACCTATGCTAAATTTAGCATTATATACACTGTCATATACATATATGTAGATGTGTACATATATGGTATACATGTATATGTATACCTGCAAATATACAGTATATATGTGTATGTGTGTATATATATGTGTATGTATATATATGTACACACATATACACACACACATACAAATGACTATTCTTTCAAATTACCACATTTAGTTGTTTTCTTCATCTTGAAGGAATTTTATTTAGTCATCGTTGTCGTAGTCGTCCATGTAGTAATGAACTATTATTTCTTTTTTGTGAAGTCCAAAATACAATCAAAGAGGATCTAATGTTGTTTGTATATTGGGCATTTCAAAAGTTTCTTGGTGAATATAACTGGTTTAGAACCACTGACAAATATTTCATAGACAGGAAATCAGAGCCTAGGGATATCTAAGCTTCTTGGTTCTATAAAGCAGAATCTGGAACTAATTTAGTATGGAGGAGAGAAACAAGCCTATATGAGTAGTTTAGTGAAAAAGGAGAGACCTGGAAAAGAAAAAAAAAGTGAGAAGAACAAGAAAGAAATTAGTTTCAGAGAAACATCCTAAATTTTCCAGGTTTATCTAAAATCAACCCTTGAACTCTTTCTTAATGTTAGTCATTTAGGGGGATCTTATTTAAATGCTAGGTCTTACCTCAGCCATAAGAACAAGGAAATATACTTTAAGGGAACTGAGTAATGAGCATCTGCTTCCTTTGCCTAGCAAGTTACAAAATTAATAATTTCCCTGATTCTGAAGCTTGAATTCTTTGCAGACATTTAAAATTCAGTCTTCTACCCAATCTATGAATGCCAGGTTCTTGTTAATTAGAAACGATTCATCTTAATTAGCCCTCCTAATGGTTCTAACAAGAAATAAATTATATCAGTCCAGAAAGTAAGATTGTGCAATGTTTAATGTTCATTTAGAGCCCTTTTCAAAAAAAGAACAGTGGAGAACATGGTATGTCAGAGAGACAGCTGTTGCTTCTTGGATTCTTTTCAAATCTTCCACCATCTTAGAGTATGAGTTACCCCAGCATTTATCTAAATCTTTATGGTAACTGGTCAGAAACAGCACAATCATGATGTTCATTACACTGATTGGAGGTCACTACTTGCATCCCATTTGGACCTTTCAGTTATTCTTGAGTTAATTACTGTAAGTTGGCATTCTTCTGGCCAGTCTAATAAGAATGTTGTGAAATATATCTCTTGGGGGATCCTTCTTTACTAGGTGAAATCTTGGCAGTTAGAGGGGAGGCCTAGAGGTGGTAGAAGTATCTGGAAACTAAACGTATTTTCCTTACAACGTCTGCTCTGTGGCCCCATGATATCAATCCCAGAAGTTTTTCCATCCACCTTCCCTCTGTCCTGTATTTTTCTGAACTTGGGAGATCTGAAACCAACCTGGGTCCCTTTGGGCTGAACAGTAAAAAAGCTCCAAGCAGCCTGTATTTTTTGCCCATTCAACAAATCTACCTTAGGACTTAACTTGTAAAATTTAGGACTGAGTTAATTGGGATTTTTCTTACAAAGAAAAGAATCAAAGATCCTATTAGACAATAAAGGTGGCTCGGAAATTAAGTTAGTTTGACTTTTTTCAAACAAAGTAAAAGTCTCCACTTTTTTCTGAATGTTTGCATGGATCACTTGAGCAGCACTCATCCAGATCAATGCAACAGACCTTTAAAAAATTGGCAGGAATTGGGGGAGGGGGAATGAAGGGAGGGAAAAAAAGGCCATGATTTCATTTATATTTTACTGAAATAAACATGGTTAAACTCCTAATTGGTCTCCATTTATATCTGTATACTCTATATTTTACTTCCTAAGCAACCAAAACCCAAAAATTAATTAAGAATAAAACAAACAGTTCTAGGTTTTATTATTTATTTATTTATATGCAATGGGACCCTTTCCAGGCCATTGTCTTTTGCTGGCTGGATCTCTCTCTCTCTCTCTGTTTCTCTCTCTGTGTGTCTCTCTCTGTCTCTCTGTCCCTCTCTGTCTCTCTGTCTGTCTGTCTGTCTGTCTCTCTCTCTCTCTCTTCTCTCTCTCTCTCTCTCTCTCTCTCTCTCTGTATTTCTCATCCAGAGTTGTTTTTGGGCTCCCTGACCATATGAGTGAGTCAAACAATCCAGCTAGAAAAAGAAAGGAAATACCAGCCCACCCACTCCCTGCAAATTCTCCTCTTAGAACCAAACAGCATCTGGTTATCCTCTGATCTGGAACTGAACTTGGATCGTGATGGGCACTTTTAGGAGACTTTGTCTTTACATTTCCTGATGAAAAATAGGTTTTGTGATTGCGGTTGTTTCTTCATATACAGAAGATAAACATTACCAACAATCTTGTATATGGAAGATGGGCAGAGGTGAAAGCATATCAAACGTGATATTCTTGTTTTGGCCTAATTATATTGACCTGTTGATCCCTAAGGGACATCTAGGTGACACAGTAGATAGAATGTAAGGCCTGGAGACAGGAAGACTCATCTTCTTGAGTTCAAATCCCACCTCAGACATTTACTTGAAGTGTGACCTTAGGTAAGTCACTTAACCCTGTTTGCTTCAGTTTCCTCATCTGTAAAATGAGCAAACAAATGACAAACTACTGCAGTATCTTTGCCAAGAAAACCCCAAATGGAGTCAGGAAGTTGTACAGGACCCTCAGTAAGAACTGGCCAATGTAAGGCAATGCTGCTTCATGGACATTTTAATGAGGAGGTGGGCTTAGAGTTCTCAGGTTTTCTTCATGACTTCATCATTGGGAAGAGGGAAGAGGTTAGGAAAGCAAGGACATCCCCTGGGATATTGAGCCTTAGCTCAAACTAGCTTCTGTTTATTGGGTAAACAGAAGCAATGGGCCTGACCAAGAGCAGATGCCTTAGGGTCTAGGAGTAATGACCTTATTCTGTTATGCCCTTCAGAAAATGCCTGACACTCAAAAATTAGGGTCTGAGGAAATGGATGTATTCAGATAATAAATAATACAATCCAACATTATATCTTTTTTTTTCAATGAACACTTTCCATAGCTACTGCTTCTTCCATGCCTCCACAAAGAAGCAACAATCTGGCTGCTTCTGATCACTTGAAAGTAGTCCTCTGTTTACTCATTTCCTGACACTCCTAGATGTCACCCTCACCTGAGTTTTGATCACTTTTCCCAGCTACCCTTGTTATTTTAAGAGTTTGGAAGTAGAAGTTACTTATATCTATCTTCTGTCAGCCCAGCAACGGTACAGTCTCCTGACATATATTGCCCTTCCCCCTTCCATTATATCATAAAGCACTTTGATCTTAAGAAGGCCCAGAAATAGCCCAGGATTCTAGATTTTTTTCTGAGAACTGGGAATAATCTGTCTTTGGAAAAGTTTGCAGACAGGTACCCAGCTTCTATCAACTACACATACACAGTATCTCCCCAGGATATTCAGCCTGAAAGAGAAATTTGTTTGATATTGAAAAGAATGGAGCATAGTGAGGTTGTCTACATCATAACTATGTAAGTCAACCAATATACTATATATATATATACATATACATACAAATGGTTGCTGACTTTAATGTTCTCCTTCCTTGTATGGGGCTATATTTTTTACCTTTCTCACACAACTGGGTAACTTTTATGTTCATGAAAAGAGTATTTCTTCACATAAGGTCTATAATTGAGACTGTGTCTCTACAATTCCCCCAATAAAGAGGATATTGGTAATTTTCTTAATGGAATAAGGCAGTCTGGATAAATGAAGCCCCAATGTACTTGTTCTGTTTGGGTTATCCATTTGGGCATTTCTGATGATTAAATACATTGTTATTTCAAAAGATCTTTGATTTAAATCATGTATACACACTTTCTCCTTCAATGCAGAATTCATCACCACCATGTCTTAGTCAATGATCTTCAAGAGTTTGGCTGTGTCAACAATAATAATCATCATTTGGTAGCAAAACTTTTGGTGATAGACTTCTTCAAAATCAGTTAATCTAGCCCTCATAAGACAGGAATATATTCCATCACCAGAACCTATACCCTGAACATTTCTTATTTAGTGAGCTCTGCCAGGATGTACCCTAAATTATCATGGTTTGCAAGAACTGAATGTCACCTCTGGTCAAGATGAGGAATCTGAATAGAATATTATAGGAAGGTTAAATCAACTGAGAATTTACTATGTCCTTTACTTAGTAGCGTTAGCCCACACATATACCTAGTGGCCTGACAGGAGCACAACTGATCTATCCTATCTTCAAAATAGATACCAAGCAATGAAAGCTCTGCTGAGTATTTGCAGAAATAATTTGGCTTTGGTATAAACCTTTCATGTCATATACTTACATAGTCACAACACCAGAGCACACAAATATCTAGCTTCCTACCAAAAAAAATTTTCTGTTTCCATTCACCAATGTCTTCAGTTACAGCTGAATTAAACTAACATTAAAGATTATCCAAAGGGAAATGGAAAGATGCAAGATGGGTGTGGGAAGATTGTAACATATTGCAAATGTAAAACAAGGGGAAGCAGCGATATTTTCAGAGAAATGTATGACTAGGGGAAAAGAAAAATAAATTAGTCACATAGTAAGAAAGAAGGAGGACATTTGGACCACCAGTGGGATCCCATGGTAACCATACCATAGGAAAAGAATGCCGGTGAGGCTGCATCTCTTCAGCCCATTGTTTGGCTCCCTTATATTTAACATAAAGTGAGAGACAGACAAGACAGGAAAGCAAGGATGGTTTGGAATCTACATTTTGGCAGAGAATGTGAGATCATACATTCACTAAGTGTTAGAATAGCATAATACCTTGATTTTATTCTGAGCTTTTTCATTTTTCCTATGCTGTTTTATGGTTTCCAAAGCACTTTCCTTACAGTAAACTGATAAGGTAGGTATTGCAAATATTATTAATCAAATTTTACAGATGAGGCAATTGAAGATCAGCGATGTTAAGTAG
Source organism: Phascolarctos cinereus (assembly GCF_003287225.1). Lineage (NCBI taxonomy): Eukaryota > Metazoa > Chordata > Mammalia > Diprotodontia > Phascolarctidae > Phascolarctos > Phascolarctos cinereus. The sequence continues at coordinate 62,490,920 of NW_027556402.1, read as the reverse complement.
CATTGGAATAATAATATGGCTAGTAATTGTCAGAGGTGCAATTCAAGCTCTGGTCTTCAAATTTCAGGTTTCTAGATCCTTTCACTATAACAGTCTGTATCTCAATAAAATATTTTATACTGAATAGTTAAAGGTATTTGTGATCTCATTTATGTTGATACTTTAAGATCACAGCTCACTCTTCATTCTGAATGTCTTTTGCCTAGGCTTCCTATAAATCTTCTAAATAAAGTCCACCTAATATTATGAAGGAACCTTCTTCTAGCTTAATGTTAGATTCAGAACAATGAAGTGAGTGAGCTGCTCATGTGCTAATCTTTGCTTCCCCTAAAACCAGCCCAACCCCTTTTCTGATAGATTAGAAGGGAAGCTTCTACAGGGCAAAACCACTTCACTTTTGTCTCTGTCCCCTCAGCACTATACAAAACATAGCGAATAATTAATCAATGCTTATAAAATTGAATTGAAGTGAATTCCTACATTCCTATAATTTTCTTTGCATCTTTATTTTACGTACATAGTAATATTTAACCTAGATATGACTTTGACTAGGTGTGGGATGTTAAAGACGTTTAGTCCTTGCAATGTGGCTCCCTATTTATAAAATGTCTTGGAAGTTTGCAGAAATCTAGTATTCGATGCCTGGAGCTCATAATCCCAGCATTCCCCTCTGCTCCCATTGTGTTATTTCTTAATGTGATACTTGGCACAGCAAAGAAAGTCTGATGCTGTGGAGGTGAGTTGCAAAGTGGCCAAACCACTCTTAAATGTACTGGAGCCTGACATAAGATGTGCTGCCAGTATTTTCTGTTTAAAAATGTCATCAGTTTAACATTTAACTGAAAAAGTAATTATTCTCCAGTTTCACTGAGCCACGAAGGGGGAAAAAAGTGATTCATTGAAACTCCATGACATGAAATACCATGCTTTAAGGACCCTTTGGAAGGATTTCAATATTCAGAGCAAAGAAATATAAATTTATTTTTTTAGAAAGAGATTTAGGAACCTCCCTGAATAGGAAGTGAGAGAATTAATCTCAATCTCAGGAGAAATTGTCTGGGGTCAAAAGACTTGGCAAACCCAATTAGAGTAAGATAAACTTACATATTATAGATATTCAATGTCCCTAACTTCTATAGAATCCCTGAAGGTGAAACATAAGTACTCATACACAAACATACATTTATATGAGGTATGTAAAGTAAACCTTAAATAATACCATAGTATAGAATGTCATAAATGATGCTAATGATCCTTGAACGATCTGAAAAATTCAGAGTGCTACTCTGTACAAAACAGGATAATGGTTAGAATAAGTATCTGAAAAGGGCAGGAGGAACAAAGGTAACATAGGGCATGTTCTGTCTGTCATGAACTTAGAGCATAATGATCAAAATAATCTAACGACTGATGAATACTTTTCTTATTGAATTGATGAGAATGCACATAGGTATGATCATTTCCTGATCTGTGGTTTCTTCAACTTATTTGTGACTTAAATAAGTCCTAGGGACTTGCTCAGGGCAGGCGAGTTCAGGTCAATGTCTTGAACAATATCATTCAACAAGTAAATATAGGGGATGAGATTTGAACTTATGTCCCCTTGACTACAGGTTCCTCACTGCGTTCATTATACAATTTTGCTTTTTAAACAGATTATTAATAACAAATTGATATAATGCCAACTGACTTCACATTAGTTTCTGGAGCAGAAGCTATAGGCATAAAAAGAGATTCCAGAGGAGCTAATTAGCCCAAGCAGGTTCTTTAGAGTTTAGAGCTGGACAGCATCATTCTAAATTATTGTGCATCTAACTATACCTTTTGATGTTAACAGTCCCCTCACCATTTTAATAAAATTGTTGCATGCCCATCTTTTGTGACTATGCATCATAATTTGGAGAAGTGCAATTCAAATAGCTAACTGGAAAGATTCTAAGTGGATCACATTACTATATTCTTACTATATTCTACCACCCCCTTCCATTGGCCATTGTAGCTGTTTGGAAACTAATTAAATTTTAATTTTAATTGCCATAAAAGTTAATGCAATAATCTGTTGAAAATAATTGCAGTGGGGAATTTTTAATTTAAAATTCTGGAAAGCCATCATCAAATTAGCACCAAAGTATGTGTTCTATTTAATGTAACACACATAATTTCAGTTTTCATTTGCTGATAAATACATGGAAAATAAAGAGGGAACATATTTCACAAGATGATGTGTTCAGGAAATTTAATTGGCAGAGTGGGAGCACAAGGTTTATGAGTAACAGATAACTGATGAATTTTTGACTTCTATGAAGAGAGGTTTGTTTCTGTGTTCTTTTAATAGCTCCTAATTACTCTGAGAGTATGCAAAATAAGAAACTGAAGCATTAAACTGGGAAATAGAACATAAGAGCCTCCAAATAGATTCCAATAGTTAGCTCATGCTAAATATTAGAAGGGAAATCAAACGCTGTGGGGGAAAAAAAAACAAGAACATATTTTGTTTCACATCATACTTTTCTCTATATTTTCCTTTTGTCTTTGTTTTGTACGTGCATGTCTATGAACACGCCTTCTTTTTTCTTAAAAATTCTGGCAATATCTAGATTTTTTGTTTCTAATACTCTAGGAAGTACTAACACATAGTTTTCAAAATTATAAATGTCAAAGAAGCTGCCAAACTACATTGGTAGAGAATATTTCACTGCAGGGAGCTCTCTCCAGGCTAATGAAATCATAGGTCTTGTGAAAATAAACAAAATATGTGTATGTGTATGTGTGTGTATGTGTTTGTATTTGTGTGTGTGTTTTGGGTACTGAGGGATGATTTTTATACCATTTGGGTTGAAATTGCCTTTTGGATAAGATTTTAGCACTTTCTGTCCAGTCCACCTGATACTTATAACTTGAAATGTCTAAATTTTGCATAGAACAGTGATGTGCCAAGAGTTGTTCCTGAAAGGTAGGACCTGATCATAGAGACCAAAGAATCGTATTGTCCATAATATCAATTCATCTTGTGAGCAGCAGTGAATATCATTCAGTTTGCCTTTTTCAGTTCTTTTTTTTTTTTTTGTCAGAAGCTAACTAACAGTCTGTGGCTATTCTTACTTCAAGTGGCTTCTACAGAGACATTTATATTTTCACAGATGCAGACATGATTATTACCAACTATAGATACAATATATGAACTGGGTCAAAAACTCTCAATAGCAAACTTCTTGCCCATTCAATTAGGTGTTAAGCATGGAGAAATCTAATATCTTCTTTCATCTTAATGTCCTCCTAAATGAAGGACCTGGGAGCTAGCCTGCTTCTATGTGTCTTGAATTACATTAATTGATTCTACAGATATTTCCTCATGTATTTTCTGCACATTAAATAGTTCTTTACTATAACCATCCTAATTTAAGAATAAAATGTTCAAAAATACCTTAGTGTTCAGAGTAACGACTGCTATTGCTGTTCATTTGTGTCCAATTATCTGTGATTCCATATGGGGTTTTCTTGGCAAAGATACGAGAATGTTTTCCATTTCTTTTTCCAGCGGCGTAAGGTAGAAAGAGGTTAAGTAACTTGTCCAGGAGTATCAGAGGCTAGATTTGAACCAAGGTTTTCCTGACTCTAAGCCCAGTACTTTATCCACTAAGCCACCTAGCTGTCTCTAAGGCAAACTGTGGTTAAGTGATTTGTCCAGAGTCTGAGGCTGGGCTTCAACTGAGGTCTTCCTGATTCCTTACACTGAGCCATCTAGCTGTCTCTCAAAGCGTGACTAGTTTAGGGCAAATAGAGGAGGTTTGCCTTAGGGTACTTAAAAGAGAAAGGTGGGGAGAGCACATTACCATTTCCAGCTCTTCTATTTCACTTCTCAGTTCTTCTCTAGTTCAAACTATCACGGTACAACTGTCTCTGGGCCAATTTGCCCTTTAAAATCTCCTCACAGTAGTACTATAATGAAGTCTAAGGGTTTTCTTCTCCTCAAATACCCACAAGGTTGGAGGAATAGACCATCTCTTCTTTCTGTTCCCATTTAGCCCCTCAAATAAAACACTCTTCCCACTGGTTATTTGAAATAACAACCACAGTTGCAAGCAGAGAATATCAATGTGTCCTTTCAATAGTGAACATATGAAATAAATTCTCCAGCTATTTCCTTGGGTGGCAGAGAAGAGCGAGAATAAGTCAATTCTCAATCCTTTATTCTTTTCTAGCTATCATTCTGTTTCTGTTCAACCTTGCCATGAAGGCTGAACTTGGCCAGCAGGCTTAGCTCATTTGTTTGAGATAATAATGAATATACAGTCTTAAAGGAGAGTCATTATGAGCCTGGACTGAGATTGTGGCAGTACTTCATCTCTTTATCCTAGACCAAAGTCACTTAATCCCAAAAGGGAAACTTACAAGAAATACAAAACAAAACTATGTTTTAATCACTTTGCAAATCACTTTTCATTTTTATCTTCTTCCTTCTATGACAAGCTATCCCAAAACACATTTAACATATGTATATTGACACTGGTGGAGCAATACTCTCCACATTAATTCCTTGTCTAATGGTCTTCCAATCTAAACTGAGTAGTATATACAGATATTTCATTCCCTATCTACTAGATATCCATTTGGGCATGAAAATATCACCCAAAATGAGGCAAAGGATATAAAAAATGTGTTGGGGCAGCTAGGTGGTACAGCAGACAGAGCATCGGGCCTAGAGTTAGTACAACCTGTATTCAAATCCAGCTTCAGACTAGACACTTGACATAAGCTGTGTGACCCTGGGCAAATCACTTAACCCCAATTGCCTCACAAAAAAGTGTTAATTTCTGTCATTTTATATAATTCCATTGGTTTCAGTTTCAGCTATTATAATACTTTCAGATTATGTATACTCTAGAATCCATAGCAAAATTCATTATTGTGGAAAATATTTTTAATATTTTTTCATTTGGGGAAAATAATCAAAGGAAGCATTCAATCATTTTTAAGGTTTATACTAACAACAGCTTTTGTACACATAGACATTAGACTAGAGAGCTTTAAAATATACTTATTTCAGGATGAAATATACCAAGAAACCACCATGGTGCCTATTGATGGCAATATGAAGTAGTAAATGAAAGGCTGATTTTGGAATCAGGAAAGTCAGGTTCATTTCTCCCTTCTAATACTTCCTGTGTGACCCTGAGCAAGTTACTTAATTTTCCTAAGCCTCAGTTTCCTCGCTTGTAAAAATCAGAATAATTACATGTAACACATACTGAATAGGATCAAACATGTGTAAGGCACCTGAAAGATAATCTAGTCCACTTTACTCATTTTGCAGATGAAACTAAATCCTAGGGAATTTTGGAGACTTGTACAAGGTCATGCTGATAGTACGTAATAGGTATGGAATTTGAAGTCAGACCTCAGATTTCAGAACCAATGCTTATTCATCTACACCCTACTGCCTCAAGGTTTTGGCATAGAAAGCTCTTTGCTAACAAAAAAAAATGCTATATAAATATGAATTGTTAATGTTACTATTGGCTTGATTTAAGGAACTTTACTATATAGCTCTGAAATCCTCCATCAATAAGAGAAAAGTCACACAAGAAAAATCAAAATGATCTTTTGGAGTGAGTGTTCTATATTTCCAATTTCTATCTATTTAGTTAAAGTTTGAATTCTATTTCTTCTACTCACTCTCTCCTCCCCATTTTTTCCCAAAATCATCCATTTTGCCTTTTGTGGTCTGAGCCCTTTTTTAAAATGCAGAAACTCACTAACCTGTAACAATCTTGCCAAGTAGAAGCCAAAGTATATTGTGTGTTGAACAAGGAAAGCTGAAATTAATAATGCCAAAGCTTGAATGAGATGAAACTTGGCCATCCAGGGGATACCTACATTGTATACCTATGAGCCATGGAAACTTCAAAAGCCTCCTAAAAGGTATCTATCCAGTGTTGACAGTACAGCATAACACAAAAGCTGTAGCAGTTCCAGGACAACTATGATGTACTTGGAAGGAATATGTGAATGAGGGTCAAATGATTCAGGGCTTAAGATTCATGACAAAATGGTGGACTAAATTACCTGAGGTATTTTTAAAGTATTCCCATCTTTCATAATGTGCTTGATTCAGCACAGTAATGTCTTACCATTCAAAATTCTACAAAGGAACATTTCATATTGTGCAATAGATTTGTTGCTGACAAAAAAGGAGCTGCTTAGAGAATGAAAGAAATGATGCCAATCAAGAAAATCAAAAATTAGGCAAAATAGAGTAGAAGGCATAGAGTCATGAACACCTAAATTCAAATCTTTCCTCAGACACTTACTATTTATGACTCAGAGTAAGTCACTTAAATTATCTTAGCAGTTTCCTGAGTTAAAAATGAAGATAACAATAGCATGTGACTCACAAAGTTGCTATGAGATCTAAATGAAATAACATATGTAAAGTGCTTTACAAAATTTAAAGTACTACAAAAATGCAATGTGGTGATGATGTGGAAATAGCAGTAGTGATGGTGGTGGTGGTGGTGGTAGTCATAGTAGTAGTAGTAGTAGTAATAGTTGTCATTATAGCATAAAGTTGTAGATTATGTAAAGGTCAATGGAGATCTTATTGTGGGCATGAGTAGGCTTGAAAACTTTACATGTAAGACTCATTGTTTTCAAATGTTGTCACCAGAAAGGCACATAAGTAGCAAATGATATGTCTGGTCATGTGGTGAGAGAGGTAGGGATACCTGGTGGACAATTCCTTTATTCCATAGGTCAACTGACATAATGTCAAGTGATCTAGAACAAAGGTGTCAAACTCAATTTTCAAGTAGACCACAAAACTACCCAGTAAAACTGGAACCAAATTACAATGTGATTGGCAATTTTTTAACAAAATAAATAAAAACACAACACAATATACATAATGTTAATTTTGGGGTTTTCTAAGTCTACATGTCTTGCAGGAATCTGTTTCCATTTGACTTTGACACTACTGATCTAAAAAAAACTCTCTCAGTGTGACAGGGAGATTGCCTATGAAGATTTATGGGAAGATATGGACAAGAGTGGCACAGGATGAGAGAGCATGGGTACATTGCAATCTGAATCATTGGGGGAGTGCCCACATTAGTGAGATGATTGGTGTACTGAAGTATTTAAGGAAGAAATGGGAGTGGGAATGAAGGAGAAAGGAAAATGTCTGGAGCATCTTGACCAAATTTATTCTGTTGCAAAGGCAGACACAAAACTAGAATTCAGATTTCCTGAACCAAAATCTAAGTTTTGTTTCATTACATTTCAATGTTTCCTGTTTTTTTTTTCACCTGAAACACCTTTTATACATGCCAGGGGGAGCCCTCTTCTTGATAAGATTATGTGGTGAATATTTTTTCAATAGAGTGAATTATTAACAATACAAGCATCTGTTTTGAAAAGGAGATTTTTTTTCCTACTAGATTTTGATAGAGTAGGGCTATAGACTACTATGTAAATCTTTTGTAGGTCTGATTATATAAGCTATTCCTCCATCCAGTTTTCTATTTCTCCCCAGTATCAACTGTATTGATAACTACAGCTTTGTGCTACAGTTTGAGAATAGGTAATACAAGAGAAGAGATTAAGAAGAGGTGCCAAAAATACACATAAGAACTGTACGAGAAACATCTTAACATCACCAATAACCATGATGCTTTGGTTATTGATCTAGAGTCAGCCATCCTGGAGAATGAAGTCAAGTGGACCTTAGGAAGCATTGCTAACAGTAAGACTAGTGGAAGTGATGGAATTCCAGCTGAGCTATTTAAAATCCTAAAAGATGATGCTATTAAAGTGTTGCATTCAGTATGACAGCAAATTTGGAAAACTCGACAATGGCCATTCTATTGGGAAATATCATGTTGTAGTCCTAAAGAAGGGCAACACCAATGAACATTCACATTATTGAACAACAGTGCCCATTTTACATGGCAAATGTAATGGCAAAGTTATGCTTAAGATTCTGCATGCTAGGCTTCAGCAGTTTGTGAACCAAGAATTGCAAGAAGAGCAAACTGGTTTTCGAAGAGGCAGGGGAACTAGACACCAAATTGCTAACATTTGCTGAATTATGGAGAAAGCAAGGAATTCCAGAAAACAAACAAACAAACAATATCTGGTTCTGCTTCATTCACTACACTAAAGCATTTGATTGTGTGGATAATAACAAAATGTGACAAGTCTTCAAAGACATGGGAGTACCAGATCATCATACCTGTCTCCTAAGGAACCAAGAAGCAATAGTTAGAACCAAACATGGAACAGCCTAATGGTTTAAAATATTAAAAAAAGGAGTACAACAAAGGTATGTATTGTCACCTTATTTAATTAACATATATGCAGAGTACATCATGCAAAATGTCAGGTTAGATGAATCAAAAGCTAGAATTAAGGTTGCCAAGAGAAGTGCCAACCATCTCAGATATGTAGATAATACTACTCTAATGGCAGAAAGTGAAGATGAATTGAGAAGCCTCCTGATATGGGTGAAAGAGAAGATTGTAAAAGCTGGCTTGAAGCTTAATATTTTTTAAAAAAGGCAAAATTAAGGTCTTTGAAGCTGGTTCTATCACTTCCTGGCAAATAGAGGGAGAAGAAATGGAAGAAGCACTATCAGATTTTATGTTTTGGCGCTCAAAGATCACTGAAGATGATACCTTCATCTATGAAATTATAACAAGGTTGCTTCTTGGAAGGAAAACTATGGCAAATCTGCACAGCATACTAAAAAGTAGAGATATTACATTGCCAACAACGGTCCACGTAGTCAAAGCTATGTATTTTTTTTTCTGGTAGCAATGTTGGTTAGGAAATTCCTGTTAAGATAAGGCAAAGTACATTAAAAATCTGGAAGTTTTGGACTCTGAGGAAAGCTGAGTGCAACAGAATCTATGCTTTTGAATTGTGGTGCTAAATAAGACTTTTGAGAGTCCTTTCAATCTTAATAGGAATTCCCTAACCAACATCACTTCCTACCATGCTTTGCCAATAAATGACAATAAGGAGATGCAATCAGTCAATACTTAAAGAAATTGATTTGGGCTATTCACTGAAAGGTCAATATTGAATCTGAAGTTTTAACACTTTGGCCACATAATAAGAAGACAGGATTCATTGGAAAAGATTGTGATGTTGGGAAAGATTGGAGGCAAAAAGGGAAAGGGGACAGTAGAGGGTGAAATGGATAGGTAGTAACATGGAAACAATGAATACAACCTTGGACAGAGAGGAGGATAGAATGGCCTGGCATGCTATGGCCTATGTGGTCACAAAAATGTTGGATATAATTGAATGTGACGGTGAACATTTTTTATCTTTTGTCCTCTAAAGGAATTTTTAAAATTAACTTATCTAGATCTCCAAAGTGTCCTTTGGATAACTTTATTAGCACAGTCTCAAATTTGTAATTTGTGGCAGTATCATTATTTTTATAGAGGCAGCTAGGTGGCAAAGTGGATAGAGCCAGGAGCCTGGAGTCAGTAAGACCTGAGTTCAACTATGGCCTCAGACACTTACTAGCTTTGTGACCATGGGCACATCAATAAAGCCTGTTTAAATCTGTCCCTCATTTGTGAAATGAGGTGGAGAATAAAATGTCGAACTAGTCCAGTATCTTTGCCAAGAAAACCTCAAATGGGGTCACAAAGTGTCAGACATGTCTGAAATGACTGGACAACATCATCATTTTTCTACATTGATATTATTCAATTGAATGTCGAATCTATAACTCCATGTGTTGTCTTTTATTTTTGTCAAAATTATTTTATGTGGAAACAACAGATGAAAAATTTGAATTTAACAATATGTTGCTTTCAAGAAGCATTATAAAAATGAGAGATACATACAAAGATAAAATAAAGTGAAGGAGTAGAATTTAGTATATAACAAAACAGGGATAGTAATCATGATCTCAAAGTTAAGGTTAAAATAAATTTAATTGAAAATAAAAAATAGAGAAACTACACTATGTGTCAGCAATATTATTCAATATTGTTTTAGATCGTTTAAAATAACCTACACAGTATAAAATACCTGAGCATATACCTTCCAAAACAGAGAGGAACTATACGAACATAGATAATAAACACTTTTTATACAAATGAACTCAGATCTAAATAATGGAAGTAATATTTATTGTTCATGGGTGGGTAAATGCTGTTTTTGACTAATATATTTATTCAATGCCATTCCAATTAAATTACTAAAATTTATTTCACTGAGTTAGAAAAAATAATAAAGTTCATGTGGAAGAACAAAAGGTCAGGAATGTCAAAGAAACCAGGGGAAAAGAGGCAAAGGAAATAGATTCAGCACTATCAGACTTTATACTATGTCATAAGGTGAGAGCATTGGGATAAATTTGATCATTTTAAATTAAAATTTTCTTGTATAAATAAAACCTATGTAGCCAAGAATAAAAGGAATGCAGAAAATTTGGGGGAGGGAATTCATAGACAATCTCTCAGGATGTGATTGAGCTGGAATCTTGCTGTGGTATAGGAAATGATGCACTGGTTGATTTAGAAAAATATGGAAAGACTTTTTTTTCCATTTTTCCAAATTTTTTCCAAAACTTCCAGATTTTTAATGTATTTTGCCTTATCTTAACAGGAATTTCCTAACCAACATCACTCCCTCCCATGCTTTGGTAACAGCTTAAACAAAAGGTTACAATTTCTATGGATTTTTGAAATTTCTAGTATTATTTTATTTCTTAATATCTTTATTTTTGTTGATTCTGTAGGATTTTCCGAGCAAACCATCATACTCTCTATTGTTGTTGTTCAGTTATTTCAGTCCTACGTGATTCTTTGTTGTTTCTAAACAAATTTGTCTTTGCTTATTCCCTCACTACTTTTTGGCTGCCTTTCTACTGGAGTTTGCATTTCTAAACTACAGGAAATAAGGCAAAGCTAGTGGGGACAGTTAGGTGGTGTGGTTGGCAGAGCATCAGCCCTAGAGTGAGGATGACCAGAGTTCAGATCTGGGCTCCTGACTCTTGACACTTACTAACTTTGTGATCCTGGGCAAGTCACTTAACCCAGATTGCCTTCCACCCTCAAAAAAAAAATAGAGCTAGTAGACATTCTATTTTTATTCCTATCTTAATTGGAAAGTTTCTGGTCTTCACTACAGATAATGCTAACTTGTGTAACATAAATGAAACCTGTATTTTGTAAAAGACTTTTTTTTGCATATGTATGTATGTTACATAATTATTAATTTATGATTTAATATTTTATTTAAAATTTATTGTTATTTACCTACATTTTTATTTTTCTCTCCATGGTTTGTGCAGCAGAACCATATTTTCATTGTGTAAAAGGTTTGATAAAGTGCCTCCTTTTCTTTTTTATGTAGCATAAGGCATGTATTCTTCTTTTGCTATTTTTCAAAATTTATTTGTAAATCCTATTGAACTTTTTCTTTTCCTTTTGCAAAATTCATGTATGAATTGCTTGATTCCAATTTTGGGGGCTGTGAATTTTGGATTCAGTATTTCCTATCTTGTTAATTTGGTATTTTGTATTTTTACAAATATATATTCATTTCATTTAAGTAATAATTTTCTTTATTTCCTTTCCATTCTTTTTGGATTCCCCTTTTCATTTTTTTTTAATTTTCTTAATTTGATTTTCCTCTGTAAAACACATTCTCTAAGGTACTTCTCTCAACACTCATTTAACCTGAAGAGTCACATACCTTTTCTATGCTACATTGCCTATGGACATATAAACTTTGTACTATAAACTTTGACATATGATTATTACCCCTCGGGGCTATAGAGGTATATCTACGAGACTTTGTGTTTCTAGGACTATACCTCATGATCCCTTACCAGTGTGTGTTTATTTCTGGGATCATCTGTTGAAAATCAGTTGAGCTAGCCTGCCTTAAATACCTTCTAGAAAGGGGTTATTTATGAAGATCCTATAGTAAGAACAGTTGGTATAAAACATGTATTCAAAATTTATGATGCACTTCCCCACCAGTATGCTGAGTCCAAGGGAAACTGGACTCAAGCTTAGAGAGTTCATGTGGCCAAAGGATAACTCATTTTCCCTGGTTGCTGATAAGACTTTCCACCCTTTTTAAGGCATGATGTCATTTCTTTTAGTAGTGATGTGAATCTTCATCCAGTCTGCCTTAATATCTTGATGAAGAAATGACTATCAGCTGTTTCACAACACTATTAGGACACTGGTAACAACTAGGGAAGTCTAAAATCCCATTCAAAGATATTTGAAAGCTTGCAAGGTTCTCCTCTGACCAAACAGAGAGGAGAGGAAAAAGACCTAAGATAAGGTCAAAGACAAGGTCTCTGTTGATAGACTTGCCACTCATAGGTTTTATTGGAATGACCCACTCTCTCAAATCTATTGAATAACTCTGGTTTTCAAATAGCTTGGTATTTTATAGATGACCCTGAGAGCATGATGAAGTTTCTTCAGTCATTTGAAATGTTTCAATGTCACTCCTAATCCAAGAACTACTTGCATGTAGTTAAGGCCAAAGTCTATGACTGATTAATCAAAACTAAAGCTGATATTGAGGTTGATTATTTTTGTTTGTTTAAAATATTACATTTTATCAATTAATTTAACTGGGTTACAATGACATGATTGATTTTACTAAATCAACCCCCTATTGTATTTGTCTCCTTTTAAAAAATCTAACTGGCCTATGGTTCATCAATTTTATTATTCTTTTAAAAGAACTTTTTTGTTTTATTTATCAGATTAATAGCCTTTTTTGTTTTGAATTTTATATATCTTCTTTGATTTTCAAAATTTCTTGGTTTTTTTGTGTTTGTTTCGCCATTACTCATTTATTTGCTTTATGTCATAGAGTCCAGCTGATGGAATGGACTCGAGGCAGTAACCTCAGTGTGAATGAGGGTGATGGATGTAGGGTTTAAAAGAGCAGCTACAAGAGCTTTAGTGTCAGAAGTGACAGGAAAAAATACATTAGTATTATTCATAACATGGAAACCTACCGGAAAAAAGACACTTGATTGAGCATTGACAATAGAAAAACAATGGCGCTACATTTGCCCCTTTTGTGTCTTTTCCATTCCAGTTATGTTCTTCTTTAGTTTATTTAATTTAATGACTTTAACTCGAGACAGATATCGCAGAGGGAAAAATCATTATTATGAATTATTTTTTATTGTCCTACCACTCCAAATCATTGACTGTTAAAGCATTTTTTCTCATTAATATTTGAACTTCAGATGGAAAAAAATATATAATCCAATTTAATATGAACTCTCTGACTCACTTAAGATGTGTTGTTCTGTATTACAATGCCTTTTCAATCAGGATGCTATCTGCTCCAACATAGACCAGAAACACCAGTAGTAGGTAAACGTTTCAAGGAAAGGTAGCATTTTTCATTTTTCAAACACTAAGCCTTGTGATAGTAGATACTAAATGAATAATGCTTGAAGGATTAGATGATGCATATGCCATGTCTCCTAACTAGACTTTTCTCTGAACTTCATATTTTCTCCAGTGTCCAGCACGATGATTTTCTGAATAGTAGGTGCTTAATAAATTTTGAAATTGTTGCAACAGGTGCCACCAGGACAGTGTGCTAAAAAACATAGATACAGGGATGAATAAAACATAGTTCCTGACACCAAGAACCTTAAATTTAGTTGACATTATCTCTCTCTTTTTCTCCCTCTTATTCATCAGTCTGTTCTTTTGCTTCTCCTCTCTCCACTCTGTTCTTTCTCCTCTCATTTATCCCTTTCCCTGCCCCTCTTTTTGCCTTTCCTTCTCTCCTGTCTCCTGTCTACTCTCCTCTCCTCCACTCTAGTCTCTCTTTTCTTTTAGTTTTCTTCTAGCTTTTCTCTTCCTGTCCTTCCAATCCTCCTTTCACACAAAAGTAAGGTGGAAAAGTGCATGAGAAGTCCAAATAGAATACGTTGGCATCTCACAAGATTGGGTAAGCAATGCTTTCTACTGGAATCAGCCGAGGTTATATGTGGGTGGGAGAGTCTCAGCTGGTTCTTTAAAGCCTCAAATAGTTCATAGACAGAGACAAAGGGAAGGGCTTATTATGTCTAGGAAGCAGTGTGATCAAAGGTAAGAACACAGGAAGTGTTCAAGGAATGGCAAGAAGATTGGCTTTGTAACAGATTTTCCATATAATGGATTGCAGTTTGAAAGAAGACTGGGGAGTTAGAGTAGTATTAGATCTTCCAAAATAGTAGAGTCCCAACCATCTACTTTGATAAGAAATATCTAGTCATTTAAGTCCCTAAGTACAATTAAGGTCAAAATGATTTATATGAGTTTCAGGCTTAAACTAAAGATTGGATAAAGAAAGCATTTAAACAATTTTAAACTGTAGCTAACATTGGTACATTGCTTTAAGGTATGCACAACACTTTGTATATACTATGTCATTTTATTCTCACCTATGAGGTATATATTATTATTATATCCATTTTACAAATGAAGAAAGAGACATGGGAAAAGTTAAACTTGGTTCATTTGAAAGAACATCATCTCTAGAGATAGAAGATGAGTTAAAATCCACCTTAGGTAGATGCTTACTACCTACATGGCCTTGGAAAAGTCGCTCTGATCCTATGATTTCCCAGAGACAAACAGTTAGTGTCTTACATAGAATCTGAATTCAGGTCTCCCTCCTTAAGTGTGAGATACATGTTTAACCACTCTGACCAATTTGAAAATCCTTACTATCCTATACTTCCCATCCCTAGAAATCTGCTAAACAGTGACTATGAAATTACATGTCATTCCTTGTTGGCAAAGGAGAGTTTCTCTCATGTTTTTTGGTGTTGTTTTGTTTTTGTTTTTTAAGATGCAAGACTATATGATCCATAAGCAAAAACATATTCTCAGTCTCCCCATGGCTGCCCAGCATAACAAGTCATAAACCTTCTCCCTGAGAATTTTTACACCCAGTTTTGGCAAAGAATGTATGTTTACATGCACATTTCAAGCCTTTGAGAAATGGATATATAATACCAGTGCTGACAGAATGTTAGTTCCAGGACTGCACGTGGCGATGGCCCACTATTCATGTTACAATGAATAACCCTAGTGTAAGCAAGTGAGAATTCCTTTCCAACAGGAAGGTGAAAGTCTTATTTCCTTTCTTAAGTACCCTTTCATCTTTCTCTTTTAGGAAAAATAGCTATGACTTGAAATGCTCTCTGACCTCATTAATATCTTTATCTCTATGGAAGAAAAGTTATACGAGATGTGTCTGGTCATTACCTCTGCCACCCATGATTTTAAGTGGTCTTTCCTACACATATCTAGGGCCCACATTCATTGGATACCTTGCATTCCACAAATGGCTAGGGTTCTAGTGGAATGAGGACTGTAAATCTGGTTACCGCTTTCTACTTTGCCTTCCCTTGTACAATGAAACTTGAGGAAGAAACCATAAGCAGTGGCTATGTCAAAGTAAAACCAAGGCATAGGCTTTGTTAACTGAGTTGCAGAGTTCAAGATAGAGAAAAGGGAGAAGCTCTCTGAAAAGAGGTCTCAATTTATCCCTCTTTTGTGATCTGTACTAATTTCATCTCTGCAATGGAAAATTGGTAGGTTGCTATTTATTCTCGGGAAATTTGGTTTACTAATTATAGGCCTGGAAATTATTTCACTGCTTTTTAAAATTATAATAATGAACATCATAGAAACTTTATACAAATAGAAAATGGCATGAATTGAAATTGTAAATAAAGATCCACTAGGAAAAATGGCATCTTCAGTTTCCATAGTAATGCAAATCATGCCCTCTGGAAATTATATTATTTGTAATTATGTGTTCAGGAGCACTTTACATTTTTACAGAGCATTGTAGCAATAAATACTGCTTTCCTGCTTATCCTTAAGCCTTCTGGTCCTTTCCTTTCTATTCACTTGTGGTGTCATCACATCTCATTTGATTGGAAATTTAGAAACCACCTGGCATCAGCTTTTCTCCCTCTCTCAAATGGTCCATGAGTACTTCATTCTGTTTTCTGTGTTTTGACAGAAACATTCCTCATTCCTCTTTTCAGTTGAAGTCTGTGATTCTGTGATGTTGCTTCTTTTTTCTACGGCTAGCTCTTTCACTTAAGGAACATTTCTTGGATTCACCCTCACATACATAGCCTCTCTTGAACATTTCCAATCTCCCCTTCCCACTGGCTCTTAATAGGATCAAATAATCCCAGAATCTTTGCTCTAGAATGACTGCAAAAGTAATCTATAACTGAGCTCAAATACCCTGCTTATATCACCCTGAAAAATGGTTACCCAACCTGTTCTTGAAGACCTTTAGTGAGGCAAAAGTGATTGCTTCCCAATGCACCCAATTCTATTTTGGAGTAATTCTAATCAGAAGGAACTCCTTTTCTTTCTGTAGAAGGCTGAATGGGCAAGTGGGAAGTTTTTAATCCTGACTTTACCACTAGAATATCTTGAGCAAATCAGTCATTCTCTCAGCTCCTCATGTGCAGAATTAGAGGCTTGTGCTAAATGACCTTTAAAGTTTTTTTAGCTCTAAATGTTTTAGCCTATGAACATCAAATTGCCTCGCTGCAACTTCCTGCTTCTTATATTGTTCTTATTTTGTCCTTTGGGGCCAAGTAGAACATGTTTATTTAATCCTTATTTTATAGGATAGGTCTTCAAATATTTAAAACGCCTTTTCTCTGTGCTAAACCTGTCCATGTTCTTCAATCAGTCTTCACGTGGCATGGTCTCAAATTCTCCAGATATCTTAGAAGTCTTTGTTTATCAACACAATTTTACTAAGTACTTACTACTTTCCTTATCTCACTATTGCATCTTACTTCTAAACATTGATGGTTCCATAATCTTACACATTGATGCAGATTTACCCTTTCCATACTTTTTAAAAAATTCTTCATGATTCTTGTTTATTCTTTTCCTTTTGCAAGTCCTCCATGAAAGATTTTTTTAAACCCATTGTAGAATTTTTTATTTGTTTGAATGCCAGTTTAGCATTTGAGCTCCATATTTGTCTCCTTCCCTCCCTCTTTCCTCTTTTCCTCCCTTCCTCTTCTCTTCCCTTCCTCCTTACCCCACTTCCTTCTTTCTTTCCTTTGCCTCTCCTTCCTTTTGTTCTTTCCTTCCTTCCTTCCTCTCGCCTTTCTCTCTTTCCTTCCTTCTTTCCTTCCACACAGGGCCTATAATCTGAAAGAGTAAAAAGCATATTGACACAGAAGAAATCACAGATATTTGAAATAGACTGATAGTCATATTTGTACCTCTCATGACTTTCTCCTGTTCTTTGTAATCAAATGTTCAAATTCCTCACTATAGCATTCAAGGTCCTTTGTAATTAATTTGTTTCTCTGTTGTCCATCTAATCTCATTTCTCTTATGCCTCACCAGAAACCCTCAATTCATTTAAGCCAAATTATTCTGATTTGACTCCCTGACTGGTACATATGAAAATAGTTTTACAATCACAAAGTATGAATTATTAAAGTGTCATCCTGAAGTTTTACAAGTCCAATTCAGGAGTGGAGAGTGGGGGATGAAGACGGTACCAAATAGGATGCACTGAAAATAAAGATCCAGAAAACTTTCATTATAAGAGAGATAAAATTCAAAACCTATATTTTGAGAGTAGAGGGCATTTGAATGGAAGAAGCTTTGCTTCAGATATTATACATACATGCATACATACATACACACACATATACATTTACATGCACATTAGGGAGAAAAATGGACAGACAAAAGGAGGTTAGTACTTAAAAGATCCCTGAATTGAAAAGTTGCTACCCTAAAAGGAAAAGCCTTCAGCACTACACACACACACATACACACACACACACACACACACAGGGGGATTATCCATATTTAAATTAGCAGCTCCTGTTGTTAATGGAGAGAGTAGCTATGATGTGCATCTGTACAAATATTTTACAAGACAAATGCCTTAAGTGGCAATATAGCATAGTGATGGAGGGTATATGGTGGGGGGAACCAGTTTTGGAATCAGGAAGACCTGGATATAAGAGCTATCTATGACAAATATTTACTACATTGCCTTAGACAAGTCACATAATCTCTCAGTGCCTTTTTCAAAAGAGTAATAAGACTATAAATTTCAGAAGAATTGCAATTCTGTATTGGCAGAAAAAGTTTCCTATACTAAGGACATTGCAGATGCTTCTCCTACTACTACTGCTACTACACCATAAATATAAACAAAAGGTCCAGATGTTCTGAAAGGATTAGGGAAGAGATTACTTTGAATTGAGAGGATCCAAGAAGGCATGATGGAGTGGGTTGCAATTATTGTTGCAAGGTCTCAGTGATAAGAATTTATATTCCTTTGGGCAGAGCACTTGTAGCTACCCTATGTGGACAGAGGAAGAAGAAGGGAGGGAGAAAGGAGATGGAGAAAAGGAGAGAGGAAGGAAGAGAAGTAAGGAAGGAAAAAAGGAAGAAAGGAAGGAAGGAAGGAAGAAATGGGAGGAAGGAAGTAAGGAAAGAGGGAGGAAGGATTTGTGTTGCCCAACTAGAACTGGACAGTTGGGTCCCCATACTATTGGGGTCAGATACTACTGCTCACAGATTGTTGTTTTGTCCTTCATTCTCAAAGAGGACCATGACATCAAAAAGGTGATGCCATGACTTGCAAGTGAATTGGATTTCATTGAGGGAGGGCTGTGAAAAGTCACCAACTTACTCCCTCCACTGGAGCCATAAGGGTCAAGTGGCAAGATATGGATCAGGAAAACTGGTAATGGTCATGGATGCAGTGGGAGACCTTGGCTTTTTTAAGTTAAGGACTTTCTTAGGTCTCAGTTTGACTGAGGCAATGCCCATTTGGAGATTAAGGCTAGGTTAGAAATGAGGCAAAGAATGTCCTTAAATTGAGCCTTGAAAGAAGAGAAAGGATCCATTGGGTGAAGAATGAAGGGACTCTTCTGTAATCACATGATACAGAATTATATGAAATAATGCATGAGTGTGAAAGGAGTAGGGCAAAATGAAACCAAGTTTGGTTAGAACAGAGAGCACATGAAGGAGAATGATGTAAGATCCATCCAGGAACAGAGATTAACATCAATGTATAGTGTGCTTCAAATAGCAACATTAAGTTGATCTTTTCTCACAGGGCAGTAATAATCACTGACAGTAGCAACACTAACACATAAAGGTTCACAGTGTGCCATACATACATACAAGCATATGTGTGTATGTCCTATGGTTATTACAACAATTCTATGAGGAAGATGCTAAAAGCATTATTTCCATTTTTATTGATAAAATTGAGAGAAACTAAATTAATTGTATAAATTGACATCACAGGTAAACTTGACATCTGGATTCAAGTACAACTCTTCTACCTCCAGGTCACACACTTTTCCCACTGACTCTCAAGACATTGCGGGGTGGGGCGGGGGGAGTAAGTAAGCAGAAGTGTGATTTTATCAGACCTTTTCATTTATGAGATTACTCAGGCAGTAGGGGAAAGATAGATTGAAAAGTGAAAGACTAAGCCTAAGTATACCAGTTAAAAGCTACTAAAATAGTCCTAGCTCAAGGACACTAGATAAGAATCTGAACTAGGGTACAGAAATTATAGTAAGAATGGAGAAGGGCAGAATGATAGAGATATTAGAGAGGCAGAATGAACAGGATATGATAGCTGGTTGGATATGAGAGGAGAAGGCATCAGAGATGTCTTCATGGTGATTCCACTGTGTGCTTGGATGGAAAATGGAAAGTTGAGAAGAAATAAGGTTTTGAGAGAGAAGATGGTAAGTTCAATTTCAGACATGTTGAGGAGACATCCCTGTCATTTGTTAAACAGCCTAGTGACCTTTATTTTATTGTAGTCTAGCATCTAATATTTAAGTCTGAATCATTAGGTTTTAATGTGCCTCACTGGCACAATTACCTTCTACTACTGAACTTTGGCATCCTCTTGTAAAAACAACAAACTACCATTAGCAGTGGCTTATGGAGAAAAATCATTAAGTGATGAGAAACAAAGCTTCAGAGACAAGCCTCCCTGCATGCATCCATTTGTCTTTATAAACATCATGTATAATATTTACCTCTATGCATGAAATATCAATCTGAAGTCTCTCACCATGGAAATTAGTTTTGTTTATTGACATGAATCACAGAGCACCACAGTCTCCAAATTATTAAAGTCATGGGTAAAGAGAAGCACGTGGTAGGTGTGAAGAGTCTACGTCATATTTCCAAGGAAGAATTATAAAGAAGATGGATAACATCAGAGAGATGTATGACTGGAAAAAGCCACAGACTGTTTGAGTAGCTAGAGTGAAGAAAACTGAAGGAAGCCCTCCATGCTTCATTGTCACTATGACAAGAGCGAGAGGCAGACAGACCCCCAACATGTTGCTTAGATAGCCCTCTCCCTGATGCAGAATTTATAGGGCCATGGGCAAATAATGACACATAATTGTTTGCAGAACTGCTAATTTCCCAATGTTATATTTTGTACTTACATTATATGAATACTGGCCCTGAGAAAGTCTGCCTTTCTTTGTATTTCCAATGCTTAGCAAGGTGCATGGCATACAGTAGGAACTAAATAAATGCTTGTTGACTTACTGTTAGCAAAATGAGCAAATTGGGCAATCCTTCCTTTTCAGAGCCATTCTCTCCAGTGAAAATGTGACTGGCTATTGCAAGTCTGGCAGATGCCCCAGACAAACATTGGAGCCACCAGCATTTTCAGATGTTTCAGAACTCATGAGGTTGCTGCCAGCCCTGGAAATATCTCCATGACATACTTGTTTACCTACGATCACGAGAGAACAAATGTGAAATAGTGATAAATAGAACATGTGCTCACTGTCGCATGAAGGGCATGTGGGAAAATAGGAGAAAGTCCAAGAAGTCTCCAAACTTCAATCTAAAAAAGAAAGAGGAGTTGAGTGGTGGGCACTCCTTGTGAATCCACTGAATTCCAGGACAGCAGTCAATCAGATAATTCTTCATTGTCTCATATCGCAAGCTACTAAGCCACATATAACCACTTGTAGACTCCTTTTGAGCTTCCATCTGATGACTAGGAATGGTAGCTGAGTGTCCTTGGGGGTAAGGCACCCACTTCACAATAAAGGGTTTTTCTGAACATTGTTAAATGCTTTAAAGAAGATGGGTTTTAGGGACTGATAAAATGGGCATTTCAGTAGACTGATGAGAGTAGACACTTGAGTAAAAAGGTCTTTATAAACTGGATGAAAATCAATGAATGGATGGCGATGCAAAGTAAAAAAAGATAGCTTAAGTTGCTAGTTGGAGAAATTTAATGATGAAAGGAAGGAAAAGACAGGACACTAGTTGAATGTTGTTTCAGTTTTAGGATCAGGAAAAACTGAATGGCAGAATGGAAAAAGCAAGTGGAGAGGAAGAAACTGAAGAATTGGTGATAATACTGGTAGAACAGGTTTGAAGGAGGCTGCAGAGCAGGACTATTAGATCTAAGTAGAGGGGGTCAAGGTAGAAGGGTTGACTTTGGAAAGGAAAGAGGAAAAATATTTCAGAGAAGGAGTGACTGTGTGAAGAGAGAAAAATTTGAAGTGGAGAAGAAAGAGATGAGAAAGCTTTATCAGATGGCACCTACCTATCTTTTCATTAAAGTATGATAACTCCCTGAAAGTGAAGGAGACACTGATGAAATCTGGGGATAGAAAAGTGTGGGAAAGTTTTGGAATAGCCAGTGTAGTGAAGATGATAGGAAGCCAGCAAGAAACAAAAGAATCTTCACGCAACAGTAAAAGTATAGTAAAATTGATAAGATATTCAATTTGAGAGGACCCAGTCTACATAACTTTGTGCCTTTTTTTTTCACCAATACTTGGCAGCATGAAAGTCCATTTATTCTAGAGTTAGAAGATGTGAATTCAAACTCACTGATGATGAATAATACTTGTGGGATCTCAGACAAACCTCTTAATCTGCTATTGCCTCAGTTTTCTCACCTGTAGAATAAAGAGGTTAGACTAGACTGGGGTGGGAAACCTGAAGCCTCGAGGCCACAAGTGGCCCTCTAGGTCCTGAAGTGCAGCCCTTTGACTGAATCCAAGCACTTGAGGACCTCAAGGCTGCAGGTTCCCCACCCCTGGATTAGATGCTCTCTAAGGTGCATTCTAGTTCTAGTTCTAGTTCTAGTTCTGTGATCATTACACATGTTTAAATTGTCAAGTGAAAGTTGGGGATACCCTAGGGGTTGAGATAACATGACAAACATGATAGAGGCATTTTAGGGTATCAGAAAGGGCAGCAATGAGAAGTTTTGGCATAGGATGGATTAGGCATAGAACCAATGTATTTAAAGATTAGGGAAAAATCAAGACTGTAAAGAGGAAAACGTAGAAATGGAGAAAGTACAAAGCGTAGGCAATGTAAGCAGTAAAGATGTTTGAGGTTAGAGGAAGAGAAATCTGGATTTGGAAACTTGAAAGTACATTTCTAAGTAGTGACAAATTCCAAGGTATGGCTAGTGTTTGTGGGTAGCTAACAAGGAATCCATGTGAATGTATCTGCCTATAGCTAAGTCTAGCTGAAGTTGCAAACAGAAGTGCACCATTTTGGAGTCTGAAATCACACATTAGAAACATCCATTTCTTAAAGACAGATCATCTTAATAAATTTATTCTTTTACCAGTCTTTAACTTCTTTCTTTTATTCCCCTGTTCTCTGCTATTTATTTTCCATCTTTTCAGTTTACGACTTTTTGAACTCTCCCCCTTGTATATTTCATTATGCTTTTTATCATATTGAATCAAAAAACGGTGCTTTACCATGTTCTGCAAGTTTTGCACTTCATAAACACTTTCGTGCACCTTCAGATCTACATTTTGGCATCCTTCTTTTCTCCTGCCTTGATCCCCCACTGATTATCTTTTTTTTTCCCTTTTGCTGCCACTCTTAAGAACTGATATTTGACTATGAGCCCAGGATATAACTTGACAACATCTTGGGTAATTCTTATGAAGTTGCAAGGAATACATCAGCAATTAAAGAATATTTTATTCCCTGGTAACCCGGAGGGTCCCTGCTGCTCAGTGAGGGTTTGCAGATGCCAATAAATCTTTGAAAAGATCTCTTCTCAGCTTTCCGGCTGATTCAGCCTATCCATTACCCAGCACTGTTCTCAACCCAAAGAAAACGTATTCCCAATAATAATTGTAGCCTGCCACTTCCTAGTCCTAGTTCTGTGCCTTCATGGCTGGGGCAAGGGGGAAAGTGGGAGGGTAAGGGAGGGGGGAAGGAGATTGGAATAACATAAAAGTGACCTAATCATACAGAGGGATGAGACATTGGGGGAAAAAAAAACTCACAGAAATAGTTTTGTAGTGCAAGTTACAGAAAATATGGCCAGCACCAAAGATCTTAATTACCACAAACTTGGACTTCTAAACAAAAATTTCACAGCCTAATTAAGGAAACCTATCATATAGATAGCACATAAAACAACATGCAAATAACATTTTCTAAACTTGAGACAAATGAGGGGAGTTTGATTTGTTCTAAATATAGCTTTACTTTTTATCTAGTATGCCAGTTCCTTTACATGAAAACATTTGCTTTTTAAAATGTTTCTAGCCAGATTTGTAACAAGTCAGTAATCTTTCTTACCTTAGCTGTATATCTTCAAACATTTATTCAAATGAATCTGTGATTTTACCCATCAAGAAGCTGCAGAGATATTAAGCAGTTCAAGAAAGAGGTATGTACGGAAAGGGAAAAAAAAGGAAAGAAGGAAAAGAGAAGAGGAAGAAGAGAAGAACGAAGGGAAGAATGGAAAGAATGAAGTGGAAATTATAGAATAATCTCAATTCATGCATGTTATAAAATATTAATGATGGATCAGGTCATAATGAATCCCTCAAAAAAAGTTTATAGGGATCATGTTATAAAGATTCTTAACAGCATCACTTTGTATTTTCATCACTTTAATTATTCATCTCCATTCACTGCAGAGAAACATCTGGGAAAGGGCCTAGAAGACAATTTTCCTAAATTGCTCAGCACCTTAGTATCCATACAGTCATACCTCTTTGACTCCCATCAGCTCAATAAATATATCATGGTGAAAATGCCAATGCACATTTTCTCTAAATGGACAGTGTATATTTCACATGACTGAACTTTCCGAAGGAGGATGGATTCCTTGAGATTTCTTCAATTTTTAGGTGATAAATGTAAAAACCATTATTTTTCTAATATAACAGATGTACAGAATTTCCAATGGTACTAAATGCACCATTGGAATGCAGAGTTACTCCATGCTAGTAGCATCTTCATTATAACCCATGTATTAGGCAACTCACTGAAAGTGTTACTGACAGTTACAGATTAAAGAGATGTAGCAATCATCTACACATTTTGACCAAGTTGAACATATAAATTAGGTAATAAAGTTAACAAATTAGCATTATTAGTTAAGCTAGATAACTTTTTTTTAGTATTTTCATTTTTAAAGACAAGCTTTTATTTCAAAAATTATTACAAACTATCAACTTTGCTAAATACTATCTTTAAATTTTTAGTTTATTTTGAACGACGCTTTTTTTTTGAGATGCATGTGGACAATGCGGTCAGGTCTGACTATTGATATGACTATTAATAACTTCGATTTCTTCTGAATACTAATTGTTCATACTCTTTGACCATTTATCATCTAGGCGATAGCTCTTATTTTATAAATTGATTCAGTTCCCTTTATAGCTAAGAGGTGAAATCAAAGAAACTTGCTACAAAAATTTTCCCCAGTGTTCTGTTTTCCTTCTAATTTTGGCTGCATTCATTTTATTTGTGCTAACACTTTTTGATTTCATGCAATCAAAACTATTTTATTTTCTGTGATTCTCTTTATCTCTTATTTGGTCATACACTCTTCTACCTTTTTAAATTCTTTTTTAAATAAATTTATTTAGTTTTAGTTTTCAACATTCACTTCCACAAAATCTTGAGTTCCAAATTTTCTCACCATCTCTCCCCTCTTCCCACAACAAGACAGCATGCATTCTGAATGCCCCTTCCTCTGATCTGCCCTCACTTCTATCACCTCCCTCTGCTCTTATCCTCTACTCTTTCTATTTTCCTATAGGGCAGGATAGAATTCTATAGCCCATTGCCTGTATAACTTATTTGCCAGTTGCATGTAAAAACAATTTTTAACATTTGATTTTAAAACTTTGGGTTCCAAATTCTCTCCCTTCCTCCCTGCTCAGCAACCCTCATTGAGAAGGCAAGCAACTTAACACAGGTTATACATGTGTAGTCATGCAAAACACTTCCATAATAGTCATGTTGTGAAAAACTAATTGTATTTCCCTCCATCCTATCCCACCCCCCATTTACTGTATTCTCTCCTTTGATCATGTGCCTCTTCAAAAGTGTTTGCTTCTGATTACCACCTCCCCTAATCTGCCCTCCTTTCTACCATCCTCTTTTTATCTCCTTCCCTCTTATTTTCCTATAGGGTAAGGTAAATTTCCATACCCAATTGAGTGTTATTTCCTCCATAAGCCAAATCGAATAATAACAGATTCATTCATTGCCTCTTACCTCCCCCTTCTTCCCCTCCATGGTAAAAGCTTTTTCTTCCCTCTTTTATGTGAGATAATTTACCCCATCCTACCTCTCCCTGTACAATCTTCTCTCACCCCTTAATTTTATTTTTTACATATCATCCCTTCATATTCAACTCATATTCCCTCCAACTACCCTAATACTGAGAAAGGTCTCATGAGTTACAAATCATCTTTCCATGTAGTAATGTAAACAGTTCAACCTTAGTAAGTCTCTTATGATTTCTCTTTCCAGTTTATCTTTTCATGCTTCTCTTGAGCCTTGTATTTGGAAGTCAAATTTTTTATTCAGCTCTGTTCTTTTCATCAAGAATGCTTAAAAATCTTCTATTTCACTGAATGTCCATTTTTTTTCCCCTGAAGAATTATACTCAGTTTTGCTGGGTAGGTGATTCTTGGCTGTAATCCTATCTCCTTTGCCCTCCAGAATATTATATTCCAAGCACTCTCATCTGTTAATGTAGAAGCTGCTAAATCTTGTGTTATCCTAATTGTGTTTCCATAATACTTGAATTGTTTCTTTCTGGCTGCTTGCAATATTTCCTCCTTGACCTGGGAACTCTGGAATTTGACTGTAATATTCCTAGGAGTTTTCCTTTGGGGATCTCTTTCAGGAGGTGTTTGATAGATTCTTTCCATTTGTATTTTACCCTCTGGTTCTAGAATCTCAGGGCAGTTTTCCTTGATAATTTCTTCTTCTTCTTTTTTTAATCATTAGCAAATGTTTGAATCTTTATGTATGTTATATCTGAGGAACACCCAGAGACTCAAGTATCTGCTCACAGGAGCAGAACTCTCCAAGCCTTGAACAGCATTCCTTGTGCCATGGGCAGGCAATTTAAAGGCCCTGTGCTGCTTGTTTCTGCTCATCACCGCCACCTCGCAGAAGGAAAGTATGGTGTCCTCAGTTGGCCACCTCAGCTGCCAATTGGTCCAAGTCTTTGGTTTACTGAAGTGCTTGTTCTGTGAACTCTGTGTTCAACTGCCATATCTTTACAACACCTTTGGCATCCCTAGCAGCCAGGAGATTAGTCTGTTGAAGATTGAATTCCAGACAGTATACTCAGCTTTCATCTGGGGTTTGCTTGATAGAAACTGTGGGCTTCTTGGAGCTCTTTCTGAGATCAAATAGCTGTATGTCTCCTTTACCAGAGGCAGCAGGAAAGACTAAGGGACAGACAGGAGACCAGCACCCACTAAACAAGTGCTTGTGGGATAGCTGGAGAGACATCAAGGGCTGGGCCTGCAGCATGGAACAGAGGTGGATGTGGCCATCTGTCCCAGCACTCAGAAACAAGTTCCTGTGGAAGGGTGAGCAGCTCACAGATTAGATGGGGCCACCATGAGGGGAGAAGGGAAACTGGGCAGGCGCTTGGAGTGGCAGGGAGCTGGGCATTCGGGTAAGGACTGCCACTTCTACTGCCGTTGAACATTTGAGTGGGAAGCGCCTTTGGTGCCCAGGATAAACAAGCTGGGGTCAAAGCTGGAGAAGGCTAAGGCTGTGACCCCTACCTCTGTTTCACCCCGGGTAGGCTTCTTCAGTTTTCTGTTTCCGGGGATCTGCTGGACGACTAGAGCAAAGCCCTCCGTCAGCTGCAGCTGTCCTGAACCAGCTGCCTGCCACAGCAACACCTTCCCATCTGTGGAGACACTCAACAGCTAGAAGTGGTGGCTGTTCTGGGGCTCAGGCAAGCAGGCAACCTGATAGACAGGATCTGTGTGAGTGTCATCCATCATTCCTGTTCTCCACAGCAAGGAGTCCTCAGGCCGGCTCATGTCCCAAATGAGCATCTCCCCAATATAGAGGCCACCTGCAATGTGAGAGGGCTGAGTTGGATGGAACACCAAGAACATGACTGAGCCAGGCATCTCCATCACAGCAGAAAGTTGCTTGGGGGCCAGCCTCCGATGATCCAGATTCTGGGTGCACACAAAAGACTTCTCAGTGCTCCAGTCACCATCATCTAAATGACCATAGGAACATGCCACCCCTGAGCTAGTGGCATTCCAAGAGACACTGGTCACCTGCAGCTTCTGAGCTTGGGCCAGAAGGTAGCACAGGGTGTGCTGGCAGGTTGTCTCCTGTTGCTCTGTCCAGTTCACCTCAAAGCCATCAAATGCATGGCTCTGCCAATTCTTATCCATCTCACAGATGACAAGATTTTCTAACTGATGAAGGAAGGAGGCCAACCCAGGGAGATCTTGCTGAGATGCATAGCGTAGGGCCACGTGAGAAGGCAGGTCAGTTTGCACCTCTGCATCAACCTGTTCATGGGCTTATCAGGTATCTTCTGAAGTGGAAATGCTGGCAAATTTTTGGCTCACTCCAGATCTCCAGGGACCCTCTCCAGAGGGAAGGCACCATGGCACCATCCAAGATCTCATCCTGCAACATGCCAGGAGCCTGGCCAGGGTTTAGTCTGGCTCCAGGGCCACAGCTGGTGCCAGGGCCAGGGCCGGGGTCAGGGCCGGGGTTGGAGAAAGAGTTAGGATTGCTGCCAAAGTCAAGATCGGGGCCGGGACTGGGGCCCTGGCAGGGGCCTGGGTCAAGATTGGGCTCTTAGTCAGGGTGGGGACAGAAGAGGAGGTTAGGGGCAGGGCAAGGGGTTGGATCAGGGCTGAGCCCCCAACCAAGATGGGGGCCACTTTCCTTGATAATTTCTTGAAAAATTATGTCTAGGCTCTTTTTTTGATCATGGCTTTCAGGTAGTCCAATAATTTTAAAATTCGCTCTCCTGGATCTATTTTCCAGGTTAGTTGTTTTTCCAATGAGATATTTCACATTGTCTTCTATTTTTTCATTCTTTTGGTTTTGTTTTTACAATGTCTTGATTTCTCATGAAGTCATTAGCTTTCATTTGCCCCATTCTAATTTTTAAGCAAGTATTTTCTTCAGTGAACTTTTGGACTTCCTTTTCCATTTGGCCAATTCTGCTTTTTAAGGCATTCTTTTCCTCATTGGACCTCTTTTGCCATTTCGGGTAGTCTATTTTTTAAGTTGTTATTTTCTTCAGTATTTTAGCAAGTTGTTGACTCGTTTTTCATGATTTTCTTGCATCAATCTCATTTCTCTTCCCAATTTTTCTTCTACTTTTCTTACTTGGTCTCAAAATCTTTTTTGAGCTCTTCCATGACCTGGGAACAATTCATTTTTTTTCTTGGAGGCTTTGGACTGACTTTGTCGTCTTCTTTTGGCTGTATGTTTTGATCTTTTTTGTTGCCAAAGTAACATTCTATGGTTTGATTTTTGTTTTGCACTGTTTGCTCATGTTCCCAGCCAATTACTTGAGTAATAAACTCTTTGTTAAGATAGGGGTCTGCTTCCAGTGCGGAGAATATACTGTCGCAGGCTTGGGGGTTTTGTGGAGCTGTTTTTAGAGATACTTCTAGGGACCTGTACATTTTCAGTTCTTCCAAGGTGGTATGATCAAAGGCAAGGTGTTTACTCCTTTCCTGGCCTGTGCTCTGGTCTATGAGTGACTACAAGCACTCTTTGCTGACTTGGAACTGGGAGAAGGATTCTTTCTGTACTACCATCACAAGCTCTACCACCCAGCACTCCTTCTCACCCCAGGACTGTCTCCCAGAATTGCAACCCAGATCCAAGCAAGGGAGAAGCAAGAGAGTCCTGCCTTAGCACCAGCAAAGAGATCCTTGCAACCCCCTTTGATCACCACTTGATTGCCCCTCTGTCTGTTGGCTGAGAGCTCTGGAAGCAGCTACTGCCCCAGGGCTACGCTGGGACTGGGGCTGGATGGAGCTTCTCTCTCACCATGATTGGACAGGCCTTTCCTACTGCCTTTTAAGTTTTCTTTGGTGTTTGTGTGTTGAGAAGTCTGGAAACCACCACAAGATCCCCTTGATTCAATGCCCTGAGGATTGCTCCAGTTTTACTGAGGCACAGTCTGTACCTGCATGACCCACGCTGAACTGTGCTCCTCTCCCAGCCCAGCACAATACACCTTTCCAATCAACCTTCCTGATTGTCTTGGGCTGGAAATTTTTTTTTCATTTTACCTTTTTGGGGTTCTGCTGCTCTAGAATTTGCTTAGGGCCAATTTTACCGGTATTTGGAGGGGTTTGGGGGAAAGCTCAAGCAAGTCACTGCTTTTACTCTACCATTTTGGTTCTGTCCCTACTTTTCCCCTTTTTATAGATCTGACAGATACTTTTTTCATGGTCTCCTAATTTATTTGTGATATCACCTTTTATGTCTAAATCATGTACTCATTTTGATATTATCTTGGTACATAGTATGAGATGTTGGTCTATGCCTAATTTCTTCCCAACCACTTTCTAGCTTTCCCAGCAATTTTTGTCAAATAAGGAATCCTTATCCCCAAAGTTTGGATCTTTGGGATTATCAAACATTAGATTACTATGGTCATTTACTTCTATGCATTGTATACATGGTTTATTCCACTGATGCAGCACTCTATTTTTTGGCCAGCACCATCTTGTTTTGATGATTATCACTTTATAATATAGTTTGAAATCTGGAACTTCCAGGCCAGTTTTTTTTTCTTCCATTGATCGGCTTGATTGTCTTGATCTTTTGTTCTTCCAGATGAATTTCATTATTATTTTATCTAGTTCTATAAAATAACCTTTGGTAGTTTGATTGGTATGGCACTGAATGAGTAAATTAACTTCAATGAATTGTCATTTGTACTGTATTTGCTTTGCCTCCCCATGAGCAATAAATATTTCTCCAACTGTTTAGATCATTTTTTAGCTGTGAAAAGAGAAAAGTGTTTTTGTCATTGTATTTACATAACTCTTTAGGTAGACACACAAGTATTTTATATTGTCTGCAGTTATTTTAAATGGAATTTCTCTTTATATCTCTTCCTGATGGGTTTTGTTTGGTAATATATAGAAATTATGATGATTTATGCAAGCTTTTTTTATAACCCTCAACTTTGCTAAAGTTGTTTCATCCTAGTTTTGTTAGCTCAAAATTTTAAACTTCCAAATTTATTAATCTTTTCTTTGATTTTCAGGATTTCTATTTGGTTCTTAATTGGGGATTTTTTTTCCTAGATTTTTTTTTTTAGTTCCATGTCCAATTCACTGATCTGCTCTTTCTCTTTTTTATTTATACACATCAGAGATATCAATTTCCCCCTAAATGCTGCTTTGGCTACATTCCCAAAATTTTAAAATTTTGTCTCATTGTTGTCATTCTCTTTGATGAAATTATTGATCATTTCTATGATTTTTTGTTTATCTCACTCATGCTTTGATATTAGATTATTTAGTTTCCAATTATTTTTAATCTATGCTTACATATTTGTTGAATGTATTTTACTGCATTATGGTGTAAAAAATATGCATTTAATATTTCTGTTTTTCTGAATTTGTTTATGAGGATTTCACGCCCTGATATTTGTTAAATTTTTGTGAAGGTGCCACGTGCACCTCTATTCTCATTCAGTTTTCTCCAGAGTTCTATCAAATGTAACTTTTCTAAAAATTCTATTATCTTTCAATTATCTTTTTAATTCATTTTATGGTTAGATATGTCTTGCTCTGAGAAGGGAAAGTTGAGGTCTCTTCCACTATAGTTTTGTTGTCAATTTCTTCCTCTAATTCATTTACCTCTTCCTCTAGGAATATGTATGCCATGCCATTTGATAGATATATGTTTAGTATTGATAGTACTTCACTGTCTATGTGCCTTTTAGCACCATAACTTCCTTACTTATCTCATTAATTTAACTAGACCTGTTTTAGCTATTGCTTTGTCTGAGATCATAAATGCTGCCCTTGCCTTTTTTATGTTAGCTGAAGCATAATAGATTCTGCCCTGGCCCCTTATTTTACCCCACCACTCCCACCCCAGCATGTTTCTTGCAAACTTTTGGATTCTGATTTCTAACCCGTTTTGCTATTTGCTTCTGTTTTATGGGTGAGCTCATCCCGTTAATACTCTTGGTTATAATTATTAGCTTTGATTTTCCCTTTACGCAATTTTCTTCTGTTAACCCTCTCTCTATTCATCCTATCCCTTTTCTAAAATCATGTTTGCTTCTGACTATTGCCTTCTTTTATCTGGTCTCCCTTTTATCACCCCCCTTTTTTCTTATGCCCTTACCCTCCAACTCACTTTTGGTTAAGCTATATTTCTATAACACTTGAGTAGATAGATAGGTAGACACACATACATATCTATCTATCTATCTATCTATCTATCTATCTATCTATCTATCATCTATCATATATTTTCCTCTTTGAACCAATTGAGATGTGAGTGAGGTTCAAGCATTGCTCATCCCACCCGTTTTCCTTCTCTACTATCAAACTCTTCTTTGCACACTTCTTTTATGTGACATATTTTCCCCTATCCTTTCCCTTACTTCCTACTTCTTCTTGGGCATCTCTCTTTCTTGCCTATCCACTTCATTTTTTGCATCATGCCAAACTAATCAACTCACTCCTACATCCTCTTTCTGACTACCCTAATAATGATGAAATTCTTAGAAGTTACATTTTTCATCTTCCCACATAGAAAGATATCCAGTTTAACCTTATTCAGTCCCTTATGATTTCTCTTTCTAGTTTCCCTTTTTTGATTCTCTTCAGTTATGTATTTGAAAGTCAGATTTTCTATCAAGCTCTTGTCTTTATCAGAAATGCTTGAAAGTCCTCTTTTTCATTAAATAGTCTTTGTTTTCTCTTGACAGAGTATATTGTGGGTTTTATTTTTATTTTTGTTTTTTTGGTAGGTTATAATTGGTTGTAATACCCACTCCTTTGCTTTTGGAAATATCATATCCCAAGCCCTTCGTCCCTTTAACATGATAGTTTCTAAATCTTCTGTGTTCCTGAATGTGTCTCCATGGCATTTGAATGGTTTCTTTCTGAATGCTTGAAGTATTTTCTCTTTTTCCTGGGAGCCCTGGAATTTGACTATAATATTCCTGAGAGTTTTCATTTTGAGATCTCTTTCAGGAGGTGATCAGTGGATTCTGTCAATGTATATTTTACCCTCTGGTTCTAAGATATCAGGGCAGCTTTCCTTGACATGTTCTTGAAATATACTATCTACATTCTTTCTTTCTTTATGGTTTTCAGGTAGTTCAATAATTCTTAAATTATTTCTCCTCAATCTATTTTCCAGGTACATAATTTTTTTTTCTATTATATATGTCATGTTTTCTTTTATTCATTTGGTCTTTTGACTCTGCTTTATTATTTCTTGATGTCTCATAGACTTAGCTTTCATTTGCCCAATTCTAAATTTTAAGGAAGTATATTCTTCAGTGAGTTTCTTTTAACCCTCTTTTCCATTTGGCCAATTTTATTTTTTAAGGTGTTTTTTATTCATTATTTGTTGTACCTCTTTCAACATAATATTGCCTTTTCACAATTTTCTTTCCTTTTCTCTCATTTCTGTGCCATTTTTCCTTTACCACTCATATTTAATTTTTTAAAAAACATATTTCTTCTAGGAAGTCTCGTTGGGCTTGTTTTCAATTCACATATTTTTTTCTTCTGTGGTTTTGTTTGTAGCTGTTTTGACTTCATTGACTTCTTCTGAAGTTTTGCCTTGATCTTCCCTGTCACCATAGTAGATTTTAATGGTCAGGTTTTTTTATTGTTGCTATTATTGGGTCATTTTCCCACCCTATTTCTTGATTTTGAACTTTATAGTAAACTTGGATTATTTTCCTAGCATCTGGACAGGGAAGTGCACTGTGTCATGTTTCAGATTTTTCCTTACTGATGTGTTCAGAGCCAATTCTGTGAGTCTGGAAGTTTTTGGTGCTTTCAAGTATGGGTAATCTGGGCAAGGGTGTGGTCATTTCTCTCCTCAGCTTTACTCTGGTCCCTACCTAAGAAGTGCCCCTGATCCTTTTGAATTACAATTGATACTGTTCTTCAGGGCCCTTGCTCCTTTAGGACAAGAAACAAGATTGTTACTGAGGGTCTCTGAGACCATGTGATTAAAAGTGACACTTCTCTTCAGGGATCACACTTTCTCTTGACTGAAAATGCTCTTTTCCAGCCTTGAACTATGACTAGAAATGGGTACAGGCAATGGAGTTGCCAAACACAAACACTGTTTCCAGTGCTAACACAGGGGGTCCCTGTAATCTCTTCTGACCAGTTGTCCAATCTCCCTATTGTCTCTGGCTTGAGAGCCGCCAAAGCTGCTGCTGCTTCTGTTACCATCACCTAGTCCTTCCTCTGGGGTTGTATCTGTATGGGTTCCAGACCAGCCTCTACCCTTATATCACAGATCTTTCCTCTCAACCTCCTAAATTTTCTTGAGCTGAAAGAAAGCATCCAAATTTTTTTTTTTGTTTTCTACTACTCCAGAATTCAATTTGAGGTATTGTTTTAAAGTATTTTGAGGAAAAGGTTGGGAGAATTTGGTTGAGTGCTTCCTCTATACTGCCATGTTGGCTTTGCCAGTTCTTTCACACTGAAAAAAAAAAATCACTTCAGAGAAAAATTGATTACATTTATGACTTAGAAAACATAACAAGATAAGGAAATGGAATCTGTTATAATATATGGTAAATCAGACAGAAACATATTGGGTTCAATTTTGATGGTGATATTTGAAATAACTTTGCATGTTCTGGAAAAATGAAACTGCTGTATGTATCTGATTAAATTACATTTTTACATTTCACTGTTTTTTACACAGTAAAAGTTAAATTTTGACAATGTTTGTTGAATGACTAGGTTGAATATATGAATCTTTTGACCTATATCAGTAATGAAAGAAAAGATTAGATACTGCTATTTTAACAAAATTGAAAATTAGGATCATAGATATAGAACAGAATAAGATATTAGAGCAGAGGTGTCAAAGTAATGACCTATGGGAATACAGCTAGAATGAGATTAAAATGGAATTGGGAAATGTTTAACAAAATAATTTAAAAATACAATACAACATAGAAAATATTAATTTGTGGTTTTCTAAGTCAATGTGTTGCCCACAGAGATTTGTTTCTATCTGAGTTTGCTGTAAAGAGCAACTAATTGAATTCCTTTATTTTTGGTAAGGAAATATTAAGAACCAAAAGGCCTGAGATTTTTTATTAACTTTTTTTCTTTCATATAACTGGAGAATGAAGTCCTCAATACCCTCTAAAGTGGGCCACCTTGAGCATATACTTCATCTTTGTAAATCTGATCTAGTCCTACCCTTTTTTTCTTTATTACCATTTCTAGTTGCTTCAGCACTGAATGTGAGACTATGATGCTAGAATCCACAATCTGTGGTTTTATTGTTTGTAATGGCAAAATTGTTTCATTGTATATTTATTTATAGACATTCCCATTCAATTTTATTAGCATAGATATATGTCCTCTCTCTTTGTCTGTCTCTCATTCTCTGTCTCTTCTCTCTTGCCCCCATTTCTCATCACTCCTGACATTATATGATCTGCTTCACTGAAGGGAGCTCCCAAATCACGAGATTAGGGTTTTCAAAACTCTTTTTTCAACACACGCCTGGGATTTGATAGTACAAAGACCTTGGTTCAAATCCCAGCACTTGCTGACCACCTGTGTGACTCTGGGTAATTCACACCTGCTCTGTGCCTCAGTTTTCTTCTCTGTATAATGAATGAATTGGCCTCTGCTGTTCCTTATATTTCTTCTGATCTTTTACTTTGTTTTTAATTTATGAAAAAGCTGAGATTTTAAGAGATTAAATTGTTTAACCAGAGCTTCCCAGTTAACAGGTACCTGAAGATGATTTTAATGCAGGATTCTTAATACACTTTCTACTATACAACTCTGCATTATTTCCATAGACTTGCCCTTAAGTACATAGGATTTGGTTGGTATTTACAAAGATCAGTGTACTTTTAAATAAAAAGGGCAAGGAATGATAGAATTAGCATTTTAAATACTATATCTTTGTAGTTTATCAATCCATGCTTTCTTTATTTTTGTTTTAGATGACTCATGTAACAATGCTATATAGTATAGATGAGTAAAATGTGTTTCATTTGAGATACAGGGAGAAATAAATTGACACAGGTTCATAATTTTGATGGTTAAAAAATACAAAATGTACAATGAATGTTGATTTGAGAAGATGGGAAAAGATTCTGCAAGTACAAAGGAAGAATTATTTTTTAGCAAAATGGCAAGTTTTATAAAAGTAATTTATATTAGAGGAAACAGATCAATCCTTTCTAGTCTATCTTTCAGCAAGAAATAGACACGATGTGAACAGATTGTAATATTATTCTTAATGTAATATTTTAACCAATTATGATTTTCTCAAATTATAAAGTGTATTAATGCATCTTGAAATATAGAGGGACTTATGCAAACCTTAAACTCTCCTAATTTTTGTTATGAAATATGCTAAATTTCTAGAAATATAGAAATGAATACCTTAAAATCTGAGTAGCTTCTGTATAGAAGCTGATTATTTTTGAAAATTGCAATCATCTTTGACAGCTGTCTAATGATTCAATTGAATGAAATATGGATGGGGAATGAGTCTATAATTTCATTGGTAAGGGAACACCTATGTGAGGAAACTGTACTAACACAGATACAACCTTCTCATCTAGAAAATTGCCTAGGTGTCAACCATGCAGCCTGTGAGCCCAAGTGGGTTGAACAAGTTAAAAATGCAATTGGAAAATATTTAACAAAAATACAATAAAACATAGATAACATTACATTTTTAAATTAAACCAACATGTGACCTATGGGAATCTTTATATATGAATTAGTGGCTATCATTTCTACTTGAGTCTGAAACTACTGGCCTAGAACATCGAGAGGCTAACAAAATTGTTTAGTCATAGTATGTGTAAGAAGAAGGATTTGAACTTATGTATTCTTGTGATCAAAGCCACCTGTTTCATCATGTCATGTTGACTGTCAACATGAACATAAACTAAATTTGCTCTCACTGTTTCAGTGAGAAATAATAATTAATTAATGGTGGGTTTTTTTTTAAATTTCAATGTTTTCAATGTTTCATGTCTCTCAGTGTCCAGCTTTGGAATTTAAGAGGATCCTTGGAATCAGAGGGTATAGGTTCATATCTGAGCTCTGCTGCTTACTACCTTAGCAAACTTGGACAAAGTATTCTTTTCTTTTGGCTTCAGTTTCCTCACACTTAAAATGATGGGGGTATTCCTAGATGACCTCTAAAAATCCCTTTATCTATCAAGGAAATAATTGATTTATGTTCCTTTGTCCTCTAAGCAAATAAATATTCAAAATGAATTGTACTATGTTCAATCTACATCAGTAACAAAATAAAATTAAAAAACTAAAAAAAAAACTATGCCCCTCCCCTTCATTCTATAATTGATGAAACTAACGTCAGGTGAGGTACAATGATTTGCTTAATGTCAGAGAGGTGGGGTCGAGCAAATATCTTCTAAATCTTAGCATAGTGATTTTTCCACGAGGCTGGAATACAATATTCAACATGAACATAGAAAACTTTCATATTTTGCAAAAAATCTAGAACTAGTTTATAAAATATATGGTTTGTAGACCATATATTTGTTATACAGAGATATGAAAATATATAATTTTAATTACTAGGAGCCATAGCACAAGTTCACTAAGAATAAATCATTGACAAGGAATCATGTCATATCTTTTGATAAAACTACGCTGATAGTAAGTGAAAGTTTGTTGATATTTTATGTAGATTCAGGCAAGCAATTTGAAATGTATGCGTATCAAGATATCTTTGCAGGCAAGGTGGAGCACATGACCTATATGACACAGTTGTATGAGTTCATTCCTGGTTTAACAAACATACCCCAAAGTGTTGATTTATTGGTATCAACCTAGAAGTCTATCCCTAGTAATGTGCCACAGGACTCTCTCTTTGTAAATCAAATCCAATTAAATCTTTTTTGTTTTGTTTAAATCAGTAACTCAGATCAAAATGTTCAGCATTTTGAATTCATTGAAGTTGATGATAGGAAGACATCTTATGACTTCAGAACCTCATTGTCTCTCATAAAATAAATTTATAATTGCTTACCTAAGGCCATGGTAATCAATTCTGTGAGCTGATTAGCAAAGATAGAGAGAACAAGCCAGGACACAGCAAATAACATAAGTAAAGTAGTACTCAAAGGAAGCTAAGATGTTAAACAGCAGAGGCAATTAGCCTGAAGGTATAGTTACCAACATTGTTACTCTTCCTGAAACTAGTCACTTGGATGGAGGTTTCTTTCGCAGCTTCTTATGGGATGATATGACAGGGTAGAAATTCTGTGAGATTTCACAGCTAGGATAGTTTTACTTATTTTTTTTAAATTTTCCCCAAGTTACATGTAAAAGCAATTTTAAGCACTCATTTTTAAAATTTTGAGTTCCAAATTTTCTTCCTTCTTCCCTCCCCACTCTTTAAAGGTTATACATGTGTAGTCATGCAAAACGTTTTCATAATCATAATACCTGTGAAAGAAAACATGCACCAAAGGGTTGGGGTGGACCTCAAGAAAAATAAAGTAAAAGTATGCTTCAATCTGGATTGAGACACCATCAGTTCTTTCTCTGGGAATGGATAACATTTCGTCATAAGTCACTCAGAGTTGTCTCAGGTCACTGTATTGCTGTGAATAGCTAAGTCATTCACAGCTGATTTTCTTACAATATTTCTGTTATTTTGTACACAGTACATTTCACTTTGCATCGGCTCATGTAAGTCTTTACAGGTTTTTCTGGGAACATCCTGCTCATCATTTCTTATAGCACAACGATATTCCATCATAATCACATATCGCAATTTGTTCAGCTATTCTCCAGTTGATAGGTATTCCCTCAATTTACAGTTCTTTGCCACCCAAAAAGAGCTGATAATAAATATTTTTGTACATACAAGTCCTTTTCCTTTTTGTTTTTTGGGGTTTTTTAAATTTCTTTTTGGATATAGACCTAGTAATGGTATTGCTTGGTCAAAGGGTATATATAGTTTTATTGCCCATCGGGCATAGTTACAGAATGGATAAATTGGTGCACAACTCCACCAAAAATGCACTAGTATGTCTTTTTTCCCACATCCCCTCCACCACTCTCATTTTCTTTTTCTCTCCTATTAGCCAATCTAATAGGCATGAAGTAGTATTTCAAAATAGTTTTAATTTGCATTTATCCAATTAGTAGAGACTCAGAGCATTATTTTCATATGGCTATAGATGGCTTTGATGACTTCATCTAAAAACTGTTCATATAATTTAATCATTTATCAGTTGGGGAATGGCTCTTATTTTTATAAATTTAACTCAGTTCTCTTTATGTTTGAGAAATGAGGCCTTTATCAGAGAAACTTGCTTTAACTCTTTTTTTTCACACTTACTATTGCTAACTGTATTTCCCTCCAGCCTATTTCCTTTCCTGTTTAGACTATTATCTCTCCTTTCACCCTGTTTCTCCTTAAAAGTGTTTTGCTTCTTACTTTTACCTTCCCCAATCTGCCCTCCCTTCTACGACTCCACACTTCTCTTATCCCCTTCCCCTCCTATTTTCCTGTAGCGTAAGATAAAATTCTACACTCAGTTGAGTATGTGTGCTATTCCTCTTTGAGCCAATTCTGATGACAGTAACGTTCACTCATTCCCTCTCACCTTCCCCATCTTCCCCTCAACTGTAAAAGTTTTGTCTCTTTTTGTGAGATAATTTACCCTATTCTACCCCTCCCTTTCCCCTTCTCCCAGTACATTCCTTTCCCACACCTTAATTTTGTATTTTTAGATATCATCCTTTCACATTCAACTCAAACCTATGCCCTCTGCCTATATATACTCCTCTCTGCCCTAATAATGAGAAAGTTCTTCTGAGTTATAAACATCATCTTCCCATGAAGGAATGTAAACAATTTTACCTTATTAAGTCCCTTATAATTTCCCTTCCCTGCTTGAGTCTTGTATTTCAAAGTCAATTTTTACTTAGCTTTGATCTTTCCATCAAGAAGCCTTGAAAGTCCACTATCTCCCTGAACGTCCATATGCTCAGTTTTGCTGGGCCTGTGATTCTTGGATGTAATCCTAGCTCCTCTGCCTTATGGAATATTGTATTGCAAGCCTCTAATCCTTTAATGTAGAAATCGCTAACTCTTATGTTATCCTGACTGTGGCTCCACAATACTTGATTTGTTTCTTTCTGGCTGCTTACAATATTTTCTCCTTGACCTAAGAGTTCTGGAATTTGGCTATAATATTCCTGGGAGTTTTCATTTTGGGATGTCTTTCAGGAAGTGATTAGTGGATTCTTTCAATTTCTATTTTACCCTCTGATTCTAAAAAACTAAGGCAGTTTTCCCTGATAATTTCTTGAAAGATTATGTCTAAGCTTGCATGTAGTCCAATAATATTTAAATTACCTCTCCTGGATCTATTTTCTAGGTCAGTTGTTCTTTCAATAAGATATTTCACATTGCCTTCTATTTTTTCATTCTTTTGATTTTGTTTTATTGTTTCTAAATTTGTCATAAAGTCATTAACTTCCATTTGCTCAATTATAATTTTTAAGGAATTATTTTCTTCAGTGAGCTTTTGCACCTCCTTTTCCATTTGGTCAATTCTGCTCTGAAAGGAGTGGTTTTCTTCAGTGAATTTTTATACCTCTTTTTCCCTTTGGCCAATTCTTTTTTTAAGGCATTCTTCTCTCCCCATTGGTTTTTTGGATTTCTTTTACCGTTTGGCCGAGTCTTTTTTTAAGGTGTTATTTTCTCAGTAGTGTGTGTGTGTGTGTGTGTGTGTGTGTGTGTGTGTGTGTGTGTGTGTGTTCTTTACCAAGCTGTTAACTCATTTTTTTCATGATTTTCTTGCATCTCTCTCATTTCTTTTATCAATTTTTTCTCTACCTCTCCTACTTGATTTTCAAAATCCTTTTGAGCATGACCTGAGACTAAGTGTTATTTTTTTTGGAGGCTTTGGATATACGAGCTTTGCCTTTGTTATCTTCTTCTGAGCATGTGTTTTGATCGTTCTTGTCACCATAGTAACTTTCTATAGTCAGATTTGTTTTTCTGTTTTTTGTTCATTTTCTCAACCTGTTACTTGGCTTTTAACACTTTGTTAAAGTAGAGCTCTGCTTCCAAGGTGGAGGGCACACTTTCCCAAGCTTCAGGGGTTTTGTGTAGCTGTCTCCAGACGTACTTCTAGGGACCTCTAAGTTTTTAGGTCTTCTAAGGTGGTATTATCTGAGGAGAGGTGTATTTACTATTCTCTTGGTCTGTGCTCTGGTCTGTGAGTGACCACAAAAACTCTTTTCTACCCTGCAATTGTGAGGGGGGGCATTCCTGCTCCACTGTGGCCACAAGCTCTTATGTGCTATTGTGCCTCCTTGCCCTGGGACCGGCACCCATGCCTGGGATCCAGATCTGTGTATGGGCAAAGCAATAGAGTCCTGCCTCAATGCTAGCTAAGAGACCCCTATAATATCCCTCTAAACAGTTGTTTGATCCCCTTACCATCTGTGGGCTGAGAGCTTAGGCCAAAGTTATGCTGGTAAAGCCTGCTCTGGACTGTGCTCTTCTCTCACCCAGGCATGACAAACCTTTCCCACTGACCTTCTATGTTGTCTTTAGAGTCTGTGAGATGAGAAGTCTGGAAGTGGCCCAAGCGGTCCAAGGCCTGCTCCTGGTTTGCTGGGTTCTGGTCTGTGGTGGTACAGCCTGAGCTACATGGCTCTCCTGTCTTCACTTGGTGCAACAGACCTTTCCTTCTGATCTTCTAAGTTGTCTTGGGCTGGAAAATTGTTTCACTTGGTCTTTTTGTGTGTTCTGCTAAACTAGAATTTGTTTATAGTCATTATTTACAGGTATTTAGAGGAGTTTAGGAGAGAGCCCAGGAGAGTCCCTGCCTTTATTCTGCCATCATGGCTCCACCTTCCAGGATATTTTTAAATGACCATGTGGTCTATGGATTTTCCCATCTGCAGTGTCTTTGGCCTCTCCTTCTAAAGCTCTGTCTCTTTTGAGTGGTCAGGTAAGCCAGAACTGCTGTACAGGAGAAATGTCTTTCACTGATGAAAATAGGAGTGCCTTGGTGGGGATCCTCAGTCTTTTTCTGTGGGTTACTAAAAGGAATGGGGTGGGGGGTGACTTTGATGAATTAGTTGCATTGGTGGCCACTGATAAAATTGAGCCTGATAAGATTCCAGTCCAAAGATGTGACTTAGAGGCTTTCTTTGACACTACTGTTGGGGAAGAAAACCTAAGGAAGATTTCCCTTTCAGAAGAAATAAAGGTATTAAAAAAATTTACAGATAATATGAAATAGAAAGGGATAATTTATTACATGAAAAAAGATATCAACAGCCTGGAAACTACCACCACCACCACTACCTAACATTTATATGGGTACTTACTATGTGTCAGGTACTATTCTAAGTTCTTTACAATTATTATTCCATCTGATCCTCACAACAACCCTGGGAGATAAGTGCTATTATGATCCTCATTTTATAGTTAAAAGAAACTCAGTCTTAGGGAGGTTAAGTGACTTTCCCACAGTCACACTGCTAGTAAGTGCCTGAGACTGTATTTTCACTAAAGTATTCCTGACTGTAGGCCTGGTAGTTAACCAACGTGCCAAAATTACTAAGTTTAAATACATACATACATACATACATACATACATACACACACATTTATCAAGGATAAATTAAAAATCCTACACTTTTTTTTCATGAATAACATAAGGATAATAGTATGTACAAAAAAGTGATACATTGATTTCAATTGACTGAAAGCTTAGTGTGAACCCAATACAGTTTTTACTCCCCCCAAAAACCTAATGTAACCAGCAATTGCTTTAAGAATATATACATTGAAATATATAGGTAAGGTCAAGAAAAAGGGATTTAGGGGTGAGTCCCATTGGATTCCATCCTGGTCATACCACAGCTGGAATATGCTGAGTTCATTTCTAGGCCCCATATTTTAAGTAGGACGTTAGAAAAACTGGACACCAGAATTCAATGAAAAGTACAGAGAACGATGACAATCTGGGAAGTAGGTTACCAAAGAACTAACGGACAAAATTGACATTGTTTCACCTGGAGAAAAGAAGAGAGGCCTTAGGAGATAGTAAGAAATTATATTCAAAATCTGAAGGGTCTTCATGTGAAAAACAAATTAGACTTTCTCTAAGACGGGACATAGGAGAGAAATGAGTACAATAGTAGAATGTTTAACCAATTTTACTTCACTGTAAAGAAGAGCTTTATAGCAATGAGAGTTGCCCAAAAAATGGAATGGAATTTGATATGAAGCAATAAGCTTCTTATCACTGAAAAGAATTGCTTAAGGAATGGTGTAATGGTTATATGTTGAGAGTAAAAGGATAAGTCTAGTAGTGAGGCATAGACTGTACTAGGTTCATTCAAAAACAATTTCTGAGACTGAGTCTTGAAGAAACAAAACAAAAGCCTTTCTATTCAGGTAATTGATACATTTTAAACCTAGAAGCAGCTTCCTCCCAAAAGTAAATAAATAAAATGAAATGGTTGGCAAAAACAGCTTGTCTCTTTCAGTCTAGGACAAAGAAACTGACATTTATAAAAATGTAAAGAAGGAAAAGTTAATAGTAAATAAAAGCTTGGTGAAACCCTGTAGCATATGCAAACAAATTATGCCAAGTTGATTTTATTTACAAACTTAGAA
Source organism: Phascolarctos cinereus (assembly GCF_003287225.1). Taxonomy (NCBI): domain Eukaryota; kingdom Metazoa; phylum Chordata; class Mammalia; order Diprotodontia; family Phascolarctidae; genus Phascolarctos; species Phascolarctos cinereus. The sequence continues at coordinate 62,447,679 of NW_027556402.1, read as the reverse complement.
TGCACTTTGCTAAAGAAATAAAATGTTTAATTTGGATCGCATTGTAATACTCCACTTTGGTCCTAAGCTATTAAATCCCTTCCACGGGATTGGCAATATGCATAGTAATTAAATTACAGCATTTGAAAAATACATTTTCTGTATTTCATTGGAAATCCTAAGTTACCCATTTAGCTTTAATATGTCTGCAGTTGGAAGGAAATTTTCCACCAGGGAAGTGATTGTCATGAATAAACAGAATATACCCTCCTAGCCATATATATATATTTCATCCTTATTTATATTTTCTATTCTAAATATTTTGATTTTATGACTCAAAGTATTGTGATCTAATGGATTTATTTTCTTAATATTGCAAAAGTATATTTTCAGTTATGTTCCAAATAAACAAAGCATGCTTACTTAGACCAATAAATGAAGTCACCAAACATATCTAGTGGTCTACTAAAATATGAGTTTATTTAAAGAGTATATTACTCAAAATCTGTTGTTTGGACTTTTAGTAGACAAGAAGTCAGTATATTGTGTTTGATTAAAGAAAAGACCTAAAAACATAAAGACTTTTAATAATCAATCAAATGAGGGGATACAAAGAAAGGGAAAAAACCATGGTGTCTGCCTTCAAGGAAGTTACTCTCTAAAGAGAGAGAAAACAAGCAATTAACTAGGTACATATACATTTGCATTATACAGATAATATCAGAAAAGAAGGTAATGGAGTGGTTGTGATCTTAAAAAAAAAGTGAGGTTCAATTTATCCTATATTATGATTATGATTAAGTCTTCATCATTTTGTCTAAAAGAAAAAAAATTCTGAATATTATTCTTCATTTTATTATATTGTTTCAAGGCCACTCTTGTAAAGGGCAGTATTTTGTAGTGAGTTTTTCATTTCTCAGAATTCAGAGAGGCACCTTGACTTATTGATTAGGGCAGGAGTGGAAAACTTGTGGCCTTCAGGCCATACGTGGCTCTCCAGGTCCTCAAGTGCAGCCCTTTAACTGCATCCAAACCTCACAGAACAATCCCCTCTAATAAAAAGATTTGTTCTATAGAACTTGGACTCATCAAAAGGCTGCACCCAAGGACCTAGGCATAGAGGCTGCAGGTTCCCCACCCCTGGATTAGGGTGTTGGGCTTGAAGACAAGAGTGTTTGGGTTCAAATCCAACATTAGGGTCTTAGAATTTCAGCAGCCCTCATCAGCAAATCACTTAAACTTTCCAAGCCTCATTTTCTTCACCTGTAAAATGCAGATGACTATAATAATAGAACTTAACTCACAAGGATCAAAGAGATTGTATACATAAAGCATTTGGCAGACTTTTAAAATGACTATCTAAATGCTAGCTGTTATTATTCTACAAAAATGAAGCCTACCTTTTTACTTCGGTAAGTCTATATCAACATGCATTCTATTTCAGTGCAAACCACAGCCTACCTGGTGTGATTCCTGTCTATATATATTCCCATAAATTCTCTGCTGAAGCTTTTCTCTAGTTCTTTAGAATCCTTTTTCACTCCTGTCTCTTTGAGGACCAATTTAAAACGTGTTAACCATTTCATAATAGAAATCTTTCTAGAGTATTTTCCTGAATTTTTAAGCAATAAATATAGAGGCTAATGAAACTTTTCATTAATGACTCACGGTTTTTGCATCCTCAGCACCTAACAGAGTACTTGGCACAGTTGTTCAGTCATTTTCAATCATGTCATGACCCCATTTGGGGTTTTCTTGGCAAAGATACTGGAGTGGTTTGCTATTTCCTTCTCCAGCTTATTTTATAGATGAGGAAACAGAGGCAAAGAGCATTAAATAATTAGCTCAGAGTCCCACAGCCAGTGTCTGAGGCCAGATTTGAACTCAGATGATAAGTTTTCCTGACTGCCTGAGCCACCTAGCTGCCCCGTCAAAATAAACTTTTGCACAGACCAGGTACTTAATGAATGCTCCTGGGGAATGTTTGGCTATGAGAAGGGCAATATGATGTGGTAGAATGATCACTTGACTCAGAACCAAGAAAGCTGAGGTCAATTTCTAACCCTGAAACTTAGTAATGTGTTATTGGAAAAGTTACAATTCTCTAAGACATAATTATCCTATCAGTAAAGTAGAAATAATTATCCCTTCATTATCTACATCACAAATGGTTTAAAAAAAACTTTATAAAACTTAGAGTAATGAATATTTGTGGCTTTTTATTAACTATTAGAATGACCTATAGTAATTTTGTTTGGTTCTGCATGTTTTCTGCTAAATAGTCCCAGATTTCTGTTTGTTTTGGATTTTGTCTTAATGTTTGTGTCTGCTCTTTATAGTTTGTTTTTCTGCCACGTGTTTTGTCAACATTTTACAAATCTGTCCATCAATTCTTCCTGTTCTCAAGTTGCTTGCCCCTCCTGGGCTCCAAAAACTATTCCATCCTCATTCTAATCAGTTAGGCACCTGCCTTTTCTTTTCTTGTTTTTCTTGTTTTTTCTTTTTTTGTTTTTATGTTTTTTTCCCTATGCTTTTGAGTTGAAAATTTTTCTCCCTTTTCCTCCCCCCCACCCTCCCCAAGACAGCACACAATCTACATAGGCTTTACATTTACATACCCATTAAACATATTTTCACATTAGTGAAGTTGTAAGTAAAAATTAAAACCATAGGAGGAACCATCAGAAAGATGAAACAAAACTCAACAGAAGGTAAGAATAAGTGATAGTGATTTGACTTCCATAGTTCTTTCTTTGGATGTGGACAGCATTTTCCATCCCGAGGCCTCTGGAGATGTCTTAGATCCTTGTAATGCTGAGAAGGGTTCAGTTTAACAATATTAGTCATTGCATAATGTGGCTGTTATTGTGTACAAAGTCCTCTTGGTTCTGCTCACTTCACTCAGCATCACACCATATAAGTGTTTCCAGGTTTTTCTGAAGTCAGCCTGTTCATCATTTCTTATAGCACAATAGTATTCCATTACATTCATATACCACAACTTGCTCAGCCATTCCCCCATTGATGGGCATTCTCTCAACTTCCAATTCTTTGCCACCACAAAAAGAGCTGCTATGAATATTTTTGTACATGTAGGTCCTTTTCCCATTTGTTTGATCTCTTTGGGATATAGCCCTAGAAGTGCTATTGCTGGATCAAAGGGTATGCACATTTTTGTAGCTCTTTGGGCATAGTTCCAAATTGTTCTCCAAAATGGTTGGATCATTTCACAACTCCACCAACAATGTATTAGTTTTCCAATTTTCCCACATCCTCTCCAACATTTATCATTTTCCTGTTTTGTCATGTTGGCGCCTGCCTTTTCTTAATTATCATTGTTACTGTAATAAATATATTTAATTATAGCATGCAGAATTAAGTGGCAGCAAGGTGGCACAGCAGATAGAGTGCCAGGCCTTGACTCAGGAAGACTTAAATTCCTGAGTTCAAATCTGCCCTTGGACACTTATTAGCTGTGTGACCCTGGACAAGTCACTTAACTCTGTTTACCTCAGTTTCCTCATCTATAAAATTAGCTGGAGAAGTAAATGGCAAACTGCTCCAGTATCTTTGCCAAGAAAACCCCAAATGAAATTATGAAGAGTTGGACATGACTGAAAAATGACTGAACAACATATAGAATTATGTGATTCTTGCAAATTATTATGTTTACAATGAGACATTTTCACTCTAAGGATAAGGTAGGTGGTCTTCAATTTCAGTACTTCCAGAGGTCTGTGAGTTAACCTTGTGGATATTCTTTCTATTCACCTAAATCACAACCCTTCCACAGGTTAGTGGTTTCCCATCAATTGTTATTGCTGCCAATCTTCTGGCAATGATCTTGTCCAAAATTTTCTAGGCTGTTTCTCAAACAAGTATATGGTTAGCTTTTCCATCTTGGTAGGAAGTATAACCCTTGACAACCCAGAGCTATAGACACACTACGATCAGACATTAGGTTAGTATGTTAATGGAGGTGAGGTAAACTATGCAGTTGTTCTCCTCTTTATTTTATAGGAAGCTAAGAATTGAAGTTATTTGCCAGGGTCTTACAGTAGGGAAATGTCAGAGCTGGGAAGTGAATTAAAGTTATCAACTCCCAGGGGTGGGGAAGCTGTAGCCTCGAGGCCACATGTCGCTCTTTAGGTCCTCAAGTATGGCCCTTTCAATCCAAACTTCACAAAAATTGTTCCTTGAAGTTTGGATTCAGTCAAAGGGCCACACTTGAGGACCTAGAGGGCCACATGTGGCCTTGAGGCCACAGGTTCCACACCCCTGTACCTAGACCACTACTCTTTCTACAATATATTTATTTACAAGTGGCATTTTCTAACAGGGAAGAAAAAAATGTCTGATTGATTCGATGATCTTCACGTGTCACTCTTTCTGAAACATGAATCACCCTGTAGTCTGCATTTTTATGAGCCTCCTTCAACTTAGGTCTTTGGACAAAAGGAGTGCAATTTATCATCAGATCAAATAATAAGTGTTTCTGTCTTTGTAGGTGGAACTACCACCGTTCGCACTCCACTGGTAGAATGTGGGATCCATTAGGCAAAGAACAATTTGAGTTTTGTACTTTGTGCCCTCTATGCCTTGAAACTAATTTATCCTTTACTTTTTTTTTTGAATTTTCAAATGAACTGGCATAGCTTTTTAGAGCCTAAAACTGCTCTCATTTTACAAAGAGGAATGGGAGGAGAATTTTGTTGAGGGAATAATGGTAATGGTGGGAAGAAAATAGAGCCACTGAATTTTTAAAGAGCAAGGACATTTCCAATGTCTTTAATAGACTATAAACTGCCTTTTTGGTTACATAATAAGCGATAGAATTTTGAACTGGGAGATCCCTTAAAGATTTTTTTGTCCACCCATTTCTACTTATAGGTGAAAGAAAGGAATGAGAATCTAAAGACCAGTTCCTTCCCTTCTATTATTTTCTACCCATTCTCTTTCACCCCAGTAATTACCGTCTTAAATTCCTTCTCATGTGGGTCACTCAACAGCTCTTCTCCAGTTGCTCATCTTCAGGACACTGCCTCTTTATAGAAAACAGAATAAAAATTGCGTATCTACAACTCACTTACACTTTGAGTGCTTGCACCTCAGCTAGCTGTGCATGCACCACAATTTGTAATGGGAATTTGCTGGAGGGGGAGAAATCTCATTTTTGTAGAAAAAATAAAAGGGCATCACCACAATGATCATAACACTAATTATATTTTTGTATAATGAAAAAAATTATCCAAGTTTTCCAGTATCTCCTACCACATTCGTATAAACATATTTATTGCAAAAAAATCATGCATTACTTACAAGTTCTTCAAACTACCTGCTAGCATTTAACCCCATCTGTTCTTCTAACATCCTACTTCTAAAATGGACAATTTTGATTATATTTAATTAAAACGTTTCTGCAGAAACAAAACCAGTGCAACCAAGATTACAAGGAAAGCACGAATCTGGGAAATAAATTTTATAGGAAGTGTCTGAGAAAGGTTTAGAATCCCACAATTGATACATGGCCAAAAGTTATGAACAGGCAGTTTTTAAATGAAGAAATCAAAGCTATTGATGGTCATATACAAATATTCTAAGTTGCTGCTATTGATTCAAGAAACGCAAATTAAAACGACCACCTCACACCTATCAGATTGGCTAATGTGACAGAAAAGGAAAAGAATGAAAGCTGGAGGGGATGTAGGAAAACTGGGACACTAATGTGCTATTGGTCGAGTTTTGAACTGATCCAATTCTTCTAGAGAGCAATTTGGAACTATGCCCAAAAAGGCTATAAAACTATGCATACCCTTTGATCCACAAACAGCACTACTAGGAGTGTATTGCAAAGAGTTTTTTTTTTTTAATGGGAAAGTACCTATTTGTACAAAAATATTTAGAGCAGTTCTTTTTATATTGACAAAGAATTAGTAATTGAGGGGATGCCCATCATTTGGGAAATGGATGAAAAAGTTGTGGTATAAATGGAATATTATTATGCTATAAGAAATGATGGGCAGGTAGATTTTAGGGGAAAAAAAAACTGGAAAGACTTATATGAACTGATGCAAAGTGAATTGAGCAGAACCAGCTGAATATTGTGCAAAGTAACAATAATACTGTACAATGATCAACTGTAAAGACTTAGCTACTCTCGGAAATTTAATGATGCAAGGCAATTCCAAAGGAGTCATGATGAAAGATTCCATCCACTTCCAGAGAAAGAACTGATGGGGTCTAAATGCTGATTGAAGCGTACTCTTTTTCTGTGTGTGTGTGGGGGGGTGTGGGTGTGGGTGTTCCCTTTGGTTCTGTGCTTCTTTCATAACATGACTAATATGGTCTATGTTTTGCATGATTGAACATGTATTAACCTATATCAAATTGCTTACTGGGTCAAGGAGGAAGAAAGTAAGCGAGTGAGAGATAAACTTCTGGAATTCAATTTTTTTTAAATGAATGCTAAAATTGTTTTTATATATAACTTGGGAAAATAAGATTTTTTTAAAAAAGAGTAAGTATGTAAATATTCCCAAATGCCCACTGAATGCTCTGCCTTCTTCACAGGTATGGTGGATTTTTTTTCTTTGCTAGTGAATAAAAGCATGCTTCTTTAACAATGAAAAATAAATAAAGTCTACTTTTTTCAAGGTTTTGATTTCTTCATCTAAAAGGTCATTTATCATTTGGGGCATGACTTGTATTCTTATGAATTTGACTCAGTTCTCTATATATTTGAGAGATTTTAAAAAATGAAATAATCTTTACCTTCAAGGGGCTCACATTTTTGAAAAGAAGACAAAATACACTTATATATGTATGTATGTGGAAAGCACGTAAAAGTTTTTCATGGGTGTGTATGGGGGAAGACACTAGCAGCTAACCTAGGGTGTAAGAAAAGCTGTCATGCAGAAGGTGGCCCTTGAGCCACCACTTGAAGGAAATTAGAGATTGCAAGGAGAAGGGGTGAAGAGAGAGCATGTGGGATATAGTCTCTGTGGGACACAGCCAGTGAAAAGACACAGAAATGGGCAATGGGCATCGTGTTCAACTAAAGCATGAAGGCAGTGTGGTTGGACCTAGAGCATATGGAGGAGAGTATTTTGTAATCAGAATAGAAGGGAAGAATGGAGCCAAGTTGTGAAGAGCTTTAAAAGCCTCAAAGAGGGTTTTATATTTTATCCCAGAGGTAAGGAACAATCACTGGGGTTTACTGAGCAGGAGTAGATGTGTTCAGACTTGTACTTCAGGAAAATCACGTTGTCAAGTGAGGGGTACACGGGCTGGAGTAGGGAGAAATTTGCAGCAAGGAGATTTTCTAAGAAGTTTCTGAAATAGTGCAGGTGAGAGGTGATGAGACCCTCAACAACAATATTGGGCATGTCAGGGAGAGGAGAACGTATGTGAGGAATGGAAAGAAACATAAGATCTAGCAAATGATTGAATAGATGGGAAGAGTAAAACTGAGGAGCTGAGGATGACATTGAGGTTTGTAAACCTGGGGTAAGGGATGATGATATCCTCAATAGGAATAAGGAAGGTAGGAAGAGGGGTGGGTGTGGGGAGAAAGATAATGAAGCTATATAGAGTATTCTGTATGTCCTGTTTTAACTGTTTTCCAACAAAGTAACTGTTTGTATTGATGTGATGTTTATTAAATAGCACAAATCTCATAATCTTTATTTGTTTTTTTAAGTGATTACTAATATGAGTTTTATCATTCTTCTGGAGACTGTGATTATATCTAATTAATTCCTTAAGAGACTGCAGTATATCCATTGTTTGACCCAGTTCATCTTTTCTTGTCCATTATCCTTATTAGGAAGAAGGTTGTGGTTCAGGAACAAGAGAATTCTTGTTTTTTTGATGTGTAATGGCTGAGTTAAGAAATGAAGTCAGTTACTTTGTGGTCAGGAAAGGGAGATGTCTCAGTCATCTAGAAGTAGGGAGCAGCAACTTCTAGGCAGGAACTCCAACCACTGTAACCTAGAACTAAGCATTAAAATTGTGCCCAGAAAAGCCGAGCTGAAGTCCATGGCCAGTTTACAGGAAACGAAACTGGAAACTGACAGATGCTAAATATGTATTGATTGCTTCTTTGTTCATAGATGCCCTGTTACCAATAACTTATGAAACCATTGACATTGGGGGTTTGCAATATGGGTTGATGGAATGAAATACTCATAGTAATGAAATTGCAGCTATTTTAATGAATTGAAATAATGATGTTATATGGAAGATAATAACAAAATTTTACCACTGAGTATCCCACAAATTCATGTGAATGATTTATTGTAAGAACATTGATTTAGGGCTCTAAGTGGAAGTTAGATGTTATCTTATTAGAACATAAGCTTTTGGAGGGCAGAAACAAATTCTTTTTTTTGTATTTGCATACCCACTGAGATAGAAGAGGCATCATGACAGTACAGAGGAGTTAAATTACACACTGGAAAATTCCAAAGTAGTGTGGCTAGAAAAAAATAAAATATAATTGGAAAGTATTTAATAAAATAAATAATGTTTTTAAGTCATCAGATTTCTATTCGACAGCACTGACTTTCTATATAGAGAGCCCTTCTCAAAGTCAGAAAAAATTGGGCTCAAATATGCCTCTGATAGGCATTTGAGAGCCTAAGCAAAGCAACCAATTTCTCAGTATCCCAGAGAATTATATAAGACTAAGCTATAGAACAATTACATTGACAGAAGGAGCTTCCTCAGCTAGTATTCCCTAAAATAAGTGCTGTTTGAGTTGAATTTGATACAGATGACAGAACTGAGGTTGAGACACAAAATAATGATCATAGTATTGTAGATTTACAGATGGAAGGGACATTATTGACCCTCTAGACTAACCAATTCATTTTGTAGATGAACAGACTAAGTCTGGGAGTAGTTAAGTGACTTGTCCAAGGTCATGAAGATAGTATTAGAGAAAAAATTTGAATTCAGGTCTTCTGAATTCAGTCAGCACTCTTTCCAGAGTTAGAATTCAAACCCAGACCCTCTGCCTACATACAAATTCAGGGGTCTTCTGTTATTTTTAAAAACAATTTATCAGGCACACAGTTATTTCACATAGAATACTGTCGAACTTTGGTTAGAAAAACTTGGTGCTGAGTAGAATGGTATCATTCCATCTCTGTCATAATGATGTTCAGATGAAGTTGGCATCTAAGTTCAGTCTAGCTATCTTACTTTGTCTAGCCCAATCTCTTTATTTCTAGAATTGGCAGTAAATCCGTTTTAAAAGGAAGTAAAACCTAGACAAGAAAAGAAAGGAAAAGAAAAGAAAAGAAAAGAAAAGAAAAGAAAAGAAAAGAAAAGAAAAGAAAAGAAAAGAAAAGAAAAGAAAAGAAAAGAAAAGAAAAGAAAAGAAAACTCACATTGGTTTGTTTCAAAAAAAAACCCCATCATTTGAGGTTAGTTGTAAGATCAAAGGGTAGGAAATAATGTCAGGCTAAAGGAATTTATAATGATTAATGTTATTATAATGAACACCAAAGGAAGTAATAATAATTTGCCACTTGCAAAAGGGTGGCCCAATTGTTCCACATTAACCCTTCACAATTTGCTTCCGGAGAACAGGGATTTCTGACCCCCCAAAGGATTAGGTGATTATTATTTTTCCTTTAGCAAGAACTTTCTCCACCCATGTGGGACACATCATAACAATACTTAGGCAAACGTGGAAGATTTGTCTGCTCTTACCCCTTTATGTCTGCTCCTTGGCTGGCCCATACCTGGCTAGGGGCCCTTGCTGGAGCCGGATGAACCAGGTGTCGTGTCTTTACTTGCTATCTTTAGGGCTAACCCACCTGCCCGCACTGCTGTCCCAGGAGCAGCCCTTTCTATCTAGTAATCATCGCCATGTGTCATCTATGTGTTTGCCAACAAATCATGCCTACAGCCTCTACTGTGTTTGCAGCTAAACTCTGCAAAATATTTGAGGATAAAAAGGGAGACTGAAGCTCTTGAAACAATTTTGGCAAAGCGAAAACAAAACTGCTAATTGCCTTTAAACACTCCCACTTAGCATTTCCTACATTCTGCTCGATGATTTTTGTTTTTAACAAACTGGGTTTAAAGATAGAAAAGAATCTGTTTTTGTTTTTCATTCAGAATCTTCTAAGCAAAAGTCAGAGGCTATTTCTATCAATTAAGGTGGATATACTCTACTTGAGTGGTTTTGCTTCCATGTCTTATAAATGGATACAAATGGGAAAGGAACCAAACATGTCTTTCAAAAATTACCAGAAAGTCATACTTAGATGCATAATGATTAACTCCCACAGGAATCCACACAACTTCATATTACTTTGTTAATTCCCAAGTGTTCCAAAAGTTTTTTTTTTTGCCAGCATATTGTACATGGAATGTGGGGATAGTAAGGAAACACCCCCCCACACACACATACTCACACACACATACATGTCCTTATTCTTACGCATACTACTCCTGTGACTATAGGATCCATTAATCTCTTAGTGCTCCAGACAATTCTCTTTTTTTAAAATTAATTTAGTTATTTATTTTTAGTTTTCAACATTCACTTCTATAAGCTTTTGAGTTTTAAATTTTTTCCACCTCCCTCCCTTTTCCCTCCCCAAGATGACGTGCAATATGACATAAGCTCTACATACACATTCTGATTAAGCATATTTTGACATCAGTCATGTAAAGAAGAATTTGTACCAATGGGAAGAACCATGAGAAAGAAGAAACAAAGCAAGAGAGGGAGAGAGAGAGAGAGAGTGAGAGAGAGATAGAGAGAGAGAGAGAGATAGACAGACAGAGAGACAGAGAGTGCAAGAGCAAATAGTATGCTTAGATTTGCATACAGACTCCATAGTTCTTTCTCTGAATGTGGACAGCATTTTCCATCATGAGCCACACAATTCTTTAAAAACATAAGTTACAAACGAGTTGTAAAAAGATTCTAACCCAGGAGTAGGTTCCCCATACCAATGAAATTACAGGTCTGGATGAAAAAAAAATCACCTCCCTCAAAAAAGTACAAAATAAAAGAAAACCAAGACAAAAGCCTCAATAATCTGTGACTTGATTAAATAGCTTTTTTTTTTTTTGCAGGCTAGTAGTAACTGCCTTTAGATTCACATTTCAAGTTGAGCATGAAAGAGGACAAGTAGCCTCTTCTATAGAAGCCTCACTTATTGCCGGTGTCCTAGATGAATAAAGCTGGCTGACTGTCAGGCTAAAATATAGGATAGGTCTAAATATAAATTGTAGCAACCATCTGCTCTCCCCACCATTTCAGTAGCCCTTAGTAATAACATGATATGGTTAATTCATAAATTGTGAAGTAGCTTAGAGATCATGAATGGAATATTTATTATTTTCAAAAAGGGAGAGGAAACTAGAGGAAGAAACCCAAATGGAAAAGCCACTCTTCTTCTGCCTGCCCCTTGGTAGCTTTCAGCTTTCAGCCCCTATATAATTTTTGAGAGACAATGTGCACAGGAAATAGAGAGAGACTTCTCAGTCAGGACATGCTTGGTTTAGAGCCTTTCTCTCACAAGACAGGTTTGTGAGTAAGCCCTTCCATGATGAAATTACATATGGAAGTTCTGAGAACTCACCAAATGGGCAAAGGAAGGAAGGGAAACTAAGACAATGATGAAGAGGGTAGAATTCTAGATATGGGGAGAAGCCACAGCCTCCCACAGAGTCTCCCAGGCTTGTCTCTTTCCGCTCAATTATTTTCCAAATGTGCAAATCTGACCAGGTCACTCTGTTACTCAGTAAACTGGTTGTCCCCCATCGAATTTAGAATCAAATATAAACTTCTCCATTTGATATTCAGAGCTTTACACAGTGGTACCATTTGCTTTTGTAACCTTTTTATGTATGACTCCCCTTCACATACTCTACAGGCTAGCACTTCTGACCTTCTTAATGCTCCTCATCTAGGACACATTCTATCTCAGTTAGCTGTCTTTGAGCTGTCTGTCCTCTGGGCCTGGAATAAATTCTTTCTCCATCTCTGGTTCTTAGAACCAGTTTAACTGCCACATTCTACACGTAATCTTTCCTGATCTTGACAGTAGCTAATGTCCCCCCCTTCCAAAAGAATATGTTCTATCTGTATCGTTTTTGTATATACCTCTATGTGTATATTCTTGTCTTCCTTGATAGAATGCAAACTTCTTGGGGATAGAGGTTAGTTCACTTTTACCTTTGAACCTTCAGGCCTAGGCTAGTGTCTACCTCATAGGGGATGCTTTATGATCCATCATAATACGAACACTGGTCAAAATGATTGGATGTAATAATTGTTTCCTTGGAAATAGAGGGGAAAACCATGAATATTATTCTCTTGGATCCCACCAAAAACAATCTTCTCCAAGAGGATCATGCAGCATGCCATTCATTATTCTTGGACACAATATTTCCATAATGATGAGAAGTACTTATTCAGGCTGTCCTAAAAGTCTTAGTTCAGCTTAAACCTTTAATAACTTAAAACTTCACTAAGATTTTGGGGGTACCCTATGACATATAATTCTCTGTGGAAGGAAAGATGAAAAGAAGATTGCCCCTTTTCTTGGAGCCACACTAGCTTTTATAGCATGTGCTCTTCCTTTGCTCACATTCTTGGCATTCTGTTTTGGAAGCTCCTGTTTTCTTTTCTTTAAATAGCACTTACTTGGCACAGCAGTTTTAATGACTATTATTACAGGTTATTTTTTCTTAATCTCCTGCAAGGTGAAGTCCTCCCACTGTCTCGTCCATGTTAACAACAGATCTCTGGAGTGCCTCCAGGTATTTATTATGAAAACTAGTCATCTAGCACTGAGGCCAGTCAGCCCAGTTTCCTAAGCACTACCCAGGCTGGAGACAGAGCAAAGCCAAAATGCAGCCTTGCCCTGAGAGATTCCTTTTAATGTGACTCTTTGGGGGACACTCCTCATAAGGAACGATAAAGCCTCCTTGCCTGCACTATAACAGGCATTTCCCCTTAACCTTTTGCCAGCTTATTTTGTATTAACTAGTTGAAGCAACAGCGATGCCTCACTTCATATGTGGCAAGGCACAAACCAGGCATGCTTATTACATTGGAATCATTGTACTAGCAATGGTGTTAAGATAGAGTTGATTTTTTTTTCTCTCCTAAGACGCTTCAGAAAAGTCTCCCCTAGCACACATAAGAAGAACTCTTCCTATTTTCTACATTTACCTATGCCAAACAACAGGTATAAGAACTGGACCTGCAATTTCATGAGTGTAGGGAACTCCCAGATCCTTCCTTCTTCTCTTCCTCTCTCCTTTCCTTCCCTCCCTTATAATTCTGAGTAGGTTCATAGACTTCACCAGCCTGCCAGGGGAGTACGTGATATTGAAAACAAACCAAGTTTAAGAACCTCTGCTCCATATCTACATTGACAATTCCAAATAACTACCAGTCATCTGTGATGCTGAGGGTGTTGCATGGAGCCCTCACATACATTGAATTTGGAATTGTCCTTCTCTACAGTTGACAGGGACTCAATTGAGAATCAGGAGATCTGAGTCCATTAGACTAAAAGCAACATGAAGGAAGTGACTGTCTTTTACCTTTCTCTGTATCCCTAGCACTTAAGCATATAGTAAATGCTTAACAAATTGCTGTTGATTGAACAGGTTTAAGTCCCCACCTTACTCAATTACGAGAGAGTCAGTTAGTGAATCTGAGCCCTCAGTTTCTAGATCTCTGCCATACAAAATTGTGGTGTACTTGTCAACTTTAATACATAAATTCATGAGTGAGTTGTGATTTTTTTTTAATGATAGCTGACTCCTTCCACTCATCCCGACCCTTCGAAGTCTCAGGGTATTGCTACCTGAGGCTCCAAGATTTTCTCTAGGGACATGAGTGACTTGCCCAAGGTCACATAGTAGGCGCCAGAAATGAGAACCTTAAAAAAATTATGAACCTTAAAACATTATATAAATGTGAGGAATTAATCGTGAACTTGGGGCTTGTAGCAGAAAAGGTGCTGTGCGGAGAAGGTAGGGGTGCCCTTAGACAGCAGGTGGCAGAAAGAGAGTTATTTTCAGTTTTAATACTACTGCTAGCTGCCCCACAGAGCTCTTCTAGCTCTTGCTGGAAAGACAGCTGTTCCTCTTGCCTCGTGGCTAGTGAGAGGTTGATACCAAATGATCATGGATGTAATGAGGTTAAAAAAAATCTCAAGAATTGGAGCAAATAAAATGCCATTTTTATGGTGTAGAAAAATGAAAAATGTCCCTTTTGAAAGTTAGTCTGTGGATGATTCACTTCAAGGATCCAGGATTTCATTGGTATGTACACTCCCTCCACCCATATGTACCTTGACTTTTCAGTGCCTGAGGAGGCTACTCTCCTTGAGTAGGCCAAGGCTGAAACAATCCATCACTTGGTAACTGGCCCTTTGGTTGCTGAATCAGTTTTCTTTAAATACTACTTTTCTACAAATGCTTTTTTTTTTATCACAGTACTTTAGCAACTCGACCATCAATGAGTTATCCAATGTTATTAAACAGAGAACACTGTTAATGAAAAACGCTGACCTGTCCTTGAAAGATGTTATCTTAGAGATGTAGGAACATTTCCTCATTTTTGTCTCAAGCATCGACAAGTTTATTTCAAAATACGTCAGAAATTTCAAGAAATTCAAAGAAGAAAACTACTATATATAAGTTTTCCAATGCACCAGAGGAAAAATCATGGAAAAATATTACTTTATCATTCACATACCCATTGAGTTTAGGGATAAATTGGATAAAATATGTTAATTTGTGATTGAGTAATTAGCTAAATCCAAATATGTTGTGTTCCTTAAGCAATCACTTAAGCAATCAGCTAGAAGTCAAAATTATAAAACACTGTGATAAAGCTCTTTAAGAATGGAGACTTCTAAGACCATGTTAATCGTTTATCTATCTATCTATCTATCTATTTGTTTGTTTGTTTATTTAATTTTGTGCCTGGATTATGATGTTGATGATGATGATGATGAAGAATCTCTCTTGGTTTCATACTTATAGTTTAACCAGGATGGAAAAATTGTGCTAATAGTTAATGGAAGGAGGGAATTTTTTTTAAATAATGTATTTTATTTTATGCCATCCACATTTCTCAGGATCACTCCTATTTTCACATAAAAATAGGAATAGGGACTAGAACAATGATTTCATTGGTATAAAGAACTTCCTGGTGAGGGAACTCCCTATACCCTGCAACAGATAGTCTTAGAAAGTAACCTGGGACAAGTGTTTAAGGGATTAAGGGATTTACCCTGGACCATATAGTTTTGTGAGCAGGAAGTTAGCCCTTGAAACCAACACTTTCTAAAGCCAAGGCCAATTCTTGAACAAAACCATATCTTTTCTCTCCCTGAAAGTAAAACCTAGAAAGAAAAAGCAACCAACCAAACAAAAAAACCTCTTGATGTATGTATGGTGTTGTACCATAGAGAAAAGGAAAAATGGGGTGGCAGAAAAGGGCATGTAATTATAGAGGTGCCAAAAGACAGATTAGCAGAGAGATACAGTAACAAATAGATAAGGAGAGAAGAAGGAAAAGGGGTGGAGAAAGAAGGGAGGAGGGAGGTACCATGATAAAACTATGTAAAACATCGAAGAAGTCGGATTGTAAATATAGCAGGGAATTTTTAACCTGAGCTGCACAAGTGAGGTAGACTTCCACTCCTCCACCCCTCTCAAGTGGTATTAGTTATTTGTTTCGTGCATACTCGGTGAGAATGTCAAAGAACTGCTGAGTTCCTGGGATGCACTCTGGTAATGATATTTATTGTATGGTATAATAAAAACTGACACACTACTTGTTTTTTTTTCTATTGAACTAAGCCCTAAGAAAGAATTTCTAAACAGGTCGGGGAAGGAGGGTGTTCTCACTGAGTGCTAGTATCAGAAGTTGGTACAGGTTTCTAAATGTGCTGTCAAATTTCTTAACTGATATGAAAAATAGGATTGAGTCCTGAGGGGAAGTGGCTTCTTGCTAGTGAGTTCTCAGAAAAAAACAGCTTCAGTTAGGGATCATGTAAAAATCAGACCCAGATGAGAAACTTAGAGAAATAATTAGGATCATGTTGTTGAAGCAGCAGAAAATAGCCAAGCTCCTTATTAATAAAAGAGAATCTGTGTGGATGGATTGAAAGGAAGAGCAAAGTTTGCTTCTTGTAGCAGTAATTGGACATTCAGGGGGAACGATAAAACAGGTAGCAATCAGTAACAGACATCAATCAAGAACATTTTTAGCTAAGAGAGGTTATCTCCCAAACCCCAGATTTCACTTACTGCAGATAACAGGCGGTAATTCTCTGCCAGAAAGCTGGTCTTAATCTCTAGGTAAGCTCTTTGGGTCTTATACATACAAGTCTTTGATTTGCCTTGGGGATGAACCTTTCCACATGCTGTATCTATTTCAGTCCATTCAGCATGCTCACAGAGAATATTTTGGTCATTCCGGAAAGGTGTTATGGGTTCTTCTTCCTTGGTCCTCTTCCATCAAAGCATAGACAATGGGCCTCCAATAATGTGCATTCCTTTCAGGTATAGGTTAGGATTAGATGACAGCTGAGGCATCTTCCAACTCTAAAATTCTGTGATTATGTATTCACCTGAAACTCACAGGTGAGTTCAAAATTCTAGACCCGTGGAAAGTATTCTATTTTAAGTTGATCCTTGGCAAAGCATGAATTCTTAACTTTATTGGAGCAGCAAAAAGTAGAGTAATTAGCTAGAGATTTAAGAGGCCATAGAGTACTAGCTTTAAATTTTACAGATAAGGAAATTGAGACAAGCAGAGGTTAGGTACTTGCCCAGGTCACACAGTTAGTTTGTGTCTAAGGTGGAATTTGAATACACATCTTCCTTACTCCAGTTCCAGTGCCCTATTCACTATGCCATGCTACCCCTCAAGTATCAGGAAGAGATTATTTTTAGTCACATAAAATCTTTTTATAGTATGCAACATCAGAGCACCTTAATTGTAAGGGAACCAAGCTGAACTAACAGTTGTCCAGGTCACAAAAAATGAACAGCTTTAGAATGGAATGATGTAAAGCTAATTCTAATCACCAAACCTGTGCTATACATTCCTTCTCCAACCATAGATCCTTCAGTTCAGGGCTTCCTGGCATCTATGCAAGGTGTCATGGGACAAGAGGCAGTGTTATTAACCTTTGAGGAATTTCAGTTTCAAAGTCAGAGCAAATGAATAGCATGGGAAAATCTTCAGTTTCAGCAGCCATAGTGCTAGAGGATGATTCAATGGCCAGGGCTGACTTATTTATCCCACACCAGCAAAGATGCTTCTGCTGCAGATTTCACATTTAGAAGAAACATACTCCTTTCGAAAATTTGCCACAGAATGCTTAGACTCCTCTTTCAATCTGTCAAGTGAATTAACAATCCATTCCCTTAATAATGTATTACTACCCCAGTGAGCCATTTGGCAATTTTGAAATCTCAATATCATCTTCGAGTTCCAGAAAATAAATAAAGTAGCAATTGCCTTGCCTTGTTAACTCTGAAATCCCGAAATTTTCATCTGCTCAGTTGATGGGTTAAATGGATATTTAGCAAAAGAAATATTGCCACAGTAGCTTAGTAATTGATTTTGGGGAAAGAGATCAAGGGTTTTTTTGGGAAATGAAATAGAAAAACAATCATATGATGATAGCACACCTCCCTTTTGATGGATAGCAACAAACCATGGCACCCACCAGTGGGTCTCATTAAGGGGAACAAAGAAGTAGAAATTCATCAGTATAAAAAAGTGATCTGCTCTCACCAGCTGCAGGAACTGATCCAGAACGAGAAATGAGTTGTACGTCTTGAAAAGAGAAGCAGCAAATTTTAAAGAATAAAGGATTTGTGCCCTTTTGAACTGTGCTTGGTATGGGAATGAACTCTTCGTTTAATTGCCAGCAGACACAAAAAATTGGGCATGATCATTGGGAAAGCACCGACTCCGGAATCAAGTACCTGGGTTCATATTACTGCTTCTGATGCTTACTGCTTGTGTAATCATGGGCAAGTCATTAAACTTAGTTGAGCCTCAGTTTCCAGCTATACATTGAAGGGGTTATATTACCTGACAACTGAGGTCCCTTCCAGATTGAGATCTATGGGCTAGTGAGAATTGAGTTTGGTTCTAAATAAAATAAGTGACTGAGACTTAAGAGGAAAATTTCAAACATTCATCAATGATATTTAAGTAAAAAAAAAAAAAAGGTGATACACAAGTTAAAGGGGAGAAAGATAAAGATACAAATTTGTGCATTTTCCCCAAAGAAACAAAACTTTCTTAATATGCAATAATTAATTTTTTTATATTATCCTTGGAAGCATTTAGTTCAAAATTAGTGGGTTTGTTGCCAGCAGATGATAGAGATCATAATTTGGAGTCTATTTTGACTACTTTGTAATTTTTAGTTATTGTTTTTCTCTAGCTACCAGTCATGTCTAAAGTCTCCTGGACAGAATAGATGAGGTGGTCATAGCTTCCAGATTCAGACTTCCCCATTGTCCTTGCCTTGCCACTGACACAGACATACTGCCTTTCATTTCATTTTAATTACTATGTACAATTATGAACACAATACCCTAGCTGGTAAATTGGCAATGCAATATGATGGTCAGCAAAGTTCACATGAATTCAGCTCTATGAATAGAAACTCAATGTCTAGAAAGGAGGTGATGGTCAATCTGCATTCTTCTCTGACCATACCACATATAAAGTACTGTGTTCAGTTCTGTGTGAGATATTTTAGGAAGTAAGAACATTGGTGAGCCAGAGTGTATTCAGAAGCCTTTGACCAGGATGATAATAAGAGGAGTCACTGAAGGAACTGTGGATGTTTTGCCTGCAGAAGCAAATATTTAGGGCCTTAAGAGCAGTAGTGAAGTATCTGAAGGGCTGCAATATGAAAGAGAGATTCAGGGGTGGGCAACCTGTGGCCTCAAGGCCAGATGTGGCCCTCTAGTTCCTCAAGAACAGCCCTTTGTCTGAATCCAAACTTCACAGAACAAATCCCCTTAATAAAAGATTTTGTTCTGTAAAATTTTGACTCAATCAAAAGGCCTCACTTGAGTACCTAGAGGGCCACACATAGCCTCCAGGCTGCAGGCTCCCCACCCCTGATGGGCTTTTTCTGGGAGTCAAAGTTACAAGGAAACAGTGCAAAAAATACATTTCTGAACATTAAGGCTAATAGAGACAGGGGATGGATCAGTCTATGGCAGCTAGGGCACACGAGTTCTTTGTCTTAGATCTAGCCCTAGGGATAATTCCTTATTTATTTTCATCTTCATCTTCAAATATTTTCCAAACATGCATCCAAAACCCAAATTACCAGCCTTCTGTACTACTGTCATTGTTATTAGATGCCCATATCTATCATCTACTTTTAAAAATTTTTTTTCCTATGGTCTTATTACATGCACTCCAGAAAAGAGTATGCTTCCTATGATTCACTTAGAGGGAGAAAGGCTATTTGGTATATTGGATAGAAAATTGACCTCCAAATCAGGAAGACTTGGGTTCAGACGCCATCTCTGCTATAAATTAGCTGTGCAGTGCTGGGTAAGGAACTTCAGATTTCAGTGGAACAATTCTTTAAGATTATACATTACAGGGGCAGCTGGGTGGCGTAGTAGATAGAGCACCAGCCCTGGATTCAGGAGAACCAAACTTCAAATCCAGCCTCAGACACATAACACTTACTAACTGTGTGACCCTGGGCAAGTCACTTAACCCTTTTGCTTAGACCAAAAAAACAAAGAAAGAAACAAAAAGATTATACATTACAGATTGGATTAGTAGAGACAGTTTTCCCCTTGAGAGTTCCCTATATTAATGAAATCACAGGTCCTCCCTACTTATAATGGGAATGAGAACATACAAACTCAAAAATAATATACCAGGACAATTATAAGGGTTTCAAAAAGAAATCTACTCAGTCTATGACTGAGCAGTGTCTAAGCTTTCTAACCTAATTCTTTTTTTTTAACAATTTTTTTATTTTTTTTTCCATATGCTTTTGAGTTGAAAATTTTTTCTCCCTTTTCCTCCCCCCCACCCTCCTCAAGACGGCACACAATCTGATATAGGCTTTACATTTACATACCCATTAAACATATTTTCACATTAGTGAAGTTGTAAGAAAAAATTAAAACCAATAGGAGGAACCATCAGAAAGATGAAACAAAACTCAACAGAAGGTAAAAATAAGTGATAGTGATTCGACTTCCATAGTTCTTTCTTTGGATGTAGACAGCATTTTCCATCTCGAGGCCTCCAGAGATGTCTTAGATCCTCATAACTCTGAGAAGGGTTCAGTTTAACAATATTAGTCATCACATAACGTGGCTGTTTTTCTAACCTAATTCTTTTATTTGTTTTTTTTTTTGTTGTTTTGTTTTGTTTTGTTTTAGGCAATGGGGTTAAGTGACTTGCCCAGGGTCACACAGCTAGTAAGTATTATGTGTCTGAGGTCAGATTTGAACTCAGGTCCTCCTGAGTCCAGGGCCGGTGCTCTATCTACTGTGCCATCTAGCTGCCCCTTTCTAACCTAATTCTTAAGTGAAGCTCCCCAAGGGTAGCTTGTCCCTTAATATTCTCTAGGGTGGGGCATCACTTCCTAGCATTGACCAACTTATGGTTCCAGGGAAAATATTTTCCCCAGGGAAAGGCCCCTTTTGGGCCACAGCATCATTAGAATCTTGGCTCTGCCAATAATCATTATTTTTGTGACTTTAGGAAAACTATTTAAGCTGATTGAGCCTTAATTTTGTCATCTATAAAATGAGAAATGTTAGATTAACTTCAAGGTTCTTCCACTTTCAATTTATGAGCCTAAGAAACTTATAGGACACTTTCAAGTTGATTTGAGGATTTTAAGGATTCTTCTATCTGGGCATGCTAAAGTGAGTAAGATACCATACTCACATTTGAAAAATCATGAAGCCTGCTAATTGAATGGGAGGTTTTTGGTGTTATTCCTATGTTACATAATCATTAAACTAATGAATTCTCCCCTGCCTGATCTAGGAATAAAGTCAGAAACACAAACAGAAATATAGTCATAGTGTTCTAATTACCTTAAAAGTCATACTGACTTCCATCACCACCAATTTCAAGAGATATGATCCCTTTCTTTGCAGGTGAATTTCAGCTCAATATAATCAACCAGCCAAAGCACATTTACTAAGTATCTACTTTGTGCCAGGCACTGAAGCTATCCAGAAATATAGAAGCTGCTTCAGTAGGTGGTATGATGCCTTTTACTGGAGGTATTAAAGCAAAGTCTGTTGTATATGGGATACATGTTTTGCTTCCTAGGGGTTCCTCAAATGCCTCTACAGTACACACTGGTTCCATGTACAGAGTCAAAATCTAGAGATATTATTATTTAAATTAATTATTTTAAATTTTCATAAACAAATACTTAATAATATGCAATGACAAATATCTGCTCACTAGACTACATCTAAGTTGAATAATATCAAAAGCTTCTTTGGGAATAAAAAAAAGTCCATCCAGTACAAGGCCTCTTCTTGACGTTGACTTATATAGGATTCACTAATAAGGAAGCCTTAAGCATTTAGTTTATCCCCATTTCAGGGTTTCAATGAGCAAGGACAATTAGTGGGACATAATTCACTAACCCCAAGCAGTGCAGTAAGTCCCTTAGTGTCTAAGGCAGGGGTGCGGCACCCCCTAGCCTCAAGGCCACAGATTCCCCACCCCTGGGCTAAGGGTTAGATAGAGCTAGATGCACTAACACCATTAAGGCTCTGTTGTTCCTGAAGCACTTCTAGCCATTATCAGAAGACAGCCCTGATCATTTCTCCCTTTTTCCATGTCTCTCTTCTAGTTCTCCTTCTTGCAAATTTCTCAGCTGTTAATAAGTGGCCCTCATTCCCTGTTCCCTATTCTAGGCCTCTTTTATAGTTCTGTATAGTACTATTCCTGAAACTCTTTGTACTCCAAAGAGATCATCCCAGAAGCTTCTGTGTAGTTCTCTTCCTACCAGTAGATTTTCTCATATACCAAGAAAAGGAGACTATTTCCTTTCACAGGGGACCAGTTTTCTCTTATAACTTATAAGGGAAGAGCACATCAGATTATCTCTCTCAGGAAAATGGATTTACAGCTCACATATATTTAGACCAGAGCATTTTCATCATCGAAAACTTCTTTTGTATTGAATTCTCAGGGCATTAGGGTTTACCAGGAGATTCTCCAGGGGACAAAGAAACCACTTTCCTTGCTTCTACAGTGAAGGAACTTCCTTGGAAGTGCCTAAAGGGGATCTTCCATCTCCATTTCAAAGATTCTCAGAATCTCAGAAAGATTCATCACAACTTGAATCCTTTGTGCCCCAGAGCCTGGGCTGTGGGTTTTCCACTCATGCTTTCACTCCCCAAGCATATAAGGACTAGTAGGAGTAGGACACACCACACTCCTCCCCAACTGTTTCAGTCTACTGTAGTTCTCCCAGGGGAGCTGACCAATGCTATCTTTCAGGGGTAAGGAACCTGTGGCCTTGAGGTCACATGTGGCCCTCTAGGTCCTTGGGCACAGCCTTTTGACTGAGCCTAAGTTTTACAGAACAAATCCTTTTATTGATAAGGGAATTTGTTCTGTGAAGTTTGGATTCAGTCAAAGGCCGCACTTGAGGACCTAGAGAGCCATGTATGGCCTCCAGGCTGCAGGTTCCCCACCCTTGATTTAGAGCAAGGGTTCTTAACTTGGATACCATGAATCCTCACCAGTCTGTGGATTGATTCAAGGAGTCTCAATATGAATGAAAAAAAAATTACATTCTATTTTCACTAACATTGGACTGATGTGAGCATTTCCTTCACATATATAATATGTATGTATAAATAAAAATATATAAATGTATGTATGTTATATCTATACATAAATGTGTATATGTATATATGCATATACACATATACATACATATACATACATATATACACACATATATACATACATATACATACATATATATACACACATACATACATACATACATATATACATACACATATATATACATACATACATATGTGTATATGTGTATATATATATGTATATATATGTATATATGTGTGTGTGTGTGTGTGTGTGTATATATACATGTGTGTGTGTGTGTGTGTATATTATACATTTTAAAATTCTGGGGAATTTTTAGGCTTTACCAGACTGCCAAAGAGGTCTGCAACATAAAAAGGTTGAGAACTAGAGGGAAAGGATAAGATCTAGGGGAAGTTAGAGGGAGGGCACACACACAGGCACACATACACACACACACACACACACACACACACTCATTTCTCCTTGCATTATAATGTTCCCCTGGACAGGGAGAGATTTGTTGCTTCCCCCACCCCTCCTCATGTTAAGCATCACTATTTACTCAGCACTGTGGTTACCTTCTGTGGAAAATGATAGGATTAACAGTGTTAAAGCAGGAAGGAACCGTATCGGCCCTCTAGTCCTACCCCCTAATTTTAGAGATGAAAAGCTGAGTCCCAGAAAGAAACTGAGATGTCCAGGAAAACATAGCTGGTGAGTATGTACAGTATGATTTGAATCCAAGTCTTATGAATGCAAGCCCAAACTCTATCTCCTATAATACATAGCTACCTCTCAAGCAACTGTTAAGTAGTCATAGAAATAGATATTGAACCTGTGGTTTCATTGATACAAGGTACTCCTACAATGCAGCTTGGTACCTTCTCTGAAACTTATTATCTTAAAAAGTGCCTAGGGAATTAAGGAATTAGGTGACTTGCCCAGGGTATCACAGCCACTATATATCAGAGGTGGATTTTGAACCTAGCTCTTCCTGACTCTAAGGCCAGTCCAGTATCCTTTAAGCCACTGGTTCCTTTTCCTTGGCACATAGTAAGTAGGTGCTTAACAAATGTTTGTTGTTTTGAATTGAATGAACTGTGTGGATTTAAATTTATAATTTGCATTTGAGCCCTCTGCATTAGATGAATTTTATGTTACAACAGCTACTAAAATGTCTATCCTAATGCCTTAATGAGGAATTTGTTTTTAATTCACAGCAACCATGATAAAATCTATGAACTGTTTTAAGAAATTACTTCCAAAACACTTTCAAAATATTTTCTCAGCTCTTTTGTAGGTCAAAATATTTTGTCTAACCTGGAAGTCAAATAATTTTTATTGCATTAAAGACACTGCAATATTATATGGAAAACAGTTTGGATTTAAGTGTTCATTACAAAAATAAATTAGATAACAAAGACATTACTATTAAAAATAGAAGGAAAAAAACCCAAGGACAGTTTTTCCTGTAAAATAAGCCAGTACTAACATCCCGCTCTGTTGCCTCCCCACAGTTTGAAGGTGGGTTTGAATTCATGGCATGGAGGTGATCCTTGATGCTAGAGAGGTAGAGCAGCAGGACAGTTCTGGTACAGTGGAAAGGCCAATGACTCTGGAGTCAATCAATCAATCAATCAATGAGCATTTATTAAGCACCTACTATAATTCGATCAGGCACTGTGCTAGGCACTGGGGTTATAAAAGGAGGCAAAAGACAGTCCCTGCCTTCAAAGATCTTCAATCTAATGAGGGAAACAACATGCAAACAAATATATAGAAAGCAAGATATATTAGGATAAAAAGGAAATAATTAGCAGAGGGAAGGCACTAGCATTAAGAGCAGCTGGGGAAGAATCCCTGCAGAAGGTAGAATTTTAGTTGGAACTTAAGGGAAGACTAGGGGGTCTTACCTTGAGCAAGTCACTTCATCTCCTTGAGTCTGTTTCCTCAGTTTCTTCATTTGTAAAATGAGCAGGAGAGGCAGAAGAGATGGCTTCTGGTGTCCCTTCTAGTTTTAGACCTATAATCCTATGAATGCAAATGATTCTCAATTTATTTGTAAAATGGGATGGGGGTAGGGAGTTATACTAGATCAGGGCTTCTTAAACATTTTCTACTTGTGACCCCTTCCATGCTTCTTAAACTGTGGGTCTCGACCCCAGGTCATGACCTAGGTGGCCTCTCAGATCCCTTCCAACTTTCATTTTATGAATGGACCAATGGGCTTACTAAACTGAAGAGGTTTTGGTGGGAAGGGGAGAAGGAGGGGGAGTGAAGTCTATATGTGACCGGGTTAGCTAAATTCACTGAGGCTTATGTTTCCCATGGAGAGCTGAATTTTTTGTTCATAAACAAACTCTGAAAAGGGTTATAATCTGCACCAATGAATGGGATGGAGTATGAGACTCTGTGGAAATTTTAAAAGCAAAATAGGAATGCTTAGTTCATGTTGGGCTGTGGTTAGTTTTTGTTTTTGTTTTTGTTTTTGTTTTTGTTTTTTAACCAGAAGGTTTGATGCACTTTTAAATCTAAGACTGGAATACGGACAGTTATGAGGACAGTCAACAGAAATGAAAGCAGAAAAAAAAAGTTTTAAGGCCAATCCATTTTGCTGTATAACTTATGGAGAAAAATGGAATAAAGACAGGATATAGTGACAAGAATTTGCAAAAAAAAAAAAGAGTTGGCAATAGGTTTTTAGTTTTTGTTTTATATGCATCTGGTACAGTATTTGAAGAAGGCATTTATCTCTCTGTACTTGTACAAAGTAGGTGCAGCTGCGACAGCATCATTTTATGTATTCATTTTGTTTAGCCAGGAAAAAAGTAATGCCTTCTTGTTATTCACCTTTCTTGCAGACAACTCAATCTGCCTGCAATAAGTTTCAGCTAAAATAAATATACAGAAGAGCCAGTTAGTATTTATTAATTTATTTATTTTTATTCTCAAGACATTTTAAAGAAAAGGGAGGATTGAGTGAAAGCAAATCATGTATTTTCTTCTAAATTGTTAATGGTAGCCATGGTTACTTAAGTATTAATTTCCTTATTCATCTCTTCAAGGGGAATAAAGTATCTTACGATCCCTTGCTTTTGAAGATATAAGTAGGGGTACTGTGTGTATAATGGGGAAAATGATGGGCACAACCTCACCTACCCTGGCTAGAACATACCTCATCAGAACACTCCATTACCTAAGCTGGACTCTGTTCTGGCCACTTTCAGAGACATATGTTGAGCATAGAAGGAATTTTGTTGTTGTGACTAAAGCAGTGAAAATGGGCTCCACAGAGGATTGACCAACATACCAGGGAGAATTGCCCACAAGGCAGACCTTAAAAGGATAAGACTCTGCCCTCTGACCATTTCCCTCTTCTAGGCTTTGAAGGATGCGGGGCCTCTGTGGAGAGTGTATCATGGACTTTTCCAAGGGATGGGGTAAGGAGCCCCTTTTCCCCTACTCCAGCTTGTGTAGCAAATACTTGCAATTGGCAGACTGGCAGTGTGTATACACAGATACACATACACATACACATACATATATACATATTGTTTCACAGGTAAAACCATTTGTTGGGCAGGAGAACATAAGAGGGCTGCTAACATCAACAGGTGTTCTAGCACAGGTTCACTTTTGATCTGGTCAGATACAAAGACAGCCTCAGAGGGGTGAAACCTAGTCTTCTCAAAAAGGTTGCTGATAATGGACGCACCAACTCCTACAGCATTACCTAATCACCCTTCTCACAGGGGCAGGCAAGAAGAGGAGTACAAGTCCTTCATGTTCCCCTAAGCCTCAATGGGGGCCAGTTGAGGCAAACACAGATTCCCCCCAAGCCTTGATAGGGGCCAGTCAAGACAAGTACATGCATTCCTCTATGCATTACCCAAATCCCAAAATGGGTTGCCCACTCATTGACCAGTGCCGACTTAGGGCAACAGACAAAGAAGTCATCTTGCCAACATTAAGCTCATAGGTTAACTTTAGTAATATCATCATGACCTAGCACAGTGCAGGAGCACATTATGTCATCCCTAGATCTCACTGCACAAGTGTGGTGGAGATATTTATAAATCATGACTGTAAGAAATATTTACTTTGGCCATGGATCCTGGAACCTATTATCTAAAAAGAATAACAAAAATCCTCCTTAAACACACTAAAATCCACCTTACTTACACATACACATACATTTCAAAGTCTAATCAAATTTCAATATATTTATGCATTTCAGTTGCCTTGAGAGGTTAATAACAGTGGAATTCCCTATCTCTCATCTGGAGAATAATTAGAACAAACTGTATACTGGCTTCGGTTACTTGCCCTGTCACTAACATTCTGTGTGATTATAGGTAGTCATTTCATTTCTTTGTTTCTATAAAATGAGAAAATGGGACTAGATGTACTCTAAGGTTTGGCATTCTATGATTCTGAGATAAAATTTGGACTAAACTCTTGGCAACTTGAAATCAATATGAATAGTTTTCCTTGGAACTACACAGTCAAATTATAACATAAATGCTTGGGTGAGAGTTTTAGGTATATATGAGGGCACCTGATCTTCCGAACTTATACAAGGATACTTCTGCAACCCAAAAAAGATAGGGGCACTCTATTTATAATCTCCAGTGAAGGGTTGTTAATGAAATCTGATGTTTGACAACTCCCTTCTCATTAAGAATGTTCTTCCTTAGAGTTTTTCTAAATTTCTAAATGCTATAGTAATAGCCTCCTAATAGGTCATCTCACCTCTTCTCTTTTCCCTCCCCAATACAACTTTTAAACCACTGCCAGATTTACCTTCCTTATTCACAGATGTTCATTTTCCTGCCAACTATAACTGTTGAGTATCTAAAGTCCTTTTCCTCTGGTTTTCATTATAATGCCCGTGCAATTCCCTAAGCCTAAAATGTCCCTGTCCAAATTCTTTTAAAGACCTAACAAGATTCAAAACTCCTCAGATTCTACTTCCCATATGAAGAGCTCCATAATAGGCCCTGGTGTATTTATCTCCTGACCCTTAACTAGGGACGCATTCCAGGGCTCTGTCCTGGGCCATCTTCTCTCTCTGTATTTTGTCTTTTGATGATCTCACTGACTCCAAGTAGGTCATATTATGCAGCATATTCCCATGAATACATACCTAGCTCCTATCTTTCTCTTGAGTTTCAATACCATATAATCAGCTCCAAAATGAACATGTTCATGACAATGTCCTATGTGCAAAGAAACTCAAAATATACAAAATAAAACTTATTTTATGCTAAACCTGCTTCTCCCACAAACCCTGTTTCTATACAAGGACACCCCCAACCCAATTATTTTGGTCACCCAGCATAACAAGTTCAACATTATGCTTTACTCTTAACTCTGCCTTAACTCCTATGTAATCATTTGCTAAGCTTTGCTAATTCTACTACCACCACATTTCTCCATCTCTCTTCTCTCATACAGCCACCACTTTAGTGAAATATTTCATAACATCTTAAATGGACTTTTGCAAAAGCTTCTTAATAGGCTTTCTCAGATCTTTCCCCTATCTGTCATATGGCTGACAAAGTAATATTCTTAAACCAAAACATCTTACCTTGTCACTCCACTGCTCAAGAAGCAATGGTGGCCCCCTATTGCCTCTGGGATAAAATATAATACCTTTGTTTGGCATCTAAATCCCTTCATAGTGTGGCTTCAGCTTGCCTTCTAAGTCTCAGGACTACTCCTGCATAATCGAATTTCTAGGAACTGGACCACTTATTTTGTCTGCACACAAAATTCCATCTACTTTTGTTTGTTGTTGTTGTTTAAAGTTTAAAGCCTTTTCTATTGCATATGGTAGGATGTGTCCATGTTGTTAGAAACAGCACATGTAGTTCAGTTTTCATGGGGATTCTTGTACTACTTTTTTGCCTCTCTACTTTTCTGTGTGTTTTGCATGACTTAAAAACCTAATGAAGATGTGAGCCCTATTTCTAGAGAAGAGGGCAACAACAACAAAAAAGGCATCATAAGCTTACATGATGGGGGCAATAGGCTAAAACTTATAATGATTATGAAGACTTGGTGTAAAGGATGTGATCAAAGAAAAGTGCTGATTATGCATTGAGAGTGAGAGATAACCATTGGGTAGTTCATCTGGTCCCACTGGTATCCTTTCAACATTGAGCAAAAAAGTGAGGAAGGCCCCCAAAAGGTACACCCTTTGTGGGGAACTTATGGGAGGATGTAGACAAAGGTTCACACAATATTGTTAGGCATGGATGAGTTTAATCTGTATAATTGGAGGTAATAGCCCATCCAAGTGATCATAGTTTTATGTTTATTCGATTATTTGAATAGGGCAAGCTATTCAGGCAAAGACCTACATTCTCTTCAGCTGACTGAGCTGAGTGGCAGGAACTCAGGTCAGAGTACGAGGTGTTGTGAGATATCAGAAGGGAGAGTCAGTGAGCCAAATCCTAGGGCTTATAGTTGTAAGAAGAAGCATGGAGTTGCAAAACTCAGTAGGGTAGGTCTTTGGTATATAAAACACCTTCTAGTAACTTTATGGCTTCTCTAAGGTAAATAATCTCAGTTCCTTTAAAATTTCAGTATTCCTAGTAGAAAGCATTATGCAAGGCACCACGCAAACTATGTGAAAATATTTCCATATTTTACTTATCAGGTTGTTATAATAGCAAGAGAAAAGGTGAAACATATTTTAAAAGGTAAACAATTATCAACAGCTCTGAATAGAAGAACTAATGGCAGGTTTGATATTAAATTCATAATTATAAAGGCAACTTAAGATAAAGCCTATTCAAAACGTTAATTCCTAACTATGTGTGAAATTACTCAAAACACGAAAGACAACTTTTGTTACCCAGGCCAGACAGTATATTTTATTTCTAAAGTTAAAGGAAGTGACATATTTTCCCTAAAAATGTTTATTTTTTGAAGCTCAATATTTTGGTTGCCTAGTGACATAATTGCTTTTCTTATTTAAAAACAAAAGGAAGCCTTGTATATTGTATATGGTGGGATGTGTCCACGTTATTAGAGATGACATATATAGTCCAGTTTTCATGATGATTATTGTAGTGAGTAGATCAATATGACTTCTTAACTTAATGTTGGATTTCTAAATAAACTTCATATTTCACCTATGTTGATTATGAATGGTATACCCATTTGATGGATTTTACTAAATCTTTATAATAAATTTGTGTGCTACCCAAAACATCTGGTAGAATGGAGTGGAGACTGGGGGAACTAAAGATTGGTAATAAGTTAAAAAATAGTTTCTATTTAAATAATTGCATTACCGCTCTCCTTGAAGAAGAGAAATGGGGTACTGCTAAGACAAAATACTGTCAGCAGTATCATATATGGTCTCTATCAAAAGATTTTACTTAATGTTCTTCCTTTGTCAAAAAGTATGGTTTAGTTTTGATGGGAGAGGTAGGGAATGATTTTGATAGCAAGAAATAGAGATGCGCCTATTATTTCATTGGTATGCAGGGGTGGGGAACTGTAGCCTCAAGGCCACATGTAGCCCTCCAAGTCCTCAAATGTGGCCTTTTGTTGGAGTCCAAATTGCATAGAAAAATCCCATTTCCCAGGGGTGGGGAACCTGTGTCCTCGAGGCCACATGTAGCCCTCTAGGTCCTCAAGTGAAGCTCTTTGATGGAATTCAGACTTCACAGAACAAATCCTTTTATTAAGGGGATTTTTCTGTGAAGTTTGGTTGCCATCAAAGGGCCACACTTGAGGACCTAGAGGTCCATATGTGCCCTCAAGGCTACAGGTTCCCCCTCCTGGAGAATTCTCAGGTGAGAAAACTCCTATGAAAATACAGGTTGAGATCTTATACTCTTAGAAAGTTTTCTATAGCACAGACATGTTAACTGTCTTGTCCAAGGTGACATAGTAAGGGTTTGTCAGGAGCAGGACTTTTGGCTTTGAGGTCAGCTGTCTATATACTATACCATGATGCTTCTCAAAGACAAAAGGAAAATGTATTTATAAGTAACTTTAAAAAGAAAGGAAGTCATGTATTGTGGAGGTGACATGTGTAATGCAGTGTTCAAGATGAATTTTGTAGTGAATAGGAGACCAACATGCATTTTTTTTTGCTTTTTTTTTTTTTTGGTGAGGCAATTGGGGTTAAGTGACATGCCCAGAGTCACACAGCTAGTAAGTGTGAGTCCAGATTTGAACTCACGTCCTCCTGACTCCAAGGCTGGAGCTCTATCATCTGTGCCACCTAGCTGCCCCTCAACATGTATTTTTTAACCCAATTAATGTTGGTGGATTTCTAAATAAACTTCATATTGAACCTGTGTTGATTATGAATAGTATACCTGTTTGAGGGATTTGAACTAGCTTTCTGTTTTATTTATATTCTACCTCTTCTTGACTTTGCCATTTCAAGTTGATGATGCAAACTAAAAATAAAAAGACTGTCCATCTGTCTAAATACAATGACTCAATAGATCCCAAATCTCACCAATTCAATTCATGGGATTGAAAAGAAAATTTTAAGCTCTTCCTATGTTCAACATACTGTGTTAAGACCTGGAAATACAAAGGGAAAAAATTATATAGTCCCTGACCTGAAGGAGCTTATAGTCTGTTAAAAATACATACACAGGTAAGTGAATACAAGTAAGGAAAATGCCCTGTGAGCTCAGTGTACCTGGTGAATCTTAATGTAGGAAGCCAAGCCTCAGATGAAGAGAAATCTTCTGATAGGTAGGGAGTAAGGTGTGTATTCTTGGCATGGGAGACAACCTGTGTAAAACAAGTACATGGAAAATGAAATGTTGATGAGGGAGAAGTATTATTTAGGCCATTTTGGTTGAAAACAGAATTTTTGAACTATAGCTATAAGGCTGCAAAGCTACACTGGAGACACATTGTAAAGGGTTTTAACTGACAAACTCAGTTATTTTTTCATTGAGGAGACAGCTTGCCACTGATGAGATATGTAGACATCACTTCTAAAATTGCAGGTCATAAAGCAGTTAAAACTTCTCATTCTTTTTTATTCTTAAACATGTCTATAAATGCCCTCTACTTCATCCATCCTAAATATATGAGGCTTTCTTCTAGTATTTTTTTTAATATTCAGTTCATACTTGTTCAATTGTTGATCAATTATTCTTCTTTGCTCTCCCTTTGTTAGCAGCTCACTTTATTTTCCCCATCATATCTTTCTTGCTACATTAATTCTTGTGTGAGAATCATCATTGGTACATCGCAACCTACTAGTATCCATCATGTCTCTCTCATTCATCAAACTGCCTTTTACTGGGTAGACTCTTGGTAGTTTTTGGTGACTCTTCCTGTACTCATGATAAATATTGCTAAGGAAAGGTGACAGGAGGAATCACAAAAATAAAATTAATAAAAATCTGAACTGCTATTAGTGAGCTTCTACATCTCCATGTTTTCCTTCTCTTTTCCCCATCTCTAGTATTCATCAAATTAAAATTCCCTTTCACTGAGACCTACTATAGCTTTGGTATAGATTTGAACAAAGGGATCGACAATAAGGTTGAGGAGTTAACTTAAAAACTCAATAATGGTTGTGATAGTTGTCCAGAAGAGATGTTTTCCTAACCCAAACAAGACTAGATTTATGGAAAAATACATAGGAAATATTTTTGCAAAAAAGATTTTTTGATGTTTCTTGACCACTTAGCCAACATCTTTCTGGGTCCAAAACAACTATGGCCTCCTAAATTCAGTAAACTGCTTAGCCATGCATCCTTACTTTCAAAAATATATATATGTAACTCCTAAAAAAACAAAACAAGGGAACAAATAAAAAACAAATCTAGGAAAGAGAGCAGAGACTGACATGTTGAATACTTAAAATGATGAGTAGAATGTAGAGGGTCACTACTCAATTATGTGATATTTTTATGCATGTTTTTCTTTTCACATAATTTTCATATACTCTCCTTTTTTATATGTTGGTTGTTTTTATTGGCTATTTATGGGGATGGTTTGAGTCATAGTTTTAAGGCTTATAAGTCATGGTGATTATACGGTCAAAGCAAGTTGAATCAAATTGGAAAAACATTTTTGAGTACCAGATGTGTAAATGGCATTGTGGTAGGTACTAGGGAGAATAGGAGTGTGAACTCTAGTTCTAGGCAATAATTTATTTTTTAAAAAATGAAACAAAAAATCAGAATGGAAACAAAAGAAGAGTAGTGCATTTTCCATTTCTTGACATGAATAACTGCATTTAAGGGAGGAAATAGTTTCCATTTCAGTGTTAAACAAGTCAGATTTAAACCCTGTGATTTGCCTGCCTTTACTCAAGGTTTCTGAAAACACAAATAGAATATTCCTTTTCTTGGACTCCTGAAGCCAACAAAAAAATTGGCAAATTGTAACATAGCTATCTCCTCTCTCCTAAGACACCCCCTCAATTTGAAAATGTTATATTTTAAAAGCACATGAATTTTGTATTTTTTAAGAATAATTTCCCTCCACATAGACAAGCTAAGTTAAGTTGCCAGTTACAGCACAATTTAAAGATATATGGACATGAACTGAGATTCAGAATATAATAAAAATATAAAGGAACTGCTTCTATAGTACATAAATAATTAATTTGACATCCTCCCCCTCCCTAGTCTGAACTTTGCTGTATGGCCTATTCAAGCAGATGTCTTTGTATCAATGTCTTTCCTATTTTTAAAATTATACTTAGAGAACTGTGTTTCTTCTCCTATTTGCTCCCCTTTCTCTTGTTCCCATTTATAGCTTCCATAGCAGGCGTGACTTTCTAAAGTTTTTAAACCAAATTCCAGGTATATAATCAATGAATTATATCTGTTACTTTGAGTTTGAATTTCATAATGATAATGTTAAAAAGAGTTTATATTCAGAAGTTCATTTTTTCCCATAAAGATACACTAGTCTCTGGCCTCAGACCAAACATTTGACACTTACTAGCTGTATGACCCTGGACAAGTCACTTAACCACAATTGCCTAAAAAAAAAAAAAGAAGAAGAAGAAGACATACTGGTCTATGGGCCAGCTCTTGTTTCTCCCTTCCTTGGCTTATAATATTGTATTTCAAAAACCCTTCCAATAACATGCATACTAAATTGCAGAAGTGCAAAGGTTTTCTTTTGTGATAACATTTATTAACTGATTATTTTGAGCCAGGCAATGTGTTCTATAGATGGTAGGATTGCAAAGACAAAATTACTATAGTCCTTGGTCTCCAGTGCTATGGTTTATCAGGGGACAAAACACATGGACACAGAAGGCTATATTAAATACATTATTTGTAATATATAAATACATTATCATATATAAATTATAATATGTTGTTATATATAAATATAATATATAATGCAATATCTATAATATGTCAATATATTAAATACATACAAAGTAAATACAAGCAATTGATGACATGGATACTAGTTGGGGGGGAAGGGCATTGATAAAAGGCCTCATGTAGTAGATTACCATTCTGAGATTTTCTGGAAGGTACGGTTTTGAAGAACTAATTGGGAGGGAGAAGTGAGTACATTTCAGACATAGGGGACTGCCTTACACAAAGGAGTAGAGAGATGAAGAATCATGTGTGAGACAGTAAGAAGGACATTATATCCTTCTCCTCTTCTTCTACTTCTTCTTCCTCTTCTTCTTTCTCTTTCTCTTCATCATCCTCATCCCCATCCTCATCATCATCATTGGCACTTATATAGTACTTTAAAATTCACAAAGTGTTTTACAATTATTATCTTTCTTCATTCTTAAAACAACCCAGGGAGGTGGATAGTATTATAATCACCATTTTACTAATGAGGAAACTGAGACAGAAAGAAAATAAAATGCTCAGAGTCACATAGCTAGTAAGATAAGGTCAAATCTGAACTTTTTCACTATTCCATTTAGGTGCCCCTGCAAAAGGAAGTAATATTTAATAGACCTGGAAAAGTAGACTGGAGCCAAGATTTGATGAAGTTTGAATGCAAAATAAAATAATTTGTATATGATCTTATAGGAAATAGAGAGTCACTAGAGTTTACTGAGCTGGGGAATAAATGCTCATAATATAAAGCATGCTTTAAGAATGTCTCTTCGGAAGCTATGTGGGGGATGAATCAGAGAAGAGAGATAAATGATGTGGTCATTGCAATAGGCCAACTATGAATTGATAAGAATCTGTACTACATTAGTGGTTGTACAAGTAGAGACAAGTGATTTTTATGAAAGTTGTTGAGAGGTAGAAATGAAGTTTGGCAACTATTTTTGTATGGTCATGGTGAAGGAGAGAGAGGATTTAAGAATAATATAATATTTATGAACCTGAGTGACTAGAAAGATGAGAGTTAGTTTGACAGGAAAAAAGGGAAATTTAGAAATGGCGAAGTGTTTCAGGCAAAAGATCTTCAACATCATAACAAAGCATACTGAAAACAACAACGATGACAACAGAGACGTAGGAAGAGAATTAAGAACAGCGTCAGCAAAAAGAAAGGAGAGGATACACTATGTGTGTTGTTGTCGAGTCATTTCAGTCACATCTGACCCTTTGTGACCCAATTTGGGGTTTTCTTGGAAAGAGTACTGGGATAGTTTGCCATTTCCTTATCTAACTCATTTTTACAAATAAGGAAACTGAGACAAATAAGGTTAAGTAACTTGTCCAGTGCCATGCAGCTAGTTAGTATCTGAGGCTGGATTTGAACTCAGGTCCTTCTGACTCCAAGGCCTGACTCTATGTACTGCACCACCTAGCTGCCCTATCTTGTATATGCAT
Source organism: Phascolarctos cinereus (assembly GCF_003287225.1). Taxonomy (NCBI): domain Eukaryota; kingdom Metazoa; phylum Chordata; class Mammalia; order Diprotodontia; family Phascolarctidae; genus Phascolarctos; species Phascolarctos cinereus. The sequence continues at coordinate 62,412,039 of NW_027556402.1, read as the reverse complement.
ATTATATAGGAATATATATATATATATACATATATATACACATATATATATATATATACACACACACACATATATATACACACACACATATATATACTACATATATATGTAGTAATGTGTGTAGTAATATATATGTGTGTGTATACAGATATATGTAGATACACACACACATATATGTACACACACATATACATACATGTATACACACACGTGTGTGTGTGTATATATATATATACATATATATATATATATATATACACACGTGTGTGTGTGTATCTGTGTGTGTATACATTAGTCAACAATATTGACTATATTGCAGAGAGGTCCAGAAACATGAAGTATGAGGACAGTTATCAGATTTGGCAATTAGCTGATAAGTGACAACTGGTAGCTTTACAAAGACCAAAGTGATGAAGTTGTAAGGCACATTGCAAAGAGTTGAAATGCATGTTAGAAATGACAAAAAATAGAGGTACTGTGTGTCAACACATTTCCTTCCTACACATTTGGCTCTGAAATAAAGAATAAGCATAACACAATGTTTTGTGGGGATAAATTGAGGGCTTTTCCCTTTAAATATGGAGAACAACTGGGTGTGTTTTTGTAGGTAGCATAGAAGGAGCTAGTAAACAAGGAGCAATTTAAGGAAAATGGCAGAGACAAAGACAGAGAGAGAGAGAGAGAGAGAGAGAGAGAGAGACAGACAGACAGAGAAAGAGAGAGAGACAAGGACAGAGACAGAGAGTGGGAGAGAGAGACAGAGAGAGACCTAAGGGAATCAAAGTGTAGGTGGGGGCAATCAATATAAACAATTTTCATGTAAATTAATAGAAATTCACAATCTTTCTTATTTATTAGCCACTTAGCTCTAATTCAACCCAACAATTTTCCCTATAAACTTTTGTTCATCCTCTCTCAATATCAAACCCTCTAGTTCTATAGTCTTAATTAAGCATCACATTTCTGGCTATGTAATTTCACTATTTCAGCAATGCGTCACAGTGGGGAAATATCACAGATAGATTCATCTCCAATCATCAGTGGCAATTGCTACTTCAACTTTACAACAAGAGCCCCACCATTTATCTTTCAATAGGGTAGTCAAAGTCTATCAAGAGTTCTCTTGAAGACTTTCTTCCAATATACTTTTCTGCCATTGGAGGAGTTCAACTCAGTCTTTCAGGAAAGAGATTCTCTTTGTTCTTTAGCTCTGTCCTTTAATAGTCCTTCTCTAGCTATTGAAGTCTCTCTGGAATGACATACATTTCCACCCCTCCAAAAATAATTCTAGAATAGGAAAAGAAAAAAAAAAAAAGTACATAAACTCTGTGGAAGGAACTATTGAACCTTAGGCAACAGGTGTTAGAGATATTTTTAGGTGTAGGCTCAATGAGGCTTAGTGACTAATTGAAATTAAATGCTAATGGGGTAGAATTTGTGGACAATTCAGTTTTTATTGTGATTAAATAGGTAAAGACATTACTTACTATTTGTTTCTGTTTTAAGAAGTCCTGTAATGAAATTAAACCAGAACCAATAACTCTTCAATGTCTTCACTAAAGTTCTACTCAAATGTTTCATAGTGGTATGGACATAAACTTAGGTTACTGAGTCATCTGCCAACAGAAAACAAGCTCTGGCAATTCCTACAAAATTGAGAAGGTTTTTTTCCCCCTACAAACCCATTGACATAGAATAATTCTACCTTATTATTGTATAGGAACTAGATTCAGCAAGTTCAAAGGGACTCATAACTAGTGTAAGAAAGATGTTAGGGGGTTGGGCTTCCACAGCAGGATAAGAAATTCCAAGATCTTGTGGATAGTCCCTTAACCAATGAGAAAGTACTCCACACTTTGCTATAAACAACTAGTTCTTAAGAAAGAACCCTAGAGGTTAAACCAGTTGCAACCAGCCGGGTTCAAGGACAGGGCTTCCACCAGGCAAAAGCTTTTCTCCACTGTGCTTGCTTAATAAGCTTATTGAATATGAACTGACACACCCCAAGGGCAGAGTAGCCGCGATTTTTGAACATGGAACCCATGAAGTGGGCAGAATTAACAGAACATAGACGAACATGCGAAGGGCTGGCCAGGAAGGGTGTAGCTCAGATGAACTAGACCAATAGAAGCCCTGATGGCTGGAATATGGACCTTGCTAACGGTTTAAAAGTTGATTTTACCACTGAACCAGTGCCCATGTGCTATTAAAGTGCGTTGTGCTCGCTTCTCTCACGAGAAGCGTAATAAAAACTTTCCTTCACTCACTCACTGTAGTAGATTTTTGTTTCAGATTTTTCTAACAACTTATTTGTAGGAAGTGTAACACATGTATTTATTTATTTATTTATCTGGTTTTTCACAAGAATTAGCAAAGATCATCTACAAAAGCATGAAGGATTTGCAACTTAGGTGGTTTGACTAAATGCTTCCCACTAATGAAATCACAGATCTTTGAAGTATTCATATATTTATTGCTTAGCTCTTAGAGCAGTTGCTTCAATAGCCTGGTAACTATATATAAATCAGCAAAGTTGGTCATTACAGATTTACATGGAATGACTTTGGAGAGAGGTTGGGAGTAACTTAAGTGAGGGAATTTTAAAAAAAAGGTAAAGGAGAAATAAAAACATGGTTTCAGAAAGCCAAATAAGTTCATCATAGGCAGTAAGGAATCATTTGTTTTTGTTCTTTGTGGTTCACAAGAAAAAAAAAGTAGAATGGAGGAAATCTAGGAGAATACATTCTGAGGGAGAGAAATATAAAACGTCAGCTGGGAAAGAAAGCAAGAGGTAGTAAGGAAGCCAATTTCTGGTAGAAGAGAATTCTTGGAATTGGAATAGAAAACTGAGCTAAAAGACACGTTTGGGGGTCACTTAAACTGGACTTAATGTATGAAGAAATAAATGACTTTTTCTATGAGAGTTAAAGGACGATGGTGCCATAAGTTAAGAAATAATGTTAATTATCTGTTAATAATAATATAACATATCTAAGTAATAGATATTTTTAATATAATTTGGACATTTATTGGTCAAATTTGATAATGAGAGTGAAAGATAAACTGTATAAGGCCATGCTTGTTAACATCCTTGAATTTCCTTTTTTCTTATCTTTGAAAAGATATTTGGTCTGCTATTTCCTGGCCACTTACCTATCGTGTGCCTGAGAATAGAGAAAAATTCCCAACAATGAGTCATGTCTGGGTGGCTACACCTTGAAAATAAATGAGGAGAGAGCCTAGAGAAATATGGTGTTTGCAGGGATCAGGAGAATAAATCAGGCCAAAATTTTGATAATGTAAGACAAACCAGCAACCTGTATCAGACATAATGGCACTGGGAGCTGCCAGGAAACCTGCACTGTGGTGATCCAGAACAGGAAGTGGTGAAACCACCTGGTACTTTCCCTCTATTTTCTCTAATTGCTTGCCAAGCCCCTTTCAGAAATGTCTAAAACTTGGAATCTCTTTATTTTTCTTTTGCTACCTACCAACTCAAGGGAGGTGTAGGATAAGAGGAAGATAGCTGACAGAGTTTATTTACAAGTTTTTCATATTGCTATGCTGAAGCTCTTTTCCAGTTACTTCAGTGTGTTAAAATAAGTAATTTGGACATTAAAAGGTCAGTTATCTACATCTTAGGAATGACTTTAGTCATGAAAATAGATTTTTGCAAAATATGGGATAGAAGTTCAGGAACAGAGAAGAAAGATTTTCCTACTTTCAGTAACTTTAGAGCATGTGTTTTATATATATATAATTACATTTGTGCATGTACATACACATGTATATATTATATGCAATATATTTATGTATTGTGTGTATATATGCATGTGTATGTGAGTATACATAGACATGTGTGTACATATATGTATATGTGTACATGTCAGTGTGTGTGTGTATGTGTGTGTGTATAATACATAGAGTAAATCCAGGCTATTGATCGAGTGATATGACTTGAACAATCCTGGAGCAGCTGGAAGGTAGCAGACTTTTAAGATTTATTCAGCTGAGCAACTTCAGGTGAGCAGTGGGGTTACTGTGTCATTCAGGAGAGCCAGAGCATACATACTGAATGGTACTGATGAAACTATTGTTTGATGGCCAAAGAATAATACTTGATGATGAAATTTTATACTATATTCTCTAATTGGTAGATCAATTAATTGATCTATAATTTCTTTGTAGTTTACAAAAAATCAGGTCATGTAGTATTTGATTATTGTAGTTTCTGTAGCACTGCAAAGAACAAATTTAACACTGACACCATCTATCACATGTTGAATTACTTATTTTAGATATTTTAGATGCTTTAACTCTTTTATTATGTGATGTTTAACTTCTGAGAAGGTCTGCCTCACTGGCAAAGGAGAAATGACTGAGGATACTCACCCTTGAATTATTTTTGTATGATTATAAATTTTGAATTGAACGTATTTGTTTTTGCCATTTGATGGGAATATTTTTTTCCTTTTTCTTCTTTGAATTCATATTTCTGAAATATTTTCTTTTATTCAATGGAATTATAGTACAGAATTGAGATTTTTTTAAATTAAAATTTTTGTTTCCTTGTAGAAATTCTCTCTTTCTTGTGATTGACCCACTCTGTTTCATAGAATTACAAATGCATTTTGCTCATGTCTTCTATTTGTTATCAATGCATTGAAGCATGCACTTTGATAAGTTGTAGCTTATTTGCATATGGTACTGACAGCAGACATGGTTTGCCTATTAATATGCTAATTGGTTGTTCATGTTGTACAGAGATTATCTTCTGCAACTGCAGCTATATGGTTCTGCATATCTCCCTTTACATTATTATTAATTTGCATATTTGCTTTGGGCTCTTATTTACTACATATTAAGTGCATTTTCTATTGCTTTATTTTGTTATGGTATGGTACTATGTTTAGTATTTGACTTAGCATTATGAGTTTCCTGAATGCATTTTTTAAACTAAATCAAACAAAATGGAGGCTGTAATGTTGAAAGGGAACCAAGGAGTAGACTCTAAGTTTTAAAATAATAACATTGTAAGATAATCAAAAAGAATTACATGATATTTGGAGAAAGACACAATGATTGATACAGTAGGGTTATAACAGGAAGGATCACAGTTTTTCTGGGTATAACTATGCATAAATTATTAGATATGGTTGATCATGCAAAAATGCCTGATATAATGACAATAGATGAGAAAGGCTCAAAATTCATCACTAGAATCTACATATGGAGAAGCTGATTAAAAAAAATAAATTATTGTGAGTACGAGAAGCTTGCTAGGAAGAACTGATAGGCTTATTTAAGTTGGGAAAAGATGCCTTGATTACCAATAGTACATAGAAGGTGTTATAGGATTAAGCTAGAACTTTCTTTGGAAAGGACCCAAGTACCACTGGGGAAAACCTTTAGAAATGTGAATTGATCATGTGACTTCAGCATTATGTTGTTGGCAAACATTTGACCTATTTTTTTTTTAAAGTAGCTAGGACGATAGCTGGTCATCCTGAATTCATTTACGAACAGCATTTTCTAGAGCTACAGTGGCATTATATAGGTGGCCAGGGCATATTGTATGTCCATGTGGGAGATGCAATCTAAATTTGTTACAGTTGCTCAGCCCAAAAGAAGAGATTATTGATGTGCAAATAGCTTATTTTGGGGTAGTGCCGGGGAAAGGTTGCTTGCTAGAGCTGTATTTCAACCCCAGTGTTGGAACAAAGTCTGAGCATTAAAAAACGGGCAATGGTCTGTGAAGGCACAGATTCCTGTCAGCACATTTTTTTAAGTATTATGAAAATTAATATACAATTTAACTGTGATTAGAACTGCTTTAAAGTAGAAAAAAATGAACACTGGCTTGGGAATGGAAAGGGCAAGGAAAATGCAAGAAAAATTAACTTCTTTATCTGTAGAATATATTTTAATTTATCAGTCACTAACATAAAGTTAGAGTTCCCCACTGGTTGCATATATTCAGAGGCTAGAGCCTCTAGAAAACTTAGAGAACAAAGCAATTTCTATTTGAAAAGACAAAGGATCAGAGGAACAGAAGGCTAATAGTCTCATTCAAGAATACTATGAGTATCTTCTGTTAACACTGTGACTTAGAAGGACACATGAACGGTGGATATACTTATGGAGAAAAATGCAGGATTATTGTACAAGAAATTAGAATTTAAAAGAATAGGAAACAGAGATAGGGTCAGGGATGGAGGTTAGCTTGGATTTTGAAAACTGGTAGCCTCATTTCACCATCTACTATATTATGGATTCATCCATCTGGACCCATTAGACTATGCTTAAGTGACAGTGTAGGTGGAAAATGTGTGGTTCCATTGGAATACTGAACAGCACATCTCAAAAGATTATTGTATTATAATCAATTTATGAGACATTTGAAGAAAATTACTTTGTAGACTATGAAATGGTAGGAACTTAGTGAATTGTATGACAAAGGCTACATGTATTTGAGTAAATAGACGTAAGACTCAATTTTCTTTTTCTTTTTTTTCTTTCTCTCTTTTTTTTTTTTTTTGCTTTTAGGCAAGTGGGGTTAAGTGACTTGCCCAGAGTCACACAGCTAGCAAGTGTCAAGTGTTTGGTCAGAGGCTGGATTTGAACTCAGGTCCTCCTGACTTCAGGGCCAGTACTCTATCCACTGCACCACCTAGCTGCCCCAAGACTCAATTTTCTTAAAGACATTGATGGTGTCAACAGAGAGATTAACCAAGTACCCTTGGTATGTCCACTCCCTCTAAATGTATATGTTAGTATTGATTAGAACCAACTTCACTCCATTTAAGGCAGCAGTAGAATCATGCAAGCAAGAAGCCTGATACTAGTATTTTCACTTTACCCACTGATCCAACATATGCGGGAAGACAAAGGGAGTGATGACAGGAACATCACAAGAGCGTTAGCTCTTTCAACTCTGAAATAAATTCTGAAAGATTTGATTTGTTAACTTTCCAGTTCCTGAAGAATGGGAGGATCAGTAGATGGAGAAGCTCAGCAGGAGAATAGCATCTTATCATTGTAATAGTAAGATATGGAATGTGCATAATCAGTCTTCTTTGAATCATGACCATTATGATGGAGGAAGATTCCTCTATCTGCAATAGAAGACCTCAGAAACTATCTGAAAACCATTGGTCATTTGTATCATCATAGTTGAAGAGTCCATATATATTACATAGAGTGGTGGTATGAAAGAAGAATGGAAGTATACGCATATGTATATACTACTGGACTTTAACAAGAGCATTAAAGTGGACCAGTACAATTTGCCAAATATTAAACGTCTTAGATTATCTGCTAGTCGGCCACTGATTCTCAGATGTGAATTTATAGAAGAGATAGATACTATCAGATTCCTCTAGCATAAGAATGCAAAGAAAACATAGTTTTCAGAATGATACCTGGGATTTACCAGTTTGACTATTAATCGGGGCATTTGTCCTTTTATCAATGACTAATGGAGGAGGTAGCTGGAAACATGAATTGCATGGAAGTGTTGGTTTGCTTATATTAATACACTGCCTTTAGAAAAATCCACTAAGAACATAAAGAAACACTGATGAAATTATCGGATAAGCCAGAGGACTCTGGTGTCCAGTTGTCAGTGAACAAGTCAGTTTTACAGATATTCTTAAGTATGTGAGTCATATAGTATCTCATCAAGGATTGGTAGAAGCAATCCTTAATTGGCCACATTGCTTAAGAACTAAGGACTTCTCTAGGATTTTCATATCACAGGTTTTGAAAGAATCGTGTTTCTATATTACTCATGGGTATATGATTGGTGAGAGGGATACATTGTAGAATGGATATAGCACTGGTTCTGGAATCAAAGAACTTGGGTTCAAATCCTGACTCATGCTTTCTACCTATGAAACTTTGAAAAAGCTTTATACGCCCAAAAAGCAATCAAACTACGCATGCCCTTTGATCCGGCAATACAACTACTAGGTCTATATTTCAAAGACATCATAAAAAAGGAAAAAGGACCTACAGTTCAGAGATATTTATAATAGTCCTTTCCATGTTGGCAAAATAGTGGAAATTGAGGGGATGCCCATCAACTGGGGAATGGCTGAACAAGCTGTGTTATATGAATGTAATGGAATACTATAGTGCAATAAGAAATGATGAACAGGCAGATTTCAGAAAAACTTGGAAAGACTTTTATAAACTGATGCAAAGTGAAACGAGCGGATCCAGGAAAACAGTATCAGCAATATTATGTGATTGTCAACTATGAATGACTCAACTTTTCTCAGCAATGCAATGATCCAAGACAAGTACAAAGGACTCAGGAAGGAGAATGCTAGACATATCTAAATAAAGAACCGATGAACTCTGAATGCAGATCATAGCACTTTTTATTTACTTTAACTTTCTTGTTTTTTTTTTCTTTTGATGTGTTTCTTCTTTTACCACTGTGACTAATGTGCAAATATTTTTACATGATAGCATATGTTTGAACTACATCAAACTGACTACCATTTTCAGAAGAGGGGAAGGGAGGGAGGAAGGGAGCAAAATTTAAAAAGTCAAAATCTTGTAAAACAATGAATGCTAAAATTTTCTTGACATGTAACTTGGGAAAAAATAAAATACTCTTCGAACTAAAAAAAAAAGTCACCTTGCATTCTTGTTCCCAATTTTCTCATCTGCAAAGGCAAAGTATTATACTAGATGTCTTCTCATGCTCCTTCCAGAAATAATTTTTTGAACCTATGATACTAATAACTAGAGGCAGGAGGGCATGAAAGATCAATTTGCTATAAAACCCCTGAAACTCTTTGGGGATCTTTGGTGAACAAGCTTTTAAAGATTTGGTCAACCATTGCACATATCCATAAGTGTTTGCTAATGGAAATCCAATCAAACCCTTTGTATTGCTTATAGATTCTTGCTTGGAAGACTTGGGAGCAGTCCTATGCCAAAAGTTATCAAAAAATGTTTTTGTAAGCAGAGGATGGAGTCATAGTAGGAGTAGCTAGAGAATTCTTAGCATAGAAGTGAACTGTTACTGAGAAGTTCAAAGTCCATATATATGGAGTTAACTTTCATGTGTAGTTTCTTATGAATAGGCCAGGCCCACTGTCTTATTTAGTTGAATGTCTCGTGCAAGACCTGGACAGCAGCATTAAAAACACAAACAGTGTAAACTATCGGCCAGAGAAGACTTCACTGTTGCCTTTTGTAATGGAAGAAAGCCAAAATGATATCATGATGTCAGGGATACAGATGCTCTGTTCCAAAAGCCTATTGAAAGAGTAGGCAAGTTACGAGTTTATGTAAAAAAAAAATCAGAGAAAGCTAATGTCTCTAAGAAGATAATTCACTGAAACCAACTATTGCTAAAAGGAACTTTCATCAGACTCCCTGATGAGTAGGAGAAAAGAAGTGATGGACAATCAGCTAAGATCACCCACCCTCTTCAAGGGGGCTAAGTCCAATAATAGCTCTGAAAAGTGTGTATTTAGCCAAAATGTCAGTGTGTACTCTGACCGAATCACCGCAGACTGAGGGGTACCTCAGTTCAAACAAAGTTGTGGAACTAACCCCAGAGCAGCTCCATTTCTGCCTAGTAATTTAGTTGTAGACACCACTAAGAAGAAAACACATTGTGGGAATGCTTATATTCACAGCAGCATCTATGCATTTTGTCTTGGAAATGAAGCCTATGCCATCAATTAGCTTATGTATAATTGCAGAAAGACTAGCAGGTTGGAAAATAATTCAAACTATTTGATCTATGGCCAATCTAACATCAGATTTTAGGAGAAGCCCGAAGAAGTTTCTGCATGTGTCACCATTTAACAACACTATTATTTACATCTGAAATATATGCTTTGGTTATAATTAATAATAACAACAATGATAATTGACATTTGTATAGTATTTACTGTGTGCCAGTCATTGTGCTAAGTGCTTTACAATTATTATCTCATTTGATCTTTACCACAACCCTAAGAAGTAGGTGCTATTATTATCCCCATTTTAGAGATAAAGAACTCGTGGCAAACAGAGGTTAAGTGACTTGCCCAGGGTCATAAAGCTATTAAGTTCCCAAAGCTGAATTTGAACTCAGGTCTTCCTGATCAGAGGCCCATCATTCTATCTACTATGTCACCTATTATATGTTGACATTTGCATCAATTATATTTCCTTGTTTTCTGACATGCTGCATGTCATTGTTGCCTGTTGATATTTTTATAGATTACAATTTCATGTTCATATTTAATTTTGTTATTAGTTTGTTTACTTATATTGTATAGTGTTAGCTATGTATTGCAAGATATATGTCTATCAATGATGTATTATTATGTTCTATTTAAATGGTTCTAGTAGCATAATTTCTGTTAGCTATGCATTTTTGGTTGCTATTTATACACTGATTTTTGCTGTTTGTGAGTTTTTGCTTATTATATTTTAGGTATGCAGGTACCTTTGCTACATATGCTTATAAAATATATTTTGTATATGATTAAGGCATCTGGTCATTGAAGCCACTTATTAAGTGATGTTTTACATCTCCTGCTAGCGGGGATGTGATATAAAAATTACGGTGGGATTACCATGTATTAAATATTCATGCTAAACGTAATGTTTATGGTATATATTTGCAAGATGTCGAGCAAACCTCAAATATTCTCTTAATGGGATGAATGAAGCATGTATTTCTGATGCTTCTCAGACATTGACCTGAAGTATCAACCATTCAGTCAACTGACAAGTATCCATGACAAAGTACCAAGCCTTCTGCTAAGTAGTGGGCATACAAAGAAAAAGGAAAAATCTGCCCTCAAGGTGCTTGTATTCTAATAAGAGAGATAATATGCAAAGGCTGTATCAAAAAAAAAAAATAGAAGATAACTTGGGGGTAATCTCAGGGAGAAAACATTAACATCAAGGAGGACTGGGAAAGGCTTCTTCTGGAAGGAGGATTTTTGAGACTGAAGGAAGCCAGGCAAGCCAGGAAGCAGAGATGAGGAGGGAAAGAATTCAGGCCTGGGAAGATCAACCAGAAAAAAATGCATGGAATTGAAACATGAAATGTCTTGTGGGAGAAATAGCTAGGAGGTCATTGTCAATGGATCATGCAGTTATACTATAATTGCAGCTTGTAATATGCCAATAATTCTGCTAAGACAAATATTTAAATTCTTGGGAATAATATTTCTACGCATAGAAATGGCCAACATAAGAATTTTTGGAGCTCCAAAAAGTGTCAAGAGCTCTCCCTGTGAATCTCTAGTTGTATTACTGCTTATATCATTTTAAATTCTCTTGATATTTTCATCACAAATGATTTCTTTCTAGAAGTTTGCAACAGTGGAAATTTTTGCTCTAGGCTAAAAGTTAGCATTGACCTGTTTAAATCACAATAGCTTTGAAGGAAACATTACTGTTTATCATGTCAATAGCCCAATGGACCAGGAACTACTGAAAGATCAACAGCACCTTCAGAATCATTACTGTAATGGAAGAACTTTAATGACTCCACTGAAATCACATTCAATTTCAATAAGTTTGTCTCTCAGGCCAGCTCCAGGAAATATTTGCTCTAGCGATAATTGTCTTCTGTAAAAGGAGCAGTGAATCTCAGGAAATTAAATATAAAGGCATGCAAAGGAAGCCAAATATCGGAGACTCTGGATCCTTTAGTATCTAAAATAATGGTTGGGATTTTAGTGTTGATTGAGGTTCTGAGAAAAATCAGCCGAATTCACTCAGCACATAAATAACTCCCTGGGAGTTAAGCAAAGAACTTCTACAGCTGCCAAAGTTCAGGCGAGGATGCAACCATTTAGCTCACGGCAGGAGGAATTTACTGAAAGGCTACCCAGATCCCTAGGACAGTCTCTGCACCTGCATGATTCTCTAGTCATATTATGAGCCTGGGTGAAAAGACCACAGAAGCAGTGACTGTCACCAGGCTGATCTCATCATTTGGTGACACCAGGTCATTGGTTTGACCATCACTTACGCTCACAAAGACCCAGGAGCTTTATTTTCTTAATCACCTCTAAGATAAAATGCAAATTCTATGTAAAGTACTTTGAAAGCCTTAAAAGTGCTATGTAAGTATTATTAATTCTGCTTGGCATTTAAAGCCTATCAAAATAAGCCTCATGTCTACCTTTCAATCAATCCAATCAATAAATGTCTGTTAAGTGCCTGCTATGTGCCAGCCATTGTGCTAAGCTCTAGAACCTTTGAAATGATTGAAACACTATTCCTGTTCACCAATTCTATAGTTCAATTGAACTGGCCCACATGCTGGTCATGCCACATGACATTCTCCCTCCTATCTCTAAGCTAATTCACAGTCTCACCTACATGCTTGCAATATACTACCTTCTCACCTCTGAATCACAGAATTACTAGCTTCCATTAAAGTTCAGCTCAAGTATCACTTCTTATATGAAGTCTTTCCTAATTCCTCCCTGTCTCCACCCAATATACTAATGCTCCTCTCTTAAAATTACCAAATGCTTATTTTGTTTATATTTTTGCATTTGTGTATTTATGTACCTATCAGAATGTAAGCTCCTTGAGGGTAGGAACTGTTTTTTGAAATGAACCATTTTTTGATTGATTGATTTTCTTTTCTAGGGCACACTAGAGGCCTGTGTCCAAAAAGTATGAGCCATTTTTGGTAGCTATAACTTGAATGAATGAATGAAAAAAAATATTAAGAGGTAACTGTGGGAAGCATAAGAGATTAAAATAGGGAAAAAAATAGGGAAAAAAAACCTGGAAACAGTCCTTGCTCTCAAGGACTAATTAGGGAGGCATCATATATAAGAAATTGCAGCTACAAGTCAGATGGAAAGATTTCATGATCCTTAGGGTATGGTAGTGAAGCATATGGTAATGTCTTTTCTTTATGTCATTCACACTGATAAAATCGTATCTTTTTCTGATGTTGAACCATTTGACAGTGCTAAGGGCTTCAGTGGTACGATGTTTCTTTTTCATATCTTTAGTAGCTGTGCTTGCTAGGAGAGCAAGGGCTGCAGCCCCTGCAGAAGCACTTTCTCTGTCCTATCTCTCTAGGGGTAGCTTTGAGGGTTAATGGCTTTCAAAGTTGTGTTGAAAGTGGGATGCTGTCACTTTCCAGAGTCTTGGGTTTACTTGCCTGTTGGCATCAGGTGGTTAGCCCATGGTGTTTTACCCAGTGTTTACATTCCTCAATGACGACTGCAGGCCTAGGCTAGAACTGGGTGACCTTTGGAGCTCTGACATTGCCAGCACTCTGAGATTTGGAGTCCTGGGCTGTTGTCTTCATGCTCTAAAGGAAGGTGGTGGTAGTTTGACTCACCTGGCACATGTGATTTCCTCTCTCTCCTTTAGTGTTCCTTGCTTCTACCATTAGTTTGGCCAGGGGTCTCCACCTAGGCCAGCAGCCCATGAGAGCTTGGAAACAGATCCCACCCCACACTCTTCAGCTGCTGGTCTCGAGCTGGGAGGGGGTCAGGACTGTTTCTCAATATGTAGATGTGGGCATTATCATCTGAGAAAGAATGGAAAACCAGCCAAGCTTGGTAGTTATTTCTGCCTTCCCAATCTCATAGTGCTACTCACTAACACTGCTCAAGTGCCACTTTTTCCCCCAGGTGGTTTCTTAGCCAGTTTTTTAGGAACCTATAAACCTTCCCTGTAGCCGAATCCTGCCCATCGGCCTGCCTGCCTTCTACTTCCTCTAATAGCCACTGCATGTCATCACCAGAAAGAGGCTCCCCCTACAAAGAAGCTATGAAAAAACAGGGAGATGCCAGGTGAGCTGGTAAACATTCATAGCTGATACCATTCTTGCTCTTGAACTTCCTCTGGACCCAGACTAGGAATACCCTTCAGTGACTAGGGAAAACTCTGGTTGACCCACAGTATTGTTCTTATGGCCCTTTATAACATTCAATATGAGATGTAATTTGATTTATCTGCCAAAAGATCGGATTCAATTAAACTCAAGAAGCATTTTTAAGTACAAGCTGTAGGCAAGACTATGTGACAGCTATTTGAAATTCAAAGATCAAAGTGGAAAAACAGTCTCTATCCTCAAAGTGCTTACATTCTATTGTAAAATCAGTGGTAGTTAAAATTGGTTGTAGATACCCAAGAATGGCAATGATAAATCTAAATTCATGGAGCCTTCAGTTGTACCTATAATGGTAAGGAAATGGTCAATGTGATACCTTGCTGGTACTGGTCCTTTCTGTTCTTCAGTCATTTTGAGTTGCGTTTGACTCCTGGTACATTCCCATATAACATAGTAGTAGGCCTTCAAATGGGAACTACTATTTGATTCCTCTTTGACAGTCTTGGGTCCAGTTAAATGGGTCAATGCATATATTATGTGGGTTATTTCTTTATTGCCTAATTGAACTAGGTCATCTAATTGGACATAGGAAGAGTGGGCATGCAAATTAAATTGTGACTGTTAGAAATGCTGAATTATTTGGAATGAGCTGGTCTGCTTACAGGGGGCAATGTCACAAGCTAAATTATACTAGGGTAAATCTAGTTTAAAGGACCTCGGGCATAGACAACTAACTTGGTCCCTGGAATCAAATGTAGGGTGGGTAGAGGGAAATGGGTAGAATGAAATGGCACAACCTGGTATAACTCTTACTAAGCAGGTACATGAAATAGGTAACATCACATATGATCAGTGTTGTATGAGTCATTAATACCTGTTAAGATATTTGTTAAGACTGAGATCAGTAATCTAGAATTGGGAGAGTTCTAAAAGAGTCATCCAACCACCTTACTATGCAAATGAGATAGTTCTAGTAGTTTTGGCAAGGGAACTCAGGCACAGGTGGAAGTAAACTCTAGCATAGGAAACCAAAGTATCCATGTCAGGTTGTGAGGTAATCTTTAGAGTCCCCGTTGGGGAATGGAGTGCTGGCCAGTGCCCTGGCTGGCTAGTGTCAGAGAAATTTCAAAAGACAGATTCAGGTGACCCCTGGCAAATGATGAGTGGATTTCCTTTGCACTGCTGTAGAATTCCAAGAAGGTGCTGAATTTGTCCTTCATCAGTGTTGCGAAATCTCCTGCTCTTATTGACTAAGCTCAAATTCACAAGATGGATAGTTGACTCTTTAGTGGTCTGATGATTTTTAAAACAATAAATTTACTCTAAAAGAAATATAGTATAGCTGTAAAGAAACCACTTCATAGTTAAATAGAAATGAAATCATTTAGGTCTTGAAAATGAAAAGGGCAGAAAACACTTGAAGCAATCCTTGAGGCAGCAAGGTATGGTGATAGAAGTGGCCTCAGCCTAAGTAAGAGTCAATATATCCTATCTGTGTGATCTCAGGCAACTGATACAACCATTCAGTGAATCAGTGTCTCAGAGCTCTGAAAGAAGATAAGTTGTAGAATAGTTGTTGATATGAATTCACTAACATAATGAAATCAGGGGTCTGAAGAAAAACTCTCTCTCTATCTATCCACACACATACATATATACATACAAAACACATATATAATCTAGGGTATCTATTATGAGAAGTTGTTAAAGTATATTTAGAAGTCAGATTTTATTATATCTATGTTATATATGTTCTATCTATCCATCTATGTATCTATCTATGCATCTATCTATTTTTATGAGCAGCTAGCTGGTATAGTGGATAGAGTTCCAGGCTTGGAGTCAAGAAGATTCATTTTCCTGAGTTCAAATCTGGCCTTAGACACTTATTAGCTGTGTGACCCTAAGCAAGTCACTTAACCCTGTTTGCCTCAGTTTCCTTACCTGTCATAAGAGCTGGAGAAGGAAATGGCAAACCACTCCAAGATCTTTGCCAAGAAAAATCCAAATGCAGTCACAAAGAGTCAGACATGACTGAAACAACTGAAAAGCAAAAATGTTTTGTATTATATATAATACACATTTATTTATAATTAGTTATTATTTATATGATATATAATGAAAACTATATATTTATACATATAAGCATTTAAAATAAAATCAAACTTCTAAAATGTGCCTTAAGAAATTTTTATAATGGGTATTCTAAAGGACATGACATTTTAAAATAAAGCTGATAACTGACTTTTAACTAGCTATAATTGAATGGTCTGTGTGCTTAAAAATGTGGGCAGAATTTCAAGGTGTCTATCTATTTATCTATCTCCTGGTCATTTATTTATTTTCTACATACACATATGTCATACAATATACACATGCGTGTAGGCATGCATTCGCACATGCATGCAATTCATATAAGTGTGTATCATACATGAATTCATGTATGTACCATAGACCTATGTGTCGATATATGCTGAGCGGATAAAGGAGAATTCCATTGGATTATAAACTCCTTGAAGGGCAGAGACTTTGTTTTGCGTCTTTTTGCATACCAGTGATTAAAACAGTGCCTGGCAAAAAGTAGGTGCTTAACAAAGGCTCATCGATTAATTGAAGGAATGAATGATTGACTGATCCATACACACAGTCAGAGGTTAAGTCAAAAATATTTGTAGATAGATAGACAGAAAGAGAGAGAGAGAGAGAGAGAGAGAGAGAGAGAGAGAGAGAGAGAGAGAGAGAGAGGGAGGGAGGGAGGGAGGGAGGGAGGGAGGGAGGGAGAGAGAAAGAAAGAAAGAAAGAAAGAAAGAAAGAAAGAAAGAAAGAAAGAAAGAAAGAAAGAAAGAAAGAAAGAAAGAAAGAAAGAAAGAAAAAGAAAGATGGATGGATTCATGTGTTTATCCCAGGCATCCATCCATTTTAACCAGAGAAAAACGTTATCACCTTTATGTCCAGTCTCTATCTGCCTATCATCTCCTTTTCAATTTCGTTGTTATTTCTTAGTCTTTCGATTTGAGCTTACCTCCTGTTTGAGTTTTTATTAACTGTTACCAAAGAAATCACAAGGAAAGAACAAATTTTAGTTGTCCTTGTCTTTTTTTTTGTAACTGAAAGTTGAAATTCTCTTTAATACTAGACACTAACATTGAGCTTTGATTGTCTGTGAATGTCTGTTAGTCTGTTAGTCATCCCATAATAGTCTGTTGTTGAAACTCCTGTTCTGGTTTATATCTAGTATACAAGTTCCTTGATTCTTCTTTGATTCAAAGGCATTCCCACAAGTTTATATTCATTTAAGAACCGCATTCTCTGAAAATCCACATGAGCCTTACAATAAATACACATGGATTTCTGATTGAAAGCCAGTTTACCATCATGCCCTTCAGTCTTCCTAGTCTCAGGAATCTCAAAGCATGTTGCCTCAGGCTTTGAATACAGTTTATATATCAGGAAATGGAGCAACACAATTATTTATAGTATATTTTCCCTAAGTATTATCCCATTGCTATTTTCTTTTAGGAAAACATTCCTTGAAGAATGTATTTAGATAGTTTCTTCCCTCTAGTGTTTAATTACCCTCTCAGTGCCAATGTTCCCCCAGAGCAAATGGTTCTTCATGTTGAGAGTAAGATTCTAATTGCTAATGAAAACACAAATTAAAGAACAGCCCTGAACCACCAGCTCAGGTCAAATCTGACCTCAGAGATCATTCTACTGCCTTCTAAAATATATCTTCATAGATTTTTGTGTCATTGGTATTAGAACGTATTAAATGTAAGCCCCTTGAAGACATGGGATACACACACACACACACACACACACACACACACACACACACACACACACATATATTTTTTACTTTTTCTTCCCAGAACTTAGCACAGTACCTATAACATTATTAATTAAAAAGAGATTAATAGTCAATTTTTTAATTAATAGTTTTAATTGATTCATATTTTTAATCAGAAAAAAATCAAACATGATTTGAGGTATCAATCTTTAACTTGAACCACAGCCCCTAGAAACACTTACAATTTGTTTCTTGACTTTCCACAGCCAAACTGACCTTGGTAGGCTGATCTCCAAAGGAGATACATGATTATTTCCATACTCATAATCCAATTTAATTTAATTCTGCAACTATTTATTAAGTGCCTACTTTTTTTATTGTCACTCATTGGGTAAGGGAAATATAAAGTAAATACTATATATCTACATGTATATATAATATGTATATATGTATGTATAAGTATATATACATACACACATGTATGTATATGTGTGTATGTATGTATGTTGTATGTATGTATGTATGTATGTATTATCCCTCCCCTCAAAGGGCTTTCATTCCACTGAGGCAAAATAATATATGCACATATAAGTGAGTAGGAATTACATAAATACATTACAGCCTTTTGGGGGGAAGTAGGAATGGAATTGTTTATATCTTACTGGGATGATTTAAATGACCCACACTCAATGCCTTTTTATCTTAGTAGGATCTGCCAAAATTTGTATTCTCTTGGCCTAGCCTTTAAGACTCCAGGGTCATTTTTAAGGATGAATCATTAATAGAGGAAGTTTAGTTGTGGCTGGGCAGCTAGGTAAAGTAGTGGATAGTGTGCTAGCCTTGGAGTCAGGATGACCTGAGTTCAAATACAGCCTCAGATACTTAATATTTGTGTGACTCTGGGCAAGTCACTTAACCGTTTTTGCCTCAGTTTTCTTGTCAGTCAAATGATCTGGAGAAGGAAATGGCAAACTACTCCAGTATCTTTGGCAAGAAAAATCCAAATGGGGTCAGAGTCAAACATGACTGAAAATGACTAAGAGACTTAGGAAAGGATGGTGATAAAATGTACAAAATTGCAAAAATGGTGAATTGCAGGAAAATAGATTGCAATGAAAGTATTACTGGGATATGAAGGAAATTTTCATTCTATGTCTAGTAAGAATATTTGTTATTTTTTTAAATGTGAAACCATCCAGAGACATTGTTAGATTTGAATCAACTGTATTCTGAAATATCCATAAACTTCAAACTTCCTGGTTGTGAAACGATGAAATGTGAATAACTTGTCCCATACGATGCTTCATTTCTTTCTAAAGTTTAGTGTTTTGAAAGAAAAATGGCAAAATAAGCAATTTCTAAATGAGGGCCTTACTTCCTGGCCAAGTAAGTTTTTTGAAGAGCACACTGTATTCTTCATGCTATCAGAAGGTTGAAGCATAAAGAATGCTGAGAAAAAAATGTTTTTTTTTTCTTTCAAACTTTTAAAGAGACAGAGTTATTAGAAAGAAAGGCATTATAGTATGTGGCTAGAAAACCCACCTTGTATAAGAAAGACTTAGGTTCAAAAACTGTCTCTGACAAATATTAGCTGTGTGACCTTTAGCAAATCACCTAACCTCTCAGTTCCCTAGGCAACTAGCTAAGACTATAAGTCAGAGAATAGATGTCAATATGTATTTGTAGTTTTCTCACCAAAATATCCCTGCATTGCTAAAATCACAGGTCCAGACCAACTGCTCCCAAACTCCCTCCCTGACAAAGAAAACTAAATACAAAATTAAAATGAATTCATAGAACATTTTGAAATGTTCTTTGAGCTTTCAGCCTCTAGCCTCCAGAGTCAATTTTGAAAAAGACAAATATGCTTGAAGCATAATTTATTGAAGATTTTGTGAATTTTTTAATAATAATACATTTAGTAGAGATTTGGAGTTACTATTTTAAGAAATTTATGTTTAACCCATCAATATTATCTAAGTCTGTGAGCTGGTTAATGTTTATCAATGATAAATGCATTATTATAGCTTTACTATACTATAGTTATATGTATGGTTAAATGACAAATTCAGAGACACATATGAAAGTGTTTCTCAAACTAATTTATCTAGAATATATTTTGAGTTTTGAAATATACTGATAAAATTTAGAAACTTTGATCTAGGAGGTTTAGGGGGTCTACTCCATATTGAGAAAACAGAAAACAATTCATAGTAAGATGGAGGAGGGTGAAGTAAGGCTAATTTCTTGAAGAAAGTCATCACATTAAGTATTTTGATATACATACAGCTTCATATTATTCATATATATACATTCATAATATTCATATAAAGTGGAGGAGCTTGCTTAATGAGCTATACTGGGTAGGGTTACCAAAGACAGACAGATCATAGTGAAGAGTTCTGACAAAAGGTGATCCACTGGCCAAGAAAATGGCAAACCACTCCAGTAGCTTTACCAAGAAAGCCCCATAGATGGCATTGACTTTCTGTGGAACACAGGATAACAAAGAGTTGGACAAGACTGAATTGGACAAGATTGAATGACAACAAAAATAGCTTCCTATTATTGGTTTATAGAGATAATATTGATAACATATACATTTTCTCACAGATCTTTAGCTATATTGGGTGGAACACCAGACTTCTGTGGAGGATAATTTGGGAAATACAGGCATAGCACAAATGTATTCACATTTATATTCTCAAGGGAAGAAAGAAAGAAAGAAAAAGAAAGAAAGAAAGAAAGAAAGAAAGAAAGAAAGAAAGAGAGAGAGAGAGAGAGAGAGAGAGAGAGAGAGAAAGAAAGAAAGAAAGAAAGAAGAAAGAAAGAAAGAAAGAAAGAGAGAGAGAGAGAAAGAGAGAGAAAGAAAGAAAGAAAGAAAGAAGGAAAGAGAGAGAAAGAAAGAAAGAAAGAAAGAAAGAAGAAAGAAAAAGAAAGAAAGAAAGAAAGAAAGAAAGAAAGAGAAAGGAAGGAAGGAAGGAAGGAAGGAAGGAAGGAAGGAAGGAAGGAAGGAAGGAAGGAAGGAAGGAAGGAAGGAAGACTTAACTAAGTTTGGAGAGGAGGATCACTGCCATGAGGTTAGCCACTAGGTGAATTTTATTTTTTTTCCTTCACAGTAACCTGTTTACTCTGGGGTTGGATGAGTAGATATCTATTTCAGTGAAAAGAATTAAAGAATTTCCTTATTTGATGGTATGCACATATAGTTCTACAATGATAGTAGTAACTTGCAGTTTTATAGTGTTTTGTAGTTTGCTGCATTCTTTCTTCAAAGCAAATCTAAGATAACATGAGAGTGTTCATCTTATACATGTAGAAAGTGAGGCTCAGAAGTTGTGACTTTGTTACTGTCCCATTACTAGAAAGTGGCAAAGCTAAGCTTCAACTCAGGCCTTTTCACCCCAAATCTAGTGGTCTTTTTGTTATACCATAATGTTTTTTACTGTAATTCACAATCTCACAGATACATATACAAGATTTGGGCAGTTTTCAAAAATTCCCAATCATCCATCCAATATTGGAGGTTGCAGAGGGGAATAGTAGGCCACAGAGCTGTTAATTTATTATATATTATTAGTCATCTGGAATCTGGTAAACAGACACTGGTAGTAATAGAGTAATAGAGAAGTGATAGAAGAAGTAATAGAGAGATAAAGAAATTCCATTACATTTACTTGATTTCTTTGGCTCAAGACTTAGGATCTGTACTTATGTTCATGGCTCACAAGTATAACATATCATTAATCATGATTATTCAGACTATGATTATTAAATGAGTAGCTAATTTAGACCCATTGCTTTACTTCTTATATTTCCCTGAATTCTAAGCAATAATCACAGAATTACAGAATTTCAGTGTTGGAAGGGAACACATTTCAGTCTGGACAGGAATGCCCTTGACTACATACCTCAAAAACAATTAGGCAGCCACCAAGTGAATGCTCAAAGTTACGGGCAAACTAAAAACCTACCAAAACTGTCATTCCAATTGTGGACAGCATTTTTATTAGAAAATATTTCCTCATATCAAGTTTAAATCTGTCTTTCCATAACTTCTTACTTTTCCTCCTTGTTCTGTACCCTGGGGCCAAACAGAACAAAAATAATTTCTCTTCCATATGACAACCTTTAATATATTTGAAGGTAACATTCCTGTGTTCCCTAGACTTTTCTTTTCCAGGCAAAACATCCTTAGTTTCTCAATAGCTTCGTGTAGGATTTCAAATTCCTTTATCATACCTCACCAGAATCACTCTGGCTTGCCCTTCCTAAAATCAGGTGTTTAGAACTAATCAGTATACTCAGATGTAGTTGCACTAGGTTGGTCTCATTATGGACACTCCTCTTGTATCAATGGAGACAATGATGACTTTAGTCGTTTTTTTGTTTGTTTGATTTTTGTGGCCACATTACATTGGTAACTTAAATTGAACTTGTAAGTACACTAAGATAGCTTCATGTGAACCAGGCTTATCTACCCAATCCTGTGTGTGTGTGTGTGTGTGTGTGTGTGTGCACACACGGGCGAGCTGCACATGCACCATTGATTTGTTTATAAGAGTAGAGGAAAAAAAAGGAGGAAAAAAAAAAGACAAAAAGTTATTGAAGTGAAAACAGAAGGAAGACCAGAATCATAGACCTCAACTTCTTTGAAAGTTATATATTTATAAAGAAATTGAAGATGTATATAAGAAACTATATATAACACTTTCAAATGCAATCCCTTTTTTCTGTTTCATATATATGTATGTATATGTATGTGTGTACACATTATATATATATATATATATATATATATATATATATATATATATATATACACATACACACATATATATATGTAGTTTTCTGCATGTTAAGTTCCAATTTTTAAAAAAGGTTTAAAAATGCAAAATAAATTTAATGGTAGGATCTTACATTTATTTCTTTTAATTTCTATTTCTATATATTTATACATTTAATTTAGACTACTGCTTTACCATGTTGATTTTTAAAAAATTCTGATTTTGTCATGTATGTTAGCTGTATCCTAAACTTAGTATCTTGCAATAACTTGAAAAATAAGACAAGAATCCATTCAAGTCATTGTAAAAAGATATTATATAGATGATTCTCCTTTGTTCAAAGGATCTTCACTGTAAGGTCTGTGGTAGAAATAAAATGTCTTTAAACTCAAACCAGTTATTGAATCATGAAATTATCATTCATTTAGAGAATGGGAAAGGACCTCTGAGATGGCCATGTGCCTCAGTTTCCACATTTGTAAAATGTGGATAGTAATTCAACCTACATTACAACATTGTTATGAAGATCAAATAGAATTTATATAGATCAATGGACAGATAGATAGACATTATATATATATATATATATATATATATATAAAACTTTGTAAACTGTAACGCATACATAAATGATCGTTATTACCATTATTATTATTGCTGTTTTTATTTTTGTTATCTAGTATAATGACCCCATTTTTAGATGAAGAAACTGAAACACAGTGGTGAAATTACTTTCCCAGGGTCTTTATGGCAGCTAGTTAGTAGAAGATCTGGGTTGCTTCTTTCTTGGTGTTTTCCAGATATGATAATAGAGCTCATGTCTATAGTGCTTTAAAGTATACAAGGCGTTTTCTTCACAAAACTCTGTGATATCCATAGTGTAATGACTATATTAAAGATGAGGTTTTAGATCCACAGAGGTTGCACATCTTCCCATGAGCATACGGCTATCCAGTGCCAGAGTTAAGACTTGAACCCAGGTCATCTGACTCTTACGCATAGCATTCTTTCCATTACACCTTCCACTGCCCAATAAACTGTTATTAAATATTCACATTTATGATTAAATATCTAGTAAGAATGAATAATACATAAAATACCCTTTGGATTCCATGTGATTATATTGTTCAAATATGATATTAACAGTGATAGAGGCCTTTGTTCCACATCTTGTGTCTAAATTTCCTCAGGTGTGGTGTCTACATATCAAATTACAAAAACAATTAGTTGTTATGGGATCTCTAGTAGATACCCCTCTGGAATCCTGGAGAAAGAAAAACAAAATTACTCTGCATGCAAAAGAACAATATATCAAAGGAATGTGAGAGGCAGGCAGAGAGCACATTGTGCTGCCATACTTCCTCACCCCAGGCCCCCAAAGAAAATTTATAGTTGGGGGAGGTCAAACATACTCTACTCTACCATGAAGTGTGGCGTTTGTGCTAGATGACCCTTGAAGTTACTTTCTTTGATCTTAATGGAATTTGTGATATTTAGTGAAATGAATCTAAAATAAAAGTTGGTTTTGAAAATGGATGTTTCACTGAATTGAAAAAGAAATATACAAACTAGATAATCATATTTGGTTTTGGGTGTAAATATACTATTTTAACATTTTCCATAGCTTTGTATTATCATATTATATTTCAATCTTTTCATAACTTATTTTTTTCTTTGTAAGTATTAGCCAGATCAAACTTTCATTTTACAGCTCCCTGGGCCAGGCTGGGTGGTATTGTGGATAGACTATTGGCATAAAGGCAAAAGACCTGGATTTTAATCCCAGTTCTTTTATTTAATGGCTATCCCTCAACCTTAACCCAAAAGGGTCTCAGTTTCTTTATCTGTAGAGTCAATAGCATTTTTCTACCTACTCCATAGGGTTCATATGAGAAAAAAGAAGCGTTTTTTATCAGTCTTAAAGTAATCAATACATGTGAGATGTTTTTACTATTCTCATCCCTATTGGAATAGGAGACCTATGATAAAATCAGAGCATATATTTCCTTCCCATATCTCTATACTGATGAAAGTTTAAATGAACATCAAAGAAAGTTTGGAGGGGAGAATAAGGTATGTGCATCTAGAGGCATACGCACTTAATGGTGAGACACTGAAGGATTTTGTCCACCCTCATTTTGAATGAGTAAGAGATCGTGAAAATGGGAAGATCAGTTGGGAGAACAGGAGTTACACTCTGATTATTTGTTAAAGAACCTCAGAGTTTTCTTTTTTTTTTAATTTAATTTAATTAATTTAGTTTTAGTTTTCAATATTCACTTCCATAAGCTTTTGAGTTTTAAATTTTCTCTCCCTCTCCTCAAGACAGCTTGCAATCTGATAAAGGCTCTACATATACATTCCTATTAAACATATTTTCATATTAGTCATGTTGTAAAGAAGAATTAGAACCAATAGAAGGAAACACAAGGAAGAGGAAACAAAATAAAACAGAAGGGGAAATGAAAAAGAGCAAATAGTATGCTTCCATCTGCATTCCAACTCCATAGTTCTTTCTCTGGACATGGATAGCATTTTCCATCATGAGACTTTTGGAGACGTCTTAGATACTTGCATTGCTGAATATAGCTAAGTTTATCAAAGTTAGTCATCACACAACGTGGCTGTTACTGTATACAACGTTATCCTGATTCTGCTAACTTCAGACAGCATCAGTCCATACAAGCCTTTCCAGGTTTTTCTGAAGCTGGCTTGCTCATCATTTCTTATAGCACAATAGTATTTATATTATATTACATTCATTATATTACATTACATTGCATTCATATACCACCACTTGTTCAGCCATTCCCTAATTGATGGGCATCCCCTCAATTTCCAATTCTTTGCTACCATAGAAAGAGCTGCTATAAATATTTTTGTATGTGTGGGTCCTTTTCCCATTTTTATGATCTCTTTGGGATACAGCCCTAAAAATGGTATTGTTGGGTCAATAGCTATGCACATGTTTATGGCCTTTTGCACATGGTTCCAAACTGCTCTCTAAAATGGTTGGGTCACCTTCACAACATATACATAGTACAATGCATTAATGTTCCAATTTTCCCGCATCTTCTCCAACATTTGTCATTTTCCTGTTTTGTCATGTTAACCAATCTGATAATGTGATGTGGTAACACAGAGTTGTTTTGATTTGCATTT
Source organism: Phascolarctos cinereus (assembly GCF_003287225.1). Classification (NCBI taxonomy): domain Eukaryota; kingdom Metazoa; phylum Chordata; class Mammalia; order Diprotodontia; family Phascolarctidae; genus Phascolarctos; species Phascolarctos cinereus. The sequence goes on along the minus strand of NW_027556402.1, from coordinate 62,386,463 downwards.
CTCTAATCAACAGTAACTTAGAGCATTTTTTCATATGGCTATAGATAGCTTTAATTTCTTTATCTGAAAACTGCCTGTTCGTATCTTTTGACCATATATCAATTTGGGAATGACTCGTATTCTTATAAATTTGACTCAGTTCTCTATATATTTTAGAAATGAGGCCCTTATCAGAGACCGGTTGTAAAAGTTCTTTCCCAGTTTTCTGCTTCCTTCCTAATCTTGGTTGCATTGGCTTTGTTTGTGCAAAAACTTTTCAATTTAATGTAATCAAACTTATCCATTTTGCATTTTGTAATGTTCTCTATCTCTTGTTTGGTTATAAATTCTTCTGTAGCCCATCAATCTGACAGGTAAACTATTCCTTGCTCTCCCAATTTGCTTATAATATCAGCCTTCATATCTAAATAGTGAACCCATTTTCACTTTTTTTGTTGTATGGTGTAAGATGTTGGTCTTTGCCAAGTTTCTGCCATACTCTTCCAATTTTCCCAGCAGTTTTTGGCAAATAGTGAGTTCTTACCCCAGAAGATGGGTCTTTGAATTTATCAAACAATAGTAGATTACTATAGTCGTTGACTACTGTGTCTTGTGTACCTAACCTATTCCACTGATCCACCATTCTGTTTCTTAGCCAGTATCAAGCAGTTTTGATGATTGCTTCTTTATAATACAATTTAAGATCTGGAATGGCTAGGCCATCTTCCATAGCATTTCTTTTCATTAGTTCCCTTGATATTCTAGACCTTTTCTTCTTCCAGATAAATCTTGTTATTATTTTTTCTAGTTCTATAAAATAATTTTTGGCAGTTTGATTGGTATGGCACTGAATTAGTAAATTTACTTAGGTAGAATTGTCATTTTTTATTATATTAGCTCAGCCTACCTGTGAGTAACTGATGTTTTTTCCAATTATTTAGATCTGACTTTATTTGTATGAAATATTTATATGTATGTTTTGTAATTGTGTTCATACAGTTCTGAAGTTTGTTTAGGCAGGTAGACTCCTAAATACTTCATAATGTCTTCTCTTCTATCTCTTGCTGTTGGGCTTTGTTGGTAATAAATAGAAATGCTGATGATTTATGTGGGTTTATTTTATATCCTGCAACTTTGCTAAAGTTGTTTATAGGTTTTTTTTTAATAAATTTTAAGTAGCTTTTTTTTTCTCCCCTGGCCCTTTGGATTGACTTTTTGCAGAACTGCCTAATAGGACTGGATCTTACTCTCATCTTCAACTCCCCAGCCCCTGTCCCTGCCCCTGCCATGTGTGGGGACTTTTGGTTGGGTCTGAGGGCTCATAATAATCAAAAGGGAGAAATCTTGGCCAGAGTAAGAACTTGCAGTTGGTAAATATCAATAACAGGTTTTTTTCCCCAAACTCATTTACATTTTGATTCAAATTAAATCTTTTGCATTTTGTAAACTCTCCCCAGATTGAGGTAGCTCCTCTATTTAATATGCATGAGGCCAACACGATGTACAGATTTAAGATTTGCAGGCACAACTTGTCCAGTTTCATAAACTCAGCATACTCTAAACAGGTCGTTAAGCATATTCAAGGATTTTACAGTGAATACCAGAGCTTCAGTCATCATTAAAATGAAGTGCTGATACTGAAATTAGGCCACACAGACATGTTTACCCAGTACTGTACTTGAATTACAATTCTTCCTTAACTTTGCCTTGGAAACTTTGGAGCATCTGATCTATGTCTCACCATTAACGTGACATATGAAATCCAAATGTTAAAATGTACATACATGCTAGTCTAAACATATTGTCTGGGGGATCAGGATGAGGAGCTACATCATCACAGATTTCAAAGGACGATGAGTTGTACTCTAGTGGTCTAGGTAGATCGCCTGTGCTGGAATTGATCTCAAAGAAATACACAATTCTGTGAACTGACAATTTTGTTCCAAATTAGCTGGACAGAAGACTTAACTTCTTGTAGAGACTTGAACAGAAACCAGATATACCAAATAATATAGATCTCTCTACAGTAGCGATATTCCAATAGGCGTGAAAGTAGAATAGTTGGGAAAATATAGCACTCACGAAGACGTTTGTAAATTGGCAAATTGGTTCTAGGTATTGTTCTACAAGAAGGGCAGTCTACATAAATTATAAAAGTTCCTTATACAAATGACTGAATTTTATGTAATATAAAATACTAGCATAAAACCCTAGAATGAATGGCATTCTGAAATGAGAGGAACTGAAAAATGTCAATATGCAAAAGGTAATGTCTCCTCACACAAAACAGATTTGAATGCTATTGTTTGAACCCCACCCTCCTGCCTGCTTCCTCCCCCCCAAAAAAAATCACACAAGGAATACAGTTCTTGCCACTAAAGTGGTTGGCACTGTTGAATGGTTCAACAGCAGAAACAGATACTACTAATGTTAGTGAAGACATTAGAGAAGTACTACCATTTGCTTTGCTTCTATACTCCAAAACCCAAGGGCCATATGCTTTATATGTCATCTTTTGTGTTAGAATGTCAGTATTTGAGAGCAGAGGCCATTTTGCTTTTCTATAGGTTAATTGCATATTGTATATATACATACATAGTACATATATATACCTGTACATGCATATACATGTGCACACACAAATACACAATGCATATATGAATTATTTGCATGTAAAGATGTGTATACACATATAAACATGCATGTTTATATATGTGCCTATGTATATGTGGGTATATAGATATACGTATATCTGCATACATACAAATCTCTGTATAAACATACACATATGCATATATATTCATTTATTCATTCATTCAAGACAGGAATACATGTTTAATGTTTGTTGCTGTTTGTCCTTTGTGACATCACAGGTGATGTCTTGACTTATACATAAATTGGGATTTAAGTGAGGCAGAATTGCATGCAGTCATCATCCTCACTTTCTCTTTCAGAGTCATCAGTGACTCTGTCACAGCAGTGACAAGACAAAAGTGAGGAGAACTGTTGATAGTCTGGGATGCAGTGGATGACTCTGGCATCTTTGATGGCTGACCAAGCTCTAAGCTCTCCAGAATGCCTGCTTTAGCCACCTTCATGGCCATTGAAACAAATCGTTCTCATTTGACAATTCTGCTGATAGAAGTCTTCACCTCCTAGGGGTAGATACCACCCTAATTCACAGATGGATTTGAGGCCTATTATTTACTCACAACCTGATTTAACCAGTCTGCTGAGATAGTTTACTGGGGTGAGGATGCTGCTCATGCTACAGCTTCTTGGAGCCAAAGGTGAGAATTGGGTGAATAAGGCAGACACCAAAGGTGGATGAGTAAGCCTGAAAAGGGCTTGGCAAGCCCCCAAACCAGTCTTCCCTAACACTGGGAACCCTTCAAAACAATCAAAAGAAAAGGGAATAACCGTGCAAAATAAGGTACAACATTTTAATTGAACCCTTTAGCACTCATGCCAAAACCAAGCAAAGAAAACTTTTCTTCTTTGTCTCCCAGCCACCTTAAAGTCTTGTCACTTTGGGTTTTCTTTTCTTCATCAATTCCCTCTTTGCCTTCCTCATCCTTTTCCTGTGTGTGTATAGATAGATACTCAGATAGATAGATAGATAGACAGAGAAACAGCCAGATAGATAGAAGATATATATATATATATATATATATATATATATATATATATATATATATATATATATATATATATATATACACAAACATATATGACTCTATGGTGTGTGTATGTGTGTGTGTGTGCACATCCCCTTCAACTGTCTTTTCTTATTTGGATCCCCAGTGCTTAGCACGGTTCCTGGAATATAATAGGGACTTAATAAATTTGTATTGGATTGTATTGCATTGTTTATCTAGTATTCTAACAATTGTGTTAAAGAAACTGAATGTTGTTATTTATTTGTTTTTAATTTGGATTTTGAGAAAACCCAGTATCGATTTTGCTTTGTGGATTGTGCTCTGATTCTTTGGTACATGCCATGGGGAGAGGCACTTGAAAAGACATTGCTAAATCCCCACCCCCAAACTTCCCAAAGAACCCACAGACATTTTGAGAACTGAGGATATAAACCAATGTGTAGATTGTACCCCATCAAATTAGCTTAAGATAGGCAAGTTGTTGCATCTGTTTAAAAAAAAAATTCTACTCTCACTTCTGTACTTTGAACCATGAAATGTAATTCTCTCTCTGGAATTTCCAGTGAGAGGCCCCTGAAGAGCATAAAATTCAGGCCCCAGGAGCAATTTCCCAACACCAGCAGATATAGCAACTACTTACTTGTGGTAAATAGAGTACATGAGCAAATGTAGAAGAGTCCCTGGTTCTGATACTTTTTATGTTCTTTTGTTTCTTTTCTCCAGCACAGTGAGGCAGAATGATGACCCAGCAGTAGCAGCTGCTGGAGCCCTCCTACCTAAAATAAGAGAGGCCAAGTGGTAGCCCAGGCAGAGAGTACAATTATGCAGAAACTGGCTGAGTCAGGCCTGAAATAACAGCAGGGACACCAAAGTGGTTAGGCCTACTGAAGCACTGTCCTCCTATAAGGAAAAAGAGCTCAGGTCCTATAAATAGCAGGAAATTTGGCACAGGATACCAGATTGGTTTCCAGTTGCAGTAGCAGTTCATTGGGAGAAGAGTATACAAGGGACGTGCATGGCAAAGGATAAGGCCTCTGCAGCCCACTGGTTACTTTTATATGTAACTGATTGGTCCCTCCCCATTGCTTCCCTTACAACACTCAGTGATTGTTTTGCAGCTTCTCCCCAGGAAGGAATTAAAAGACCAAAGGAGACAGGCATTGTTTGGAGGGGTATTTCTTTGTCAACAAAAGGAGATTGAAAGTATCTGACCACCCCCCACAGTAGAGGGGAAAGGCATGCCTCAGGGGGCAAAGATTTTGGTAAGGGGCAGTTCTCTAGTCTTGCCTGGTGGTCCAAGAAACACTAACTAAATGGAAACATTATAAGGCAATTCTTCTTGACTTAGGATGAAAATCCATGACCATGAAAGAAATGTTGGTACTTTTTCTGTGACCCTGATGTTATGGTACTTTTTTTTTCTCCCGATTTAGAGATTTAGGATGAACTGCAAAGACTGGCATTGCCTGCCACAGGGACTTGTTTTAAACCTGAGATTTGGCCTTTTCTTTGATTCTCCCAAATTCAGTCACTACTTCAGGAAGCTTTATATTGTTTTGTTTTTACTTTGCTCCTGTTTTAGTGTCTATCTTCCTCCTCTAATGCTGCCTGTCAGGGTTGAATAATAATAGCCAAAAAAGGGATTTAATAGAAGGAATTTCCTCTAGAATCCTTTATGGACCTTACCAACAAGGTGTGGAGTATGGTAGGAGTATATTCTAGCAATTCAAGGTTGTAGCTGGTTTTTTTTTTTGTGTTTTGTTTTGTTTTGTTTTTTAATTAAAAGATAACTGAGACCTTCCTTGAGAGCTGGTTGACTGAGAGAGCTAAAGGCTGAGGCTGTTGACATCACTTCTTCATCACCCAAGTGCAAGGAAGCTACAAGGAGATCCAGACACACTCTGATATTTGATTGAACATGCAATGGTTAGTCAATAAACATTTATTAAGCATTTCTATCTTCCAGCCCTTGTGTTGAGTGTTGGGTATACAAAAAGAAGCAAAAGTCAGTCTCTACTCCCAAGGCACTCACAACATAATGGAGAAGATAACAGATAAGCAAGGGTAAGTAGGTTGCACAGTGGATGGAGCACCGGCCCTGAAGTCAGGAGGACCTGAGTTCCAATGCAGCCTCATACCAAACACTTGACAGTTACCAGCTGTGTGAACCTGGGCAAATCACTTAACCCCAATTGCCTTAAAAAAAAAAAAAAAGACAATCCAAAAAAAAAAAAGATAACAGACAAGCAGATATATACAAACAAGCTATATACAGGATAAAAAGGAAATAATTAAAAGAGGGAAGGCACCAGAGGGGTTGGAAAAGGATTCCTATAGGAAGGAGATGGGGTTTCAGTTAGGACTTATAGGAACGGAAGCCAGCAGGTAGAGTTGTGGAGGAGAACATTCCTGATAGGGGTGACAGCCAGAGAAAATGTTCAGAGCTGAGGGATGGATTGCCTTGTTCATGAAATAGCCAGGAGGCCAGTGTCACTGTACTAAAGAATATGTGTTGAGAAGTAAGGTGTAAGAAGATTGGAAAGGTGGGAGGGGGTTAGAGTATAAATGGCTTTGAATGCCAAACAGAGCATTTTGTATTTGATTCTGGAGGCAATGATGAGCTACAGGAGTTTATGAGGTAGAATGATGACATGATTGGAGTGATGTTTTAGGGAAATAACTGGTGTCTAAATGAAGGATGAATTAGAGTAGAGATAGGCAGACCCACCAGCAGCAGGCTGTTGTGATAATTCAGATGTGAAGTGATGAGGGCTAAACTACAGTGGTGGCAGTGTCAGAAGAGAGAAAGGCACATATTTGAGAGACGTTGGAAAGATGAAATCAACAAGTCTTGTCAACAGCTTGGATAAGGGAAGTGAAAGATGGTGAGGAGTCCAGAATGTCTCCAAGCTTGGGAACATGAGGAACTGGAGGAATGGTGTTGCCCTTTACAGTAATAAGGAAGGTAGGAGGAGAAGAAGGTTTAAAGGAAAGGTACTGAGTTATGCTTCAGGCAGATTGAGTTTGAGATGTTGATCAGATATCCAATCTGAGATGTCTGAAAGTCAGTTGAAGATTCAAGACTGGAGGCTAGCTGAGAGTTTAGCAGGATAGCTAGAACTGACAATTGTCAGCAAAGAATAATTAAATCCAGGGTAGTTAATGAGATTATAGAATAAAGAAGTTTAGAAGGAGAAGAGAAGAGAGCTCAGGACAAAACCCGAGTTACTCCAGTAATTTAGGCAAAGGAGCTATGCTCGGAATCAACCTGAGACGTCTTCTATGCTTATCCTTGAAAATCATTCCCTCTGAGAAAATAAATCTCTTTTGGTTAACTATTGAGTGACTTTAACAAGTATCTCACTCTGTTCAAATATTGAACCTATAGTATCAAGGGACTGGGCTGAGACAGGTTTAGTCTAGTACTTCTGAGATTCATTTCCTCTGAAATCTTTGATCCTATAATCTTCTGTTGGCCAGATGACCTTGAAAAAAATCACTTGATTCCTTCAGGCCACTAACATGTTTGTTTCCTTTTTGCTAATGTCTCTTTTCAATGCCAACATTGCCCAACTCTAGGATCAAAGAAGGATTAAACAGACCTCATTGGGGATCATGTCATGCCATTTATTCTTCGGGCCAGTAGTCAGCTGGGTAAAATACATAATGCCTAGCTTCACTTCAACCAGCCTTTGTTTGCTGATGATGATGTTTTATGTGACCTAATAAGAGGGAAGTAGGACATTGCACACCACAGAATGGAAATAGCATCAACTTGCTACAAGGCTGAGCATGGCTCTTCTTTCAAGTCTTCCTCCTTGCAAAATACCAAGGAAGCTGAGGTACATTGAATTCAGCTATTTTTTTTTCTCCTTTTATTCATCACTGTGGGTCAGAGAAGAGGAGGGATGAGTGGATCAATAGGTTATCTCCCTTCTCCCACTACATCAAAGTTCCTTCTAAGAGCAGATAGATAATTCAGTTAAGCTCTGCATTTCCTAAACTCTCTTTTGATCAATAGTTCATTATCTGTTGCTTTTGCCAATAAGTAAAACTTTTAGGACACTTGCCACAATTAAATGAAAAACTGATATTTGCATAAATGTTACAGTGGTTTTGAGATTTCAAAAAGCAATTGTATTAGATACCAAATCACATTGTCAACTTTTCGCTTTGGAATATCAAATTTTAAGCACTTATTTGAGAGGATATAACCTGTAAATGTGTCATTCTGGTTCTTTTTTTTTTCCTTCAGTATTTAAATTATTTATGAGATTTCCTGGTCTCTTAGAACCAATGTATTTTCTGTCAGGTATGAGGATGAGAGGATGAGTGTGGTGGAGAGGGGATAAGGAGTTAGTCCTAGACTCAGGAATACTTGTATTCAAATCTTGCCTCTGAAACATACTAGCTGTATCACCAAAGGCAAGTCGCTTAAACTCTTTGATCACCGTTCAAGTCTCTGTGTTTTATTTATTAAGTGGAAGATGTGTTATGAACTATCCCACCTATTCAAGTATGGATCCTTGACTTGGCATTTCAGAAAAATCAAAATTCTGGGTAACTCAATAGGCACTAGAAGGAAATATATTAACTATAGATTGGCTAAAAAAAAATTATCGACAGCATTTTTCCAAAAAAAAAAGTATAGTATCAAAAGAAAAAAAAAGCTAGTAATTGTTGTTGTCCACCGGGGACGTGAACTCTTTTTATGGTACCCTAGGGAGAGCACATTGTTGCGTCATTGGGTCTAGTCCCTGTATTCCTTCTGTAGATAATGACCGTGCCTATGAATAAAATATACTGAAAGCTCCATTTTTTCAGGTGGTGCCATGCCAGGGACACAGCTAGGCTTGGACTTTTAGGGGTGAATCAGACCAAAATACTTCATGTTTCATCATCCCTGTCGATGCTGTTTCCTAACTCCATCCAGCTTCATAGAAAATTTTGAGACCTAAGCTTTCTCTGCATGTGGGTTTGAGGATTTTTATGACTAATTGAGGTTCACCTATGAATGGATTCATTCAAAAGGGGTTTTCTTAAAACAAAAGACGTTGCTCTAGACCTCCTCCTATACAATCAGAGATGTGTTCATATCATCTTCTGGAGAAAGATCTGGCAAACAAATCATATGTTTACTTTGCGATACTCCAGAGCGATTACGGCGGTTGAGTAGTGGCAAAAACCTGAAAAGTAAGGGGATATTCATCAGTTGAGGAGCAGTTGAGTAAGCTGTGGTTTGTGAATTTGATGGACTCCTCTAGCGCTATAAGAAATGAAGAGATGTATGATTTCAAAAAGAAGTGGAAAAAGAAATGCGAACTTAGTGTGTTACACAACTCCGCGGAACTTCGTTCCCTCCCCAGTGTCAGCCATTCCCGCTGCTGTCATTGATTCCTCGGACTCATTCGCCCGCAGTCCCCTTTGCTCCGGTGCCTGATCTCCTTAACTAAGACCCAGGCCAATCGGCTATGCCTCTCTCCCTCGCTCCCTTCCCACTCCTGCCGGTGAGGCGGCTACATTGGACATGAGCGGGGATCAGCTACACTACCCCTCCCTGATCCATGCGGGTTCCCAAGTGAATGATTATCACAAACGCAAAGATGAATCCAAGCATCAAGAATACCGGCCGAAAGAGAACAAGACGTACGAGGAAAAAGATCAGGAAAAGTCTAAATGCAGTAAAAGTGGGCGCAAAGATTCCTCTGAGAAGAAACACAGAGAAAAGCAGAAAACCGGACACAAAGCAGCTCAGAGAAATACACAGACAAACACAAAGAAAAACAAAAAGAAGAAAAAGGAAAAACCATCTGGAGATGAAAAAATAAAGGAGAAAGAAAATGATTTCTTTCTTGATGGTGGTTATTTTGCTTCACCTAAAAAAGATATCAAGCCTTTAAAGAGACCTAGAGAGTATGATGATGCTGATTATAAACCCAAGAAAATAAAAACAGAAGACATCAAGAAAGTAAAGAAGCAGAAAGCAGAGGAAGGTGAGAACAACAAAGCAAAAAAAATTGAGAACAAAGATAAGAAATTTCCTGAACCAGATAATAAGTGGAAGAAGCTGAACGAAGAAGAGCAGCAAAAATGGAAATGGTGGAAAGAAAAGCGCTATCCTGAAGGCATCAAGTGGAAATTCCTAGAACATAGAGGCCCTGTGTTTGCACCACCTTACCAGCCTCTGCCTAAAAAAGTCAAGCTCTACTACAATGGTAAAGTCATGAAGCTGAGTCCCAAAGCAGAAGAAGCGGCTACGTTCTTTGCAAAAATGCTTAACCATGAACACGCTACTAAGGATATCTTTAGGGAAAATTTCTTCAATGACTGGAGAAAGGAAATGACAAGTGAAGAGAGAAATAATATCACCAGTCTTAGCAAATGTGACTTCAACCAGACAAGTCAGTATTTCAAAGCACAGTCAGAAGCAAGGAAGCAAATGAACAAAGAAGAGAAACTGAAAATCAAAGAGGCAAATAAAAGGCTATTAAAAGAGTATGGTTTCTGTGTGATGGACAGTCACAATGAGAGAATTGCCAACTTCAAGATTGAACCTCCAGGTCTTTTCCATGGCCGTGGCAACCATCCCAAGATGGGAATGTTGAAAAGACGGATTATGCCTGAAGATATAATTATCAACTGTAGCAAAGATGCCAAGGTTCCTCCTCCTCCCCCTGGACATAAATGGAAAGAAGTTAGACATGATAACAAGGTTACCTGGCTAGTGTCCTGGACAGAGAATATCCAAGGATCCTCCAAGTACATTATGCTGAACCCTAGCTCACGAATCAAGGGGGAGAAGGACTGGCAGAAGTATGAGACAGCCCGCAGATTGAAAAATTGTGTAGACAAGATCCGGAAACAATACCAAGAAGATTGGAAGTCCGAGGAAGACAGAGGGCTGTAGCACTATACTTCATTGACAAGCTTGCGCTGAGATCTGGAAATGAGAAGGAAGAAGGGGAGACAGCTGATACTGTGGGCTGCTGTTCCCTTAGAATAGAGCACATTAACTTGCATCCTGAGATGGATGGACAAGAATATGTAGTTGAGTTTGATTTCCTGGGGAAGGATTCCATCCGATACTACAACAAGGTCCCTGTTGAGAAGATGGTTTTTGAGAACCTTCAGCTATTTATGGAGAACAAGCAGCCTGAGGATAATCTGTTTGACAGACTTACTACAAATGCCCTCAACAAACACCTTCGAGATCTCATGGAGGGCTTGACAGCCAAAGTCTTCCGTACGTACAATGCCTCTGTCACACTACAGCAGCAGCTAAAGGAGTTCACTACCCTGGATGAAAACATCGAAGCAAAGATCCTTTCTTATAACTGCGCCAACAGAGCTGTAGCAATTCTGTGTAACCATCAGAGGACTCCACCAAAGACTTTTGAGAAATCCATGCTGAACCTGCAGACTAAGATTAAAGCCAAAAAAGGACCAGCTAGCTGATGCCCAAAGAGATCTGAAAAGGGCCAAAGCTAAGGCTAAAGTCCTAAAGGACGTCAGTTCTAAAAAGGTGGTAGAGACTAAGAGGCAGGCTGTGCACAGGCTGAAGGAGCAGTTGATGAAACTGAAGGTTCAGGCCACAGACAGAGAGAAGAACAAACAGATTGACTTGGGCACCTCCAAACTCAACTATTTAGATCCCAGGATCTCAGTTGCTTGGTGTAAGAAGTGGGGGATCCCGCTTGAGAAAATCTATAACAAAACCCAGCGTGAGAAGTTTGCCTGGGCCATTGATATGGCAAATAAAGACTATGAATTTTAGCTGTTTTTACAGGGTAAAGTTTTATGGGGTGGAAACAGGTTTGAGGAATAATAAGGAACTGTGAACCTTACTTGCCCTTGTACTTGGGGACATTTGGGGAGAGGGACAGCAAGTGAGTAAGGAAGCATTAACAAGCCAACATCTTTGAGAAGAGAAAAACTTGGAAATACTCTGAGAGCTGAGGCAGTTGTCCTATGGGCAACTTAAAATATCAAATATCAAAATTCTAACTGTATGACTTTTTTTTTAATTTTTGTTTTGTTTTGTTTAAGAGGGTGAGTGGATGGGAATTTTTCAGTCTTCTGTCAGACAAACTCACTATTTTACCAAAGAGTTTGGGTTCTTTAGCTACTGTATACGAAGTCTGATTATATTGGTGTGTTTTTACAGTTAGGGATTTACAATAACTTCTATATTTTAATAGAAAATGAACTCCTAACTCTCCCTTTTCCTGTTCCTCCTATCCCATTTCAGTAATTTAAAATTGAGGAAAACAGAAATCCAGCACACCTGTTAGAGCTGTCACTGTCATCATGAGAATCGATTTTCATTTAACTTGAAGCAGCTGTGACATTGACAATGTTTCAGTTCAGATATCAGTTCACAGCAAAGCACGATGGGAAGATGCTTCCTTACTTGAGTGTTGCTTTTTAAATATGAATTTTTAGTTCTTTTAATCATTTTAAAATATTAAAACCTTTTTCTTGATCTTAAAGATCATGTACATGTGGTTGGGAGGGTTGAGGGATGAGTGAGTTTTGAGAATAATGAAATAATCAGTGACAGAAACCATTTCCCTGTCATTCTTTGTTCTGAGCACGTTTAGTCCACTACTAAAATACCCACCTCTCTCTCTTTTTTTCTTTTTAAACCCCAATGTTTTTACTTGAGAGTCTATTGTGTAAAAAGTTCCACAAGTCAATAAATTTTGAGGAAATTAATATTTGGTACCAAAAAGAAAAAAAATAATCAAGATTTTAGAGCTTTTATTTTATTTTTTTTTGTAATGTGAATCTGTAGATAGTTTAGGGCCAATGTGAAGCAGATAAATCCTTCCACTCAGCACCTATCAGGGCTTCCTAAACAGCTGCTCTTTGTCAGGGAATTCTTAGCCTTGTTTTTGCAAGTTCCAACTCAATCCAGGTTGCTTGGGATGACATGCTGCTCTGTGGAGGAAAGGGACAGGTTATCCTGTTTACTTTTCCCAAATTAATCCTCAGCCTCAAACAGCCAGACATGTTAGAGCTCGTTCTTTCTTCACCATTTCCACGATCACCTACTAAATCAATGAAGATCTGTTAAATTCCCATTTCTACATGTATGCAACACTCTAATAGACTCTGGTGATAGAAAGACAAAATGAAATACTCCTTGCCCTCAAGGACATTATGAGTCATTATCCTCAATGATGCTTCTGGACCAGAGTATCCAGGCAAATAAGGGTTTCTTTGTCCTCTTCTTTTTCTGCCTGTCTACCCTTGAAACATTTGACATGACAAATAGTCTGGCTTCATGCAGATACCTAACAAAGGGAGGTTTTAGAATTCTGCTGAGGTTCTGGTAACCAGGATAGGAACAGAAGAGTTAAATTATAAGCCACCTTCATTGCAGAGGACAAAGAGCTTCTTGGATCTCCAACCCTCAAGATGCCTCCATCTCTCAGTTCCTGTCCTTCCCTTTTACATCTGAAATGCTTTGATACTGCAGTGTGGGCATTCTTATTTTGTTTAATATTTTAATTTTTCCAATTACATCTAAAAATAACTTTGACATGCATTTTTTACAAGAATTTTTGGGTTCTAAATTCTATTCCTGCCTCCAGTTTGATAGGTTGTACATGTGCAATCATGCAAAACATATTGCCACCTTAGTCATGTTGTGAAAAAAAAATGAACAAAAAAAAAAAAGAAAAACCAGGAAAACAATACAAACTAACCAAGAGAAAATTATGCTTCAATTTGCATTCAGATACCTTCACTTCTTTCTCTGGAAGTGGACAGCATTTTTCATCATAAGTCCTTTAGAACTGAATTGGATCATTGTGTTGCTGAGAATAGGTAAGGCATTCACAGCTGATCATTATATAGCATAGTTGTTATTGTGTGCAATTTTATCCTGGTTCTGCTCATATCAGGGCATTTTTCCTTGAAGATTTCTTTAAATATGATGTCTATGCTCTTTTTTTTTTGTCATGGCTTTCAGGTAATCCATTAATTCTTTATTTTTTATTTTTTCATTTTTTTTTCAGCCAAAGACAAGGTTTCTTACAACATCTGTCACATTGAGCAGACTCTTAAGGAGTCTAAACATTAGTAAACTATTGGCTAGATTATAAGAATCTGAGCAGTGACTAGATTTTAAGAATATAAGCATCTTAATGGAGACAAGATGGACCTTATTTACAGAAAGTCTGTGGGAGGGATCTAGGAGTGGCCAAGTAGTCTATGAGATAAAATGGAATTCCAGGTGAAATGGAGCCTAGAAAGGACCAAGGGTGGAAAGTGGCCTGGGGCCATAGGGAGGTAAGATAATGGTGGGGAGATTGGGTGTAGCCACAATGAAAGGCCAGTTACTGGGATTATAGCCTCAGGCAAATGGCAGAGATTTGGCCGTGTGGGAAAGTCCAGAGTTTTTGCTTTCTGGGTCCCAGATCCCAGCCTTATCATTCTCCCCTCAAACAAATGGGACCCAAATTCTTTTGGGGTAAGGGGCAAAAGTCTCAGCTTCTGAAACTGCTTCCTGCTGGCAAGGGGCATAGAGCTGTCCCTGCCTCAAGGGAGTCCCAAAGAGGAGGTTGACTGGAACCAAGCACAGGCTGCATCCAGGGAATGGTGGGGCATTGGCTGGTACTTGCTGCTTGCTACCAACTGTAGGTGAATGGTCCATAGTCTGGAAGACAGAAAAAACTGCAGGGCCCAGATATAAAGCAGGGAGTAGATGTAGGGCCCAACTTTTAGAGGATAAAACATCCTTAGCTCTGTTTGGATTCAAATAATTCAATTTTCTAACCATGCAGTATCAAATCCACCTCATAGCCAGACTCAGGAATAGCCAGGTAGGTAACATTCCCTTTCAAAGCAACATAATGGGGAAACTGAGCCAGGAGGATCTCATCTTAGACTGAAGCTAAAATTGTCCTCTCAGCTTTTCCCCATGCTGACTTCCCACCAGTATCACATTCTCTGAGTAGCTTGTGGCATTTCTCTCAGATGTTGGATTATTGACTATGGATGGATTATGATCCATCAGACAACTCAAAATAAATCCTAGGAGCTTTTACCTCAAACAGCAAGCTTTACTAACCACAGCTTGGGAAAAACTTTTCCAGGATTTACATCTCAAACTTAAATTTGTCCTGGTGTAAAAAGCCAATCATTAGAAATTTCTATACACTTGTAAATTCTCAAGCGAGCCATACATAACCCAAACAAACTTTTTGGCTAGTTTACACATTAAAACAATAACCAACAATAGCTAAATTATTTTATCGGTAACCAAATTATGAAAAGTTGTTTGACATAACTGATGCAGAAAGATCACCAATTTGAAACTAGAAACAAACCCATTACCAATCAGGTGACTTCAGTTTTGTTAAACGCATGTCCAAATTACTTTGCACAGAGAATCTCATCATTAACAGTTAAAACTACAAATTTAAAAGAGCGTGTTTACCCAAGTTTAGAGGCTAGCTTCATTACCTTGAACCTGGGTGATGCTTCCAGGCAAAGGTTGCCCTAGAGCCCAAGGCCATTGCCAGTGGTCCTCAGGCTGTAACTGCTGACCCTCCCGCCTCCTTCCTTTCCCGGGTGGGGGAGGGTGAAATCAAAGGTGAGGGGTAAAGGGTGAAACTCTCTTCTCCTATGAGAGGGGTTAACAGATACCCTCTTGACTCAAGGGAAGGGAGTGACCAGGTTGTACAGGAGTTTCTAAACTCCTTAATGATCGATCACAAAACCTCCAAAATATGCCAAGATATTTTTAGCTGTTCTAACTTTCTCTGTAACTTCCATGAAGGAGGATTCAGAGGTGCAGAGGGAAGGGAGTAAGTAAGCCTCAGGGCACCAAAAAAGCAACTATAGCTTTCCCAAATTCCCTAGTGCCTAGGGAATTACCACAATTGAGCATACACTTCAGGTCTGTCCTTGTCCTCTATGCTGCAAGGTGTACCCAGGTCCATGGCCTCGAACTGACCTAGTGGATAGAGAGACTGAAAGTGTCAGGCCGAGTGCCAGCAGCCTTGTAGCTGTCTGCCAGAAAAGTACCTCCAAATCTTGGTGCTTGGAGAGTGACCCCAACTGCAGAGCAAGAAAGAAGGGGGGAGGGAGGCTTACATATGATGCAGTTTAGGGGTTCAGGGGTGCTGGGACCCCAAAATCACAACACGCAGGGCCTGCTTGAAAGAATTTGACCCAAGCCTTCTTTCAGCCAAAGACAGGGTTTATTAGAACATCCATCACATTGGGCAGACTCTTTTTTTTTTTTTGGCAATTAGGGTTAAGTGACTTGCCCAGGGTCACACAGCTAGTAAGTGTCAAGTGTTTGGTCTGGGGCCAGATTTGAACTCAGGTCTTCCTGACTTCAGGGCCGGTGCTCTATCCACTGTGCCACCTAGCTGCCCCAATATTGGGCAGACTCTTAAGGAGTCTGAGCATTAGTAAGCTATTGGCTAGATTATAAGAATCTGATCAGTGTCTAGATTATAAGAATCCCAGCAGTGGCTAGATTTTAAGAATCTAAGCCAAGTCCATTAATTCTTAAATCAACTTTACTTCATCTACTTTCCAGGTCATTTTTTTTTCCCCAGTGAGTTATCTCATACTTTCTTCTACTTTCATTCCTTTGATTTTGTTTTATTGTTTCCTAAGGGATAGATTTATGGAGTGTTTAGGGAGAACTCGCACCTTGGTATGAGGGCTTCCCAAGCCCTTTTAAGGGCTGCTCATCCAATTTTGTTGTCTACCTGGTACTCAACTATCACCTGTAGCTCCAAGAAGCTATAGCATGCGTATTGGCCACCCCCCAGCAGACTGGCTAAAGCAAGTTAAGGGTAACCAACAGGCCTCAAACCCATGAGTTAGGGGGCTGTCTACCCCAACCATGTGAAGAGTTTCCCAGAAAAGCAGAATGGGCAGATGAGAACAATTTGTTCCAATTGCCATAAAGGTGACTGAAACAGGTACTGTGGAATGCTTAGAGCTTGGTTAGACATCGAAGGTATCAAGTTCATCAACTGCATCCTGGGCCATCATCAGTCATCTTGACTTTTGTCTTGCCACTAGACTTTGATGATTCTGATACAGTGAGGCTGACTACTTTGTGCAACTCTGCCTCACTTAAATCCAATTCACTCAGAGTCAAGACATCACCATGTGATGTCACTGATCTTCTTCAAAAGCCAAGGATAAATAACAACAATTGCTTCTTGATGTCTCTTGGAGTCAATAACTTACCCAATTCAAATTTTTAAAGAATTATGTTCTTCAATAGGGTTTTGTCCTTTCTTTTCCACTTGGTAAATTTTGTTTTTTAAGGAGTTCTTCTCTTCAGTAAACTTCTGTGCCTTTTTTAAAAAAAAATTTGGTCTATTCCATTTTTTAAGATGTTCTTTTCTTCAGTTTATTTCTGTGACTTCTGTACCAAGCTGTTGACTTTTTTTTCATTATATTCTTGCATCAAATTGCTTTTTCCCATTTTTTCCTCTATCTCTTTTGTTTGATTTTTAAAACCCTTTTTGAGCTCTTTGAGGACTTATTTTTGGGCCTGAGACCAATTCACATTTGTCTTTGTTTTGAAACTGTTGTGTCTTCTTCTGAGTTTGTGTTTTGAGAACATAGTAACTTTCTAGGGTCAAGTTCTTTTTTTTTTTTTGGTTTGCTCATTTTTCCAACCTATTTCTTTGCTTTAAGTTTATGTTTATGGGCTTTGTTCTAAGGCTGGAGAAGGCACTGTTTCAATCTTCAGATTTTTCATTCTGCTGGTTTCAGAGCTAGTTTTGGGGGTCCACAAGTTTTCAGTTCTTCCAAAGTGGTATGGTATGAGGTGTGGTCACTGCTCTCCTGGCCTTTGCTTTGGTCTTGAATGACCACATGCACTCTTTCCACTCTGGAATCGTGACAGGGTCCTTGCTTTTGATAATGCGCCTCCTGACCCTGAGACTGTGACCAGGAACCACATATGGAAAATGCACCAGAGTCCTGCACCCAACACCATCAAAGGATCTTCTATACTCTTTCATTGATTCAGTCACCCTCAAAACCTGCTGATAGTTTGTCGGGGCAGAACATGTGAAGGACTACACTCCTCTCCCATGCCAGGTAGACAGATCTATCCTGTCAACTATCTAATCGGTCTTTTGTTGATTCTGCTTCTCTAGAATTCTTTCTGAAGTTATTTTAATGTTGTTTGAAAGGGAATTTGGGAGTGCTCAGGCAAGTTCCTGTTTTAACTGTGCCATCTTGGCTCCAACCCCAATGCAGGGGTTCTTATACACTTTTTTTCCTGTCATATAGAATTTGGAAGATGATCAAAGCTTAGAGACACCGTCTCACAGTAAGGTATTCTAAAGTAAAAGAAAATGAATGAGCTTGCAAAAGAAACCGATGTTGAAATATAGTTATCAAAATATTAAAGATGTTTTAAAAACTTCATTGACTCTAGTTGAAGAACTCAGGACTAGTGAAGGCTTTCATCCTTTTAACAATAAAAAAGCTTTACACAACAAGGAGTTTCTTTCTTTAGATTTTACTCACAAAAAAAAAAAAAACAACAACTAAATAAACGAACACCTTAAAAAACAATTCAGACACTTCTGCTTCCGGAAGCCAAGATGGAGAAGTGAAAAGGTAGTCACTCTCACTCTCCCCTATCAACCTCTGAAAACCCAGAAAATATCACCCCAGAAAAAAAACCCTGGAACAGAGGAACTAGAAGAAAGGCGGGGAGCAGCAGTGCAGCAGCCCAGCACACAGGTCTCCCAGTGCCTCAGCAAAAATAAGGGAAGCAACACTATAAAAGTCTCCAGGCAGATAAGTACCCTGCTGAATTCATGTGAAAGGAGGTGAAGAAAGCAACCTAAAGTCTTCCCAAAGCCCAGGCCTTGCTGGTTCCAGCCCAATACCAGGTGAGCTGTCAGAGCCCTGCAGCCTCCAAATATGAAGAAATCCTGAAGCCCAGGTTGTAGAACAAGCAAACACCAACACCTGGACCTCTGAGTGCCTCAGTGAGGGCAGGGGGAACTGGTGGAAACCAGCTCAGAAAACCATCAGGTGCCTAGGCACTCTACCGCAAAGGAATCTCCCAGGGCATTAGCATAAACGAGGGAGACAAAACTGCAGGGGGCCCCAGGCAGATAAACATCCTGCAGCACTCATCTAAAAGGAGATGAAGAAAACTAAAGGAAAGGAACAGCAGGCAACCTAGAATTGCCTGAAAGTTCCAGCATTGCTGGATCCAGCCCAACATGAGGTAAGCTGCCAGAAACCTACAGCCTCCAATTGCCAGCATAAGAGGCCCCAGCACAAAAAGCCAGTGAGCAAGGCCTAGGCTCCCAACACAAGAAGCTTGGGTCAGTGCCCTCTGTTCCCCAGCAGGAGAGTTCAGTCTCTTTAAAGGCCAGGGAATAAAGAAACACCATGAGTAAAAAAAGAAATGTACCATAGATTCATAGTATTAGAAGAGTGAAGATCAAGACAGAAATTCTGAAGAGGACAACATTGTCAACAAACCCACACCTGCAACAACGAAAGGGAATATGAACTGGTCTGAAGCCCAAAAAGCCTTCTTAGAAGAGCTCAAGAATGATTTTAATAGTCAAATGAGAGAGGTAGAAGAGTCCTTCAAAAATATAATTGGCCAATTGGAAAAAAAAATCACTAAAGAAAACAAATCCCTAAAAGACACAATTGGCCAGCTGAAGAAGGAAGTAAAAAAACTAACAGAGTGTACACTGAAGAAAGCAAGTCCATAAAAAACACAATTGGCCAACTAAAGAAGGAAGTACAAGAACAGAACAAAACAATCTGTTAAAAACTAGAATTGGACAAATGGAAATTAATGTCTTTATGAGAGAGCAAGAATCAGTCATACAGAAACAAAAAAAAAATGAAAAAATAGATGAAAACATAAAATACCTCATCAGTAAAACAACTGACCTGGAAAATCGATTCAGGAGAGACAATTTAAAAATTATTGGACTACCTGAAAATCATGATGAAAAAAAGAGCCTGGAAAGTATCTTTCAGGAAATCATAAAGGAAAACTGCCCGGAAGTCCTAGAACCAGAAGGGAAAATGACCATATCCTATCACTTATCACCACGTGAAAGAGATCCCAAATTGACATCACCAAGGAATATAATAGCAAAATTCCAAAATTACCAGATGAAAGAGAAGGTGGTGCAAGCAGCCAGAAAGAAACAATTTAAATATCATGGAACCACAGTCAGGATTACACAGGACCTGGCAGCTTCTACATTAAAAGACCGCAGGTCATGGAACATGATATTCCGTGAGGCAAAGGAGCTTGGAATGCAGCCAAGGATCAATTACCCAGCAAAAATGAGCATCATTTTTCAAGGGAGGAGATGAATATTCAACAAAATAGGAGACTTCCAAACTTTCCTGATAAAAAGACCAGAGCTCAACAAAAGAATTTGATCTTCAAGTACAGGACTCAAGAAGGACATAAAAAGGTAAATGGGACAGAAAGATACAATATGTTGTTAAGGGGTGGGGGGGTGCTGTTTAAACCCCTGCAAGGGAATATGGCATTTCCAATAAGATCAGGGGTGAAACAAGGATGTCCATTATCACCACTGTTATTCAATATTGTACTGGAAATGTTAGCTTTAGCAATAAGAGAAGAAAAAGAAATTGAAGGCATTAGAATAGGCAAAGAAGAAACAAAGCTATCACTCTTTGCAGATGACATGATGATATACTTAGAGAATCCTAGAGAATCAAGTAAAAAACTACTTGAAATAATAAACAACTTTAGCAAAGTTGCAGGCTATAAAATAAGCCCACAGAAATCATCAGCTTTTCTATATATTACCAACAAAGCCCAACAGCAAGAGATAGAAAGAGAAATCCCATTTAAACTTACTGTAGACATTATAAAATATTTAGGAGTCTACCTCCCGAAACAAACCCAGGAACTCTATGAACACAATTACAAAACACTTTTCACACAAATAAAATCAGATCTAAATAATTGGAAAAACATCAGTTGCTCATGGGTAGGCCGAGCTAATATAATAAAAATGACAATCCTACCTAAGCTAATTTACTTATTCAGTGCCATACCAATCAAACTACCAAAAAATTATTTTATAGAGTTAGAAAAAATAATAACAAGATTCATTTGGAAAAACAAAAGGTCCAGAATATCAAAGGAACTAATGAAAAGAAATGCAGGGGAAGGTGGCCTAGCAATTCCAGATCTTAAATTGTATTATAAAGCAGCAATCATCAAAACTGCTTGGTACTGGCTAAGAAATAGGGAGGTGGATCAGTGGAATAGGTTAAATATGCAAGACACAGTAGTCAATGACTATAGTAATCTATTATTTGATAAACCCAAAGACCCCAGCTTCTGGGATAAGAACCACTCTTTGAAAAAAACTGCTGGGAAAACTGGAAAAGAGTATGGCAGAAACTAGGCATAGACCCAAATCTCACACCATATACCAAAATAAAGTCAAAATGAGTTCATGACTTAGATATAAAGGCTGATACCATAAGAAAACTGGGAGAACAAGGAATAGTTTACCTATCAGATCTATGGAGAACAGAAGAATTCATGACCAAACAGGAGATAGAGAACATTATGAAAAGCAAAATGGATAATTTTGATTACATCAAATTGAAAAGTTTTTGCACAAAGAAAGCCAATGCAACTAAAATTAGAAGGAGGGTAGAAAATTGGGAATTTTTACAACCAGTCTCTCTGATAAAGGCCTCATTTCTAAAATATATAGAGAATTAAGACAAATTTATAAGAACAAAGCCATTCCCAATTGATAAATGGTCAAAGGATATGAAAACAGTTCTCAGATGAAGAAATTAAAGCCATCTATAGTCATATGAAAAAATGCTCTAAATGGCTATTGATTAGAGAAATGCAAATCAAAACAACTCTGAGGTACCACATCACACCTATGAGATTGGCCAACATGACAAAACAGGAAAATGATAAATGTTGGAGATGTGCAAAAATTGGAACACTAATACATTGTTGGTGGAGTTGTGAAATGATCCAATCATTTTGGAGAACAATTTGGAATTATGCCCAAAGGGCTACAAAAATGTCCCATACCCTATGATCCAGCAATAGCCCTTTTAGGGTTATATCCCAAAGAGATCATACAAATGGGAAAAGGACCCACATGTACAAAAATATTCATAGCAGCTCTTTTTGTGGTGGCAAAGAATTGGAATTTGAGAGGATGCCCATCAATTGGGGAATGGCTGAACCAATTGTGGTATATGAATGTAATGGAATACTATTGTGCTATAAGAAATGATGAACAGGCTGACTTCAGAAAAACTTGGAAAGACTTATATGGTCTGATGCTGAGTGAAGTGAGTAGAACAAAGAGCACTTTGTACACAATAACAGCCGCCTTATGTGATGACTAATATTGTTAAACTGAACACTTCTCAACATTACAAGGATCTAAGACTTCTCCAGAGGCCTCGGGATGGAAAATGCTGTCTACATCCAAAGAAAGAACTATGGAAGTCAAATTACTATCACTTATTTTTACCTTCTGTTGAGTTTTGTTTCCATCTTTCTGATGGTTCCTCCTATTGGTTTTAATTTTTACTTACAACTTTACTAATGTGAAAATATGTTTAATAGGAATGTAAATGTAAAGCTGATATCAGATTTTGTGCTGTCTTGGGGAGAGTGGGAGGGAGGAAGGGGGAGAAAAATTTTCAACTCAAAAGCATATGGACGTGATTGTTGATAAATCAAAATAAATTAATAAAATTTAAAAAATAGAATTAAATTAAATTAATTTCTGGTGTAACAAGGACAAGGCCAGAAGTCTAACTCGTATGTGGTTCAGAGTTCTTTAGACATTACCGTGCTTCAAGATCAGTAGTAGTAGGCTCTCAAGTAAATACATTGACCTATGTTTTGTGCTCTAAAAACATATTTCTTAACTTCCTTCAGGAGTGCCATGTTTATGTCTAATAATTTTTATGTGTGCCATGTTTCAAAAGGATTTAGTGTTGAAGTTTGGAGAACTGACTTCTTAATAGTGAACCTTTCTCCAAATCTTTTAGTTCTGCTTGGAGTAAATTCTTGTTTGTGGGTTAGTTCTAGACAGCAAATGAGTAGCTAGGGATAGCAGAGTTTGATATCCCTCAAACAACTGATTTTTTGTGAAGTGACCTGTTGGCAAACATTAAACAAGATTGAAAATATAGTTATCTGTCTGAAGTGAGCTGCTTCGGGGCCGGTTGCCACTTCAAACATCCTCTCCTTTAGTGCATCTCTGTATAGTGTTCACACTCACTGTGTAACCCAACTCTGCGAAGAGAAACTAGCACATTCATGGAGGCTTTGTAGCTTCTAATCCTAAAAGGAGCCGCAAAGTCAGAAGCTGCCTTTGAATCTTGTTCCTGCATGCCCTGGGCTGAATTTATTTTTCATATTTCAAAGATGACAGTATGAAGGCTTTCTATAAAAGGGTCTTTGGCTGGGTGTTGATGCTAGTATGGCTTTATTCATGAATAATAGGGTGGGGTGGGAGAGGAGCAGGTCTTCTCTGGTGGTACTGGTTGTAGTTTTTTTCAATAAAGAAAAAAAGTGTGTAGGCTTGTGATGTGTCTTGCAAAGTCCCTCCATTTATCTTGACACCAAAAGAATACTTTATCATGTAATCTTATTTTTGAATCTGGGCCTAGGAGAAAGATTTCTGAAACCTGACTTGAATAAATCATGAGCCCAACACTGAGAACTTTTAGTGTGGTGAGTATGTGCGAAATGGAGTTGATGAGCATCTCGGAGGGGATTGCTTTTCCTTTGTACATGTTTGAGGTAATGTCCTCTCATTATGTTTCCTATCTGGAATGTTCTGATAATATTCTATGACTTTTCTTCACATTTTACTCCCATGAAATCATATTGGCTCTGCATCTCATCTACTGCTGACTTCTTCCCATGACCTCTTTTAGCATATCTTAGAGAAATTAAACTCTAGACTCCAATTGCAATAAGCTGTAATTTAGAAGAGAAATAGATCAAGAAATGGGCAAGACACACACCTCTTGGAAGAACAATTTCATTCACTGAAGTGAAAAAGATTCCTCATATTAAGACTTAATTCACTATCTATAGGGGGCCTTCGCACAGATAACCTGCTATAATACCTTTCTGAGATACTGATGAAATTAGACTATCTCATTTAGTTTCATCAGGAAGCAACTTTTCAAAAATTGTTTGTCTTTCTGGACCTGTGATTTCATTTGTGAACTAAACTCTCCTAGAGGGAACTTCTTCTACCAAAGGAGAAAGACTGTTTTGTATCTTACAGTCTTAGAGAGTTACCTGTGACATCTAAAAGTTAAGTGACTCATCAAGGGACATGCCAGGTATGTTTTAGATGTGAGACTGGAACCAAGATCTTCCTGATTCCAAAAATAGCTCACTATCCATTGTGTACCTCTACTACCTGCCTAAAAGTTATTTTTAAAAAATATTAATAGTGCAAAATAAATAACTGTGGACCTTGGAAAATGTCATATATATCATGGAAATATATTGAAATATATTGGTCCTCTTGGTATAAGATCAGGAGGTTCTGATGATCAATAAAGGTAACACTGAAGAATTAGAAGTTAGGAAGAAGTTTAATTTACACTTATCTAGTACTGTTCAAGGGAGAGAAAAAAGATCTGGGAAAACAGCTGACCTGAAAAACAGATCCAGAGCAATAATTTTAAAATTATTAAACTACCTGAAACCCATGATCAAAAAAAAGAACCTAGAAACATCTTTCAAGAAATTGTCAAAGAAAACTGCTCTGAAATTCTAGAACCAGAGCGTAAAATGGAAAGAATCCACTGATCACTTCCTGAAAGAGGTCCCCAAAGGAAAACTCCTAGGAATATTATAGCCAAATTCCAGAGTTCCCAGGTCAAAGAGAAAATATTGCAAGCAGCCAGAAAGAAACAATTCAAGTATTATGGAAACACAATCAGGAGAACACAAGATTTAACAGTTTCTACATTAAGGGATTGGAGGGCTTGGAATATGATATTCCAGAGGTCAAAGGAGCTAGAATTAAAACTAAGAATCACCTACCCAGCAAAACTGAGTATAATCCTTCAGGAAAAATGTATATTCAATGAAATAGAGGACTTTCAAACATTCTTGATGAAAAGACCAGAGCTGAATAGAAAATTTGACTTTCAAACATAAGATTCAAGCATGAAAAGGTAAATAGGAAAGGTAAAAAAGAAATCATAAGGGACTTATTAAAGTTGAACTGTTTACATTCCTGCATTGAAAGATGATATTTATAACTCATAAGACCTTTCTCAGTATTAGGAAAGTTGGAGATAGATAGATAGATAGATAGATATAGATATAGATAGATAGATACAGATATAGATATAGATATAGATATAGATATAGATATAGATATAGATATAGATATAGATATAGATATAGATATAGATATAGATATAGATATAGATATACAGATATAGATATAAGAATAAATACATATAGACAGAGGGCACAGGGTGAGTTGAATATGAAGGGATGATAAGTAAAAAATGAAATTAAGGGTGAGAGGATTGTACTGGGAGAAGAAGAAAGGGAGAGGTGGAATGGGGTAAATTATCTCACAAGGAAAAGGCAAGAAAAAATTTTTTACAGTGGAGGGGAAGAGGGGGGAAGTGAGAGGGAATGAGTCAATCTTACTCTCATTGGATTTGGCTTAAGGAGGGAATAACATGCATACTCAATTGGGTATGCCTTCTACTTTTTTTTCATTCTTTTAGTTTTGTTTTATAATTTCTTGATTTCTCATAGAGTTATTAGCTTCCATTTGCTCCATTCCAATTTTTAAGAAGTATTTTCTTCAGTGAGCTTTTGGACCTCCTTTTCCATTTGGCCCATTCTGCTTTTTAATTAATCCTTCTTCTCATTGGCTTTTTGTACCTCTTTTGCCATTTGGGCTAGTCTATTTTTTATGGTATTAGTTTTCTTCAGTATTTTTGGGGTTTCTGTTAGCAAGCTATTGACTCGTTTTTCATGATTTTCTTGTATCACTTTCATTTCTCTTCCCAATTTTTCCTTTACTTCTCTTATTTGCTTTTCAAAATCCTTTTTGAGATCTTCCATGGCCTGAGACCAATAATATTTTTCTTGAATGCTTTGGATGTAGGAATTTTGACTTTGTTGTCCTGAGCTGCTGAATATTACCAAAGGAAGTAATGCAATAAGGAGAGGATGGCTTAATGTTATCTATCAATTTCAATTGAACCCTCATTTTGTTCTTCATTCTTCATTCTAGATCATGATCCCTAAAATGACTGCCATTTTTCTTTCTCAAGTGCCTTGATAAGGGACTTGATAATGTCCCTTATATGATAAGCAGATTTTGCCTTCTATTTTACTTTGAAAATTGGCTACCTCTATTATGCTACTCCATATCTCAAAACTTTTTGGAAACTTCATCTAGCCTCTCTTCCTTTGCTGAAGGAGGTGGGTCTGTGCTGAAGAAATGGGCTTTCTTCTTGATAAGTTAAACTTCTTTATTTCTGTCCTTGATCCTATTTGCCTCCACCAAATAGCTTCCTTCAAGAATTTGCATTATTCATTATTCCCTACTTCCCTCATCTTTACTCTCTCCCTATTCCTTCTCCATTACCTACAAACATGCACATGTTACCTATTGTTCCACATATAATATACATGCGCACATTATACACATAAACACACATATGTGTGTATATGTATACATATGCATACATATACATATGGAGCACACATACACCAAAAACAAACAAAAAACAAAAGCACAGCAAAAACATGGCATTCACTCATGGTATTATTTTATAATTCTCTGTTTTTCACTGCCAATATCCTAGAGTCATCTGCAACTGCTGCCTTCATTTCTTCAATACTCGATTAGTTTTCTGATTCTACTGTTCCCCTCAGAGTGTTTTCCAAATAGTTAATGATGTTCTTTTGATTGGCAAATTTATTCTTCCCCTTATCCCTTATCTACTTTGATCTCTCTGTACTTTTTTTTAAATACTGTTTACAAACTGTTCCACCTGGGTAACTACTTCTCCACTTTGTATCCATGAGATCAATCTTTGTGGCACAGTATGAAATATGATAAGATTGCATTCTCTTCCTCACTCACAAACACTATTTTTTTTCCATTAGTTCTCTAGATATTTTTTACTTCGTGTTCTTCCAGATGAATTTTATTTTCATTTTGTCTATTTTTATTAAGTAGCTTGTTGGGAATTTTATTGAGATGTACTAAATCTTTCAATCAATTCAGGCAACATTTACATTTTTTATTATATTAGCACAACCCAATTAACTATACCTATCACTTTAATTGTCTTTTAATTTTTGTTATTCATATTTTTCACCTCAACTAACATTAAAAATATTAAAAATATAAACTTTCAACATACAAAGAAAAGATTGTATATGAAGCCATGTACTGCTATCCTACATAGTAAAATTTGATATATATTATGATAGAATCAAAACTCTTTTCTTTAAACTTCCTTTTGCTTTCTTCTGTGTATTTTTCAAAGATTTCCTTGATGTATAAGCTAAGACTTATCTTTTTCACTTGCACATATTTTAGAGATGCTTAACTACAGATACTTAACTTCTTCAAATATATATATTTTTAAAAAATAGTCAGTGTTCTCCAGATGCTTGTATGTGTTTTATGTGTTGCATGTGTGCGTGCGTGCATGTGTGTGTGTGTGTGTGTGTGTGTTGTGTTTCATGAATGGCACTGATTCCAGCAAAACCTAGACCATTATAGCCTTCAGTAATAAGAACTGTAATTTCTGAAAAGGAATAAGCCCAGTAATACACACAGGAAAATCCAATTGATGAAAAACGAATAGTGCCCAAATTAAGAGATGCAAGTGGATTGGCAGGTAATCTATCAATGCCTATATCCTGAATAACCTATGCAGATGCCTACTGAGCTGATTACAGTTAATAAAAACAGAAATTAATGAAGGTGTTAAAAGTGGCTGTGGGCTTTTTAAACACTTCAGTCTCCATAGAAAGCCTATGTTTTATCATCTGTGGTTGGAAGGAATGTTAGATGTGCTTGAGGTCCAATCATGGAGAATAAATGGCTTTGAGAGAGAAAAGTTCTCAATGGGGAATTTAGGAAGAGCAAAACTCCTTAGCTGTCAAGCCCATTCAAGCTTGATAGCCTTTGCTGGTACATTGCTTTCTTGCTGTTACCCCCATCACATCTATGTCGATGGCTTTCTATTGGGTGAATTGATAAGGTAATTGTGGCAATGCATCTATATTTTTTATAATTTCTTTTTCTGCCCTTTGTTGAATAGCATATGAATATCCTCAATATTTTCTCTGCTTTGCCTTTGATAGAGTCACAATTTTCTTTCCCTCTCCTGTGAATAATAGCATTCTGGAACCTGAAGTACATGATTCCATTATAACAAAGTATAACATTCGTGAATTCCCTCTCACTTAATCAGTTTTCATTGCTCTGTCAAGCTGCTGAATGTGGCAGCTTTAATATACACCTTTTCTATAACAATATATCCCTAAATAAAAAGAATTAAATCAATCCATCAAATGAGGTTATGCTGCCCGTAGTTGAACATTCTCTGCACTTATGTCTTTCCCTGTTGACTTCTTGTCCTTCACTTGTATTCCATGATAGGCATGTTAAGTATACAACTCTGTCATGCTAAGAACAGTAGTACTGAAATGTTGATAACATCAAAGGGCATAACTGAGCTCTGAGACAAAATTTTCTACCTAGATTTAGATTCTTTTTATTGTACTGTAATGCCACTAATATGTCTTCATGATTATTTTGAAGAAATCACTTGGAAAAAAAATCAGTAGAGGATACGACAGTCTCCTTTCTTATGTAGTTATGGCATTGCGCCCCTCTTGAGTCCTTTTATTTAGGACAGAGGGAAGATTTCAAATGTAGTTTAATTTTGATGTCTTTTTGAGAGTAAGTCCCTTCTGTTATTTGTTAAACAGTGCCATCCTTATCCTCTTCATAAGAGTTACATATTTTTAAATGGCAGAATTAATACTCTACAAAAACTAAGGCCCAGGTGTACAAGCTACAGGCTTGTCACTCTTTGTAGAATTTATTCATTGAAAAGAAAAAAAAAACTTATTTTAATTTAAAAATGAACATTCCCCCCTCTTTCCTCCTCCTCCTCCTTCCCCTTACTGATTCAGCTTTATGACCTCTTAGCTATAGTCGAGGCCATCTCTTTAGAGTGTGAGCCTAGGGCAAATTACACTGTGGATTTCTCCATATGACATGAATATCTTTCTATAGGTGAAAACAGGTTCAAATGAATATAATAGTTCTTACTGAAGAGGGAAAGAAACTATGGCAAGACAGCCTAAAGAGTGTGTGGAATGGAGGAAGCTCATTTCCACCCACTTTGTTTATTGATTAAAGTTTATGGGCTGATGTATTGTCTAAGACTCTTGGGTCTTTTTATTTTGGAACAACTGGTAAAACCATATCCTTCTCACCGAAACTTGCAGGACTTCCCTTCTAGAAGCTTCTTTATAATAGGACCATACCTTATACTTTATTTAAATTCCCCATAAGCTTAGCACAATGATGGGCAAGCTCAATACTTATGTTCCCCATAAAATAAAATAAAATGGGGTGGCAGAAATTGGGTAGAACTAGACCAATCAGACATGAGACTCAAGACATTAAGATGAAAGGAAAACTGCATTTGGTTATTGAGAAACAGTGGAGATGGGAGGAAATGAGAACAAGGAAAGATGTCTTTTTTTTTTTGGTTTTTTGGCTAGGCAATGGAGTTAAGTGACTTGCCAAGAGTGTCACACAGCTAGTATTATGTGTCTGAGGCCGGATGTGAACTCAGGTCCTTCTGAATTCAGGGCCAGTGCTCTATCTACTGTGCCACCTAGCTGCCCCGAAAGATGTCTATTTTCAACATGTTAATTTATTCTTTCAAAAGACTATTTATTACATGTGACATGTTTATGTATATGAATTTTTGTTGTATTTTTTTTTGTTACAAAATAATTCTCTCTTTTTTTCAGTTGTGAAGCTTATCAACAGCTCAGTGAGAAGTCAGTATATAAAAACAATACAGTACAATGATGCCTGGCCTGTAATAGGTCCTTCATAAATGGTAGTTAAATTAACTTTATTCAGTATATCATAAAACAATTAATAATGCAATTTATAAAGTCAATTATGCTAGGAACAGTGAAACAAATTTCTAGAACATGCCTCTGCCCTCAAATGGTTTCATAGGGGTTAAGATGCACACAGAGATAGGTATAGTACAAAATATGACATGGTGAGTCCATTAGATATTTACAAAATAAGGTGTAAATGATCTAAGAGGAAATCATGGAAGGCTTTTTGAGAGGAGGAGACTTCCAAGTAGCTTGGAAGGAGGTTGGAAAGAACAGATGGTTATATGGCATAGGAAATGGAGTGCACAAAAGATTGAAGGTATGGGACCCCAGAAATTGTTTGGGTAAAGTATATAGTGGTCTTGTTTAGCTAGAGAGTGTGGAAATGAAAATGATAATCCAAAGCTGGAAAGATGGCATGATGCCACAATACAAAAGGCCTAAATGGCAAACTGAAATATTTCCCTGGTAGGATCCTTCTTTTTTCTTTTTAATCAGTAAACTGACCCATCAGCTTTGACATTGGGTGATAGCTGCAGATACATCTTACTACCTGAATCTTATTGTTCCTTTTCCTATCCCCTTGGAAAGCCCAGCACAGACTTTTCCAGATGTATGAGTGCCATGGGTTATTCCAAAGTCTGTATTCATCTCTGTATTTTGCTGTCACTGTCCCCATTAAAATTGAAGCACCTGTAGCTCACTATCTGCTGAAGTCTCACATTGTGCTAACACCCTTTGGTGCAAAAGGCCTGAGGGCAAATACTGGTATTTCTTGGCCAAGGCAGAGTTGCATATAAAGCTCAGCCATGTACTTTCCTGAAAGAGCAACTGAGGACAGCTTTTTGAAGTAAGAGAATTAATAGAGGAGTCTTTTATTGGGCTGTGAATATGAAGGGGGTCCCCCAGTTAGGAAATAATAAGTGCTTTGAGGACAAGTTGTTGGTACCCCATCAAAAGTGATACATAAGAGCATTAATGGAGATAGTATGGGAAAGTAGAAAAAGCTGTGGTTCTGGATTCAGAGGGCCTGAGTTCTAATCTCACCTCTAATATTTACTCCCTATGGTACCTTAGGCAAGTCAAAACTTGCCTGGTCTTCAGTTTCATAACTTGTAAAATAAGAGAACTGAACTAGATGGTTATTGAAGTCCTTTTTAATTCTATATCTATGATCCCATGATTATGCTGACAAAGACAATCTGAAGACAGACTTTAAACATTTTCTTTTCTTTTTTCAGCAAAAGACAAGGTTTATTAGAACATCTGTCATACGGGGCAGACTCTTAAGGAGTCTGAACATTATTAAGCTATTGGCTAGATTATAAGAATCTGAGCATCTTAATGGAGACTAGATGGACCTTATATACAGAAAGACTGTGGGAGGGATCTAGTAGTGGCCAAGTAGTTTGAGGTGACTGGAGGAGAGGTCTAAGGAAGATCTGAATGGGAGTGGCCAGTAAACTGGGGTGAACAGAACTCCTGGGACCTGGACCACTTGGCCAAGGGAGAATGGAGCCTAGCTAGGATTAAGCCTGGGGCCATAGGGAGGTTAAAACAATGGAGGGGAGATTGGGTGTAGCCACAATGAAAGGCCAGTTGATGGAACTATATAGTCTCAGGGGAATGCCAGAGATCTGGCCATGTGGAAAATTCCAGGGCTTTTCCTTTCTGGGGTCCAGATCCCAACCCCATCAATTCTCCCCTCAAACAAATGGGACCCAAATTCTTTTGGGGTAAGGGGCAAAGTTCTCAGCTTCTGAAACTGCTTCCTGCTGGCAAGGGGCATAGAGCTGTCCCTGCCTTGAGGGGGTCCCAAAGAAGAAGTTGACTGGAACGAAGCACAGGCTGCATCCAGGGAATGATGAGGGCACATCGGCTGGTATTCGCTGTTTGCTACCAACTGTAGGTGAATGGCCTGTAGTCTGGAAGACACACATCTGACAGAAAAGACTGCAGGGCCCAGATATGACAGGATAAAACATCCTTAGCTCTGTTTGGATTCAGATTATTCAGTTTTCCAACCATGCAGTATCTCATCCACCTCATAGCCAGACTCAGAATATCCAGGTGAGTAAGATTCCTTTTCAAAGGAACATAATGAGGAAACTGAGCCAGGAGGACCCCATCTTAGACTGAGGCTAAAATTGTCCTCTCAGCTTTTCCCCATGCTGACTTCCCATCAATATCACCTTCTCTGAGTAGCTTGTTGCCACCTTCTCTCAGAAGGTGTATTATTGATTATCTATGGATTATGATCCATCAGACAGCTCACAATAAAATCCTAGGAGCTTTTTTTTAACCTCAAATTGCAAGTTTCACTAATCACAGCTTAGGAAAAACTTTTCCAGGATTTACATCTCAAACTTAAATTTGTCCTGGTATAAAAAGCCAATCATTAGAGATTTCTATATAGTTGCAAATTCTCAGCAAGCCATACATAACCCAAGCAAGCTTTTTGGCTAGTTTATACATTAAAACAATAACAAACAATAGCCAAATCATTTTAGCAATAACCAAATTATGAAAAGCTGCTTGACGTAACTGATAAAGTTCACCAATTTGAAACAATTTGAAATAAACCCATTACCAATCAGGTGACTTCAATTTTGTTAAATTCATTTCCAAATTACTTTACACAGAGAATCAACATCTCATCGTCAACAGTTAAAATTATGAATTTAAAAGAGCATGCTTACCCAAGTTCAGAGGCCTTTACCTTGAGCAGGATGTGCTGAACCTGGGTGATAATTCCAAAGGTTGCCCCAGGATTCAGGAGTGTAGAGAGAAGGGAGTAAGTAAGCCTCAGGGAACCAAAAAGCAACTGCAGTTTACCCCAATTCCCTAGCACTGAGGGAACTGACAAAACTGGGCATACACTTCCAGATATGGCATCCGTTCTTGTCCTCTACGCTGCAGAAGTTGTACCCAGGTCCATGGCCTCGAACCAACCCAGTGGACCGAGAGCTTTTGAGTATCAGGCCGAGTGCGAGACAGCCTTGTAACTGTCTGCCTGAAAAGCACCTCCAACCATTGGTGTTTGGAGAGTGACCCCAACTATAGAGCAAGAAAGGAGGGGAAGAGGGAGGCTTACATACCTTCCAGAACTTGGGGTTAGGCAGTTTCCCCATACAGGCCACTAAAATGTTGAGGTTTAGGTGTTTAGGGGTGCTGGAACCCCGAAATCACAAAACGTGGGTCCTGCTGAAAAGATTTGACCCAAGCCTTCTTTCAGCCAAAGACAAGGTTTATTAGAACATCTGTCATATTTGGCAGACTCTTAAGGAGTCTGAATATTAGTAAGCTATTGGCTAGATTATAAGAATCTGAGCAGTGGCTAGATTTTAAGAATCTAAGTTTAAACATTTTCTTAAGGGGCCAGGGAATACAGATTAATGCCAACTGGACTCTGGGAGTGATTATTATAGAGTTCTTTGAATTGTGGATGGGAATGCCTAGAAAACAGCTTGGCAGGCATGGTTCAGACATTATGAACACTTGGTTATATCCTTTGAATTAAATGATATTTCTTCAACCTTCCTTGATTAATATGACCTTGCTTGCATGCTATACATGTCCATTAGCTAGTGGGCACTTGTTGGTGTAAAATAATAGCAAATCCATAACATCTTTTGAATTGCTTTCCAGAGCAGTTTGATAAACTGTGGGTTCTACATTCTGGAGAGCAGTTTGGAACTATGCCCAAAGGGCTATAAAACCATGCATACCCAAATGCCACTACTTGATTGGTATCACAGAGAGAGAAAAAACAAAAAGGAAAAGGACCTGTGTACAGAAATGTTTATAGCAGTTCTTTTAGTGGTGGCAAATAATTGGAAATTAAAGTGAAGTCCATCAACTGGGGTATGGCTGAACAAGTTGTTGTAAATGATTGTGATGGAATACTATTGTGCTATAAGAAATGATGAGCAGGATGCTCTCAGAAAAACCAGGAAAGACATATTAACTGGTGCAAAGTGAAATTAGCAGAACCAGGAGAGCATTGTATATAGTGTCAGCAATACTGCATGATGATCAACTGTGAATAACTTAGCTATTCTTAGCAATACAGTTATCTCAGACATTTCTAAAGGACCTGTGATGAAAATTGCTATCCATCTCCAGAGAAAGAACTGATGGAGTCTGAATGTAGATCAAAGCATGCTCTTTTTTTACTTTAATTTTCTTGGATTTTGTTTGTGTTTTCTTTCACAGCATGACTTACATGGAAATATGTTTTGCATGACTACACATGTATAACCTGTGTCAAATTGCTTGCCTTCTCAAGGAGGGCAGGAAGAGGAGACAGTGAGGAAGAGAATTGCAAAGTCAAAATTTGAAAAAAAAGCGAATGTTAAAATTGTTTTACATGTAATTGGGGAAAATACTATATTTGAATTATGGGTTCCAATCTAAAAGAACCTTTATTGGAAGCCCATATGGGAAAATTACCATATTTTTAAGGAAGATGGTGTCTTGGATCATAGGATCAAATGATTCATTTTTGTCAAATGAACGAAAGCCTCTGGATGGCTTTAGAAAACCTGAATTCTAGTGCCAGCTCTTACTGAAGTGCCCTATGATTTTAGTCAGTCAGTCAGTCAATCAACAGTTTTACTCCTTTAGACCTTAATAAACTCCTTTGTAGAAATGAAGGTTTTGAATAGGTTGCTCCCTAAATCTCTTTCATCTCATAATCTGAAATATAAAAATAGATGTTCTGATATAACAGACTGTGTCTTCTTTCCTTGTCTATCATCCCGTAACAATTAACACAGAACTAAATAAATACTATTTAGTGACTACTAAGGGACTGATTGCCCATTGTTCATTTTTGTATCCAGAAGCATAGCACAAAGTATGTGCTAAATGCCTGACACAAGGTGCTTAATAAATATTGGTTGATTGACTACTGATCAATTCTACCAAGAAACAAAAGGGAAACCAAACTTTATAACAAAGTATGCAGCCATTTTATAACCTAAAACCAACCCAAAACAAAAAAGCTGCTTTCAGCATGTTTATATCTCAAGGACATTGGAACACTCAGGAATTCATGAAGGTAGAAATGTGAAAGCAAAATTGACACTGGATGACCAGTCATGATGAGGTCAGGACACTCTCTAGAGCATCATGCTGGGAGGTTGTAAGTCGCTATGAATTCTGGTTACTACTTAATAAGAATTTGGCTTCAGTAAACCCTTTCTCCCCCTTGATTATAAATTAAGATTCATATGATTCTGTCTTGATTCAGTCCCTTAAACACATTTAATATTCTATTTTAGCTATTTTGACATAACTGTATCTTTTATGAAGAAGGGAGAAAAAGTCCCAAAAGGCTTGAGAAGACAATGAAAATAAGTCTTGCTGTTATTTGTTAAGGTCAGACAAATTTTATTTCTACTATGAAGCTAATTACAGAGTATATAATTGTGATTCTGATGAGTACTTTAGAAGCTATCTGACTGAGAACAACGAGGAAGTCAGTTTCATTAAATAAGCTGGTCACTGATAATGAAACTCTCTCTGGAATAGTGTGATAAGTACTGTGGAGGCACTGCCACAATGCATTCCTCATCTGGAGGAAGGGAAAAACGCATTTAAACGATATATAGTGACTCTGTCTCACAAATATGAAATAACTTTTTTTAGTAAGTAGGTTTTAGTTTAGGCTTCTTTTCTGAGAAGCTTGGGTTAAAAAAAAAAATTCTCTTTCCTGGGGAAGGTGTATGGATATAGAGCATTTCCTGTGAAATGATGTTAGCATTTATTAAATACCTACTATGTACCAGATATTCAAGGTACAAAGACTCATTTAACATATTTATTGAGGGAAACGTGTACCTATTTAAGGGGACCTATTCCCTTAGCTGAGAATGAGTCATTAGAGAGAAATGGTTACCATAAAGGATATATATGAGCTTCATTTATTGAGATATTATATCCAGAACAAAAGAAATGAGAGTTCTGTGGTACCCTTCTCTGGTCAGACCACATCCAGTGTATTATGCTCCAGTCCTAATGATTTATTTTAGGAAGGATGTTGCTACTCTGGGGCAAAGAAGAGTTCAAGCTAGTCAGCCACACCATAGTAAAGCTTCTGGTTTTCTCTGCTCCTACCATTGGGCCTACTAAACAAAGGCACAGCTTCTAATCCCCAGAGTCCTTCAAGGGCACAACAGTAGGGGTGGGGAGTGGACCCATGTATACCATGATAGTCAGCAGCCTCTTTGATGTACTTGCTGCAACCTACACAATAATCCCTGGAATCCCTCATTAGAATTAAAAGATCCGACAAAGGGACGTGTAGAGGCATTTCTGCTTTTATAGAGGAAGAAGGCCTTGCATTTCAACCTCCTCTTTAGCCCATGGAAATGTGATAAAGTAGCAAAAAACCTGAATTTGGTGTCAATGTATTTAAGTGAAAAGAATACTGGATCTGAAAACAAAAGATTAGGGTTCAAATCCTGCCTCTTTACCTTGGTCAAGTCATCTAACCTCTCTTTGGGCTTCAACTTCCGTATAGGTAAAATGTGTAAATGGGACTAGGTGTCCTCAGAAATCACTTCCAATTATAGACCAGTGATTTTCTCATCCTTCTGGTCACTCAAGATTGCAACCTATGAGATTTCTTAAATTTACCCCTTTTCTTTCATACCACATCCATATTTAATTTGTTGCCAAGCTCTGCCAATTCTCCATTTACATCTTTCGTATCCATCTGTGTCTCTTCTTTGATATTTTCAGGATGGTATAGGCCCTTATCACCTCATGCTTGGCCTATTAAAATAGGCTGCTGGTTGTTTGCCCTAACTTAATTCTCTCTATGCTCCAGTCCAAACTCCTCAGCTATCAAAGTCACCTTGTTAAAGGGCAGGCCTAACCATGTTACCACCCATTTTTTTCTTATAAATTTTATTCATTTTATTCTGAATTTAAGAAATAAAACAAACATTTCCATAACATATTAGAATAGAAAAAAGATGATTGTACATGAAACTGCAAATCTATTATATATCTTGCTATTCCTTTTAAATATATAATAAAGTTATCATGTAATTTTCTTTTTTCCTTTTTTCTTCCCTCCTTCTGCCCTTCCCTAGAGATGGCTACCATCAGACACAAACAAACAAACAAACAAACAAATAAATGTACATGTACATGTACACACATGTATGCGTACATGCATGTACACACATATACATATATGTGCACATACATATACATATATTCATACATACACACATAAAAATTTATGTGTGTAGTTATCTGTGTATGTGCGTAAAACCATTCTATAGATACTCCTATCTATCAATTCTTTCTCTGAATGCAGATAGCATCTTCCTTCATAGGTCCTTTTGCAATTAGTTTGGGTATTTATAAGAGCCAAAATGATTTAGTCACTCAAAGTTATTCTTAAAATAATATTGTTGCTACTGTATACAACATTCTCTTGGTTCTGCTCATTTCACTCTCCATTATTTCGTACAAATCTATCCATGCTTTTCTAAGACCATGGAACTCATCATTTCTTATAGCACAGTAGCATTACATCACAATCATATACCACAACTTGTTCAGCCATTTCCTAGTTGACGGGTATCCTCACAATTTCCAGTACTTTGCCACCAAAAGAGAGCTGCTATAGATATTTTAGCACGTATAGGTTCTTTTCCTTTTCCCTTTGGGAAACATCTAGTAGTGGTATGGCTGAGTCAAATGATATAGGCAGTTTAACAACTCTTTGGGCATAATTCCAGATTGTTCTTCAAAAAGCATGGATCACTTTATAATTCCACCAACAGTGAATTAGTGTCCCAATTTTTCCACATTCCCTACAACATTTGTCTCAGGTCTAACCATGTTACTTACCATTTCAATAAATCCCAGTAGCTCCTTATTTACCTCCAGTATCAAATATAAAATCACCTGTTCGGTTTGTAAATCCCTTTATAACCTGGCCCCTTTCTACCTTTCCAGTCTTTTTATACTTTATTCTCTTCTCTATACTCTACCATCCAGTGACACTAGGTTCCTTGCTATGCTTAAAACATCATACTCCATCTCTTAACTACATCAGTTTCAGTGGCTGGCTCAAGAAAACTATGCCTAGAATTTTCTCTCTCTTCTCATCTCCTTCTCTTGATTTCCCTGGCTTCCTTTAAGTCTTAGCTAAAATACTACTTTCTTTAAAAGCCCATCTTGCTTCTCCCTTAATACAAGCACCTTTCATCTGTGATTATGTCCAATTTCTGCATATATCTTTTTTGGACAGGGTTGTTTGTATGTTGTTTCCCCCGTTAGGCTGTAAACTCCTCAAGGGCAGAGACTCATTTTACCTCTCTTTTTGTCTCAAGTTCCTAGTACCTGGTCCACAGTATGAACTTGTTAAATGCTTGTTGAGACCAGACTGTGAAGCCTCTCTCTGTTAAATATGATCAGGATAATGTTAAGTAAATCAATCTCTTAGGTATTCCATTTCCTCATCTGAAAAATGAAGGAGTTAGATGAGATGATGTCTAAATACATTCAAAGTCTAATTTCTAAGATATTATCAACCACAGTGGTAAAGGGACCAGAAACCATGCCACGTGAGTATTGATTTAAGATATTGAACGTAAAGAAGGTGAGATGCTGGGGGATATGACAACAGCCTTCCATTATTTAGGAGGCTATCACATGACAAAGGAATTAACCTTGTCTTGCTTAATTACCCCAGAGGGCAGAACTAGTAGCAATGGGTTAAAATCATTAATAGGCATATTTCATGCCAATGTAAAGATAATTTCCAAATAAGAGTTGTCCAAATGTGAAATGGGCTGCCTAAGAAGTTAGTGGATGTCCAGTCATTGATCCTAGAAAGGGAGAGTAAACAAACTCCCTTTGGGTATATTAAAGAGGCAATTTCTGTTTAGGTACAGACTGCAGTTAGATAGGTGCTGAGATTCCTTCTTAGTCTGAAATGATAAATTGAATACAACTTTAAAAGCAAAAAATGCTTGCAAAAAATTTAAGCAAATTTGATATACAGAACTACATACATACACACAGACACAGACACACACACACGCACACACACACACACACACAAATATATATATATGGATCAAATGGAATGTATAAATTCTGAAAGCTTGTTTCAGGCTGGGCCTCAGGGAGTGTCTGTGTACTGAGGAAGTCATCATACATCCTATGATCTGGCTCTGAGCTTTGCAGGTTTAGACACGCAATTTTATCAGTTCATCAGGAGTGTTTAATTAAACCCAGACCAACTGATATACATTAATCAAAGTTGTAAAAGAAAATTGATTAAATATAATCATTGAGAAGAATTCAGTTAGTCTTCTGTATTTTTTTTAAATTCACAATTCATCCCACCTTCAAAATCCCCTGTCCAAAACTATCTAATTAACATCTGTCCTTCATTTATCTAACTTTTTGAGTTTCATTTTCATCTACAGAATGTAGGAGTTGGGGAAACTAGATGAGCCTATGGATACCTTTCTAGCTCTAAATACTTGATCGTTATCCAGTTTTTATTCTGTTAACCCTCAAGTAACCAGGAAACGAGAAAGTGAGGTGGGGAGAAGGAAGTGATTGTATCCAACTGGTGTTTGAAACACACACACACACACACACACACACACACACACAATGTTCTTGAGTTTGACGGACAGAAAACTAGCCATTTTAAACAAGGACACAATCAGCAGCACCTCACCTCTACCTAATGAAGAGAAGTAAGGCACGTGCGTGATGATTTTTCAGGTTTACAAAGTGCTTTTCTCCCAAAAACCTTTTAATAATAATAGTGCATGTGGGGGGCAGAGACAAAATGGCAGAGTAAAAGCAGTGACTTGCTTGAGTTCTCCTTCAAATCCCTCCAAATACCTGTAAAAAAATGGCTTTCAACAAATTCTAGAGCAGTATAACCCACAAAAAGACAGAGTAAAACAAATTTCCAACCTAAGATAACCTGGATGGTTGATGGGAAAGGTCTCTTGTGCCAGCATAGGAGAGGAGCTCAGTTCAGCATGGGCCACTCAGGCAAAGACCAGGCCTCAATAAAACTGGAGCAGGCCTCAGGGAACTGAATCATTAACGGCTACACTGGTTTCCAGACTTCTCAACCTGCAAATATCAAAGACAACTTAGAAAGGCAGTAGGAAAGGTCTGTTGGACCTGTATGAGGAAGGAGCAAGGTCCAGCTCCGGGCCTGGTGTAGCACTGGGGCAATGGTGGTGGATGCTTGCGCGCATCAACGGGGGGGTGGGGGGGGTGGGGGGATCAAACAGCTGATCAGAGGCGGGTTGCAGGGATCTCTTTGATGGTGCTGAGGCAAGATTCTCTTGCTTTGCCCATGGATCTGGGTCACAGCCCTAGATGGTGGTCCTAAGGTGGAGAAGGAGTGCCAGCATGACACCGCTTGTGGTCACAGTGAAGAGGGAATCCTCCCCACAGTTTCAAGGCAGAAAAGAGTGTTTTTGGTCACTATAGACCACAGCACAGGCCAGGAAAGGAGTAAACACCTCGCCTTTGATCATACCATCTTGGAAAAACTGAAAATTTACAGGTCCCTCTGAAATTCAGTTATCTCTGAAAATAGCTGCAAAAAAGCCCCTGAAGCTTGGGACAGTACACTTTCCATAGGCGAAGCAGAGCCTTACCTTAACAAAGAGTTTAAAAGTCAAGTAACTGGCTGGGAACATGAGCAAACAGCACAAAAACACTCAGATTATAGGATCTCACTTTGGTGAAAAGATCAAAATGTACAACCAGAAGAAGACAACAAAGTCAAAGCTCTTACATCCAAAGCCTCCAAGAAAAACATCAATTGGTCCCCAGGCCATGGAAGAGCTTAAAAAGAATTTTGAGAAGCAAGTAAAGGAAGTAGAGTGAAAACTGGGAAGGGAAATGAGAGCGATGCAAGAAAATTATGAAAAACAAATCAACAACTTATTAAAGGAGACCCAAAAAATGCCGAAGAGAATAACACCTTAAAATAATAGAGTAATCCAAATGGCAAAAGAAGTCCAAAAAAACAATGAGGAGAAGAATGCCTTAAAAAGCAGAATTGGCTAAATGGAAAAGGAGGTCCAAAAGCTCACTGAAGAAAATAATTTCTTAAAAATTATAATGGTACAAATGGAAGCTAATATCTTTCTGAGAAATCAAAACTATAAAACAAAACCAAAAGAATGAAAAAATAAAAGACGATGTGAAATATCTCATTGGAAAAACAAGCAACCTAGAAAATAGATCCAGGAGAGACAATTTAAAATTATTGGACTACCTGAAAGCTATGATAAAAAAAAAAAAAGAGAGAGAGCCTTGGTATCATCTTTTAAGAAACTATCAAGGAAAACTGCCCTGAGATTCTAGAACCAGAGGGTAAAATAGAAATGGAAAGAATCCACTGATCACTTCCTAAAAGAAATCCCCAAAGGAAATTCCAGAGATCCCAGACAAGCATCCACAAAGAAACAATTCAAGTATTGTGGAAACACAGTCAGGAAAACACAAGATTTAGCAGCTTCTACATTAAGGTATCTATCTGAGGGCTTAGGATACGATATTCCAGAGGTGAAAGGAGCTAGGATTAAAACCAGGAATCACCTACCCACCAAAACTGAGTATAATCCTTCAGGGGAAAAATAGATTTTCGATGAAATAGATGACTTTTAAACATTCTTGATGAAAAGATCAGAGCTGAAAAGAAAATCTGACTTTCAAATACAAGACTCAAGAGTAGCATGAAAAGATAAACAGGAAAGAGAAATCATAAGGGACTTATTAAAGTTGAACTGTTTACATTCCTACATAAAAAGATTATATTAGTAACTCATGAGATCTTTCTCAGTATTAGGGTAGTTTGAGGGAATATGAGTTGAATATGAAGGGATGATATCTAAAAAATAAAAGGGATAAGAGAGGATTATACTGGGAGAAGGAGAAAGGGAGAGGTAGAATGGGGTAAATTATCTCACACAGGAAAACATTTTTACAGTGGAGGGGAAGAGAGGGAAGGTAAGAGGGAATGAATGAATTCTTACTCTCATCAGATTTGGCTTAAGGAGGGAATACCATACACACTTAATTGGGTATGGAAATCTATCTTACTCTACAGGAAAACAGGGAGAAAGGGAATGACAGAGCAGAGGATGATTGAAAGGAGAGCAGATTGGGGGGGTGATCAGAAGCAAACACTTTTGAGAAAGGACAGGGTCAAAGGAGAAAACAGGAGGTGGGAATGAATAGAGGGAAATATAGTTGGTTTTTTACAACATGACTACTATGGAAGCATGACTACACCTGTATATCCTATATTGAGTTGATTGCCTTCTCAATGAGGGTGGGTGGGTAGGGAGGAAGGGATAGAATTTGGAACCCAAAGTTTTAAAAAGAAATATTAAAAACTGTTTTTACATGCAACTGGGAAATAAGATATACGGGCAAAGAGGTACAGAAATCTATCCAACCCTACAGGAAAGTAGCAGGAAAAGGAGATAAGAGAAGGGGGTGGGTGATAGAAGGGAGGACAGATTGGGCAGAGGGGTATTCAGAATGCGTGGGTTTCTTGGGGTGGGAGGAGAGGAGAGATGGGGAGAAAATTTGGAATCTTGTGGAAATGAATGTTGAAAACTAAAAATTAATTAATTAAAAATAATAGAATATGTATTAGTCTCATTTTATGGGTGAGGAAAAAGTAGATTTAATGGACTTACCTTCAGTCATACAGTAGGCAAAAGTGACCCTCCTATCTCCTGTTCTTCACATACAACATTCAGGGAGCCTACTTGTGAATGTGATCTCCCACTTCTAAGTTGCCCTTGGTTTCACTTAAGGATAGGCAATGGAACAAGGAAGACAATATGAACAAGAGTGCCTGAATGGAGAATGTGCTGATCTCTTAACCCAAGCATGTCAGATCTAGGGAAAAACAAAAACAAAAACAAAGCAAAAAACAAAAACCTTAGGGGTCTTGAAGTTGATCTCATTCACAACTGAGAGTAAAGAGATTCATAGAGAGGAAATAGAAGAAATGAGCTGACGACAATCACACAAACACACACACACATTAACACATAAATATACCAATAATAGTTTTTAGGCTAGAATACTGGATTTCTAGCACTCTGCCTAAGGTTTGTTTGCTTGGTTTTTTATAAGAGATGCAATAATGTTTTTGTTTTGTTGTCATTTGTTTTCATTAAAAAAATCACCACTGGAATAATATGAGTATAGACATACATGCATACATACATATATTTGTACACATTATATGTTATATGTGTGTACGAATAAGCATACACATATATATGTGTAAAGAGATGGAGAATGAGAGCTGTCCTTACAGAGTATTTTACGGTAGACCAGTCACATATAATTTATGAATGGAATGATTTTTAATATCTTCCTAAAAAGAATTGTCTCCAATATTCTGTGTCTTTGTGATCTTATCAATGTAGATTTTCCCTTCAACAGTACATATTTCAAAGCATCCATATCTGACATTGGTATGTGCTCAATGTACCTGTCATCCCATGAATTCTCTACTACTTGTCTACCTAATGTGCTGAGGAGATTCCCCCTCTTCTTTTGACATTGTAATACTATTGATGGAACATTTGGGCTTTTCCATTGGGCTTTCCACTTGCTCTCAAAAACAAAACAAAACAAAACAAAAAACTCATCTATCTTCTTTTCAAGCATATGTTTCTTTGATGACATCATTTACCTCACTTCTTCCATGGAATACCAGATATATACTTATCAGCCCTCGTAAACCATTTTTTATCAGTTTCCACATAAACTGTATTGGGGAAATATATTGACCCCAGGACCTTTACAGTCATCTTATCTTTATGGCATCTCTATTGGCCCATATACTATAGCCTCTGACAGGAATCAGTGGGGCCCTGCCAGCAAAGAAGAATTCTAAGGCTGCCTAGATATCCCCTCCAGTTGTCTGAAGCTCAACT
Source organism: Phascolarctos cinereus (assembly GCF_003287225.1). Lineage (NCBI taxonomy): Eukaryota > Metazoa > Chordata > Mammalia > Diprotodontia > Phascolarctidae > Phascolarctos > Phascolarctos cinereus. The sequence continues at coordinate 62,342,652 of NW_027556402.1, read as the reverse complement.
CATCCTCATGGATACCCATCTTAAAGTTGCTATAGCAGAAGCTGCCATTGGTTCTGAGAAGTTTGTCTTACTTGAGGCCTGCATGGAATGCTGAAGGGCCTGGCTTAAGAGGTCATTAGTAATGGAATTACCTGACTGTTCATTGGTGGACACTCGAGAGGTAGCTTAGGAGTGGCCCCAGGTGCCAGGGGTAGGGGTGTGAGAGTTGCTCTCCTAGAAGCTGACAAGGGCCATGCCTATGTCCTGCTCACTCTGTGTGATGCACTGAAGGCACAGATACTGGATGTGAACTAAATGTGCTGCTGGAGGGTATGGACCTCATGGTTGAATGAAAGTTGTCTTCATAATTAGAGAATCCTTCAAATAAGAAGCTGGCATGCCCCTGTAGCAGCCAGAAGGCTGACTGAGCGAGGAGGTGCATGCATTGGGAGTGGAGCGCTGCCTGCCACAAGTACAGAATTAGAATGATGGCCTTGATTAGAGCAAGGTGAACTGGGATCAGCTATTCAGTATGCTGGGATCCACAATGGAGGAGATCCCTATCCTAAAAGACCCCCAGTGCAATAGGATCATTGCTGAAGCCTGAGGTGGCCACAATGCAGTCTTAAAGACTGCATCTTTGTAGGCAGGACTGCTTTGCAATGCAATGTACAAGACCTAGAATTTCCTCATGGAAGCTGCCTTGTCCACAGGCTCTGCCTTCTGCTATGGCTCAGGCTATGTTTTACAAAACATGGACTGTGGAGCCATGCTGACTGCCATAGATATCAAGGGTATGGTCATTCTTTAACTTTCGACCACATTACATTAGATAAATGAGCTCCAGATCTGGGTCTGACTCTTGCAATTGGCTAGTGATAAGCGGCTTCAAAAATGACATACGGGGCCAGAAGCGCAGGGAAGGGGAGTCGCTGCGGTTTCCTGCTTCAGCAGTGCTTGAACGGAACCCGCTGCTCGATTCCCGGCCGGAGCCGCCCTTAGCCACCTGTCCACCTTCACCTCCACTAACCAACACTTCCGTCCTCCCGTTCGAGCAGCAGCCGCCCGCCTCAGCCGCCCCCCGGTCGTCGCCGCCGCCGCCGCCGCCCCAGCCTCAGCCGCAGCCGCAGCCGCTGCGCAGCCACCTCCTCCCGCCTCCTCCTCCCGCCTCCTCCTCCTTCTCTTAGCCGCCTCCGCCGTCTCCGCCGCCATGACGACCTCGTCCCCCTCTCAGGTGCTACAGAATTACCACCAGGACTCGGAGGCCGCCATCAACCGGAAGATCAACCTGGAGCTCTACGCCTCCTACGTCTACCTGTCCATGTCTTACTACTTCGACCAAGATGATGTGGCATTGAAGAACTTTGCAAATATTTCCTACACCAATCCCACAAGGAGAGGGAGCATGCTGAGAAGCTGATGAAACTGCAAAACCAGCGAGGTGGTCGGATCTTCCTGCAAGACATCAAGAAACCAGACCGAGATGACTGGGAGAGTGGGCTGGACGCAATGGAGCGTGCTCTGCACTTGGAAAAAAATGTCAATGAGTCTTTACTGGAATTGCACAAGCTGGCAACTGACAAGAACGACCCACATTTATGTGATTTCATCGAAACCCACTACCTGGACGAACAGGTAAAGTCCATCAAACAACTGGGTGATCACGTAACCAACCTGCGCAAAATGGGGGCCCCCGATTCTGGCATGGCGGAATATCTTTTTGACAAGCACACCCTTGGAGACAGTGACAACGAGAGCTAAGCCACACCTGGCTTCCCCCACACTTGGGAACTGTGGGAGTGACTCCTACTGTCTTTCAGTGCATGCATATTTTGGTTATCTGACCTTTTCATAATCTGTACCAAAAAACTACCACCATTTACACCCCAATAAAGTGAGTTGGTACTGATGAAAAAAAAATGACATACTGTAGGCACCGAAGGAATATTCACCTAATTCTGACTCTGGTAACAGGAGAATGGATTTCGAACTGAATATAACATTCCTGAGGACAGAGACTATTTCACTTTTGTCACTGAATGCCACAGCGGGCACATAATAGATATCCTATTGCTTGATTCCACTGTCCAACCTAGCCCCCAATCCTTTAATCCTAGAACTGAGGAAGAAAGAAGGGAAGGGAGGGAGTCTGGCAGCAACCTAATTTAAATATATTTTAAAACAACAGTAACAATAACTTGTTTCAAATTGTTCTGGTATAAAAACCAGGTTTCCTCACCCCTAAGGCTTTTGTAGATGTAGTGGGTGATCCTAAAGCACTGTTATTATTATTTTACCTTGATAATAACAGTAACAATAACAATCATAGCAACAGATTTATACATATGTAAGATGTTCTAATGCTTCCTTACTGCCTCGAGGATAACATGCAAATTCTACTCTTTGGCATTTAAAGCCCTTCACAATGCAACTTTTGCCTGCCTGTAACTTCTGCCTTCCAAGGCTCATCACTCCTTTTCCCAAAGTTTAGTTCCTGTTAGACTGACACGTCCAGATCCCCCTGCTTGCTAATTCCCATCTCCCTGCCCAAATGACCTTATACACCTTTTGTAGTTACTCATTTGCATACGTGATCTCCGTCCTCTTATGAATGTAAGCTACTTGAGGGCATCTTTTGTTTGTTTCTTTTCTTTTTGAAAGTGCCTAACAGTGCCATAAAGCTTGTTGAATGAATAAAAATGAATGCATGAACACTGCTTTAAAGTTTACAAAGCCTCATCTTTTCAACTCTGGGAGGTGATGGCGCCAAATTAAATAAGTTAAATAACCTTCCTTAATTTTATGGTTAGTGTCAGAGCTGGGATTTGAACCTTCGTCTCTTGACTCCAAGTCCAGAGCTCTTTCCACAGCTAAAGAAGCAAATAGCATAAGTATAGGAGTTGGGGAAAGGGAAATAGGAATAATTTAATTATTTTAAAGATGTACAAACAGTAAGTAAACAGGTTGTATGATTAGAGATAAAAAAAATACAGGTCTTTTATACTCTCAGAATGATGTAACTAGGTAACTATCACTCTTTCTGTACTTTTGCTTCAGCTTTATGTGAAATAGGAAACAAACAAACAAAAAACAGAGTGAACCCAGCTAATCCAGGATCCTAGAGAATGTGTTATTTATTGAACGCTAAAAGCTTAGTCTGGATAAACAGACTGCTTGTGGTTGTAAAAGGAGTAGACAGTTGACAAAAGCTACCTAAAGCAGTTTTACAATAATTCTTTCCTAAATATCCTGAAGCTGTGTAAATAGCTTCAGAAAAGATCTACCTCCAAGTTAAGATTCAGGATGAATTGGAAAGGAGAAGTATAATCCCAGTCTGTGGATAAAATCAAGGTTGGAACAACTGAACAATTAATTCTTAATTGGAAAAGTAGCAAGTTGAACCTTAGATGTGTGCTTCAAAAAATTATTTACGTATGTATGTATCATCATTAAACCTCCCTTATATTATTACTGGTTTTGGCCAACTTAGTGTAGAGTTATGTGATGTCATCACACTAGGGAACCAATGCCTAATATAGAAAATCTTTTTGCTGATGCCAATCTACAAGTTGTTAGAGCTATTTATAGCTGTAGGTAGATAGATAGATAGATAGATAGATAGATAGATAGATAGATAGATAGATTGATGATAGATGAGAGAGGTAACATGTGCATATTTATATATACTCACCATACACATTCACACATACATCTCTCTCTCTTTTTCTCACTCTGCAAGTCCCAACTAAAACTTCCCCCAACAATCCCTCTTAAGTCTAGTGCCTTTTAATTATATCCTATTTATCCTGTTTATAGCTTGCTTCGTAGATAATTGTTTGCTTGTGATTTCTCCCATTAGACTATAAACTCTTTGAGGGCAGGGACTATTTTTTAAACCTCTTTTTGTATCCTCAGAGCTTATCACAGTGCTTGGCATATAGTAGGTACTTAATAAATGTAGATTGATTGATTGACGTGAGTATGTGTGTGTATTAAAGTCTTGGAGGATCTCAGGTGAAATTGGGAGGTTAGCACATCTTGTCTAGATTCACACAATTTAGGTTTTCTTGACTTTGTAACTAACTTGTTCTTCTTGTATCACAATATCTTCACACACATTTTATGTATGTATTTATATGTATATTCATTTTACATACACACATATAACTATTCCTATGCATACATTCCATCTCCCTCACCCCATCACTTTACACAAGTAGGTACTAAAAAATTTAAAACTACGTTGCAGATCTCATATAAGTTACATACCCTTGCATTTGGACCACATAAGATCAAGATTCCTGCTGTCACTTGGCAGTGTCATGCTCTATTTTCAAATGACTGTCTCACGGACAAAAATTGAGCCATTGAAAGTGGTGTCTGAACAAATACATACATATACACACACACAGATATATATGTATGCATATGTGTGTGTGGGTATATGTGTGTATACATACATGCACATATCCTCACATCTACCCCACATATATATGTATAAATATAATATACACATACACACACACATGCATATGCAGGATTATATATGTGTATATATTTTTGTATATATGTATATCAATTAATTTATCTGTCAATCTGATTATACTAGAAACTGGAGTGGTTTGCCATTTCCTTCTCCAGAACATTCTGCAAATGAAGAACTAAGGCGAACAGAGCTAAGTGACTTGCCCAGGTTCACATAGTAATTATCTGAGGCCAGATTAGAACTCAGAAAGCTGAGTCTTCCTGCCTCTATACAGCAGCCAATTAATATAGATATATAAAAACAAACGAATGAATCAATGAATAAATAACGATGAAAATTTCATACAATCCATATTGCCTTGAGACCTACAGTGGTTCCACTAGTAAAGGGAAAGAGTAGAAATTCAATTGAGGTCTCTAATGACTGGGATTCTGCCTCTTGTTTCCCCTTACCACTGAGGTCGATAATGACTACAAGTCCAATAGTATTTTTACTACACCCCTGTGCTTCCTTTAACAAAGAGTGTTACTTTAATAGGCTAAATAGAAAATATCTAAATAATTAAATTCTTGGCCATGATGTACTAGTAATCACACATTTCAAGTAGTGCTAAGAAAGTCATCTCATTAGCAGCATCCTAGTATTATAGAGAAAGTATATCTTCAATGTTGGCTTATGAGGTAACTTAAATAAAGGGGCTGGCTAGTGTTAATTGTAAACCAACACACTGAAAACCCACTTACTTACGATGTGTGAGGAACTGCTCCATTAATATGTGTATAGTTTGATTGTTGGAAGAGACAGATAAAGAATATCTGCATAAGGAAAACTGATAAAATCAATTTGTGAAGAAAAAATATTTCAGATAAAATGTTAAGCAGAGACACAGTCTGTTCTGAGGACCATAGAGAGAAATGCTCTTTTAAGTTACATCAACCAGTATTTTATTAAGCATTTACTATGTGCCAGTCACTGGCCTAAATCAACAGGTATACAAAGAAAAGTAAAAAGACTGCCCCTACCCTCAAGGAACTCACAGACTTAAAAGGGTTACTCTCAAGTTCCTGAGACAGAGAATGAGTACTATCTATCGTAACTCTATTTGGAACTTCCAGACCTAACAGCATGAGGTTATATTCAGTGAAGTATCCAAAAAGTGGTGGTGGGGTCCAAACCATACCAGGGCTACAAATGAAATAATATTTTTGAAAAGTTGATTCTCTAGTTCATTTTAACAAGTTACTATTCACACATGTGGGAAGGTAGATAGAGTTTTGTATTTTATTTGATTCGTGCTATATATGAGCCAGCCCTTAGAAATGCTATTGGTTACTAATAGAAAAATGTTTGGAGTTATTCTGTATTTGGCTGTTATGCATTAACTTTAAAATATCACTGGAACAATCAATGTATAAGATGATTCACTTCAAGTCCCATTGCATAAAATTTATAGAACATTCTGAATGTTCACGAGGTAACAATGACATTCTCTTTTATATGTCCTTACCATTCACCTAGTCTCTAGCATTTAAATATTTCATATTATTGTTGACCTTTCCATCTTCCTCACTCCCCTCTGCCCAGAACCAATAAGTTATTAAAGTCTGTCTGTTCTGCCACTGTGATGTCCTCTCATCCATTTCTTACTCTTCAATCAGTCACCATCCTACTATATATAGACCCTTATTACAACACATCTGAACATTAGCCTTTCCTATTTCTGTTCTCCAATCAATTCTTCCTTCATATTGTTGCCATATTAATTTTGCTTATGGGCAGTTCTGATTACATGATTCACTGTTCTGTTTAGAACCTTTTGATGGGTCCCCATTGGTTACCAAATGAAGTTTAATCACCTTAGCTTTTCATCCAAGATCCTTCAAATTCTGCTACTCACATTAATAACAATAAGAACTGGTTGCTGTATTGCTTTAAGTTTGGCAAAGTGCTTAACATGCCTTATCTCATTTGCCCCTTACAACATTTCTGTGAATTAGGTACTATTATTTTCTCCATTTTGTAGATAAGAATATGAAACTTTACAGAGGTTAAGTGACTTACCTAGGGTCATTCATACAAGAAGTGCCTGAAGAAGTATTTGAAACTTGGTTTTTATTAAATTCTCACTTTCTGTCCTTCGTCCATACTTCTCCTCTTCGCTTTTCCATTGTGCTAGCGAAACTCAGATATTTGCCTGAAATTCACTATAGGCATAGTGTGATATCCCTCTTTCATACCTTCATTCATGCTACTTTCTCTGTCTGGGATGATTTCTCCACCTGTTTTTAGCTGTTGAGATTTTGGCCTTCCCATAAGGCCCGCTCCCCAAACCTTTCCCCTTTGAATTCTTCAATAACAAATGTCCTTCTTCTCTATCACTAACGGTCTCTTCTCCTTGAGATATCACAAAATCCTTGATCTGTACTTCTTGACGCACTTATCATACATCGCTTTCAATTATAGTTCCATTCATATGTACCATATTCTCCTATAAAACTTTGTGAAATCTGTGTTGACAAGGATTGCAATGTGCTTAATCATTGTCTCTCCTCGTAACGACTTGTTTATTTTTCTGTTCCTAGTAGGTTGCTTTCATAAATGTCTAATAAAACAAAATTTTGTTTCAAGGAGCAGTCAAAATTCAGAGCTATATAGATGAAAAGAGTGGGATAAATACTTAGTAGTCAGTGTTTCATATGAACGCTTTTTATCTTTTCCCAAGCTGGGCCCACTCACAATATAGTTCAATGGAAGATACTTTTTAACACATCACGTTTTGAGAGCATAGTGGAACAGCGCATATAATTGAAAATTGCCCTATGCTATGTTCTTTGTCCACAGTTATCTATTCTTCAAAGATAAAGATAAATGATAGACAAGATTTGGTCCACTGAGAGTTTTTCTCCAAGCAACTGAAGTCTGATTTTTTAATATTAGAGAGTAACAATATCATCACCAGGGGAAAAAGGACGCAAAATCCACAAAATCTTCCCAATTCATAAAAATTATATTTTTTCTTAAGGATCTTATTATCATGTAAGTTCCATTTAATTCAACGTGACATGGAGAATATGCTTTCAAGTAGAAATCTTATGTGGAATTGATTCAACTCAACACATTTTAGATCAGTAAATAGTTATTGATTACCTGCTATGTGCAAGTTATTCCTCAGACATTATGATGAATATCAAGAAATGAAATATTTTTTATGCTTACCTTATTTGCCCAATTCCATGTTCCATATTGTTGGCAACAAGAACAGTTCCTTTATGAAGACAATACATCCCCATGTCCCACAATGAGAAGTGGAAGTAAATAGTGTATTGGTCTGGTATCTTAACCTGAACATGTCCAACATTATCATTTCCTGAACTCATCCGTTTTCTAGCTTCCTTGTTCTGTCAAGGGTTCCACCACTTTTCTAGTCACCTAATTTTATTGCCAGAAGATCATCTATTATTTTCACTTGCTAGCTTACAATCACTTGCCAAGTATTTTTTTGTTCTCTACAACATCTCTTGCATTTGTGGCACTCCTTCCATTCATGTGGCCACCATCATAGCCTAGACCCCTTATGATCTTTTGCCTTGTTTATTACACAGCTGCTAAGTTAAAATTTTTAAAGCATGTGTCTGACCATGAAATTCCTCTGTTTAAGAACATGTCTCCCCATTGACTCTAGGACAAATTATACACTCCTGTTTGTCATTTAAAGCCTTTTTGTAATCTGTTTCCAATCTATCTGTCAAGGCTAATAACCCATTATTCACTTCACAAAGTTATATTTTAACCTAACTGACTTCCTTGGTATTCTCTGTGTATAATCTTCCATTTCTTGTCTTTAGATTATTTCCCATGGGCTAGAATGTCCTACCTCCTCCCTCTGGCTTGTAAGTCACTTTCTTCCAGGCTCAGCTGAAAAGCTTCCTCCTACAGGACACCCTTTCCTATTCCAAGATTTATCTTTTGAAGTCTTGTCAACAAACCATTGAAATTACTTTGTATTTGATGTGTATTTTATTTAAATGTGTATGTATGAGCCTGTGCCTCTGTGTGTACATGTGTGTGTATGTGTGTGTGTGTGTGTGGGGGTACGTTATAAATTCTATTCTTCTGGAAGAAAAAAATTCTCATAAAATTTCCCTTAGTAAGCACTATTAGATACCTATAACCTTGGTCATTTAGTTTCTGTAAATATGAACTGAGGATTTGGGATAGGTTATTAATACCCTAAGCTTTCAAATAGATATTCTGTTATTTAGTACATTCAATTTCTATAGGATTGACAGAGGGACTGAAAATTCTAATATAGATTATCACTGATAATTTTATTTTGAATTTATGATAGAGTTTCCTTGTGAACCACCTTTGGGAAATATAAAGCCCCAAAAGCAACCTCTCAGGGAGGCCAAATTTGCTTTGTTAGTTTCATGTTCTTTGCCACTATGTGAAAAACTACAGGATTTCTTTTCTGGCAGGAATTTCAGTTTTTCCTTCAGGTCATTTCATCTCTAGTGATGCAGGACAATACACGGACTTCCTCTTAATGAGGCCTCTGGCTACACAACAGCTTTGCCTGAAAGGTTTAGAGGGAATGCATTCAAAAGCTCCAGGTTCAGATCCAGTAACTACAGATTTTACTTTTCTTTGCCCCTTTAACATCAGGAAGTAACGTTTCCATAATTTTTCATCAGAGGGAGCTAGTAAAATACAGTAAATACAGCATTAAGTATATAGCACTAGGCCCGGGTCAGGAAGACCTGAGTTCAAATGTGAACTCAGACACTTACTATGTATGTGACCCTGAACATGTTCCTTAGCCTCTATTTGCCTCAGTTCCCTCAATTATAAAAGCAGAAATATAACAGCATATACCTTGTAAGTTGTTGTGAGGATTAAATGAAATAATATTGATAAAGCACATAGCACAATGCCTAGGTGTTATATAAAATCTTATGCCCTTCTCAACCCAAGTAATCACTTTCATTTCTTCGAGTTGATGCAACACTTCTTTTGCTCTCCAATGAACTCTCTTGGAATCACCCAAGACGACCAGCCATTGGCCCAAGCTAATAAAAGAACACTGTCCCTATTTCATTCTCCAGATGGACTCTATCCATCTCCCCAAGTTGCTTAGTGGAAAAGGAAAGGTAGTAAGATTCCAGCAACTGATATAATATCTTTAAACAATTTCCAACTGGGACAGAAAGTTTCCAAGGCTAACATTTTCAGAAAGAGAGAATTGTAATTTTTAACCATATTTATTAGCATGATAGAAATCTACTTCAGTGTTAAATGTAGCAGTAACACTTTCGAATACCTTTTTTTTTTCCAGTGTTCATTTGTCACTCAACTACAAGGTACTGTTAAAGAACAATTCTACTGACAGTCAAAAATTGGTCTTGTTGCTAGGAGTCACTGCTAGAATGGAGAGCTGGAAGAGGCCTTATAGATTAGCTACCAGAGCTTCTCACTTCAGAGATCGGGAAACTTAGAATAACAAGGGTTGGAAGGCTTGTCTGAGGTCACAAAGCTCTCTATAAATACCATTAGGATTCAGACTCAAGCCTTTTCCCTCCAGAGCAATGTATTTTTTTTATTCCACTATTATATGCTTTTATTTGCTTATTTATAGTGTAATATGGAAGCATTATACTCAACTTTAATTCTAATGATCTTTTCATGAAAGATTCAAGGTTTTGCAGGAAACTGTAAAGTGACTTTATATGATTACTCACCCCAAATTCCAATAATTAGACAAATTTATAACAGTGGAAGGAGCTTCACAAAAGATGATTAAAGAGTTGGAAAATATAGCCCAGGGGGAAATTCTCAGAGAATTGTATAGTCTTCCAAAGAGCAGACTGAAAGATGACTTAATAAAAATATTCAGGCTGTGACTAGCTGCTTCCTTTGCTTCCCATTTTGGGCAGGACAGGAAGAAATGTGTTTAATTGGTAGTTTGAAAAATAGAATTGGCTTGTTCCAGCAGGTAAAGAGACTACATGAAACTTGGAAACCTGAATTAGATATTTCTACAGTGAATCAGAGTTTCACAGAGGGACAGATGACCACATATCGCTTATGACACAGAACATTCAGGCACCAGACCAGATGATATCTGACCTTTCTAAATCTCAGATCTTAAAAGTGAGCAGCCGACAAGCATTTACTAGCCACTTACTCTAGTAAGGTGCTTTATTTTGTTTCGATTTTTGGTTGCCTATTACTATGTCCCAGAATCAGTTGACAAGAAATGTTACGGAATTTCCAATGGAAATCTTAAAAAATATGTAAGATTCTCATGAGGGTTCCCATGAGGGTTTTTTTTGTTTGGAACTATTTTGTCCCTTTAGTTTTTAGAGGTCAAGACTTAGAAAATGATAAATCAAATAACTGTTTGAAGACTATGGGATGATTAAATAAAGACAGTTGGTTTTTATAGCTAATATAGTTATATGAGTTTTTACTTTATAAGGAAAAGACTGACTATGATGCTCTGATTTGAGGCCCTGAAACAGTCAAACAAATGTGATGGAGTAGTGAAAAACCTGAAAAGGAGTAAAGAACTAAGCAGGAGGTAGGAAGGTAGCAGGAGGTAGTAGCTTCTGCACAGGGTAGGAAGCCATCTTTGAATTATCTGTATGAAGACAGCAGCCAGAGAGGAGTCAGATTAGAATCATTCCTGATTGACTAGATAAAGGCTAAAGCTTATTGGAAGAGAGCTGAAATCGCCAGTATTTTCAGCTAATCCTTTTCAATGGCATCTACAGTTGGAGAGTGGAGGTACTTCATAGACTTGTCTGTTGCTTTGTATTTTGAGAGGGTGAAAAACTTTTGCTTTATTTTTGTATGCTTGTGGTACATTGATTTATCATTTTTTTATCTTATTGTTAAATGAACAATTATGTTTAAGATTTAATACTGTCATTGTTAGTGGCTGGTTTTGTACAAATAGAATCCCATTGATGGGGGATACAGAGTTTCAGTAGTGAGTAGGGGGAGTGTGCTTCTCTAAAATAAGGTTACCTTAAGGACTGCTCTTCTCTGGGATCCCAGACATGCCAATTGGAGGACATGTTAGGGTATGTGAGCCAGTCTAAAGAGTGAGTTTGGGTATCTTCACTAAAGGTATTTAATAGACATATTAAAATATAATGTGTAGTTTGACCCTGGCTGCTGGTTGATAGTGGGGAGAGGAATATTTAAGGAAAGCCAGCATCCTGCTTTCATGAGTTGAAGTGCCAGCAAACTCAATGAATCCCAAATACGGTGGTGGCTTACAGTGGGCAATCCCCCGCCTTTTCTCTGTTTTGTTATTTATTTATTTATTTTAACATTCTTTTCTTTTTAAATTTTGAGCTCCAGATTCTCTCCCTCTCTTACACTCCCTCCCACACCCACTGAGAAGGCAAACAATATATCATTTATACATGAGAACTCCTTCAAAACACATTTCCATATTAGTCATATCATAAAAAAGAATTAAAGCAAGAAAATTATGTTCAATTTTTCACTCAGAGTTTGTAACTTCTCTTTCTGGAGCTGGATAGCATTTTTTTTTCATAGTGAGATCTTTGGAATTATCTTGAATCACTGAATTGATCAGAGTAGCTAAGTCATTCACAGTTGATCATTTTACAGTATTGCTGTTACTTTGCACAATGATCTCCTGGTTTTTTTCTCTTCACTTTCCATCAATTCATATTGGTATTGTGATTTTTTTTTCTCAAACCACCCTCATCATTATTTCTTATAGCACAATAGTGCCTCATGACAATTATATGTCGCAACTTGTTCAACCATTCCCCAACTGATGAGCATCCCCTCAATTTCAAATTCTTTGCCACCAAAAAAGAGCTGCTAGAAATATTTTTGTACATCTAGGTCCTTTTCCTTTTTCTTTGGTCTTTTTTTGGGTACAGACCTACTAGTTGTATTACTGGATCAAAGGCTATGCACAGTTTTATTACCTTTAGGGTATAGTTCCAGATTTTTTTCCAGAATGATTGGACAAGTTCACTACTCTGCCAGCGGTTTATTGATGAACCTATTTTTCCTCATCCCCTCCAGCATGGGTGTGAGGTAGTACCTCGGAACACTTTTAAAATGCCTTTCTCTAATCAATAGTGACTTGCAGCTTTTTTATATTTCTTCTTAAAATTGCTTGTTCACATTCTTTATCATTTGGGGAATGGCTTTTATTTTCATAAAATTGACTTAGTTACACACATACACACACACACACACATACACACACATACATAAACGTATACATGAGAAATAAAACCTTTATTCGAGAATCTTGTAAAAATGTTTTAAATTTCTCATTGTCTATGATTCATTTTAGCAAAATATAGTTTCCCTGATATTTTTCAATTAGATCTAGTTTTACTTTCATTTTTTCTGAGATCACGATTGAGACCCATGTCCTCTTCACTTCAGCTGAAACATAATAGACTCTGCTTCAGCCCTTCATTTCAACTCTGTGTGTCTTTCTGCCCTAAGTTTGTCTCTTGAACACAATATGTTGTTGGATTCTGGTGTGCGATTCATTCTGCTAATCACTTCGATTATATGGGTTACCTCATCCTGTTCACACTTATAATTATTATCCTTACTGTCAATTTCCCTCCACCTCATTTTCCTCTGTCAATCCTCCTCTCTTTTTATCCTGTCTCTCCTCAAAAATCTGTCTTACTTCTGACCACTGCCTCCCCAAATCTGTTTCATTCTTATCATCTCTCGCCCTTTTCTATATTTCTTAGTCACTTCCCTTTCTATCTCCCTTTTGGGTAAGATAGATTTATGAGTGCGCACACACTCATATATACCCACACTTACAATTTGTGCCTGTGTATGTATTCTTCCCTCTTTGGGATCTATGGGCTGTTCAGGGAGGATTAGTACTTCTGATGTAAGGGCTTGCCAAGTCATTTTCAGGGCTACTTATCCACCTTTTGTGTCCACTTTTCATCCAACTCTCACCTGTGGCTCTAAGAAATTGTAACATGTGCAGTGGCCACAACTCAGTAAAGGCAGATGGGCTAAACCAGGTTAGGGGCAACCAACAGGCCTCAAACCCTTCAGTGACTAAGATGAGTGTCTACCTTCACAGAATGGTTGGACTTTTTTTTCCCAATGGCTATGAAGGCAGCTAAAGCAAATACTGTGGAACACTTAGAGCTTGCCCAGACATCAAAGATGCCAAGGTCATCCACTGCATCCTGGACCATCACCTGTTGTCTTGAATTTTGTCCTGCCACTAGACTTTAATGACTCTGGAAGAGAGAGTGGCTGATGACTTTCCACAATTCTGACTCTCTTAAATCCAATTCACATGTTATTCAATATATCATGCAACATTCACTATTTCTTCCCAACATTGTGAAGTCATTGCTCCTCTTCAAAAACAAAGGACAACTGACATGTATTCTTATCTCTTCGAACCAATTCTTATGAGAGTGATATTCAAGCACTGATCACCACTCCTCCCCTAGGAAAGCTTTTCCTTGTGTGCCTTTTTTAATGTGAGAAAAATCTGCCCCATTCTATCTCTCCCTTCCTCCCTCTCCTAGTACATCCCCTTTTTCTCACCCATACTTTTTTTGCAGAGATCATTCTAATATAATTGACTCACACATATTCCCTCTGTCTGCAGACTCCTTCTAACTGCCCCTAATAATGATAAAGTTTTTAGGAGTTACATGTATTATCTTCCCATCTAGGAAAATAAACAGTTTAACTCCAATGAGTCCCTTATAATTACTCTTTCTTGTTTACCTTTTTATGATTCTCTTGAGTCTTCTTTTTGAGTATCAAAATTTCTATTTAGCTCAGGTCTTTTCTTCAGGAATGCTTGAAAGCTCTCTACTTCATTAAATATTCATTTATTTTCCCTGAAGGATTTTATTCAGTTTTGCTGGGTAGGTTATTCTTGGCTGTAATCCCAGCTCCTTTGCCTTTTAGAATATCATATTCCGATACCTCTGCTCCTTTAGATGAATGCTGATAAATTTTGTGTGATCCTGACTGCTGTACCACAATGTTTGAATTTTTTTCTTTCTGGCTACTTGTAATTTTTTTTTCCCTTTCACCTGGAGTTCTAGACTTTGGAAATAATGTTCCTGGGAGTTTTCATTTTGAGATCTCTTTCAGGAGGTGATAGGTGGATTCTTTTGATTTTTGTTTTTGCCACTGGATCTAATCAAGGCACTTTTACTTCATAATTCCTTGACATATGACATCTAGTCTCTCTCTTTTTTTTTTTTTTTTGATCATGGCTTTCAGGTAATCCAATCATTTTAAAATGATCTCTCCTCAATGTATTTTCCAGGTCAGTTGTCTTTTCCAATGAGACATTCCACATTTTCTTCTTTTTTTCCATTATTTTGACTTTGGTTTATTGTTCCTTAAAGTCTTATGGTGTTATTAATTTCCATTTGCCCAATTATAATTTTTGAGTAATAACTTTCTCTAATGCACTTTTGAACATATTTTTTCCATTTGGTCAATTATGGTTTAAAAGTTCTTTTTTTCAATGATTTGTGTGGGGTTATTATTATTATTTTTTTTTACCATTAGGCAAATTCTTTTTTTAAAGTTTTATTTTTTTCAGCATTTTTGTACCTCTTTAACCAAGCTCTTAATTCTCTTTTCATAACTTTGCATTCCTCACATTTTCCCAATTTTTCCTCTACCACTGTTATCTCTTTCTTTAACTCTCCCAGTAATTTTCACTGGCCTCGGATCTATTTTTTCTTTGAGGATTTGCACAACTGTTTTCACTTTGTTGACTTCTAAGTTTATATTTGGTTTTCCCTGCCATCGTATTAGCTTTATACAGTCAACTTCTTTTTTGTTATTTGCTCATTTTCTCAGCTCATTTCTTCAATTTTAACTTTATGTTGAAATTGGGCTCTGCTCCCCTTGGGGTGGGGAGGGACTGTGCCAAGTTTTAGTCTTTTCAGTGCTGTTGTTTTCAGAAATAGTTTGGGGGTCTACAAGTTTTTGGTGCTTCCAAGATGATGTTATCCTAGGAGAGGTGTGGTCATTGCTTTCCTAGTTTTCACTCTAACCTTTACCCAGAAAGGGCCTCTGTTCACCTGCAGCCACAAATAACTAGTAATTATTTTGGCCTTGTAACTGTGACCAGGGCCCTTGCTCTGACCCATCACAAGCATTCTTCTTTACCCTGAAACTGTGACCTAACCTGCTTATGGGCAACAGAGTGACTATTCAGTGCCAGCTGCACCCAGTGCCAGCAAAGGGTCCCTTGTAATCTCTTTCTAAGCAGTTGTCTGGTCCCCTCACTGTCTCTCCACTAAGATCTCCCAAAGCTGCTGCTGCTGCTGTAATAGAGATTGCCTCTGAGGCCTACCTCTGGTGCAACCTCCTGTTGCACTACAGGCCTGCAGCCCCTCCACTGTTACAGTCCTCTCCTGTGGACTTCCTAAGTGGTCTTAGCTGGAAAAAAATGTCTCCCTCTGACCTGTTGTTAGCTCTGCTACTCTAAAGTTTGATTTAAAGCATTTTTTAAAAGTTGTTTTTGGGGGAATATTGGGAGAGTTCAGCTGATTCCCAGAGTTGTTTTGGCTCTACAGTTGACATTCAAACAATTAATCAACTATGATTTATCATAACTCTAGTATGTACTATCCACTGTGCAGGGGGGATATAAAGCCAGAAATCTAACAGTTTTTACCCTCAGAGAGCTTACATTCTATCAGAGTGACTTTCTCATACCTATACACACATATTAAGGGATAAAAAGAGAGGAGGATTGATAGAGGCCATCCCTTTTGGAGCTTATTTTCTATATCTTCAATTACTCTGACAATTTGATACGCAGATTTTAAGAATTGTAGTCTACCTTCTTAATTGTCAAGACATTTCTTTTTAATCTCATAATTTTAGAACTGAAAAGTAATTGAAAAAGCACACTGCTGAAAACTGAGTATTTGTTGTGAATTTACAAATATGGCAAAAGTGTAGAATTTTACATTTGAAAAGGAAAATATCTCATTTAACTTCCTGAGAAGGTTTCCATTTCTTAGAGCACTCATGTTTCCTTCGAAAACGTGATCTTAGTATTCATATAAAGTGATGAATGGCAAGTAAATTCCCTATGTAATAGAAATAGCAAGATCATTAGCAGCAAACCATAACCTAATAAGTTATGCTGTTTCTCACCTAGATGAATCACTCAAATGCAAAGACAAAAGAAACATTCAGGAATAAAGATTTAGTGGCTTACTTGCAGAAATAGTGATTAGTACGAGGCCTGATTTGTGTGTTTTGTGGCTTCCCACTCATTAGAACTACCCTGAGCTACCCAGCTCCTATTACATTATTTACCAAAGTGAAATCAGATAAGGTCACACTGGTTTATTACTTGTTCAGAGTGAATTTAATTTGCTGTTGGATGCCGGATGGCAAAACATTTCTGGATGAGGAGGTATCATAATCTATCAGTTTTTATACATTTTTCTTCTGAGATTTGGAATATGTTGGATAGTAACAAGTCTGGCCAAAAATTATCATAACATCACTTTAATAGAAATAAATATGATCCTGACTTCTGGTTTTTCCTTGGAAGAGAATCAAAGGATCTTAGAGTTGTAAGAGACCCCAGAGGTGCTCCCGTCTAAGCTTCTATCCAATAGTGTAATATCCTTGATGGATGGGACTTTAGCTTTTGTTTAAGCATTTTCACTGGTGGGGAGCTGACTAGCTCACCAAACAGCCATCTGATATAGGTCCAAGTATTATGGTGTACTCTGCATTTTAGCAGGCCAGAATATGTCATTCTAATTTCCATCCACTAGTGACCATGGTGATCAAGGATGACTCCTTTATGATATAACAATCCTTAAACATTATATATATATATATACATATATATATGTATATATATACATATATATATACATACATACATAATGTCTGAAGTAGCATTGTATATATATGTATACACATATACACACATATATGTGTATATATGCACATACACATATCATACATAAAATATACAGATCATAATTTGATCTATTCCATGCATGTATATATACGTGTGTGTGTATACAAATATCCATCCATTCATCTTTCTTTAGGCAGTATGAATTAGTAGATAGACAGACAGCTGGCCTGAGTGTCAAAGAAACCTGGTTTTAAGTCCTACCTATGCCGCACACTGCTTCTGTTACCCTGGCCAGGTCATTTAATTCTCATACCCTAAACAAATCTCTAAGATTATAAATTTCAGATCTAAATGGATAGAGGGTAATCCTCACTGGATAACTCTATACAGTGAAACAGAAGTACACAGAGATACACATATGCACACACACACACACACACACACTTGTGTATGAACATATACATGCATATGACTTTATTAATAAAATAATTTATTATGATATTGAATTCATATTTTATCATCATATTCTCTCAATTTAAAAATATCATATAACTGTTATGTAGAGGAGAAATGGACTTAATTTTTTCCTTTTTTTTCTGTTGAAAATAGATATTTGTACTTTAAAAAGTTTGGAAACCCAGCACACTAGACTATACCAAGCTACTCAATATCTTCTTAGAGTGTGGAGCCCTGAACCAAAAATAGCACTACAGCTGTCGTCCAATAAGTGCAAAACACAGGGGTAGCATTGATTCTTTGATCTGAACATTTTACTTCTTTTAATGCAGCCTAAGTATTCATTAGCTTTCTTGGCAACCACTTTAGGCTATTTATTCACTCATAGTGAACCTGCAGTCAATTAAAACTGCTAGTTTTGTACTTTTCTTTCTTTTTTCCCCACATATGAACTTCTCCAACCAGTTTCTACCCATCCAAAGCTTGTCCTGCTGATTTTCTGAAAACAGTCTCCATTAAATTTCTTTTAATTAGTTTGGCTCAGTGCTCTTGCCTGTTGAAATATTTTTGAATCCTGATTCTATCAAGTCAGTTTATTAATTATTCTGTCCAGGTTTGTGGCATTGGCATATTTGATAAATGTGCCATCTGTGCTTTTATCTAATTCATTGATAAACATGTTAAATAGGGTAAAAGGCATGGTCATACACCAGAGGATAGATCTAGGGGTTAGAACAGAATCTAGTCTAAATAGAATAAAATTAACGTGTGTGTGAGAGTGTGTGTGTGTGTGTGTGTGTGTGTGTGTGTGATGTGTATGATGTAATCTTTTGGCCGTCTGGTAAATCCAATACAGCCTTTCTCAGACTACATTCTTAAATTCATAAAATAAAATAAACATGATACAGAGGAAACCAATTATATTGAAATGGTTTTCAAAATAAATTTAAAAAATGTAACTTCCATGTTAAAAACTTCTGGACTAGATGATCTCTGAGGCCCCTTTCAACTCTGGGAGTTTATGACTCTACAGATTATTCCATATTAAAATATATAGAGCTTATTTTTATTCAGAATTTCCTCTTAGATCAGCATTTCCCCAAATGTTTTCTCTTTATTTCACATCACAGTCCTACAGAAGAATTGAATGGGATTTGAAAAGGCAGACAAAAAAATTCATATGTTTAGAGATGGCTGCAAATTCCTTTCCCTTTTCCTTTCCCTTTTCAGGCTCTTTTATGGGTTGTCTTCCCAGTTTGAACATATGCTGCTTGAGGGGAAGGGTTGTCTTTTTTGCGTGAATTTATATCCTTACCACAGCAAACTGAAACATAGTGAGGGCTTAACAAATCATTTTTTTTAACTTGATTTGAAAATAAGAGCAATTTAACAGAAAAAGGGGATATTTCATTGGAAGGAAGTAGAAGGAATTGTGGAGATTTTAACATAGTATTAAAAGTTCTTATAATCTAAGAAATATTCATGGAAAATTACTCAAAAGAATCCTGAGGAGATGAGTGGAAACTTCAGCCAAGGTTACCTCTCCTAGTGTCTCAGCATATAAACAAACAAGCCAAAAGCATCAACCAATTCTGGATATATAATAATAGCACTTATACCGGATTTGACTATTGGTCTGAATTCACCATTAGACAAAATGTTATGCGCTCAGCAGTAATAACAAAAGAAAAGAGGTGTAGAAAGTGGTTGCATAGACTATTCCTGCTCTCAGTACCTGTATTTCTGGCACTTGGCCTCTATCCATTTCAAGGGAGCTTCTGAAGCATCATTACAAACAGAGCACACCCTGCTCCATTACAAAAGAATAGACTATCATAGCCAGAAAGAGAAAAAACAGTTTAAATTCATGATGCTAGCACAGATGTGGGTGACAGCGAGATTAAAGAGTGTCCATTCCCGTGGTGGTTAAGGTAAAAAGAACTCATTTGTTGAAGAAAAAGGGCAAGGGAAATTAACACAAGTTCCTAATAAAGCAAATATTGACTATACTCTTAAGATGCATTTTAAAAGTTCTGAGAATTCAGAATGCCAGTCATTCATATATACCTTTGTTCTATTAAATGTCACTTAAGGTTGAGGTTGGTGACAATTGTTACTTAACAGACTGACCTAATCATGGGTCACAAAAGGAGCCAGGTAAATTGTCTTTAATAAATCCCAATCTGTATGTAATAACAATGACTTAATAAAAATAATAATAATTGTGATGACGATGATACTAGCTGGCATTTATATTCCACTTGAAGGTTTGCAAAGCACTTTGCAAATATGTTATTTTATCCTCACAATAATGCTAGGAGGTAGGTGCTATTTTTACCCCCATTTTACAGATAAGTAGAGTAATACATGTATGAAATTTATAAATATAAAGTGACATATTCAAGGTACATGTTCAATTTTTTTAATTGAGGAAAGGAAAAATGGAGAGCCCTACATGTGTAGTAAGGCCTACCTGTGTTTTATGGCATCTTGTTTACATGGCTCAAAGGGAGGCAGAATAGACATCTGTTGCCACTTCTCCCTCCACCCTTCTCCAAGGAAGATTTTCATTCCTGCTAGAAGGTATTGGATCGAGGGGCCAATATCCTCTCCCCACAGAGTGGGGGATACAAGGCTGGAAGTATATCTATCTGCACCCTTAGATATTTTTCATCTAGGGAATACGATTAGGTTTCCTCTGTGTTCACATTGTCATTTTGGGGAAACGGGGAAAATCTAAACTCTCTATTCAAGGCTTGACCCCTTTCTCACCGAATATCAGTTCCATGATACTCATCAATAACAGCAAAGAAGTCCATTTTTCCAAATCCGTAGCAAAACAGAAATCAGAGAAGATGTAAATATGAGAATATACCCCAGATAATACAGAATGAGGGATGTCTCCCATTGGGAGTAAGTAACACTCAAATGAGAGAGGGTCTTTGATCTTACCCAAGGGGAAACTTCTTAGCCTTTAGAAGAACAAACTGGGAATACAGACATGATGAAGTCTACTGGCTCTTAGAATTAACCTCTTCCATCTCCTCTCTCAAAGCTGGAAGCAAACTTATTGCTCATTGAAAACATGAAGCTTGATGAGGCCCAAATTGGGGACTGGTCTTTGGAGAATCCCAAAAGAGACTCAGTAAGGACTCTCACTTGTAGAGTCCTGAAAGGAACTAGTAAAGACTGGCGCTCTTTCCCCTTTCATCAACTCTGCCCCGCCTCTCACTCAGGGCAGGACAATCATCTCCAGCAATAAGGAGAGAATCCCATACCAATGGATTTCGGGATGGGGGTTACTCTCCTAGGAGTATGCTATCAGAAAAATTCGGTGACCAATGCCATAGAGGAAATTAAAACTAACACGACAGAGATGGTGCATTGCAAGTGATTTTGGAGACTTTAACTCAAAATACATTATTTAGACATGTGCATTTTAGAACCTATATTCTATAAGGTGTTAGATCTGGGATCAGTCTTTAAACTCTTCCTAATAACTCAGAATAACTGTGCATTTGATTTGCATATCATAGCATTCTGCTACCATATGATAGTTCCAATAAAGCATACACTTCTGCCACTGTGGGGTCCCCCTAAAAACATAGTTAAAATAACCCCACACTGGCCAAGTCTGCAGGTAGATGCACGGATATAAAAGAAAAGATCTGACAGATTTCACCTCAAAATCTAAGATGATGCTGATCAAGAGGTTGATGGATGATTGGCTCTCCTTTGGACAATGTTTCTACTCCCCTACTGCTCACCCGTGGCAAAAGTTAGTTCCACTTTTCCTTTCATTTATTACCCTTCTCTCTTGTATTCTTCCATTTCTTAAGGGAAGGGGAGATTGATCTTTATTTCAAAATATCAAACAACTCTTTTATCCCAATGTGAGCTGGAAGAAATAAAAACAAAGCATCTATGAAAATAATGAAAATCAAGAAAACAACCAAATGCAGGTAAAGCAAATAAGATACATTCAAGGTTGACAAATTAGAAACAAGATCATTTAGTTTAGTATTAGAGGAAAAGTCCCTTTTTTAGCACACTCCGTCTCTTCAAATTACTCTGTATATACTGTTTTATTTACTTATTTATGCACATGTAGTGTTGCCCCAGTAGAGTAAAAGCTTTTTGAGGAAAAACACTGACTTTTGTTTTTTGGTTTCTATCCCCAATATCTAACACAGTGTTGTGTGTATTACTCAGCATTTAATCAAGTTATAGAATTAAAATATACTGAAATGCCATAGGTCTCTGCAAATTCCTTTGTGAACAAGAAATTTATACAAAGACTGCATGCTGAGATTCTAAAAACTTACAGCAATTTAGCGATGCAAGTCCTTTAAAAATACGTATATAATATAATACCCCTTCTTTCTATCATATCAGGGAGAAGAGGAAACTCCCTGAAGAAGGCAGATGGAAGAGGCAGAAAATCTCTTCGGTGTTTTATCCAATTTCTTCTTAGAACTCAAGCCTATTCTAAAGTGAGGGCACCTACTAGGTGGTAGATTCACATTTTCTTTACCATGGAGAAATGGGCTGCCCTTTCTATGGAGGTGCTTTATGTTCAGTCTTCTCAGTTGTTCAGGTCAATTCAGTTAAGTCTTTTCAGTCAAGTCTGACTACTTTGTGACCCCATTTGGGGTTTTCTTGACAAAGAGACTGGAGGGGTTTGCCATTTCCTTTTCTAGTTCACTTTACAGATGAGGAAACTGATGTAAACAAGATTAAGTGATTTGTCCATGGTCACACAGCTAGTATCTAAGGCCACATTTGAACACGTCTTCATCATTCCAGCACAGCGTTCTATCCACTGAGCCACTTAGGAGGTATATCTCTTATGCTATTGGAACAACCATGTTCCAAGCCAATTAATTCCCATTTGGAGATTCCAAGAATTATCCTCTGCCCATACAAAAACTTTCATAGGACTTCTAATAAACCTCAGGGTTTAGGAAAAAAAAAAGACATTTCATTTTTAAACTTCCAGTGAAATACTCAAATACTGAAACACTCTCTCTGAGATTTTATCTTTAACATGAAAGAAAAAATCCTCTTAGTGTGCATCTAATAAAGAATATTAATGTCCAGCATATTTCTCTAACACTTATGTATTATTTAAAACTGAGTGTACAGGAAATAGACTGCTACTCCATGCTTTAGCAGTTCGTTTCGGCCAACACAATGAAAGCAAGTGAATTGTTGCACAATCTATTCATTGGCCTTAACCATGAGTCCCAAAACATCTGACCTAGAAGAGACAACTGAAATGCTTAAATGCCTTGTCACATCATTTATTGGATTACAAGAATTCTTTAAAATATGAAAGAATATATTTGGGGGCATGCTTTTTCTTCAATACTTTGCTGGCTGTGTGATCCATTGATGTGGGCATTATCTCCATGGGTATATATTACAACCCATATATTCTCGACCTGTGAGATTTTTTAGCCATTAATTATTCATCGAACATCTACTATGTGGATCTACCTAATATTCAGGAGGCCTTTCTATGTATTTCCTGTGTGTGTGTATGTATATGTATGTGTGTGTGTGTGTGTGTGTGTGTGTGTGTGTGTGTGTGTGTGTGTATGAATGTTCTGTAGGAACCAAGGCATGATTAGGACTAGTCATGTGTTATCCCCTATTCTTGCTACATGGCTGACCCATTTTTTTTTCTGAATACCCATTTCTTGAATGATATCCTTTATTCTAATTCTTGCATGTAAGCCATGATTAGAAGTATTTTATAGCTTGCATGTACCCCCATGCACCTCTCTATCAACATTTTGATAAACCATATGGTTGACTCTTCAGATTTTATTGTTCCAAATCTTACAGGTATAGAGCATCATTGGAAAAATGCTGTGAAGAGTAAAACTATGAACTTTTGTGATAGGATTCATCTTGTGATAATTAAAAGTACTGTCCAGTTTCCTACATACAACTCAACTTGTACCTTACTTAAAATGCCATTTCTACTTCCTATTAGACGATCTTGAAGACTGTGGATTTAGGTTTCAATACAATGATTCACTGTCATTGATTATTAAAATAAATTATCATAGAATTATCTAAAAATCTCTTCATTTTTTATTTGTTGACATCTAGCCAGGTTCATCTACAAAAGCAATTGTTATGATGTGACTTAGTTGAGTTGCATGCCAAGCTTTTACATATTTGTTTTCACTCGTACTGTTTTATGCAATTTTATATGATGATTTTGCTCATAATCTTTCGCAATCAAACACTGTGGTGTTTTATAGATGAGTTTGTTTTCTAAGCCAGTAGTGCTTTTGGCTATCATCTCTCTCCATTTGGCAAACAGTACAACTGTTTGAATTCTAAGGAAGTTTCTGGGTTTATTTGCCCTCCTGTTGTGGTGACAACATCATTTTACTCCCATCAATTTTTTTTTTTTTTTAGGAAATGGTTAGTGATCAATCTCTGGCTGTTTTCCATTTCCATTTTTTTGTCATTATTGATGACTTTTCATGAGTCAAGTTGAGACCATAGCATTTATATATCTTCTATGCATTAACCTGTCTTCTAACTTAATGCTGATTTTAACCTTCAATTTAAGGAATCAATGATTTGCCCACACATAGTTGATTATTATATAACTTCTATATCTAGAACTAATAATTTATTATCTTTTGAGATATAGTTAATTTCTTCCTTTTTTAAAATTTTGTTTGATACTTGTCATGACCACTTTTTTCTTGTCATTTTCTTCTTGAAGAAAATGCTTATGTTATTTTGGCACCAAGCTTTTCTATAGACCACAAGTCTTGGGTCTCTTTCATTTATCAGATTCAAGCACATTTTCCAGCGTATCTTTCACCACCCTCCCTAGTACCTTCATATTATGGTAACTGAGTATTAGAGGACATGAGGCCTAGCTTTGAAGGTTAATGGTAGAAGTTCTCTTTCTCTCCATCTTCCAAAGCAGGCATTGACTTCATGTTGATAAGGCTTCACAGTTATCCTCTGTCTTGCTTACTATGAATATCTCAAGACAAAGTGATCAAATGTCCAATAAAATGAGATTTTTTTTTGTCTAGTCTTTTGAAAGAACCAAGTTTACCAATTCCTTCATTTGTCTCTACAAAAAGAGCTACCTTTCCATTTAGATACTTCCCTTTTATCTTTTAATGTCATTCATGATAAGAATGTCAATATTAATAAAGTTATATACTTATAATAATATTATGTCTATTTGTTGTTCCACTGGAGAAAAACATTTTGACTACTAATACTTAAATTAGAATAGGGATTGTAATTGCATCAATGATTCCAGTAGTGGAGCTTTGAGTGAGGAAATTCCCTTCAACAGTTGCAGATTGGTATATTATCTGTAATTTAGAGTCCTTGAAAGCTGCCTAGAGCACTGATAGCTTAAATGACTTGCCCAGGGTCACACAGCCATCAAATGTCAAAGGTATTTTTTTTTTTTTTTGCGAGGCGACTGGGGTGAAGTGACTTGCCCAGAGTCACAGAGCTAACATGTGTTATGTGTCTGAGGCTGAATTTGAACTCAGGTCCTCCTGACTCCAGGGCCAGTGTTCTATCTGCTGTGCCACTTGGCTGTTCCCAGAGCACTATATAACACAGTTCTTCCTCCCTTCAAGGCTGACTTTTTAATTCCCTCTGCTATACTAGGTAAGGTATGTTTATGAGACCCCAAATCCTTATGACTTTTTGTAGTTTCCACTCTTACTCCTGTCACTCTATCAATATGAAAGCAGAAAAGGACCTCCTAATCATCTCTCATTTTTCCATCGGTTGCCATGACTAAACTATTCATTATTTAGTGGGTCTGGGAGTCAGATAGCAGTCACAGTATATCACTGAGACTGATCTGAAAGGTTTTCTAGCCTGGTTAACCTTGCCAAAACTTTGGCTTCCCTGACAGAGCTGTCAAGAACCCTGGTCATCCCATGCTTATTTATTAGACATTAGGGAAGGATTTTCTGACAGTTTTTTTTTAAACAACCTTCTGATTTTACTTCAATTCTTCTGCTTATGGCATATCTATGCAGTTTAAAAAAAATTAATCCTATCAACTTATCAATAGTAAATATATATCTATAAATTCAAGATCTTAACACATTTAACTTGGAACAACAATTTCATCACAGACCTTGCAATCATACAGCCAAAAAATATAGAAACAGCATTTTGTTCACAGAAACTAAGATCAAAATCAAATAACTTGGGGAAATTATAAAATTTTACCTGGTATTTATCATTTAGTACCATAAAAATTTTTTTTCTAACTAGACTTTGGATAATCGTTACTAATATGGCAACGTTAAAGAATCCAATAACATGCATATCGGTCTTTCATTCAATGTCTTGACAGGAGTTTTGATTTTTACGGTATTACAAATATCAAAGAAATTGATTTTTAGCAGTTCCTTTGTTTAATTTAAGTAAAGTACAAAACAAAGAGATGTGTATAATATAGACATTGCTACTGGCCACACATTGAATTTTCAGCATCAAAATATCCAAAATAACCAAGATTTCATCTCAGGTACTATGGAGGCATATTAAAAGGCAAGATGAAAGATAAAAAGATAAATGGACAAGAAACACACAATTTCATTTTTTCTATATTTAGTATTTTCATGTTTTCCAGTTAATCTCTTAGAAAACTCCTTGGAGCACTGATAGGTTAAGTGACTTGTTGAAGTTTACACAACCAGTATATGTCAGAGGTAGTATTGAATACAGGTCTTTTTTCAAAGCTGACTCTTGATCCTTTCTGTTAAGGCATGTACCCCTTACAATTAATATCTCCACTACATCATTGATTAACACAGTGATTAGTTCTATAGTATAATTTAACCACTTAATACCAATTATCTTCTCCAATGGAATACTTCCTAAGATTATAATAAGAACAGAGGTATAAACACATCTGCCCCAACCTCCTCTAAAGGTGGCTTGTACTTTCCCTATACTATCTGGGCCTCTGGGGAGAATTGGCTGAAAGTCACAATGAAATCTTCACCCTACCAGGATCATTTCCAGCTTAGACAGTGGACAGCTTAGTCACTCCTTCACTAAAAGGCATTCACCTCAAATGCAATGGGTCTACTGCTATGCTGAGTCAAGCAGTTACTCTTTATAGGTCAGTTGCCAACAAACTCTGGCAAAACTCCAGTGATTAGACCTCTGCTTTTCAAAATTTTTAAAGTCTCCGTGAATGCTCTATTTTAAGATAGGGCCTGAGGTCCTGCCCCTTTTTCCCAACTTAAAGGTCCATAATAGATTTTTGTTTCATCCAAATACAAGCAAGGAGGAAAAAGACAGAAATTGAGTCATTGGAGGTGTATTTATTTACACACAGTTCCGTCTCCATAGCCAATCAAAAAGCTCCCTTTGTACAAAGTAAGCAGACAGACAAAGGCTTATCAAACATCCACCAGGTAGATTACACCAAGCAAGTTTTTGAGGATGAGGATCTCTGGTTTGGTCCTTATTCCATAAGGATCATAAATTTAGAGTTTGGGAGGGATTTTAGGGTGTGATGTAGCCCAGTCTGTTATTTTAAAATTGAGGCAACTGAGTCACAGAAAGGTTAGATGAGTTGCCAGTGGTCACACAGCTAGTTAGGTAGAGGAGCTGGAATTCAAACTCAGGTTTTCTTTTTTCAGGTCCATTATTTTCTTATTATACCACACTGAATTAAAAATTCTCACAACTTAGGAAGTTGAAGAATGTGTTTCTTTTCTTTTTGGCTAGGCAATGGGACTAAGTGACTTGCCCAGGGTCACGCAGCTAGTAAGTGTCAAATGTCTTGAGGCCGGATTTGAACTCAGGTCCTCCTGATTCTAGGGCTGGTGTTCTGTCTACTGCACCACCTAGCTGCCCTGGAAGTTGAAGAATGTGATCTTTATTATCTTTACTGAAACTGAAAAAGGAGCATCTAAGCAGTGCAGTAGATAAAATGCCAGGCCTGGAGTGGGGAAGACTCATTTTCCTGAGTTTGAATTTGGCCTCAGACATTTACTGGCTGTGTGACACTGAGCAAGTCACTTAACTCTGTTTGGGAGTACCAGATCATATTACTTGTCTCCTAAGGAATGGTTAGAACAGAACATGCAACAATTAATTGGTTTAAGATTGGGAAAGGAGTATGGCAAAGCCATATATTGTCATGTTATTAACTTATATGCATAGTACATGATACAGAATGCCAGTCTGGATAAATCAAAAGCCAGAATTAATGGGGGCTGGATAAATATCAACAACCTTAGATATGCAGACAATAACACTCTGATGGCAGAAAGTGAAGAATTAAGACTTTTGATGAGGGTGAAAGAGGAGGGTGTAAAAGCTTGCTTGAAGCTTAACCAAAAGACAAAACAAAACAGCACACAAACAAAAAATAAAACAAAAACAAAATACAAGCAAACAAACAAACAAGCGAAAAACAACTAAGATCATGGCAGCTTATCCCATCGTGTCCTGACAAATAGAGGGAGAAAAAATGAAAGCAGTGTCAGATTTTATATTCTTGGGCTCAGAGGTCACTAGAGATGGTGACTGCAGCCGTAAAATTAAAAGACACTTGCTCCTTGGAAGGAAAGCCATGGCAAGTCTGGACAGTGTACCAAAAGACAGAGACATCATCTTGCTGACAAAGGTCCATATTGTCAAATCTATGGTTTTTTGAGTGGTAATATATGAATATGAGTGTTGGACTTTTTTTTTGCTTGTTTTTTGGTTTTAGGCAATTGGGGTTAAGTGACTTGTCCAGGGTCACACAGCTAGTAAATGTCAAGTGTTTGGTCTGAAGCCAGATTTGAACCCAGGTCCTCCTGACTTCAGGGCCTGCCCTCTATCCACTGGGCCACCTGGCTGCCCCTTAATAAAGCAATTTTTTTTTTTGGCTAGGCAATGGGGTTAAGTGATGTACCCAGGGTCACACAGCTAGTAAGTGTTATGTGTCTGAGACCGGATTTGAACTCAGGTCCTCCTGACTCTGGGGCTGGTGCTTTATCCACTGCACCACTAACTAGCTGCAAGTGTTGGACTTTAAGAAATGGTGAACACTACAGAACTGACACTGTCGATTTGTGGTGCTGGAGACCTTTGAGAATCCCTTGGGCTTCGAGGAGATCTAATCAGTCAAAACTTAAAGAAATTAATTCAGACTATTCACTTGAAGGTCAAATACTGATGCTGAAACTTAAATATTTTGGCCACATAATGAAAAGACAGGACTTATTGGGAACGACCCTGATGTTGGAAAAGATTGAAGGCAAAAGGAAAAGGGGATGGCAGAGTATAAGATGGACAGATTGTGCCATGGAAGCAATGATCATGAACTCGTACAGACTTTTGGGAGATAGTGGAAGATAGAATGGCCTGGCCTTCTATAGTACATGAGCTCAAGAAGAGTCAGAGGTGATTGGATGACTGAACAACAGCAAAGAAACTGAAAAATGGCATGTAATTAAGTGAAAATGATAGTAGAAATCAAGATCACAATTTGCATTCTCACTTTGGAGACCATGATATTTTGAAGTGGAAAAGGCCTTAGTGGCACAGACTAACCTATATCTGAAAAGAATTCTCTCTGCTATGTACCTAACTACTGGTCTTCCAGCATTTATAGAAGGCCATCAGTGAGAAGAAAATATCCATACCCAAGTCCATTCTACTATGACATAGCTCTCACTACCACGAGGATTTTTCTAGTATGAAGCATAAATTTGTTTCTCTAGAGAAGAATCCTAATGAACAGATTCTTATCAGAAAATGACTGAGTCTCAATAGGTGCTCTCTTCTTGGCCCACCTACCCAAGGTCAGCTGGTTTTCCTTTCTATCATATCAAATCACCAGGGTTTCCGGCCAGAAACTTTGAGGGTCTTCTCTTCCTAGATTTTTTTTTTTTTAGGAAGCCATTCTCTGCTTCATTTCTTACCTAGCCTTAATCACTTAATCATTAGGTCAGTCAAAGTGAGACCTGCTAAAGGCCTTAGCTTAAAAAGGCCAAGGTCTCCCACTGCATCCAGGGCCCTCTCCAGTCATCCTGATCTATATCTTGCCACTGGACCCAGATGGCCCAGGACAAGAAAGTGAGGCTGGTGACTGTTCACAGCCCTCCCTCACTTAAACCCCATTCATTTGCATGTCATGGCTTCACCTCCCTGATGTCCTCTTTGAGAATGAAGGAGAAACAGCAACAGCAGTCAAATAAGTAGCATTGCTTTTCCAGTTTTGGAAGAGTAGGGAAGAAATCAATATTCCAGACTGAAGCTTAGTAGCTGATCAATCTCTTCTAGGAATATGAAAGAAAGAATGACCTTTTGTGGTAATGCTTAGGAAAATATCTACCATGTGGACGTGCAAGCTGAGCTCATCAATGCATTTTTAGAATCATTCAGCTGGAAAGGCCTTTTGAGGTCATTAGGCCCAACCTCCCATCCAATTTAGGAATCTTTCATTTGACTGGTGTCCATTCACATTTTCCCTCTTTTTCTTCAAGGAACAACTACCCACAATTATTTTTCAGCACTACAGCAATACCAGCTGTCTTGAAAGTTTTAGTACTTTCTTGTTTATTATAAACATGAAAATTTGGGGGAATTAGGATTATCACAGGATAATGGATTTTGAGAGAGAATGGCCTTTAAAAGTCATCCAGTTCAATGCCCTGATTTTTCATGTAAAGAAACTGAGGACCAGACAGTTTAAGCAATTTGTCCAGAGTCAAAAGGCTAGTAAGTAGTAGATGCAAAGTAGGCCCTTTTACTCTAAATCTAGCATCTAAGCGACTTTTGCGAGGTCACTATACTAGTCAGTTATCAGAGCAGGGACTTGAATTCAGGTCCCTCTGACTCCAGAGCTCTTAGAAACTGTGAAGGAAGAACTGATAGAAAAAGGAATAGAGATAAAGGGGAGAGGTTGCTTCAGGGAATTTAGGAGGTAGAGTCCAGATAATTGACAGAAATTCTATTAGTTATATTACTTTTGACTTCATCTACTCTTAGCATCATAGATTTAGAGCTGGGAGGAGCTTCAAATGTTATCTAGTCCAAACTTCTTATTTGCCATATGAGATAGACTAGCCTAAGGTTGCACAGGTAACTGAGTAACAAAGTCAGGATTTGAATGCAGGTCTGTTGACTCCATCATCTAAGTAAAGTTTCCATACAAAGCTACTAAGTATTAGAACAGGGATATGAGTCTGATAGCTGTGACTTGTTAAGGAAAAATGAGAGATTAGTTTGGCCTTGTCCTACTTTTTTAGCTCCATACAATATTTTGCTTTAATAATGGGATTCTTAGGAAAAGAAAATAACTATTTTCAAAATAATATCAAAATCCATTAAATTTTTCTTAATGTGGATTTTCTCAATTCAGTATTATTTTATTTCTCTTCCAAATCTTTATACAATCTAGGTGTATAATAAATATTTGTTGAATGAAGGCATGCATGAATGATTTGCTAGTTAGAAAGTTTTTGTTTTCTCTACAAATAAATTTAATGAAACACCAAATTATGATTTTTTTTCTTTCTCAGGAGCAAGCACTTTTAATATGCTAAAGAGATCAAGAAGAAACCTAAGCTCCCTTTCATTTAAGCATGCAACAAAATGATCGAATAGTGGGCCTTTGGTTACTATATAGGTAATAATGTATTGGGTCCATTTAAAGTCAATTTCCCTGATCTCTTGGCTGCTTATAGAGGGGAGCTCTGTCCTGGAAAAATCTGCTGGCTTGGCAGAGGAAATGCTATTAAAATAAATTGGTTACCAAGTGTTTATTACCTTTTATGTTTTCCTTTCATAGCAATCCTTCATAATGTGTTTAAACAATTAATTGCCATAATATTCAGCTTTCTGTTGCTGGAAAGAGTCACTGGGTTAGATTGAAGGAGCTGCAAATCCCTTTTCAGGAGAGAGTGGGAAGAGATTCCTGTATTTTTATCTTGTACTCACTTAGCATTCATTGAATGTTCACAACTTAATGTTAACAATCAAAAAGGCTCAGAATTGTATAAGAGGTATCAGGTGACTTCCACTCTTTTGTAAACTGTTCTATGAGAATTGTTTCATGTTGGGAAATGAAATTGCTGCAAGACTGTTGAGAGGTACTCTCTTGAGACTCCATCCTAGTGAGGCCAGACCTAATTTGCAATTAGTTAATTTTTCTGGGGGTAAATTCCTCTGGCAAATGATATCAATTAGCTCTTCCAACTGAATATGGTATAATAGAGTACACGTTCTGTAATTTTCTCAATTCACTTTCCTTTGCACCATGTCCTATATCAATTAACATACGTTTGTTGATTAATTGATTTACTGATTGATTTCCACAATGCACTGCACCTCCCATCAAAAGTCCTTATAAAGACATATGCCACTACTGTTGGATGATCCTAACTGTGTGGGACAGAGACCACTTATTCAAAATAAAAACAAAGACTTTGCTACCTTGAAAGTAGAAAGGAGTTTATTGCTTTCTCATGAGAAAGGGTACCACTCCTAGTTGCCATTGCTGGCCAGAAGAGTATGAATTGGTCACAGAAAGGAAGCCTTGTTTATACCCTAATGCAAGCTCCTTCTCCCTAACCCCCTTCCCCTTATCCCATTGGCTGGGCTTTCAGGGGGCACAATCTATTAACAAAGGCAGTTACACAAGTTTGCCTAGAGACAAGAAAAGGCAGGAAGTTTTGCAAGGGCAAGCAGTTCAAGTTGGGGGTAGGGCTATTCTTTCTGCTACGAGCTTAAAAACAGAGTCTGAGCGGGGGAGGGTTTTGAAAACAGTACAGGAACAATTAACAAGAACCACTGACCCTTTGAGGAGGCTTCCCTTCTGAGATATCATCTCTCACATAACTATTATGAATTTTGGTTCCCCAATGTCATTGCATTCCTTATGTCGTACAATGTACTCTTTGAGGACAAAAACTTAGCTATCATCTTTGTATTTCAAGTACCCAATGCCCGACTGCTAAGTGGCACTCAATATCTGTAGAATTAAACTGTATTTGGTCACATCTTTCCTAGATTCAAAAATCTTCAGCAGCACCTGTTTACTAAGTAAATCCAATTGCTTTATGAAGGCCCTCCAAGATTTAGTAGGTCTCATTAAACACAATCCCTTTCCTCAAGGAGTTTATATTCTACTGCAGAGAAATAGCTTATATATAATAGTTAGAGCAAAATATTTACAAAGTAATCCAATTTAGGTGTTGGAGGTAAGGAATGAGTGCTAAATGTAGGGGGACCAGGAAAATATTATTATGCAAAGTATACTAAGGGCCACTTGAGCTGAGCCTTAAATAGAGTTAGGTATTCAAGGAGGTAGAACAGAGGAGGGACAGAGCATCCACAATGTTAAGGGTATGACTCCCCATGTGGGCTAGATTTTTTTCTTCTCTATTTATTTACTTTATCATTTTTTAAAAACTGTGATGACTCTTTTATCTCAGTTTTCATTTATTTTTTGTTTTGAGATATAGCTCTGAAAAACCAGACTTTGTGAAAGCCCATTGTGATTCAAATGGAGTTACTCAACTATGCCTTTAAACCCAAATCACTCTGGCTTTCACTGATAGGCCAATGATAGGTCCCAGCCCAAGCCTTACTTGCTCCTTGTTTGGGTTTTGATGGCTCAGAGTGAATGTAAATGGCAATTATTTCTGTACTAGCCAGAAACCCTGAGCGTCTTCCCCTCCCAGACTGATTCTTTTATAGAGATAAACTAAGCCATCTTTTGCCTCAATTTTTATCTAGCCTTTAATTACTAGACAGGCTTCGCCTCAGACAAATTGAGACCTAGGAAAGACATTAGCTTAAAAAAGTCAAGGTCCCCTACCGCATCAAGAGCTATATCCAGGTGACCTGCCATATGTCTTTCCACTAGATGCCAATGACTGGAGGAGAAACTGAGACTGATGACTTTCCACAGCTTTGCTGTGCTCACTTAAATCCATTTCACTTGCAAATCAAGACATCACCCTCCTGATGTCATTGGTCCTCTTCCAGAAGGAAGTACAAACAACAATAGGGAAGGAAGAAGAGTGTGCCAGATGTGAACAAGGGAATAAAGTCACAGGATAGAATAGAATTTACAGCCTCAAGTAGGTCTATTTGGCTGAGACAGTGTGCATGGACTGTTTCTTGGAATATAGTAAGCGATGAGTATGTATTTGTTGATTGATTTATGTCTTTCTATCTCTGGCATCTAGTGTAGTGTCTTACAGGACTTAACAAATGTTTGGTGGATTGAATCGAATTTGTACCTGCTACTTTGCAGGGATTTTGGTTAGAAAGGTATGTTTTTCCCCCCTTCTTTTCAATTTAAAGACAAACATATCTTCCTCTCTCTCTGTAACCTATATCTATCTATAGATCATCTACTTCTACCTCCATATATCTCCTTCCATCTCTACTCTCTCTGATGAGGTCTAGAAGGTTAGGAGTGCTGGGACCCCAAAATCACGACACATGGGGTAACGGCCGAAAGAAGCCTTCTTTCAGCCAGAGACAAGGTTTATTACAGATCTTCCATATTAGCCAGACTCTTAAAGAATCTGGCATCTGTGAGCTACAGGCTAGGTTGTAAGAATCTGAGCAACTTAAGTGAGATAAGACTGAAAACACAGAAAGACTGTGAGAGGGATCTAGGAAGGATCTTAATGGGAGTGTGAGAATGGGGTCTAGATAGGGTCAAGGGTGGGAAGTAGCCAGGGACCATAGGGAGGTAAGATAATGGAGGCCTAGGGTAGGTTAAGGATTACAGAATTGGGAGACTGGTCTTTTGATGGGACTATAGCCTCAGGGGAATGTCAAATACCTCCTTGATCAAGTGGGAGAATTCAAGGAGAATCCCTTAGACAAATGAAATTCAAATTCTTTTTGGGGTAAGGGGCAAAGGTCTCAGCTTAGGCCCATTCCATATCACCTCTATTTAATTTCTG
This sequence comes from Phascolarctos cinereus, assembly GCF_003287225.1. Lineage (NCBI taxonomy): Eukaryota > Metazoa > Chordata > Mammalia > Diprotodontia > Phascolarctidae > Phascolarctos > Phascolarctos cinereus. The sequence continues at coordinate 62,307,854 of NW_027556402.1, read as the reverse complement.
CATCATATCTATGTCTATATCTATACTTATGTCTATGTTTATGTTTATGTCTATATTGGTGCAATAGATAGATCATTGAGAGTTGGAGTCAGGAAGATCTGAGTGCAAATCCTGCTTGAGGTACTTACTAGTTTATGGCTGTGAACAAGTCACTTAACTTCTCTGTGCCTCAGGTCCTCATCTGTAAAATATAGATAATAATTGTATTTACTTCATATAGATATTGTATAAAATGAATTAATAAATATATGGTAATTTCTTTGCAATCCTGAAAGTGCTATATATATGCTAGCTACAGTTATTACATATGTATTTGCATCTATATGTATATGCATATATAAGCCTATGTAAATATAAAATATACTATATATGCATGTGCACATAGCATATGGTATATACATATACAGACATATGCATATTTGTATTATATATTGTGTATATATGTACATGCATGTATATTTGTATGTACATATACACATGTACATTAATATATACATACATATGCATTATTTCTATCCCTTATTAAGTATACTCTGTGTCTGGCCAAGAAGCTATCCTTCCTATATTTGAAGCCATGTGCCAGCAATCCAAGTCCTGTTTTTAGATATAATTTTCTAACCCGTTCTTTTCTAGAATGGACTATTTTTTTTTCTTTATGAAGCTTCTATCTTCAATTGGCACCATTAATTAAGACACTAGCTGTGTAGGTCTTAAGTTGCTTGTCCAGGAAATGATAATCTCTAACAATGGTTTCAGAATTCCTAGTGGTATCATCTGTCCCAAAATTAATTATGCTTTCTTGAAATAGAATATAAATTATCACAGAGGCAATATGTGACAGAGTAGGAATATTACTGAAAATAAGGTTCCATTAAAAATAATGCATCCATCATTTCATTTGTGTCAGTGACAATCTCATATCTCAAGAGTTAAAGGAAGCAAGATGAATTATTGATACTCTGTATTTTATTCTCACCAATAAGGATAGAGATATGGAAGAAATCAATCAATCATTGAATAAATATTTATTAAGTGTCTACTATGTATCAGGCACTGTGCTAAGTTCTGGAAATACAAAGACAAAAATGAAATACCTCCTGCCCTCAAGGAGCTTTTATTCTATTGGTTACAGGATCTCAATAAAGAAAGAAGGAAATAAGCAATTATTCAAGCAAACACGTACACACTACATTATAATTTGTTTAAAAAAAAATAAAGGAAGGGGCAGCTAGGTGGTGCAGTGGATAGAGCACCGGCCCTGGATTCAGGAGGACCTGAGTTCAAATTCGGCCTCAGACACATAACACTTACTAGCTGTGTGACCCTGGGCAAGTCACTTAACCCCCATTACTCCCCCCCCAAAAAATAAAGGAAGAAACCATTGGATTCAGGGCTATACTTTAGAACATATTACTTTAATTTAATTACATGCTATATTAAATTGTTGAATCATCATGGTCTAATGGATAGAGCAATGCACTTGGAGTCTAGAGATTTGGTTTAGCATCACATTTCAGGTATGTACTAGGTTCATGACCATGGGCAAATCATTTAACCTTTCTGAGACTTAGTTTCCTTATATATAAAGTCAGAGGACTGGACTTGATGATTTTTAAAGTTCCTTTGAGTTCTAAATCTACTGTCCTTTCCTTGAATAAATCGATGATTTGTGATTATATAGTAAATTTTAAAAAATCATCATGGGGAGTGAGCATGATTTCATTGAGGAAAAATTATGCCAAATACATTAATTTTCTTTTTTTTTTAATAGAATTGTATCTTGTTTGATCTGGAATTACACTGGATGTGTTCTTTTCAGTAATTCATTCAACAAAGACTGTCACCATTATTAGTAGCAAACATTTATTCAATGCCTATTATATAAAGTCATTGTACTAGCATCAGAGATAGTAGTAGGTTAAAAAAAATGTTCTTGCCATCAAGGATTTTAAAATGTAGTTGTAAAAACTGGATGTTAAAAAAAAAAGATACATAAAATAGATTCCTATCTTTACCACTATTAGCATTAATATGCAAATTTCAAATGGATTACCAGAAAAGAGGAAATGAACATATTATTTCTGAAATAAAGCTCCCAGGCATTATTTCCTGTCAGTGAAAATGCTGGTGAATTGTATTCATTTTTCAAAATTAAAGCAACAAAGAAAATTAAATGAAGTATACACGAGAAAATAATACATGATTCGAATCAATTTGAGACTCAAAAAACATGTAACACCATAAAACTGTGTAACAACATTCAATTTAGTGTGAATGCATAATCTAAGTTATTCCAAAAAGGACTGAAAAACTTTTTTAAATTTTTTTATTTTATATTATTAGGAGTCAGAAAAAAAAAAAACTTTTTGGTAAGCATTGACAGGAAGGAGCAAAGAGGCCAAAAATGTCCCCTATCACTTTTATTATCTCTGTAATCATTTATAATCTTATTCATACATATGTTCAAGGAACCATATATGTCATATAACCAGCACTTTCATTTTGTCTCTGAGTAAACTGAGGCCCAGAGAAGATACGTGGTTTCCTCAAGGTCATGCTGATAAGCAGGTTAGACAGAGTTTATTCCTGGGTCCTGACTTTGAATCCAGTAGTCTTTGTATACATTCCTGAACTTAACACATTCCTCTTCTTAATCTACTCAATAAATGAATGGACAGAAAAGTGACCTAAGAATTTATGGTAGGAGCATACATTCTATGTAGCCTTTCCTGTAGCACTCACCTGTTTCTGTCTGCTCCATTCTACTCACTGGGGAGGAAAGAGATGAGGTTACTTTGTTTTTGTTTTTGTTTTAGTTTTTCCACGAAGGGGAATTGAGGGAGAAATTGTGAAGAAGAATATGCTGTACTGATGTAAAGGTACTGTAGACAAAAATTATGAATGTCAGAGAACTCCAAAGGAATGTAAGCTTTGTGTGGGTCTGAGCAAAACAAGTGGGCTAGTCCCTGTTTGGAACTCCAGAGGTTGCTGAAGGACTCTGCCACTTTCAGCCAGCTGGAAACCTTTCGAGGTTTAGAGTAAGAGAATTTCAGTCTTCTTTTTGGTCTATCCTTCCTGCCTCAGCAATTCTGCTGCAGGCTTCAGAGAGTCCTGGGGATGGCTCTGGGACCCCTGCAGAATTACAACTGCACAGCTGCTGTGTGTTTCTTTACTTGCTCCTTCCACAATATACAGCCTCAGCCTTCAGGCCTTCTCTCTGGTTATCTCTGCATCTGTGATCTAGCTCTGGTTGTGAGTAACAGAACTCCTAGTTGGTACTATTCCTTCTCTCTGAACAAGGCCAGGTCTCTCTGTGATGCATCTTAGACTTTTTGCCCTAGTGTGTACCTTAGGAAAGCTGCGCTCTAGTCCCCGAGCTGGTGGGTTTTACCTGGCTGCTCCTGGCTAACCCGAGGCCCAGTGTCTACAGACCTGTTTGTCTGTTTACTTATGCTCAAAAATGACTCTATGACTTTTTTTTCCTTGTATTTCTCAGTCAGGACTTGATCCTATGCATTTTCTAGATCTTTATGGAATAGCTGTTAGTGAAAACTCAGCTGTGTTTCCTTCCATTCTTACATCTTGGCTGTTCTAAATGACAACTTTATATCAATGGAAAAGGATCCCATGAAATGAGGGTGTTATTGTGTTTGGGGGCCATATAATTTGATCTTATCTATATACATTTAGTGATTAATAAGATATTTAATTTCAACTTCCTCTTTAATTAATTTGCCATACTTCTGTTTAGCAAAGAAGATAATGGCTTTAATACTAGGCATGATTGTTGAACTGAGTCATTTTTCAGTCATGTTCAACTCTTTTTGACCCCATTTGGGGTCTTCTTGGTAAAGATCCTGAAGTGGTTTGCCATTTTCCTCTCCAGCACATTTTACAGATGAGAAAACTGAGGCAAACAGGGTCACATAGCTAGTAAGTACCTGCGGCTAGATTTGAACTCAGGAAGATGAGTCTTCCTAACTCAAGTCTTGGCACTCTAAACACTGAGCCACCTAGCTTCCCAGGCATGATTGTAATGCACTTATTATTAATCTGAATCTAAAATATTCACTCCTATATCCTCTTCTCAGGGAATCACATAGTTCAAACACATACCATCATGGTAAAGAGCCACCTGTTACTCTGAGATATCCCACTATTGTTTTCTCTTAAGATATTAAAAAATAGCAACCAAATTCATAATTTATTTTAATTTGTTATGAAGGTCGCCTCTCAGTCTACAGTTAATTTGAGAGGAAAATGTTTTTGCCCATAGATTGTTGAATACTGAGAGGAATGTGTTAGGCCAGAGACTCAGGCAAGGGCTGTTGTTGGTACTGTGTTACCAACTAAAACATTAGATTTTCTTGCTAATTATTTGTCCAGCCCTGGGACAAGTCTTCCATTCAAAATTAACATCTTTCTTTGAAGCAGAACTATTTATCTATGACCTATAACTACGTAGCATAAGGAATTAGCCATTTATTTTGAGTTTGATCGTAATACACTGACTCACTACATACTACACACACACACACACACACACACACATATGAGGGGAAGTGGGCAAAGTGGAGGGAACACAAAATCAATGCTTCTTTACTTTAAGGAAAATGGACAGAGTGCATAGTTATATTTCAATTGCTTAACATTGTGAAATTAATATCCATTCAAAATTCAAATAAAAGTCATGGGAAGGAGGGATAGGGAGAGAAACAGACAGATAGAGACAGAGTGACAGAATGGCAGAGAACCAGCAATGGAAACAGACAGACACAGATTTGAACTGAATGTGATTTCACTGGACTAGGAAAGTCACTTAATTAGTTCACATCTGCCCTTACTCTGTGTGTTATAGTCATTGTCATTGTTTGGGCCCTGACTGGCTCAGAGTGAATGTAAATAGCAATTGTTTCTGTTTTGGCCAGAAACTCTTAAGAGTCTTCCCCTACCAGGTTGATTTTTTTTTCACTAAGTAAAAGAGACCATTCTCTTCCTCATTCCTTACCTAGCCTTCATCACTGAATGGGCACTGACTCAGCCAAACTGAGTGAGACCTGTTAAAGACCTTAGCTTATGAAGGCCAAGGTCTCCCATTACATCCAGGGCCATCTCCAGTCATCTTGAACTATATCTTGCCACTGGACCCAAGTGGCTCCCGAGGAGAAAGTGAGGCTGGTGACTTTGCACAGCCCTCTCTCACTTAAATCTGATTCACTTGCATGTCATGGCATCACCTCCCTGATGTCATGGTCCTCTTGGAGAAGGAAGGACAAACAAGTCTTAGTTGCCTGATATTGTTAGAGGAGGTTAAATGATTTGTCCAGCATCACATAGCCTGTATCTTCCAGAGGCTACATTTGAACCTAGGTTTTCCTGGCTGAGTACAATTCTGTAAATAAATTGATAAGAGTGACGCCTCCTCTTCTTTTCACTCTACAATGTTTTAAAAGGTAGGATTTGCAATGTAAAAAAAAAAAAGAATTTGATGTTTGTAAAAGTGCTCTTGTCCCATATTATTTGCAAGAGTATACTTGAATATAAATGTGGGTTGACCTATACTGTATATCTTCTCCTGGTCCGTTATTATGGCAGATTCTGACAGGGCCAACAATCTGTTTTTTGTTCTCATTTCAATTTTTTTTTTTAATTTGGGTAAAGGAAGTGACATTTTTGTTTCTCACCAGCTATGGACTTAAAAGTCATAAAATTGTGAAGAGGAGAAAAAATCGTCAATTTTTAAAAGGTTAAAGGCAGCAAAATTAGAGTGTCTGAGAAAGGGCAGGCTCTGTATGCATTCAGTTTAAAAAGGTAGATAGCACCAGCGGGTAAATCTGCAGACAAGTACGGAATGAAAAGGATTTGGCGATGACAGAGACAGCAAAACACCCACAGCAGAGAAGGTTTCTTCGATTTTAGTTTTATGGCAGCCCTAAATTGGGTACCTTTTAAACAGAGCCTTGAGTGATTGTTACACAATGGAATTCAATGATTTTTAAGATGGGCAACTAATTCGGCGAAAAATCAGTGAGTGGCACAATCTGGACTTTAGTAATAGTCTGTTCTTCTCTCTCCTCAGAGTTAGAAGGTGTATGCAAGTCAAGTGTCATGTAGGTACCCGATGTTAGCCTTGTCTAGAGAATACCCTAAAAAATAAATAAGACTGGAGTTTCTAGAATAGGCTTGGCTATTACAGGTATCCTTATGTGGGCAGTGAGTGATCTTTTTGGAGATGGGGTGGATATTTAAATTTCCTGAGGTAGCTGGAAACTGCAGTGAGCCCCAGGGCAGAGATAGAAGTGTCTGGGAATCCATTAGGGCTCTGTGATTTTTACCTCCCTAGGAAAACAAACAAACAAACAAAACAAAGCAAACAAAACAAAAAAACCTACCTTCACTGAAATTGTTTTTAAGGGCAGATTTCCTTCACCAACTTTGTAAAGGGTAATTATACTACTGTTTCAGAATGGAATCTGTCTTTTCAGTGTCTGTGGGGTGCCTTTAATAATGAACATTTGCAGTAGGAGGGATCTTAAGGGTTATCTAGCCCAAACCCCTGGATGGTCAGAGGAAGAAACTGAGGCTTAGAAAGAAATGCAGGATGCTTTTCTTACCATTACAAAGAAATTGCCTAGCAGAGTCAATACTCCCACACAGGTCTATTGCTTCCTGGTCAGATGCTCATTTAGCCATGTTTTTGTGCCACCTGCAACCACAATTGGGATCATTTTTCTTTTCCTATAGCAGCATTCAGAGAACAGCCCTGACAATTGTTTCCCATGGTTTTTCAGCAGAACAAAGCAGAAAGACAAGGTACAGCTTTCTAGGTGTCACCGTCATTTTATAAGTGAATGGATGTGATTGCATGGGGCAATCCATGTGTACTTTCTCATTCTGTGACATTCTTTTCCATGGTTTCTCATGGATCTTCCAGAAATTATCTTCTTAGAATTTTATAAAAATTAAAAAGGAGGCATGTGGGTGGATGGATAGCAGTTAGATAGAGGATTGATTTTTAAAGCACAACTTTAAACCACAAATAATATCTAGAATGTATGTTAATATTCATAAAGTTTTAAAGAAATATGCTTTTATTTTAAATTTCTATGTCCTCAAAGAGTGTATAGTATAGGATAGAGAATATTGATTTCTATTTATATCTCAATGAAAATCTGTGTAAATGTAAATCTATATCTCTGTATTAGTATCTATAGATATATCTCTATCTCTGTGTCTGTATCCACATTCTTATCTATCTATGTAATATCTATCTCTATATCATTTCTATCACTCACCTATATCATATTGTATCATATCATATCTATCTATCTCTCTATCTATCTATCATCTATCTTTTTACCAAGGCATTTATTTGAATGGATCACTATGTATAGAGCACTGGATATGGAATAAGGAAGACCTGAGATTGAATGTAAGTCAAATATTTAGTACCCAACCTTAGGCAAGTATTTGTAAAGCAGAATGCTACCTCATGGCACCTACCTCAGAGGGCTGCTATCCGTTTCAAACATGTTTATTCTTACAAAATTATTCTCAAACCATAAAGCACTATATGAATGTGAGCAATTATTATAAGATACTTGGCAGGTTAAAACGATCAATAGTACATACTTGACTCCAATCCGTATAGCTCTTTAGTATTGAGATTGGAATAAAAGAGGAGATATTCATCAATCAAAACTCTAACAGTTATCAGAAATAGTAGGGAAAGGCTAATCATCAAATAGATATTGAGTATAGTTTAACAGATTCTATATTCCCCAATATGGTCTGCCAACCAGAAGTCTGATGAAATAGCTCCTGGTACCCTGAATGTGTTGTGCCACTGTAACCAGGAAGTTATGTTAACATCTCCAGTCTTAGTCCTTTGCTTTAATTCAGTCTTGAGGACACTAACTTTAAAAAAAAAAAGCTACCATAGCCTTTGTGAGTCAGGAACTAAAGAAAAGCTAGTGGTGGGGCAGAGCCAAGATGGTGGAGTAAAAGCAGTGACTTGCTTGAGCTCTCTCCCAAACCCCTCCAAATACTTGTAAAAAATTGACTCTAAGCAAATTCTAAAGCAGCATAATGCACCAAAAGACAAAGTGAAATAAATTCCTAGCCTGAGACACCCTGGATGGTTGATAGGAAAGGTCTGTTGCGCGAGGCTGGGAGAAGAACACAGTTTAGTGTGGGCCACTCAGGCAAAGACAGGCCCCAGTGAACCTGGAGCAGGCCTTCGGGGCCTGAATCATGGGCAGCTGTGGTGCCCATGTTCCACACTTCTCAATCCACAGACACTAAAGACAACCTAGAAGGTCAGTAGGAAAAATCTGTTGGACCTGTATGAGAGAGGAGCAAGGTCTGGCTCCAGCCCTGGTAACAGCTGGGCAGTGGTGGCTATTTCCAGAGCTCTTGGCCCACAGGAAGTCGGAGGATCCAGCAGCTGATCACAGGGAGATTGCAGAGATCTCTTTGCTGGTACTGAGGCAGCATTCTCTTGCTTTGCTTGTGCTTGGATCTGGGTCACAGTCCTGGTTGGTGGTCTTGGGGTGAAGAGGAGCGCTGGCATGGTAGAGCTTGGGGTGATAGTGGAGAGGGATTGCTCCTCACAGGTCCAAGGCAGAAAAGAGTGGTTGTGGTCACCCACAGACCACAGCACAGGCCAGGAAAGGAGTAACACCTCGCTTCTGATCATATCACCATGGTAGCACTGAAAATTGACAGGTCCCTAGAAGTATCTCTGAAAATAGCTGTACACAACCCCTGAATCTTGGGTCAGTATACCCTCCACAAAGGAAGCAGAGCCCTACTTTAACAAAGAGTTTAAAAAGTCAGGTAAATGACTGGGAACACGAACAAACAGCAGGGGAGGAAGGTAACTCAGACTGCAGAATCTTATTTTGGTGACAAAGAAGATCAAAACATACAACCAGAAGAACACTACAAAGTCAGAGCTCCTACATCCAAAGTCTCCCATAAAAATATGAATCAGTCCCAGGCCATGGAAGAGCTCAAAAAGAATTCTGAAAATCAAGTAAGAAAAATAGAGGAAAAAATGGTAAGAGAAATGAGAATGATGCAAGAAAATCATGAAAAATGAGTCAATAGCTTACTAAAGGAGACCCCAAAAAATACTGAAGAAAATAACACCTTAAAAAATAGATTAACCCAAATGGCAAAAGAGGTGCAAAAAGCCAATGAAGAGAAGAATGACTTAAAAAACAGAATTGGTCAAATGGAAAAGGAGATCCAAAAGCCAACTGAATAAAATAAATCCTTAAAAATCAGAATGGAGAAAATGGAAGCTAATGACTCTATAAGAAATCAAGAAATTTAAAACAAAACCAAAAGAATGAAAAAAATAGAAGACAATGCGAACTATCTCATTGGAAAAACAACTGACCTGGGACACAGATCCAGGAAAGATAATTTAAAAATTTTGTACTATCTGATAATCATGATAAAAAAAAAAGAGCCTGGATATCATTTTTCAAGAAATTATCAAGGAAAACTGCCCTGAGATTGTAGAACCAGAGGGTAAAACAGAAATGGAAAGAATCCACCGATCACTTCCTGAAAGAGATCTCCAAAGGAAAACTCCTAGGAATATTGTAGCCAAATTCCAGAGTTCCCAGGTCAAGGAGAAAATATTGTAAGCAACCAGAAAGAAATAATTCAAGTATTGGAAACACAATCAGGATAACACAAGATTTAGCAGCTTCTACATTAAGGGATTGGAGGCCTTGGAATATGATATTCAAAGGAACTAGGATTAAAACCAAGAATCACCTACTCAGCTAAACTGTGTATAATTCTTCAGGGGAAAATGGATATTCAATGAAATAGATGACTTTTAAGCATTCTTGATGAAAAGACCAGAGCTGAATAAAAAATATGACTTTCAAATACAAGACTCAAGAGAAGCATGAAAAGGTAAACAGGAAAGAGAAATCATAAGGGACTTATTAAGGTTGAACTGCTTATATTCCTATACAAAAAGATGATATTTGTAACTCATGAGACCTTTTTCAGTATTAAGGTAGTTGGAGGGAACATTCATACACACACACATACACACACACACACACACGCATACAAAGGGCATATGGTGAGTTGAATAAGAAGAGATGATACCTTAAAAAAATAAAATGAAGGGGTGAGAGAGGACTGTCCTGGTAGGAGAAAGGAAGAGGTAGAAAGGGGTAAATTATTTCACATAAAAGAGGCAAGGAAAAGCTTTTACAGTGGAGGGGAAGGGGGAGAAGTGAGAGGGAATAAATGAGTCTTACTCTCTTCGAATTTGGCTTAAAGAGGGAATAACATACACACTCAGTTGGGTATGGAATTCTATCTTACCCAGCAGGAAAATAGGAGAGAAGGGGATAAGACAAAGGGGGATGACAGAAGGAGAACAGATTGGGGGAGGGGGTAACCAGAAGTAAACACTTTTGAGGAGGCAGAGGGTCAAAGGAGAGAATGGAATAAAGGGGTGGCAGGATAGGATGGAGGGAAATATAGTTAGTCTTTCACAACATGACTATTATGGAACTGTTTTGCATGGCTACACATGTATAACCTATATTGAATTGCTTCCCTTCTCAATGAGGGTGGGTGGAGAGGGAGGAAAGAGAGAATTTGGAACTCAAAGTTTTTAACACAAATATTTTTTTTTAATTTTTTAAACAAACGTTAAAAACTCTTTTTATACACACCTGGAAAATATGACATACAAGCAACGGGGCATGGAAATCTATCTTGTCCTGCAGGACAACAGAAGGGGAAGGGAATAAGAGAAGCAGGGTGATAGAAGGGAGGGCAGATTGGGGCAAAGGGTATTCAGAATGCATGGTGTCTTGGAGATGGGGAGAAAATTTGGAACTCAAAATCTTTTGGAAATAAATGATGAAAAGTAAAAATAAATAAATTAATTTAAAAAAAGAAAAGAAAAGCTAGTTTCCACTTACTAGTTGTGTGACCTGAGCAAATCACTTAACCCCAATTGCCTCAAAAGAAAACAAAGTAACAAAAACAAGCAAACCAACAAACAAAAGGTAGCCTAGACTATATGTGTTACAGTTGAGGAAGGAAAAAACAAACAAAAAAAACACCACCACCACAAACTCATTCTGGAGTCAGAGGACCTAGATTCGAGTGCCAGCTCTACTGCTTACTGCCTATATGACCTTGGGAAATTCTTTTAATCCCTCAGAAACTCCACTTTTTTTCCTCCAAAAAAACTGAGTTGAACCTGATGACCTCTAAGTTCCTGCTCAGGTATGAAACTATGAAGCTCATCTTATATGAAATGACATTCTAAAATATTAGCATTAAGTGTAGTAGAATGGGGAGAGTGATCATCCCATTGTACTCTGCACTGGTTAGCCCCTCTCCAGAGTGTTATGTTCAGTTTAGGGTGCCATTTCTTTGGAAGGTCACTAGTGACAAATGTAATGAGGAACACCCTAATGTGCCAGAGTATATTCTAATGGACAAGGTCAAGACGTGGAGGGTTTTCAAAATCATGTAATTCAAGAATTCAGTTGAAAACTAGAGAGATGCATGTGCTGGAAGTGACCAAATAACGTGAATATGATAGCTCTCTTCTTATATATAGGATGATATATCTTTAAAGAAGGTTTCAATTTCTTGTTGCTTAATCCCAGAAGGCAAAAATAATAATAGTTAGGTGGAAGTTGTAGAAATGCTCATTTTGATTATTAAAAAAAAAGTCATTTTTGGAGCATTCTCCAAAAAATGAAATGAACTGCCCTGAGAAGCAGCAAATTCCTTCCCCCCCAATTGGTATTCAAGGGAACTCTGGGTGATCATGTGTGAAGGATGTTGTAGAGAAAATTTCTGTAAAAGTATGTTACCCTACAGGATCTCTGAGAATTCTTTCAAATCTCAGATTTTGGGATTCTATAAAATTACACAGACGTACTGATGATGTCAGGAGAATATGAGGAACAGCTTTCTATGCGGAAAAAGGAGTGAGGAAGAGCTTTTTTTTAAAAAAAATATTTCAGTTGTTCTCATTCATATAGATCTTTTAGGGTTGGGGGAGATAGTTGGAGAGGATGGGCAGATATGAATGGGTCATATTCTGTGTTGTTGGAGCAACATGCCTATCTGTGAGATCACAGATCTCTTTCAGTATGTGAATATGAAAGTAAAGAATTTTGTTGATGTCTGATTTCTAGGGCATGCAATGGATTTGCCTGATGATTTAAGAAATACTTTTTTTTAAATGTATCTCCACTTGAAATTTTCTCTAGAATTTATAATTTTTCCAGTTCATTGGTTTAATTTCAAAAAAATAATTAACAAATAACAATTCTACAACTGTATGTGAGTATCTTGGGATGAATAAATTATGGACATTTTAGTGAGTTGCAAAAGGAAAGGGACCAGCTGGGTGCTTAAAAACAGATGGACTTATTGGATGGAAAAAACCTCATCTTGTCTTAAAAAAAATAACACTGAACAGGCTTGGTCCAGTTGGTTTCCTCTGCAGAAGAATCACTCAAGAGACTATCTCTTATTTGCATATGTTGCTTCTATAAAGTAACCATAGCTATGCCTTATCATTTACTGAATTTACTCTCCTCCCCTGTGCCTTGGTAGTGTCTGTTCAGATATGTGTGTGTGAGCAACAAACGCATGTTATTAAAATAACTAAAGAAATATACCATGGGAATCGATGTTTTGAAGCAGTCTGATGCTCAAAGTCTATTTGATTCATAGATTGTTACTTTGTCTTCAGGTTTGTCATGTAAATATGGAGGAAATGAGCTGTGTTGATGTTTACCTTTGATCTTGTCATCATCTATAATTCTGAAATTCCTCAACTGGACCATAATCTTTTGTTCATTCATTTCTTTCCATAACTTACCCCTCTTAAACCTCTTCTTCATCTTTACTTGCTTGGTTTACTCCATCCCTTCCTGGTTTCCCAGGGTATTACTTTATTTTTCATCTATTTATTTTTTAGGCAATTGGCGTTAAGTGACTTGCCCAGGGTCACACAGGTAGTAAGTGTCAAGTGTTTGGTCTGAGGCTGGATTTGAACTCAGGGCCAGTGCTCTATCCACTGCGCCACCTAGCTGTCCCATCCCCAGGGTATTACTTTAGTCTTGTTTTCCCGCTGTCAAAATGTTGACCCTATAATTAACCAATCCACATTTGTATTCTCTCCTGTAACAGATATCTCCACTTTTCCTTATTCTATTGCAATTTGACCCTTTGCAAAGCAAGCCTATGTATTACTCCTTGATCCTAACATCTATATTGATGAACATGGATAAAGCAAATTGTACAACTGTACTTACAAATGATAATATAATATCAAATGGGACCTCATTATCTTATGAGAATCCTTTTACTCTTGCCTAATTGACTCCATGTCCCACTATCCTTGGTGGCTTTTCTCCTCTCTCAAACAACTACACCACTTTGTATCGCTACTTTGAAGCAGAAAGTCTTTTCATACTTCATTTGTGTGCATGTGTGTGTGTGTGTGTGTGTGTGTGTGAGAGAGAGAGAGAGAGAGAGAGAGAGAGGAGAGAGAGAGAGAGAGAGACAGAGAGAGAGAGGGAGAGAGAGAGACAGAGAGGAGGAGAGGGGAGAGAGAGAAGAAAGAAGAGAGAGAGAGAGAGAGAGAGAGAGAGAGAGAGAGAGGAAAGGGAGAGAGAGAGAGGAGAGGGAGAGAGAGAGAGAGAGAGAGAGAGGAGAGGGAGAGAGAGAGAGAGGGAGAGAGAGAGGAGAGGGAGAGAGAGAGAGGAGGAGAGAGAGAGAGAGAGAGAGAGAGAGAGAGAGAGAGAGAGAGAGAGAGAGAGAGACTGGGATGATAATTCTTGCTTCTTTCTAGTGAATTCCACTCTTGAGGATCTTCTGCTTGCCAATAGCAGATGTTCTACCTGTGCCCTTAAGGAACTTGACCTTTTTATCTTCCTCTTTCCTCCCTAGTTTTCCATGTCTCCTTATCCACTGGTTCCTTCATTTCCTGCTGCTTTACACCGAGCTTTGAAAAGAAAACAAAAAAATAGTTTGATTTAACCTGATAATCCAAATCCCCTTGAGCTACCACTCTATGTCCCATTCATTTGTTCAAAACCACATTCCTAAAGGGAATTCTCTCTCTCTCTCTCTCTCTCTCTCTCTCTCTCTCTCTCTCTCTCTCTCTCTGTCTCCTCTCTCTCATGCACCTGCACACATGTGTATACATATATACATTCATATATACATATGTATATATACACATAAATATGTACATATGCACAAAAATATATGTAGTTGTACACGTATATACATATACGTGTTTGTATGTCTATGTGCATCTGTATACATATCTACACATGTGTATATGTGTGTATACACACGTCTGTTACTTCCATTATCTTTCACCAAATTGACCTTACAACCATACTGCAGACTTATTTCTAACTCAGAGTGCGCTCTCCAAGATTACCAATGGCTCTAATCAACCATCAGATCCAATGTTCTCAGTCACTGCCCTTCTTGATCTATTTTACTCGACCCCAGTGATCCCCCTTTCTTTCAAGACATTCTCTTCTCCATAGATTTTCATAATGCTACCCTATCTTGACCATCCTGACAAAGACATGTATGCAAGTACCTAAGAGTATCTAACACTTGGAAATATTAGTCACAAAAGAAGCCCAGATATTAGGCTGGGGTCACTTTCCTTGAATTTTGTTGTTTGGGCATAGTGATAGTTTGGGTGACTCTAAGATCACTAAGTAAGTAGACCACAGAACCAGCTTCAACATAAACTAGCTTAATGTGCTATCAAAATTATACGAGCAAAGTTGTGCAAACTCCATGGAATGATAGCCTCATTTTCTTTACATGAATAAAGGATAGGGAAAAGAAACAGACCAGATTGAGAAACTAAACCTTTACACTGATTTTGCGATAAGTGTCAAGTTCAAATTAAGCATTTTGATTAATAACCTCTTGGAAAGCTTGACAAGTTGGATAATAGAGCCTGATTCAATTGCAATATGGACTGATTCAAAAGTGTCTCAAATATGAGGCTGTTTAGGAACCATAAATATGTATAAATGCCTATTAAAGCTTTTTTTTTCCCATTTCCAATTTTTTTTTCATTCTTTTCCAGTGTCTATAGCCCCATAGAAGAGTCTTCTTATTTTCTACAATGAAGCTTTTTAAGAGGGGAGTTATAGGAAGATATTCCTAAGTGAATCAAGGAACTGAATTTGAATCTTTCAGAATCTGAAATGTAATCGAACCATCTATTTAAAAATTATTGAAACTTTGTTTTTTCAGTATCATAGTTATCCATGGTATCCCTTCACTTCACCTTCCAAGAAGTCATATCCATAACAAATAGTGTTTTTTCAAAGGAGAGAGACAGAGAGACAGAGACAGAGAGAGAGAGAGAGAGAGAGAGAGAGAGAGAGAGAGAGAGAGAGAGAGAGAGAGAGAATCAGCACAATTGATCAATACATTGAAAAGTTTGAAAACAGGTACAATATGTAACATGTTTGGACCTCTCACCTCCACAAAAAGGTGAACTGGAGGTGTATCCTCATATCTTTCCATTTGAGCCATGCTTCATATTTATTATTTTGCTAAATTTTATTTTTTTGGGATGTGGTTTTCTTTCTATTTGCATTGTTATAATTATTTTATATCTTATTTTCTTGATTCTACTTATTAAGTTTTGTGTTAGTTTACATAAATCTTTTGAGACTTTTCTATAGTCATCACACACATCACTTGTTACAGTACTTTTCTGTTACTATTTGTTTAGCAATTCTCAAATTTTTGAGCATCTACTTTATTTCCATGTTGTTGCTATCACAAAAAGTGTTGCTATAAATACAATGAAAGCCATCTATTTGTATTCAGTATGTTTGTCTAAGGATATAGATAACACACCATCTCACCCTGCAAAGAAAAACTGCTTAAAAAAGAAAAGCTAAACAAAAAATCAAATTAAGAGCAAAGTATGGAGATTAGGTTCACTGAGAGTAATGTGTGTTTTTTTAAAAAGTCATATGTGCACCTAAGGAAAATGAAACAAAGAAAATTTCTATAGTTCTGAGTGTTTATCCACTTTCTCAAAATTATTTAAATTTTTGTTAAGACCTCATGTAGCAAAAGGTATAATCAGAGGTCTAGGTTAAGATACTAGGTGGTCTTCTAAACTATGTAACCTTGAGCAAGTCACTTAGAATTACTGAATTTCAACCAGTAATAAATCTTAGAGATCATATTTTCTGATCCCTTCACTGGAGAGATACGGAAACAGTGGCCTTCCAGAGTTAAGTGATTTGTTAGGGCCATAGAGACAGTAAATAGCAGAGGCAGAATTTTGGCTCCATTTATCCTATCATGTTGCCTCTCTTCATCTTGGGATCCTGTTCCAACTTCTGTCTCTAGCAACTCTGACCATTTCTTCATTTTAAGATGATGAAACAAGTTCAGAGAGGGTCAGTGGTTTACCAAACATCGCCCAGCTTGCTGTTGACAGGCCAAGAATCTATTTCTCTTGATGCCCAGTCCATTTTTTTTTTCTTCACTAAACTATGTATGCATTTCCTTTAAGAGATAATTGGTGGACAAAGCTAGTCTGTATTCAAATGAATTTTTCCTTTATCTTTTCTCCTAAAAATGGGCTTAAAATAAGAGCTAAGTAATCTACATTAGGTTATCATATGATATATTTTTCAGCTTTATCACTGTTTTTCACATAACTCTTCTATATTGTATTTTGCATATAATTTCTTACAGCATTTTAAACACATCTAAACAAAACTACTTAACAC
Source organism: Phascolarctos cinereus (assembly GCF_003287225.1). Classification (NCBI taxonomy): domain Eukaryota; kingdom Metazoa; phylum Chordata; class Mammalia; order Diprotodontia; family Phascolarctidae; genus Phascolarctos; species Phascolarctos cinereus. The sequence continues at coordinate 62,291,037 of NW_027556402.1, read as the reverse complement.
ATGTTAGATTAATTTGAAAGACTAAGGCATGACATCCTACTATCCCTTTCATATCAGGGAATGAATTTTGCTTAAGTGATTTTGAAGAAATGTACTAATTTGATGTTTGTAAGTTGTATAAAAACAGCCTTCAAAATATACAAAATGTTCCACATTAGAAAAAATTTGTTCAAATTGAACAAAACAACCCCACATTATTTTCATGCATTTAAAGGAAGGCTGATGATGAATAAGTATTATTCTATTACTAGGCAGTTAGAATGTCTTTTACAGGCAGAAGCTATTCTAGGATATACAAAGAAATTAAAATGTGAAATTCTCCAAAAAGGTATCCTAGATATCCAGATGCATGACAAGGCTATGGAGATCAGATAGTAATAGCATGAATGAATAATGAAAGTGCCAAAATCAATCTGATTTTATTACAAATTAGAAAGACTTTTTTCCCCCGTTTTGAACCCATGTATCCATAAACACTGAAAATAACAAGTGAGTTTGTTTCATAGTATACCATTTCCACGTTACTTGAGTTTAAAGGCATCCAATACATGACACTCATTTAGATGTTACCCATCAGAAAATTCCTCATTGCCATTCATTTTATTACTTAGTTGAAGAGAGACAATACCAAACTTGCATTTAACAAAGTTAATGATGGGTTTATTTTCTTTTTAACAAAAAAAAAAAAAGAAAAAGAATCTGGAGACAATCAGTTTTGTTGGAGGAAAAACAAAGAAAATTTCATCAAAGAATACATAAAGGCTGCCCTTGGAGCACAAGATTTAAACTAAGGAACAAAGCTGATATTGGTCATGATGGGCTGGCAGCTGGCCTGGGATTTCTTAAATAAAAGATACAGCCACACCAGGAAGCTTCTAGCTAACTGTCCAGTATTGTGATCAATTACAGCAGGGTCTCTTGCTTTTGGGATCCTTGCTGATCAGTTCAGGTAGGAGACTTCAGTAGTACATTCTAAATCACTCTGAGGTTAGACAATATTACTGTTAGCTTTGAACTGATCCACATCTTTTCACATCCCAAACAAACGTTAACCAACACTGGTCCTAAACACTTAATTTGCTCTCATTAACAATTAGCAATAGACATAACCAAAGCACTTATTCTTCCTTTTACCTCTATGGTCTATGCAATTCTGTAACTGACCTTTTGTTTTCGGTGGTGGTGTTGGTGATGGTGGTGGTGACAGTAGTAGTAGTAGTAGTAGTAGTAGTAGTAGTAGTAGTAGTAGTAGTAGTAGTAGTAATATTAATAATAGGTATAACATATAGTGCATACTATTTGCTAGACACTGCTAATTACATTATAATTCTCATCTCATTTGATCCTCATAACAAATCTGGGATCAAGGTGCTATTATTTTCCCCATTTTACAGTTGTGGCAACTGAGACAGACAGAGTTTAAATGGCTTGCCCAGGGTGGCCCAGCTAGTAAGTGTCTGAGGCCAAATTTGAACTCAGGTCTTCCTGACTCTAGGTCCAAGATTCTATCCACTTCTTCATATAGGCATAAGAAAAGTAAGGGACTCAGTAACGATGATGAGAGCATACCTTCTTCCCTCTCTTTCCTTCCTCTATTCTTTCCTCCCTTTCTTTTTTCCTCCCTTCCTTGCTTCCTTCCTTCCCTCCCTCTCCTCTCCCTCCTTCCATTTTTCTTTCCTCCTTCCTTCCTCACTTGTTCCTTCCCTCACTCCTTTCTTCCTTTCTTCCTCCCTCTCTCCCTTCCCTCCCTTCTCTCCCTCCATTCCTTCATTCCTTGCTTGGTTCCTTCTTTCCTTCCTTCTTTTTCCTTCCTCTCCTACTTTTCCTCCCTCCTTTCTTTCCTTCCTTGCTTGTTTCCTTCTTTCCTCTCTTCCCTCTTTCTTTTCTCCCTCCCTCCCTCCCTCTCTCCCTTCTTTCCTTCCTTCTTTTCTTTCTTCCTTCCTCCCTCCCTCCTTTTCTTTCCCTTCTCCATTCCTTCCTTTGTTTCCTTGCTTATTTCCATTCTCTCTCCTTCCCTCCCTCCTTTCCTTTTTTCTCTGTCTTTTCTCCCTCTAATTTTTTTTTCTTATTTCCTTTCTTGAGGAATTGAGGTGTCCTTACTCTTATGTTCTTTTGCTACTGCTTGTAGAGAGAAGTATTTGGAAAAGGAACAAGTAAGTGACTGCAATCAGAGCATGAGCCATCAGCTCTCTCAGCAGGCAGTGGCAGATAGTGAAGTTTCTACTTTGTTTTGAAATTGGTAGAATGCTTTATACTGTTTCTATCCTGCAAGTCACAGACATGTGCTGGCTTTCAGGACTAGGCAAAACTGATTTCTCAAATACAGATTTTTCTAGAAGAAAAGTGAACTAGGAAATAATAAAGATCATTAATCTTTCCCTCTAAGTGTTCATCCTACACTGATCAAAAGAATGAATACAACTATGGATTTAACAGGCTGATATCCCTGTATCTTTTTAGGGAGGCTGTATCATAATAACTTTTATGAAGAAGTGTAAATCTATAGACCTAATGGTATATCAGATACAGAACAAAAGGAGATGCTTATGTTCTTCAAAACACAATTTGTCAAGGAGACACTATGCTACACACATATATACATATACACACACAAACAAACATGATTCTGTCTGGTACATTTATGAATAAGTTAATTTCCTCAAATTATAATGCAAAGGGTTACAAAGGGATCAATTTTTTTAATTTAGCCATTGATTCATACATTCTACAAATAGTTATCAAGCCCTTTCCACCACGGATTAAATTATCATCACTCTGCTGATAATTCCCATATATGTGTGTGTGTGTGTATACACACACACAAATATCTATATCTATATCTGTATCTATATCTATGGAAACAGAACAGAAATCAAGATATATATGGGTGGGATAGACACCACTTACCCAAATAAAAATTCAGAGGTTTCTTTCAGTAGAAACAGAAGTTTTATTCTAGCAAGTCTCTCGTGAGAATTGGGCATCTACCCGGGGAGGACTGGAGTAGGGAGGCAAGATACAGGCAGCAAACAAGCAGTTATATACCCTTAGACAAACAACTCTAAGAACCCCTCCCCCCACTTGTTTATCCTCATTGGTTGAGGTGAGAGACCTCACATTCTATTTAGAAACTAAGAGATACATTTTACCCAAAACAAGCTTGGGAGCTAGAAGACTGGCATATTTGGCAAAGGTAAGGCTGCGGTGATGGTTACAAAACAAGGGAGGGGGTGGGCAACAGATGTATGACCCGATCATATGATTTACAGGAAAACGAAACTTAGGCCCAGCTAATGCTAAAACCTTAACTAAATTTTGGGGCATAGCTTCCATTTCATATGCGAAACTTTCACTTGTCCCACACATATATGCATATATACATGTATATAGATACATACACATAAATATATAAATTTCTGTTCTGTGGATATATATAATCTCTCTCTCTCTCTCTCTCTATATATATATATATATATAGATTATATATATACACATACATATATAAAATATAAATATACATCCTTAATTTCTATTCTGTGCTTACCTTGAATCATCTGTTGGATGTTGTGTATTCTCTTAAGCTCAGCACATCCAAAGCAGAAACCATAATCTTGTCCCCACCACCCTTCTTTGTTCTTTTCAACTCTTCTATTATTGTTGAAGGTGTTATCATTGTCTCAGTCACTAAGGCTTACAACCTCAACCTACATACAAAATTACATATAAACTCATCCTACATATAAAATCTGTTGCAAAGTCTGATTATTCTTACCTTCACAAAATCTCTCATATATGTCCCCTTCTCTTCACTCATGTAACCTTCAAACCGATGCTTTCTTGCATGGCTTCATGCTTAGACAATTTCAGTGGCCGCCTCCCTACCTCAAGTTTCCCCCTACTCCAATCCAACTTCTATTCAGCTTCCAAAATCATTTGCCTAAACTCAAGTGTCACCATAGCAACCCTTGCTAGATAAAACTCAGTTTGTTCCCTATTACCTCCAGCATCAAATTAAAAAGAAAAAAAAATCTCTATTTTGCATTTAAATCTGTTCATGACTTCACACCTTCTTATCTTTGTAGTCATATTACTCTTTGCTCCTTTCCATGGAGTCTGTGATTGAACTACACTGCCATGTTTGCTGCTTCTTGCATTGGCTACTCCATCTCTAGACTCTGTACCTTTTGTAGGGCTGCTTTGCCTGTAATACTCTTCTTCTTCTTCTTCATTTCTACCTGCAGGATTCACTTCAAGACTCAATTTAAAAATCTATTATCTTCAGGAAGCTTTTCCCTTTCTTTCTTACTATTGCTGCCTACCCTTTGACTTGCCTTACTTGTATGCACGTAGATATTTGCATATTGTCTCCACCCACCATTAGAATATAAGCTTTTGAGGACAGGGCTATTTCTCTCTCTCTCTCTCTCTCTCCTCTCTCTCTCTCTCTCTCTCTCTCTCTTTTGTATCTTCAACACTTAGCATATTGCCAGGCAAATAATAAGTACTTAATAAATACTTTTTTTGCATTTATTAAATGTAAATTAAGACTGATAGATTGCTGTTCATTATGTTAGGTACTGGGGCATATATATGTATGTGTGTTTATGTATATGTGTGTGTGTGTGTGTGTGTATGAGTGTATGCCATTAGATGCCCACAAGAAGACAAGAAGATTATATCTTTTAAGGGTAATAAGACATTCATAAAAATAAATAAAACTCTAATAAGAATATGATCAGAAGTATGTTCTAACATGAACCTAATTGGTGCACAATTTTTTTTTTGGGGGAGGGAGCTAGGCAATGGGATTAAGTGACTTACCTAGGGTCACACAGCTAGTAAGTGTTATGTGTCTGAGGCTGGATTTGAACTCAGGTCTTCCTGAATCCTGGGCCAGTGTTCTATCCACTGTGCCACCTAGATGCCCCTTGGTGCACAATTTTAAAAAATAATTAAAATAATCAACTACAGAATATAATTCAAATGTCTTCAACATAACTGATTTAAATGAGCTATTGATCTTGATGGGAATGGTAAAAAGGAACAAGCATCCATGGTAAGGATTATCATTTGCTATGGAAATTTAACCCATATAAATCAATGCCACAATGGAATATAAAGGAGTCTATAAAGCACCTCTGTCAGCAGACATTTGATTTCTTTGCCAAATAAATTGATGCCCATGATGCATGACAATATTGTAAAATATCAGCTCATTTACAAAATCTTTTGGGAAGTAATCCAGTCATGATGGCAGATTAAAAGGAGTCAGAATAAGTCTACTCTCCCTCATAACTATTCCACAGACACCCAGAAAAAGCACCAGACTTAATCTTGCTTGGGAAATCTACAGCAACAACAAAGACAACAAACATGAGTCATTTTTTTTTAGCATAGGTCAACATAGGTAAACAAAGTAGTACCCTAACCAGTAACACTATGTGGAGCTTCTCAGTAATAAACAGGTGCCTGGGGCTCTATACTAGGACAAGAAGAGCTCCATGATCCCCTGGAGGCACCTGATGCTGTGTAGGAAGCAAAAGCTGCATCTTTAGAGCCATGCCACAGATCTGCTTAAGGTGGTAGTTCCTGGTAGGGTGTTGTCCTCAGAATGAGGTTGTGTGCTGAGGAGCAGGGAAAAGAAGCAATCAGCAGGCTGTGTGGCTCTGACCTTAAAAGCAAAGGATGGGCTCAGATATTATCCATAAACCAGTCTGAAACCTGCGGCCAAATACCCAGGGTGAGGAGCTCAGCCCAAACTGGGGAATGGCAGGAGAGGGAGGGCTACCTGTTCCGTTACTCCACACCTGCAGTCTTCTGGCTAGTTGCCAGAATCAATCTGATGGAATTTCAACCAGGGACAAATTCAGAGTGGTGTTGTCCACACCCAAATCTAGCTTAGGAGATTGCAAAGCAAGCATGAGGAGTGCAGAAAACAAACCAGCAAAAAAAAAACAAACAAAAACAAACAAACAAAAAAACACAACAGCAAACACACAGAACAACAAAGAAACAAGCTAACACTTCACCCTGCATCAGACAGCATCAAGCTCTCTGGAAACTTACCAGTTACCAGACTGAACCACCTACACATTCTTAAAAAAAAAAAACAACAACACTTTGTACCCAGAAAATGAAAGAATGTCCAAGAAAACACAAAACTGATCCAAACAAGGCCCAGCCATTCCCTCTAGAAGTACATAGAACAGAGTCCTAACCCAAAGTCTAGTTTGTGGAAGTTAGGCAGGAAGAAAGAGTAAACAAAGAACCCCATAGTCACAGGTGAGGTGAAGACACAAACCCAGAAGAAGAAAATGACTCCAACATATCTTAAAGCAAAACATCAAAGAAAAAACATAAGTTGGGCACAAGTTCAAATAGAACCACAGGAACAAATAAAGACAGTTTTTTAAAATACAATTTTAAGACTTTTTAGAAAATAACCTAAGGATGTAAACCCACTCTAAATTCTTAGTAGGATCGAATTTTAAGGAAATTATTGGAATCTGATTATAAAACCTCTTATGTTGTTTTTCTTTGTCCTTCATTCTCAAAGAGGGCCATGACAACAGAAAATCAGGGGATGTGTTACAGTCAGCAAGAGAACTAATACATAGTAAAAATGTATACACACGCACATACACACACACAAACACACACATAAACACATATACATATATATGTGTGTATATGTATGTATATGTATATATAGTGATATGTGTGTATATAGTGATATAAATCTGTCTATCCATCTATCTATCTACCTACATGTTGTCCTAAATTAGGATGTTCACTTTTTGCCTACATACTAATTACATGAAAAAAAAAAGGTTTTATAGATCTAATGCAAAATATTTATGAATTAACATAATTGAGATTTTTGTTACAGGCTGTTTTACATCGCTCTCCTATCCTGAATCTTTAATTTATGGAGGAGTACAAATTATTCACTAGGGGGAAGATGTAAGGTAACACTGTTTTCTTATTTGAACAGAATTGGTTGCTTGAAGGGACACAGAAAGAACATGAGAAATTGATGAAATTCACTTCTGAAGAAATAAAACCTCTAAGATAAAAGAGTTGATGCATTCTGTTATAAGGCCTGGGTAGTAAAGTGTCTTTCAGGTAATGATGTCTTATTTCATCAACTTAGCATACCTGGAGAAAGATTTAGGGGGAACATTATTAAGAAGAGATCAGAATTGTGCCTGAAGTAAGGTATAATCTGATTATTTTTGGATATATTTGCTATTCTAAAAAAAGCAAATAATTTGACTAAGTTTCATAATGTTATGATTGTGGACAAGATAGAGAGATGTGGAGTCCATGGAAGTATACAACTGGAACATTGTTACATAATGTCCGAATGCCCAAAACTGGAATAGTTATAGTCATATAGAATAATACAGTAAGTTGGAGGCTTGAGGAAATGCTCAGTTTCAGATCTAACAGAATCACCAGAGTCAATGGGCAGCCATTAATGGCTCCATTTAAATTTGTATCAGAGTCTCTAGTGGTGTGAGCTTGGCATTGTACTATTTAATACAGGTTTGTAGTCCATAGATTTACAACTGAAAAGGGCCTTACAGGTCATATAGTATAATTCCCTCATTTTTATAGCTAAAAAAAAAAATGAAACTTAGAGGGGCTAAGTGGTTGGCCCAGGGTCACAAAGTGACAGAACTGACCTTTGATCCAGGATGCACTGACTTCAAAGACTATGTTCTTTCTATTTTACATGCTGCCTCATGGAAGGGAATCAAACTTGGTGTTACTATTGTGGAAACCTTTTGACATTCTTTTTTTCTTTCTTTTTCTTTCTTTCTTTTTCTTTTCTTTCTTTCTTTTTTTTTGGGGGGGTTAGGCAATGGGGTTAAGTGACTTGCCCAGGGTCACACAGCTAGTGAGTGTTTTGTGTCTGAGGCCTGGATTGAACTCAGGTCCTCCTGAGTCCAGGGCCAGTGCTCTATCCATTGTGCCACTTAGCAGCCCCACCTTTTGACATTCTAGTGGATCTCTTTTTCACAGTCCTACATTGTCCCTCTATGAATCATAGCACAAAACTCACTCCAAAACGTAAACATATTCTGGGGACTGCTGAACATGTAAGGACTTTCTTTTTTCTTTTTTCTTTTTAATTGACTTATTTTGATTTATCAACAATCACTTCTATATGCTTTTGGGTTTAAATTTTTTCTCCCCTGTCCTCCCCACCACCCTTCCCACCTTCTCCAAGACGGTGCACAATCTGATGTAGTCTATACATTTACATTCCTATTAAACATATTTTCACGTTAATGAAGTTGTAATTAAAAATTAAAACCAAGAGGAGGAACCATCAGAAAGAGGAAACAAAACCCAATAGAAGAGAAAAAAAAAAGATAGCAATTCAACTTTTAGAGTTATGATTACTATCTGTCTTTTTCTACATCCTTTTTTCCCCGTTTATGCTTTTCTTTCTCCTTTTTCCTTTCCCCCTCACTAGTGTTTTGCTTTTGACCACTGCCTCCTTCAGTCTCTCCTCCCTTCTATTATCCCTTTCCCTTTTCTTCCACTTTGCCCTTACTGCTTCTTCCCTCACTTCTACCCCCCCTCCCTTTTCTTTCCCCTTTTCCCTCCTACTGCTTATAGGGCAAGTTAGATTTCTATACCTAACTGATTGATTATGTTATTCTCTTCTTGAGCCAAATCTGATGAGAGTAAGGTTAAACCAATGCTCACCCCCCTCCGTCCCTTCCCTCTGCTGTAATAGGATTTTCTATCTTTTCCTGTAATGTAATTTACCCTTATCTGCCTCCTCCTTTCTCAGCATATTTTCTAAGATCAGACTAATCCACTTACTTGGATCCATTTAACCCACTTGATTAGATTTTTTTTATCATTACAACAAAGTCAACTAATATCCACCCCCTTTATGTATACGTCTTTAACATGGTATAATAAAAATACAGTTCTCAAGAGTTGCAAGCATCATCTTCCCTTGTAGGGATGAAAACAGTCCACTCTTATTAACAACATTTTGTATCTTTCTGTCCCATTTACCTTTTTATGTCTTTCTTGAATCTTGTACTTGAAGATCAAATTTTTTGTTGAGCTCTGGTCTTTTTATGAGGAAGGTTTGGAAGTCCCCTATTTCATTGAATATCCATCTTTTCCCTTGAAAAATCATGCTCATTTTTGCTGGGTAGTTGATCCTAGGCTGCTTTCCAAGCTCCTCTGCCTTACGGAATATCATGTTCTACACCCTGCGGTCTTTTAATGTAGAAGCTGCAAGGTCCTGTGTAATCCTGACTGTGGTTCCATGATATTAAAATTGTTTCTTTCTGGCTGCTTGCAGCACCTTCTCTTTCATCTGGTAATTTTGGAATTTTGCTATTATATTCCTTGGCGTTGTCAATTTGGAATCTCTTTCAGGTAGTGAGCTGTGTATTCTTTCTATGGTTATTTTACCTTCTGTTTCTAGGACTTCAGGCAGTTTTCCTTTATGATTTCCTGAAAGATACTGTCCAGACTCTTTTTTTCACCATGACTTTCAGGTAGTCCAATGATTTTTAAATTGTCTCCCTTAGATTGATTTTCCAGGTCAGTTGTTTTACCAATGAGGTATTTTATGTTTTCATCTATTTTTTCATTTTTTTTTGTTTCTGTTTGACTGATTCTTGCTCTTTCACAGATTCGTTAGTTTCCATTTGTGCAATTCTGGTTTTTAACAGATTGTTTTCTTCTGTTAGTTTTTGTACTTCCTTCTCCAATTGGCCAATTGTATTTTTAAGGGATTTGTTTTCTTCAGTGTACTTTTTTTTTTCCAGTTTGCCAATTGTGTTTTTTAGGGACTTGTTTTCTTCAGTGTACTTTTTTTCCAATTGGCCAATAGTATTTTTTAAGGACTCTTCTACCTCTCTCATTAGACTTTTAAAATCCTTCTTGAGCTCTTCTAAGAAGGCTTTTTTGGCTTCAGACCGGTTCATATTCCCTTTTGATGTTGCAGATGTGGGTTTGTTGACAATGCTGTCCTTTTCAGAATTTGTGTCTTGATCTTCACTCTACTCATAATATGAATCTATGGTACGTTTCTTTTTACTCATGGTGTTTCCTTATTCCCTGGCCTTTAAAGAGACTGAACTCTCCTGCTGGGGAGCAGAGGGCACTGACCCAAGCTTTTGTGTGTGGAGCCTAGGTCTTGGTCACGGGCTTTGTGTGCTGGGGCCTCTTATGTTGGCAATTGGAGGCTGTAGGGTTTTGGCAGCTTGCCTCGTGTTGGGCTGGAATCAGCAAGGCTGGAACTTTCAGGCAATTCTAGGTTGCCTGCTTTTCCTTTCCTTTAGCTTTCTTTAGCTGCTTTTAGATGGTGCTGCAGGATGTTTATCTGCCTGGGGCCCCTTGCAGTGTTGACTCCCTCATTTCTGCTAATGCACTGGGAGGTTCCTTTGCATTTGAGTGCCGAGGCACCTGGTGGTTTTCTGAGCTGGTTTCCACCCATTCCCCCACCCTCACTGAGGCACTGGAGTTCAGGTGTTGATGTTTGCCTGCTCTACCACCTGGGCTTCAAGATCTCCTCCTGGTTGACAGTTGGAGGCTGAAGGGTTCTGACAGCTTGCCTGGTGTTTGGTTGGAATCAGCAAGGCTGGGACTTTAGGAAGACTCTAGGTTGCTTTCTTCAGCTCCTTTCAGATGAATGCTGCAGGGTGCTTATTGGCCTGGGGCCCTCTGTAGTGCTGCTTCCCTTATTTTTGCTGAGGCACTGGGAGACCCATTTGCTGGGCTGCTGCACTGCTCTTCCCTGTCTTTCTTCTAGTTTAGCTGTTCCAGGGCTTTTTTTTTTTTTCCTGAGGTTATATTTCTGGATTGATAGGGCAGGGTGTTAGGGGAGGGTGAGAGCAGCTACCTTTTTACTCCGCCATCTTGGCTCCCGGAAGCAGAAGTTTCAAGGCCTTTCTAATGTATTTATAACATTAAAGTAACCAACTGCCTTTGATTTCTAAATACCACGCTGCACCAAAACTATTGCTATGATGATTGTATTTTCCTCGAGGAAGTATGTTTTTAGTGAATGACTTTGACAAAGGCATACTTATGATATCTGCAGATTACATAAAGCTAGAGTCGTTGTTCAGTTGGGTCTGACTTTTCTTGATTCCATTATTGAGTTATCTTGGCAAAGGTTTCCTTTTCCAGCTCATTTTACAGAGGACAAACAGGCAAATAGGATTAAATGACTTGCCCAGGGTCACACAGCTAGTAAGTGTCTGAAGCCTAATTTCAACTCATGAAGATGAGTCTTCCTGAGTCCAAGCCCAGTGTCCCATTTAGCTGCCTCTTTTGAAGCTGGAGCAAGATACACTAATAACTATAGCTAGAGTCTGTATAGCACCTTAAAAATTTTAAAGTGTTTTGCATATGTCATCATATTGGATTCTCATGGCAACTCTTTCAAATAATTGTCATTATCCCCAGTTTACAGATAAGGAATCTGAGGCTGGGAAATCTGAGGTTAAGTGACTTGGCCAGATTCACATAGCTAGTCATTCTCTGAATCAGGATTCAAACTCAGGTCTGCTTAATTCTGGACAGCTAAGTGGCGCAGTAAATAGAACCCTGGATGTGGAGTCAAGAAGACCTGAGTTGAAATCCAGCCTCAGACACTTGTTAGCTTTATGACCTGGACAAGTCACTTAACTCTGTTTACTTCAGTTTCCTCATCTGTATAATGAGCTGGAGAGGGAGATAATAAACCACTCTGGTATCTTTGCCAAGAAAACCCCAAATAGGGTCATGAAGATTCCAACATGACTGAAATGACTGAACAAAAAACTTTCTAATCCTGTAGTGAACACTGTATCTATTGCAGTAATCTGCCTCATGAGATCAGAAACAAACAAAAAAAATTTTGAGACACTAAAACTCCAGGCTACATCTAATTAGATAAAGATAGATGTAAAATCTTACACATGTGGTACAAATATCAGCTTCAAGTATATCAGATGGGAAAGGAATAGTTAGAACATCTGAGGAAAAGACCAGAGGAGTATGCAGCTCAATACGTCAATGACATGATTGCAGATAAGAAAATGAAAGCAATTCTAGATTACATTAAGAGAAGCATATTGTACTGTCTAGAATTCAGTTTGCCCTAGGCTGGCCATATCTGCAAAATTGTGTTTTATTCTAGTTACCACATCATAAGAAGCACCTAAGGTCAATCAAGCAGAGGCACTGTAGAATAACAGAAGGCCTTGAGTTCATGTCCTGTGATGATTAATTGAAGAAACTGGGGAAAGTTTGCTTGGAGAGGAGACTAGTTAGCCAGAAGCATTAGAATTCTCTTCCAGCATTTAAAGGGTGGTTCTAAGTTAAATGCATTATACTTTTATTTTATTGGACTAAGAACTCAGAAAGCAATGGATTAAAGTTTTATTGAGTCCTACTTAGGTTTGATGCAAGGAAAACATTCCTAACAATTAGAGGCATCCAGAAATGGAAAGAGTTGCCTTTGTAAATGGCTGTCTTCTCTTCACTAGAGACCTTATACCTGGAACTTGACAGCTGTTTTGTAGAGGAAATTCTAGTTCAGATATGATTGACCTGGATGGCCTCTAAAGTCTCTCTAAGTGACTACAACCTAATATTGGGGCTATAGTCCCCACCCCCCCAAGGAGAATACTCACGGGACTTCCAGTTTTCAGTTTGCCATCATTCCTAACTCTGCTGAAAGTGTCCAACCTCATTGTCACTACCAACATAGAATAAGAAAGAACTGGCACCAATGTGCAAATAAACTGTAGAGACTAAAGAATGCAGCACCATTCAGGCCATAGGCTTTGATTCTAGCCCCTGTCCTGAAACCATCATTCTAGGAAGCCATGCCTCTGGATGTGTGATTGACAACTACACCTCCAGGTGCTAGGGCCATAGCTACTGAAAACCCAATAGAGAAAGTTATCACCAGTAAAATCTTTGGAATAGTCCAATGCTTCACCTTCAGGGATGGCTTAAATTATATTACTAAACAAAAGGATCAAAGAAGATATACTTCCTTCTGTTTTGCCACTACATGCTAAGTAAGTTCAATAGGACTTTTCTATCTAATTTTCAACTGAAATTTCCTAATCTCCTTTTAGAATATGAGCTTCTTGAGAGTAGGGGATAAATTGCTTTTCGATTTTTATACTCAGTCATTCACATAGTGCTTAGCAATAGGTTTTAATAAATGTTTTTATTTTGTTTTGTTTTTGTTCTATCCATCCATTCATTCATTCCACCATTTATATGAATGGCCATTTGGATATCCAAGCAACCCTTGGTGTATCATAATTGTAGGAAATTTGAGAAAGGAGAAAAGTTTTCTTTTATCCCAAATCATAATGTGACTGCAGCAAAAGAATGAAGAGCTGCTAGGTTTTTTAAAGAAAGCAATTCTTTATACAACTAAGCAATATAGAGAGTTTAAGAGGCCCTTTGTCTCAGGCTGAAGATACTTGAAGGATGTGGGACCAAATGGCTTGTCAACCCATGCTACGTAAAAGCCATGATATGTCAGCTACTGCAGAAAAGTCACACTCTCTGACACATGCAGCAGAAAAAAACAGTGATCTCCTAAACAATAACTATTTCCTCTTGTCCCCCTGCTTGAATCTCCACCAAACATCCTATTTTCCATAGTTCGACTCCTGTGTTTCTCTGAACTTTGCACCTAATATAATTATACTCTTTTGTCATTCTGTCACACAATCTTTCCCCCATGTGTTGACTTTTTATGCTTAACATAACCCTGAATCCTTCAAAACACTCCTGTATCCTTGTGAGATGCTAGTCTCATCCTCTGGACTACATTTCCCAAGAGACTCCTCAAGGGACCCACTATGTCCAATCTGCAATAGGCTTGCTTCTTCAATTTATGTTTCCCAGAATTTTCTCTCCAGGGACCCACCATCACAGCTTCATTCTCATTACCTGACAAGGTTCCTCAAGACAGTGGCTTCCTTTGTTTTTTTAAAGATGCTAACTCATCTATCTTGGGCCATTCTGGACATTGAAAAGGTGCTAGCAATGTAGATGCCAGAATTTTAATGCTTGCTAGAACAAACTATTTCTTTGCAATTTCAAGCACACAGGTATGAGGACTGCAGACATGAGAAAACACTTGGCTTTTGACCAATGCCGTTTGGTAACAGCACTTTTGAATTTCTGACTCTAGGCCTAAACAATCCCCAAGAACAGACTTTTCTGTGGAATAGTATATATCTTTCTCAGACTATCAACCAAAACAAAATCTTGAGGATGGTAGTTTCTAGCACATGAACTAAAGATTGCAAATCCCAGACTACCACAGGATATCTAAGATAGCTCTCTCTCAAACAGTAATTTATTGTATCTGTATCTATATTGACATGTATATTTATATGTCTACATATATATATATATATATCTATAGCTATCTATATAAACATGTTTTTGTGTATATGTATAGGTGTACATATATGCACATGTGTGTATCTTTGTATATATGTATGTATTTATATATGTATCCACACATATGTATACACATGGGTGGGTATGTATGTGTGTGTGTGTGTGTGTATATACATACGTACATATATGGGGTATATTTATATGTGTATGTGTATATATGTGTGTATGTGTGTGTGTGTATATATGTGTGTGTGTGTATATATATATATACATATATATATACACACACACATATACATATACCCACACCCATATATAAATATAAATATATATACTTACACATATACATATACATACACATAGACACATGTGTTTATATAGTATGTGTCTAGGTGTGTGTATATCTATATGTGTAAGTATATACATTTATATTTATATATGGGTGTGGGTATATGTATATATATATATATAATGTGTCTATGTGTATGTATATGTATATTTGCACACATATATGTATACATGTATGTGTATTTTTTCTGAGCATAATTATAGAAAATAGTTATATCAGGGAAAACTGGCAAGATTGGTTTTCACATTTTTTTAGCTTTGTATTTAAATTTTGAAAATGCCTCAAAGCTAACATTTTTAAACTATTGTTATTTATCTAAGCATTTTATTTAATTAAATTCTATTTATTGCTTTATTATGTCCCCTGTTTTAGTCTGGTTAAAAATAAAAAGAATCATTAGCTGGTACTGTGAGCAGTAAGTTTGAATGGGTGGTGAGCTTATGTGAACCTTGAACCTGGGTATAGCATTAAGGAACCCGTGCTTTAGGCAGAGAAAGGTTAATGTAATCCTTATCATAGAACATAGATTTGGAACTAAATGGGGGTATATAGGCCATCTAAACTATGCCACCCCCAACATTTTACTATTGAAAAAACTGAGTCATAGTAAGATTTTAAGTAACTTGTCCAGAATTACACAGTTAGTGTCTAAGGTAAGATCTGAACTCAGCTTTCCCTGACTAAATCCTGCCAAAATTTTAAAATTTACATTTTGGTCAAAATGTTCTGGCTATATGATAGTAATAACTAATACTAGCATAGTGTTTTAAATAGTATACTAGTGTAGTGTTATAAGTAACTTTAAACTCTGCTCTTGGCTTGTAACTGGAATATAACTAAATTTCTATAGCAAAATATCTGGGATCTTTTGCAGTACTGAACACATGACAGAAAAGGATGGAGTTTTGTGTCATGTACAATTTCCTCCCTAAGCCATTAATGAAATATAAAGTTTCCAAGATTGCTTGTTGAATGGGAAACCAGTGTTTCTGTGAGATAAAAACACAGAACTAATTGTTTGTATTAGTGCCTTTAGGCCTTGTGCCATTTTATATGCAAATACAATAGAGCAATTTGTTTTACATGTGTATTAAGTCAAATGGATCAAATTATCTGTGTAGGGTGAACTAGGTTGATAGGCCATTTTATTCTATTAGAAAATAATTTGCAATTCAGTGTTTTATCCAAATCTAATTGAAATGTATTCATGTCCCTGAAAAGCAGGGATAAACTTAATACATAAGGACAGTGGTTATGAGTTGATAAAATATCTAAACTTACTAAATTAGAGAACAGTTAGCAACTAGATGGTTTAAAACAGCATAACTGCATCCACAGAGGGGTCAAAAACAATCATTGGAGATGATGAGGGCAAAGCCATGCAATGTATCATGTCATATTATTATTGCACACTAAGCTATCTTGCACAGAGTGATAAGAATATAGCCTCTCCAGATTGAGATTCGCTGTGTTTGGTAGCAGGGGACAGGGAGAATTGGAGATTCAAATTTGTAGGTTCGTTATCATCTGATGTGAAGCCAAAACTCCCACCAATGCACAGCTCAAAGAGGTTTATTGCCTGTGACAACTAAGCATAAACTTTGTTATGAAGTTCAGAATTTTGCTGTCGATTCAGAAAGGAGGTAACACCCCCAGCGTGGCAAAGTCACAGCATCGTGAAAATCATATGGCTGCATTTAAATGCTGTCCCCCCCCCCCCACCTCCTTTCTTTTTTGTTGCCGCTACTCAAAATACAAGATTTATTTTTGGAGAAGTGAGTAGTAGCCTTCTGGCAAGGACAACTACTTGTAGCTTGGATAATATAAATATGTGATAAAGTAGGTATTTCTTAAACCCTGTGCATATCTTGTTCTACTTATACGTAAGTACATTAGGGGTCAGTGATGTCTACAATACACACAAATATGGGTAATTGCACAGGAAACAAATTCTAACAAATTCTTCTTGAGTTGCTGCCCCTTTCACTGCCCCCCCCATGCCCAACACATCCCAACTAGATAGTTTGGTTATAAACCTCTACAAACTTCTTAAATTGTTGTTAAGCTGTTTTTTGGTCATGTCTGACTCTCTGTGATCTCATTTGGGGTTTTCTTGACAAAGATAGTGCAGTATTTTGCCATTTCCTTCTCCAGCTCATTTTATAAATGAAAAACTGAGACAAACAGGATTCAGTGACTTGCCCAGGATAATACAGCCAGCAAGTGTCTGAGGCTGGATTTGAACTCACAAAAATGAGTCTTTCTGACTCCAGGCAAAGTACTCCATCCACTGTGCCACCTAGCTGCATGTAGGTACAAAATTACTTGGTTTTTAAATGACAGAGCATATCAATGAAACCAAATGCAAATCCTTAGGGGCTGCTAAATTTGGGGCTCTGTTGGTATGGCCATTGAAGACCAAAGATCTTGAGAGGAGGGCTCTGACAGGATTTGAATTGCTGCTTTTTTTCTTTTTTAATTGTGCAAAATTGTTATGCTGCCTCTATTGGGCACTTGAAATCAGGAAAGTCTCTCCACAGATGCAAATTGTGTTCTACACACTCTCATTTAAATGCTGTATCTCATTTTAATACTTTTGTCTTTGGTTATCTTATAGTCATTTTCCAAAGGGATGGACAAGAAGAAATCACCAATCATGTCTTAGAATCACAACTTTTAGAGTTATTACAATGGAATTTTACTTTCTGTTCTTTTCCTCCCTTACAAACAGAATATGTAAAACTAAAAAGAGGGCAATACTTATACTGAAAATGAAGTCACCACAATGTAGAAGGAAGTTCTCTGTATCGATTCCTGCTCCTGTTATTTCAAAGCTGTAGTACCACACTATGTGGTGTGCTGGACTACTCTTTTCATATGTATGGAATATTCTGCCTATAAAATTGCCCTGTCTTTGATATAGAGCAGCTTCAAAGTGATAAATGTTTATTGGAGAAGAGGCCACAAATGTTTGGTGCGTATTTTTAATCATTTAAGTTATCTTTTAATCTTTAATACTCTGGGGGTGGGTTGGGGAAGCAAATGCTTTGACAGAGGTTTATGAGGTATTATTGAATGTCCCTATTAAACCCAAATTAAAAAAGTAACAGATTATTGCTATCATAGATCTATATAAGATTTTTCTCAAATCATGAAAATTGTTTTGGTTGTATTCCAAGAATTTTTTCAGCTTTGTCATTCTAGGGAATATAATAATTAATGCCTAGTACTTTCTGGCAGAATGTTGACGGTTAGAGGACCTAGGCTATTGTTCTCCATCCCCCACCCCTACCTTGTTTAAATCTAATACAAGATTGATAACCAAAATTTACAGATTGAACGGGGGTGGAGGGCATTTTGTTTATTCATGGAGGAAGATGCACTTAATTAAAAATCAATTACTTCCTTGAAAAATTGACTCCAATGACCATCAGACCTAACAGAAATTTCTCTCAACCTTGCTCTTTTTTCCTTATTTGGAAAGGGGGGAGGAGCTTTCTCTATCCTTTCCCTATCCTCTTCATTTTTAAAGCGTGTGATTTAAGGAGTATACTGACTCTTCAACTTTATTTAGGCAAAAATGGATAGGAAACTACTCTTCTATTAGACAGAGGAACAATTTATCATATTTTTCTTTTCTTTTCTTTCTTTCCACTCTCTGTATTAGGAACTGGGACATCCATTTCTTAAAGCAGATCCTAGTAGGCCTAAGACGCGTACAGGTTGGTAATCTATGCAATATGTTTTAAAGGAATAATTATGTATCTTCTTTTTTTATCATTAGCTATTACATTTTCATGATTCAGAAGTCGTTTTTGAAAGATATGCATATTTATTCTAAGGTCAGAATTTTCCATGATCGTACACGTGCTAGACACAGCTCAAATTATACTGAGTTTATGTGATCAACATTGTAATAAATGATTTCCCTTTTCATGTGACTGTTTTAAATCTCTCTTCTTTTCTGCTCCCTCTTTTCCTTCTCCTCTTTTTCTTCTTCCTTGCAAAATTTTAATTTCCTTTATGGATTCCATTTATCATCACTTCATACTCTAGAATTTTGATGCATCCGTGAATTAATTAGTATGACTGTCTACTCGCCCAGGTTGTTATCCATTTACTTCTTTGTATCTTGTGAACTTCTTGTCCATTTCCTTTTATAAACCCAGATCCTATAAGTATAATTTGCCCACCTCTAGACCTTGTTCTAGGTCTTCTAATATTTCATAGATAACAGTCAATCAACCAAAAAAATTTTATTTAGCAACTACTATATGATAGTCACTGTACTAGGCACTGTACTAGGCAATAACTATATACACATACATATATGTAAGGTGTATGCATATGCATATATGTTTATAAATATAAATATACTTACACATATAACCTACATATCAAGTTATTAAGTACATATACATATAAAAGTTGCATCTACTCATCTCACCCAGGCTGAAAGTACAGGGATTACTTATGGTCCTGGTCATACCATTCATTGGCACTGGAGCCTTGATCTGCTCTCTTTTCAGTCTGGGCCCACTCACACCATACTGGTGTCAAAGTGTAGCTCTGAATTCCCAACCTCAAGAGACCCACCAGCTTCAGCTTCCTAGCAGCAGCAATGATAGGTATGTGCTATGCCTGTCTATTCTTCTTTGTGTTTGTAGGCCTTTGAGGCCAACACCTTCATTTTACATTTGAGAAAACTGAGGTATGAGGGGAGGGGTAGGAATAAGCATTTATATGGCACTTACCACGTGTCAGGTTTTGTGTTAAGCGCTGTATAGTTATTATCTCATTTGATCCTCACAATAGACCAGAGGTAGCTGATGTTTTACGATTGAGAAAACTGGAAGACACAGAAATTAAGTAATTTGTCCAGGGTCACGCAATTAGTAAGTAACTGAGTTCAGATTTAAACTCAAGTCTTTCTAACTCAAAGCCCAGTACTCCATGGATTGTTCCACCTAGCTTCTTAAGCACAGAAAGATTTTAAGTGACATACCTAGGGTCATATAGCTCGCAAACATGTAAGGTAAGTTATAAACCCCACTATACACACACACACACACACACACACACACACACTCATACAGATTTGTAAAATACAAGGTAGTCTTTAAGAGAAGAGTATTACCCTACTGTAATACTCAAACTATCATGTCCTATACTTTGTGACCCCGTTTGGGGTTTTCTTGGCAAAGATAGTTGAAGGGGTTTGCCACTTTCTTTTTCAGCTCATTTTATAGTTGAAGAAACTGAGGAAAACGGGGTTAAGTAACTTCAAAAGGGTCACACAGCTATTAAGTGGCTAAGGCCAGATTTGAATTCACAAAGGCTGAGTTTTCTGACTCTAAGCCCGGCACTCAAACCATTGCACCACCTATCTGCAAACATGAATCAATAGTGATTGTGGTCTTCTCAGACATCTGTATGGGCAATAATAACAGCTGTTATTATTTCCTTTCTTTTACAAACTTCTGCTCTTTGTGATATGATGAAAAATCAATACCTGAGTATCCTTTACATATTATTTATGCCCCCAGCTGAAGTTTCTTCTTACTGTATTTGGCCAGGTTCAATCAGTCTTCCAAATTTTATTTTCTTGAGTACAATTTCCACTTCTTCATATATTACATTTACATAGTTGTTTTATAAAGCAGTCAGCTGAAAATGCCAGCTTTTCACCTTGCCTGCAATTGATTAAACTTTTTTTGCTTCCACGCATTCTGAAAGGCAAGGATGATCGTTAACTGACCTTGAAGGTCCTTTCCATCTCTTTCTATGTGTTTTAATCAACTAGTATGTGCTGGGATCCATGTCACAAATAGTAGATTTAGATAATATCAGCAAAATGTTTTAGTCTAAATTTATGAGTCATCATGGGCAGCCATATTGGCCATACTTTTGTTCTAGGTCAAGAGTCACAAAATACTGAGACTATAGAGACATGAGATGAAGAGATGATGAGTAAGAATGCCAAAAGAATGCTAACTTTAGTAGCAACCCTGACATAGATCAATGGTGTTGAATGTTGGGATGGTAGATTAGAATGAATTTAGAATTTAGATTTAGAGGACTTAGATTCAAATCCCATACTTACCACTTACAATCTATGTGACTTTCAAAAATTTATTTCACTTTTGTGGGCCTCAGTTAATTTGTATGTTAAATGACATTAGATAATCTCTTAAGTTCCTTTCAATTCTAAGTCTAGGCTACTATCATTAAAAAGTAAAACAAGCAAGGGGCAGCTAGGTGGTGCAGGGGATAGAGCACCAGCCCTGAATTCAGGAGGACCTGAGTTCAAACCAGGCCTCAGACATATAACACTTACAAGTTGTGTGATACTTAACCCCATTGCCTAGTGAAAAAAAGAAAAAAGTAAAACAAAAAAAACCCAAACACCTATCCATTATACTTTTTATACTTTTTTTACGCTGTCCTTCTTCACAACACTTTAATTTAATTTAAAAATATTGATTAGAACATTATTTTTCCTTGGTCTGTGTGCGTGTGTTGTTTTTTTTTTCCCATTTGTTTCATTTATGTGTATGCTGTTGTATCAGCAGACAGCAACACCTAATGATGGTAATGATTGTGGTTGCTCAATAGAGTAAACTGATGATATTAGATTAGGTCACAAGCAGAGTAAGGGCTCATCTTTGACTCATATTAGTTGTGTGTGCCTTTGGATAAGTCACTTAATCTCTCAGTGTTCCAGTTGTTCAGTTGTTTCAGTTGTGTCCACGTCTGATGCTTTGTGGTCCCATTTGGGATTTTCTGTATAAAGATACTGGAGTGAGCTTCCTTACTGGGAGTTCCCCACCATTCATAGTCCAAGTTAGTCTTTTTTTTTTTCCCAAAGGAAGAGAAGGTAAGGATGGTGGAGACATACAACTCCAGGTTTTCAGATACAAAATGCTTCTTGCAAAAAAAAAAAAGATAAAATAGAAAACAGAGAAAATAAAGGGAGAGAATTTGAAGAGGCATGAAAGAATTGGTACTTATGTCAGGAGATTGGAAGATATAAGAATTTATCACTTAGGAAAAAGGGAAGTAGAACTACTGGCCTCCTGAATGAAAGTCTTCTTTTAGAAGGAGAATAGTCTCCTTGAAGAAAAAACATAAGCCTAATCTCCAAAGCAGAATTAATAAACTTGAGGTCCACCGAGCTCCCAGAATCCAGAAGTAGATTTAAGGGGATTTGTGACTTGGTATGGGAAAAATACATTTTTTTCAATAATCTCTAACTGAAATTTATCATTTGCTTCTATTATTTTAAAACATTATTCTGAGAAGAGATCTATAGAAATCCACCATATTTCCAATATGGTCAATGACACACACACACACACAAAAAGAAAATCTAAGAAACTCTGCTCTAAAGAGTGATATTGTACAGATCTACAGAAACTTCTAGTGTCAGAAGAAGAAAAATAGTAGTGAGTGGCATTTGTCTATTGGGTGATATTGAAACAAGCATTTATAAAATTAAAAAAAAAAAGAAAAGGAAAAAAAAATTAGAAAAGTCTCCTGTCTTCATGTGACATGAATCCAAGACATGGCAGACCCTCCCAAGACCTATCAACATGAATGTCTCCTAAGCACTTCTGGTGATTCATGTAGGCACAAATGAAACTTCTGTAAGGAATCTGGAAAATTGCTATGGATTATAAAGTTTAGGGGGGAAACTGAATAGCCTAAAAGGAAGAGTCAAGCTTTGTTGTGACATATATTAGGAGTGTTTATTTTACTGCTGAACAAATGCAAAGAAAAGAAAGATATATTTGGGAAGCGAACAGTGGTTAAGAATAAGGTAACAGAATGGAATTTGGATTTTTTGATCAAGACTTAAAATTCAACAATTTTCTCTTAAGCATGTTCTCTCTTTTGTCTCTTTATCTCTCGGTCTCTGTCTCTCTGTCTTCTGTCTTTGCTTCTGTCTTTGTTTTTCTTCCTGTGTCTCTGTCTCTGTATGTCTTGCTGTCTCTGTTTTTGTCTGTATTTCTCTGCCTCTCTACAACTGTCTCTCTGTTTCTATCTCTGTTTGTCTCTGTCTCTGTTTCTCTCTCTCAGAGAAGCTAGTATATTCTTAACTTATTTTAATGATTATTCTTTCCCTGCAAAAAATGGAGGAACTTTTAGGATTTTATTTTCATTCTTTACCTTTTTTTTTTTTGAAGAAGAGTCTTTTTAACTTCACCCAGGCTGGAAGTACAACAGTTACTCAGAAGCCCTACCTCACTGGTGATCAGCGCAGAAACTTTGACCTGCTTCAGTCCTGACTTGGGCTTCTTCTTACGATATCTGCTGTGCTTCCCTGCCAGCGACTCACCTTATTGTTGCAAATTTAGTATAGATCCCAGTAGGCTTTAGGCCTATGCATGTGAGAACTCCCAAGCTTAAGTAATCCACTAGCCTCAGCTTGTCCAGCTGGAGGGACTACAAACATGCACCACTCAGCCTTGGATTTGATTTTTTTTTTAATTTTATTAATTTATTTTGACTTATCAACAATCACTTCCATATGCTTTTGAGTTTAAAAATTTTCTCCCCCTTCCTCCCCACCCCCTCCCCAAGATGGCACAGAATCTCATATAGGCTTTACATTTATATTCCTATTAAACGTATTTTCACATTAGTGAAGTTGTAAGTAAAAATTAAAATCAAAAGGAGGAACCATTAGAAAGATGAACCAAAACTCAACAGAAGAGAAAAAAAATGATAGCAATTCAACTTCCATATTTATTTCTTTGGATGTGGATGGCATTTTCCACCAGGAGGCCTCTGGGGATGTCTTAGATCCTTGTATTGCTGAGAAGGGTTAAGTTTATCAATATTAGCCATCACACAATGTGGCTGTTGTTGTGTACAAAGTTCTCTTGCTTCTGCTCATTTCACTCAACATCTGACCATACAAGTCTTTTGAAATGGAAATTGGAAATTCCCCTTTAAATTAATAAGATCACTCAAATAAATAGGTTCAGTTCAAATCTCGGTCATGACCGTTCCATATCTCCTGAGTGTTCTTGGCCTAGCATTCCAGGAACTAGCCATTCCTAGGTCACGTTGACATGGAGGGTTGGCTCCTCTCCTTGTGAGACGTGATGTTATTAAAAAACAAAATACCAAGCCTCAGGCGGATGGGACCGTGGCTAAGGTCAGATGTGTATTGGACAAACCATGAATAGCGCAAGCATCAAAAAGGGGTTCTTGGCCCCAAGCCTTCTTTGTTTAGAACAATATAAAAACACTGCGTCCTGTAAGCCCGCTGAGCCTCACCCGCGGGAAGGACGCTTCGCCCGGGAAAATCTTTACACAATTCAAGTTTGTACTGGCTGCAACGGGGCTCCCAGCCGTTGATTGATTTTGGAGGTTCCCTTGAATTGGTGATGTATTCTCTTCCATTACCGACTCTCTTGATCGGTGCTATATTATTGATTGTTCTTATTATTTATGCTTTCTATGCAAATTCAAACTATCTGTGCTTTGCTTCTTCTAAATAAACTATCTATTTCTTATTATTTTCTGGTGCATTGGAGAGTGTCATTTATAGGAGCGAATCCGAACCTCACTAAATCATATTAATACAAAATTGGCGTCACGAACAGGATTTGCTGTATAAATGCCTTTCTTTAAGAGAAATGTTGAGCCCCGGGCTCCGGTAGAGGTCCCCGGTTGGGAGGACCCTCCGTTTTCCTCGCTCGCAAAAAAACTGGTCACAGTGTACAGGACCTAGTGAGGATTGGGGGTGTTGGGGTTCTCGTTTGGGGTGCGACGGATGGGCCGGTTGCCAGCAGGGATAATGGGGGGATACGACCAGTACATCATTTCCCTCCCTTTTGGGTTGTTTGCAGCCAGACAGCCAAAGGCTGCAGCAGGACTCTGAAAAGTTGCCTTCATTCTCCCCCTCTCCCTCCCCAGGTAACAGCAGCTTCAAAGCAGTGCGTGGATGGGAGAGGGAAAGAGAGAAGAATACTTTATTACTTAGGTTATATGGTTGGTAGAGGGCAAGTTGGGAAGGATTTTTGAAGTGTTAGGTCAGAATTAGAAAGGAATGAGATATGTACAGGTTTTAAGGGGATTTTAAATCATTAGAAAGAAAGGCAAGGAAGTTTAAGCATGTAGGAGAGAGGAGTGTGTGTAGAAAATTTGAAGGGTGAGTAAAAGGAAAGTGCATGCTGTAATAGCTGTAGCAAATATGAATTGGGACCCTGATACTTGGGATGGTGATATTTGGGATGAAGATGATGATAGGTGGGGGGGAAGTAATAGAGGAAGATGTTCCGGATGTTGTAGACGGGGAAGCTCGGCCGATAGATAGGAGAAAAGCCGAAAAGGAGGGAGCTAACCCACCCCGGGTGACTGAAATCACGGAAGATTACTCCCAAAGAGAAATTACTGATTTGCTTAGTAGGTTTTCACAGCGATCAGGAGAGCCTGCAATCTCCTGGCTTGTGAGATTAAGTGATGGGGGAGCTGGAGGAGTGTGGCTAGACCCCAAGGATTGTCTAAAATTTTTGAGTTTGACCTCTATATTTTAATACAGGCAGAGAATAAAGAGGTGGTAGAGAAAAGATTAACTCAACTAATAGAACATATGAAGGAGAAGGGATGGGAGATTAATCCTGATAAAATTCAAGGTCCAGCTCAAAGTGTGAAGTTTTTAGGAATAATTTGGAATAAGGGTCATAGAGAAATCCTCCCCAAGGCCAAGCAAAAAATATTAGATTTTTCACCTCCTAGGGACAAAAGAGAAGCTCAAAAGTTCGTTGGGTTGTTTGGTTTCTGGAGGAATCACATTCCTCATTTAGATCAGATTTTGAAGCCATTGTATAAAGTTACCCGGAAAAAGTATGCATTTGAATGGGGGGAAACAGAATCGAAAGCCTTTGAGGAAGCCGAAATAGCTATTCAAACTGCCCTGGATCTTTGGCCTGTACAGCCAGGGCCGATGGAATTGCAAGTTACAGTTTTGCATGGATATGCTGATTGGAGTTTATGGCAAAAACAACAGGGCAGGAATGTTCCTTTAGGATTTTGGTCGCGGAAACTGCCACCTGCTGGCCAAAATTATACTCCTTTTGAACAACAATTATTGGCTGCATATTGGGCCCTGGTAGAGACAGAACATTTAACTTTAAACCATGAAGTTATATTGAGGCCAGCCATACCCATTATGAGTTGGATTATGGGGACCCCCGCCTCACATAAAATAGGACATGCCCAAGAATCATCAATTATTAAATGGAAATGGTATTTGCAAAATAGAGTCAAGACAGGCAGATCGGGTATTTCCACCTTGCATGAAAAGGTATTAGAATTACCAAAACATTCAAATGATATTGATATACCACCAAAGTCTTATGATCAATCACCTGTTTCTTGGAATAATGGATATGATTCTCTAACCCCCGAGCAGAAGAAGCATGCTTGGTTTACTGATGGCTCGGCTAAATTTGGCAAATAGACTATATTGGACCATTACTTGTTAGTCAGGGGTGTCAATATGCCTGCACTTGTGTGGACACCTACTCTGGGGAATTAGTTGCCTGCCCCTATAAACGGGCTACCTAGAAAAACACTTGTAAAACCCTAGATATTATTTCTCTTTATTATGGGACCCCCCTACAAATACAGAGTGATAATGGTACTAAAGTTTGGATAAAGAAGCATCAATCTGATAGACCAAGGCCAGCTGAGCTCATAGCACAAGGAAACACTAATACTGCCATAGTAGTATACCCTGGTGATGATAAATGGTATCATGTCCCACTAACCCAAATGTTTTTACGATATTAAGTGTTTTACAGTGTTTGCCTGCTATACGCTAACTATGGCATGAACTCCAGGTATTCCAGTGGGGAATCCTCAGCAAGGACCGCGTACTGATTCCATCTATGCTGGTGAAAACAACACCCACATCATGAATTGGTCATACCCATTCAACGTAGAAGTTTGGGACGCCCCTTTATTTCCCCTAATGAAATCAATTTAACTAGTTTTAACCTAACTGTAACCGCAGCAAATGGCACTAATATTTCTTGTACTCTTACAGACTGGCCACCTAGTCCTTATTTTCCTCGCAGAGCACATTCATATAATTGGACTCTTGTAAACTTAACACGGACTTTTCCTATTACTGCATCGAATGAAAGTAACACTAGACATAACAATTATTTTTACTGTCGTAACACCTCCAATGGACGGTATGAAGAATATCTAAACCAATTAGTATGGGTTGTACCTGTGACACCAAAACCCCCCGGAATAATTCGTGTCCCCCGCTCATGTACTAACACCTCTATCTTGCAACACAAAATAGTGTTTCATTATAATGTAACTTTTCCCTCTTTAGAAAGTTGTGTCAGGAAAAAAAGAGCTTGGTATGATACATTACTTGGTGGTGCAGGAACTGGTTTGGGTATAGTTAATTCTATAGACCTTGAGACCTTGGCTAGCAGACTGCGCAGTGCTGGACAAGATGTTTCTCAAGCTTTGACTGTGAATGCCCAATGGTTACCCACAACGATCCTGCCACACCAAAATACATTACAATATCAAGGCCAATTTTTACAAGTCTTTAATAATAGCATCCTCGTTAATTTACACCTTATGAAAAACATTGGTGTTTTATTTAATTGGACTAAATGTTCCTTGCAAAACTTATATACCCTCATACAGAAGGAAAATGCCCAAAGATTACTACAGGAAGGTAACTCTCACATATGGAACGATATACTTGACTTGTCAGATGTATGGAAAAAGCAAAAACCTGAGAATGCTAGATGCACTCCACTTTGGTGCGCTGGAACTATTATACTCTACCAAGTTAAAACTTGGACTGTTATGTGCCAATTTCATGTAATACCTTTTGTCTTACATAAATACTTTGCTTTACCTCATATCTATGGAAACTATATAGATTGGTATAATGTAACTCATACTCTGTCTGATTGTGTTGTAACTAATGGAGGGATTGTTTGTGGGATGATGACTCGGCAGATGGAACCCTGCCTTCTCTCACATTCATCCAATTTGTGTGATCTAACTTTATACCCAGTGAGTAACTTTTCTATGATATATGAAGTATCTACTCAATATGTTTGTATAGCCTCTAATAATCACTCTGACCTTCTATCTGTAGATATTACTACTGTTCCATTTTCTGGTTGCTTATCCAATGTATCTTTCCTACGCTGGCAAGGAAATGATTTTTACTTTCCACCAGACACTAACCTAGTTAAAAATTTTGCTTGGGTACCCCAATCTTTGCCTCTACCTCATGTGTCTCTATCTCTATATCCCCTTATGAACATCTTGAATCAGTCGACTGAAATCAAAAAGTTATTAGAGTCCAACCAACGCGCGTTAAATGAACATCGAATACAGACTCTTATAGCTGCAGGAAGACTAGTCGAAGCTTCTCATTTAGTGACCTCAGATACTAATCATCATTGGTATGATTTTCTTTTTAAATCTCCTACTGCTACTATGTATTTTAATTCCTTAGCTACCCCCATACTACTACTTGCTTTGTTCTTTTTATGTCTTTGTATATGCAATTGTTGTATGTATACCAAAATACGCACTATATACACTCATGTCACACCTTTGCCCCTCACCTATTATTCTCATGATCTTAAGGCCAAGTGAAATGGAAATTGGAAATTCCCCTTTAAATTAATAAGATCACTCAAATAAATAGGTTCAGTTCAAATCTCGGTCATGACCGTTCCATATCTCCTGAGTGTTCTTGGCCTAGCATTCCAGGAACTAGCCATTCCTAGGTCACGTTGACATGGAGGGTTGGCTCCTCTCCTTGTGAGACGTGATGTTATTAAAAAACAAAATACCAAGCCTCAGGCGGATGGGAGCGTGGCTAAGGTCAGATGTGTATTGGACAAACCATGAATAGCGCAAGCATCAAAAAGGGGTTCTTGGCCCCAAGCCTTCTTTGTTTAGAACAATATAAAAACACTGCGTCCTGTAAGCCCGCTGAGCCTCACCCGCGGGAAGGACGCTTCGCCCGGGAAAATCTTTACACAATTCAAGTTTGTACTGGCTGCAACGGGGCTCCCAGCCGTTGATTGATTTTGGAGGTTCCCTTGAATTGGTGATGTATTCTCTTCCATTACCGACTCTCTTGATCGGTGCTATATTATTGATTGTTCTTATTATTTATGCTTTCTATGCAAATTCAAACTATCTGTGCTTTGCTTCTTCTAAATAAACTATCTATTTCTTATTATTTTCTGGTGCATTGGAGAGTGTCATTTATAGGAGCGAATCCGAACCTCACTAAATCATACTAATACATCTTTCCAGGTTTTTCTGAGGTCAGCCTGTTCATCATTTCTTATAGCACAATAGTATTCCATTACATTTATATAACACAACTTGCTCAGCCATTCCCCAATTGATGGGCATTCTCTCAGTTTCCAGTTCTTTGCCACCACAAAAAGAGCTGCTATGTATATTTTTGTACCTGGGGGTCCTTTTCCCATTTGTTTGATCTCTTTGGGATATAGCCCTAGAAGTGCTATTGCTGGGTCAAAGGGTATGCACATTTTTATGGCACTTTGGGGATAGTCTAGGATTTGATTTTTAGCAGCACTGAGGAATTGATGTGTAGGATAGAAATGATCAGGTAACCTTGAGGCCTGGGGTGGGAAGCGACTAAGCAGGCATAAGGAAAGACCAGTTGAAATCAGATACCATTTTTTGTAGAACCAAGTCATCTTGCTCTTTTGACTTTCATTTAGCCATGCTTATCACCTTGGCGACCCACTCAGTTGATATCTATAATGTCACTGTGCATCACCATTTGTAATTTTGAGCTCTCCAAAGAGAAACTAAAAAATCTAACAACAAACTAGTCTTTAGGATAAGAAAATGATAGCAATTTGTAATTCCCCCCCAACCCATTTCTAAGACATGACTCTTTAAATCTTTAGAATTTTCATATGAAATAATCTTCATGTAAGAATTAAAATTAATAATCTGATTTCTTCAGCATTAATTCTGCTTCCCAGAACTGTTTGGTAACATATGGAGTTTATTTAAGTTATAAAAATTCAGAGCAATTTCTGTGGATTTGCCAGATGACATAAAATTCAAAGTGCTAAGATTTTTTTCCCTACAATGCAGAAATTATACTATGCAACTCTGAGACACTAAATGCTCATTTAGTTATGCATCAACCTTTTTTTTTTCTGGTAAAGATTTTCTTTTTAAGTATTGACTTTTAAAATCTGTTTCGAGTGTGTTATGTTTATAACTTCATCACCTGCTCAGCACTCTGATTTGTACATTGTCCCATAAACTTATAGGCTGTTGTGTGGGATTTTAAGTACCACATATAACTCTGATTAAACATTCATCTCATTATGAGCCTGAACTTGGCACTGTAGGTTAGAATACACTCCCAACAGAGAAAGCTTCTGAAAACATTGATGTAGTTAAGATTTATTGCATTAAGTAAAGGTTAAAATTGCCATGGTCATCTACTTTGCATCCTAAAGGATAAGAAAGTAATAGGAGATAGGATCAAAATACTTTAGGAAAGGAAAAGAAAAAGCCTATAGTTAGGTGCTAAATTGTGATGGTTGTTGTGAGGAACAAAGGAGATGATTGTAAAGGCCTTACAACAGTGCCTGGCATATAGTTGTTGTCCAACCTTGAGTCTGAAGAGGAACATTGACATCATGGGTGATGATGAATTGGATTTAAGTGAGGCAGAGTTGAGCAAAGTTGTCAGCCTCACTCTCTCTTCCAGAGTTAGCAAAGTTCAGTGGCAAGATAAAAGTAAAGACAACTCGGGGCAGCTAGGTGGCGCAGTGGATAGAGCACTGGCCCTGGATTCAGGAGGACCTGAGTTCAAATTCGGCCTCAGACACGGAACACTCACTAGCTGTGTGACTCTGGGCAAGTCACAACCCCAATTACTTCACCAAAAAAAAAAAATAGTCAAGACGACTAGCAGTGGCGTGTGATACAGTGGATGACCTTGGAGTCTTTGATGTCTGACCGAGCTCTAAGCACTCCACAGTGCTTGCTTCAGCTGCCCTCATGGCCATTGGAACAAATTGTTCTCATTTGTCCATTCCAACGGGGAAGTATTACATGCTTGGGATAGGAATCCTCTTAATTTATCAATGGGATTAAGGTCTGTAAGTTACTCTCAACCAGGTTTAGCCCATCTGCCAAGATAATTCCTCTGTGGTGTGGCTGGTGTACATGCTATAGCTTCTTGAAACCTTAAGTGAGAGCTGGGTGGCATATAGTAAGTGCTACATAAATGTTAGTTACTGCTGCTGCTGCTGATGCTACGGATATTACCATTAAAACAGATTGAGTAACCAATTTATTAGCCAGCTCCCATTTCTGGGCCAATAAATACCCTGTTCCTAGAATATATTGGGAAAATATTCAGGGAACCACAGAGAGCAAACAAAAACAATACGATAAGCAAAATCTTCCCCAACCAATATGGATTGGAAGCTTGGGAAGGGCTAAATTATCTTATCATCCAACATAGTTAACCAGAGTGTTGATAACTGTTTGCTGCTTCCAAACTCTTGAATTCTTTATACCAGTCAGATTATTTGTGACTGCAGAACTTATGTAGTAGGTGTTGACTTTGTCAGAGGCCACAAATATTGATAAAGGAGTTTGAATTTAGTGGACTGACCAATCAATTGATAGGGGATGACCAGTGTTCCATCACTGGTAACTTTTATTTGCCATAATGACTTTGAGCATGGAAGCCTTTTTGCACTGTCAGATTTCTCTAGGTGATTGCTATTTGCTGAAAACACATTATTGTTGATGAATCCTGAAGCTAATAGGGAAATTTCTATGTTTTTCCATATTTATAGGCTGTATTAAAGATTATTCTCAATGCGGAGTCTCCCTAGAATTGGAGGGAGGGGGATGGCATTGACATAGACTTTATTCTGCTGCTTTCCTCTTAATTGTGAGTTGAAATAATTGTTAGATTAGCCTATGAGACAACAGGGGAACCATTCAGGGACTCTGGGTCCTGGAGGGTGGGGGTGAGGTTGAGATAGAGGCCAGGATGGCCTGAGGTAGAATAATAAGAGCGGCTCACATTTCTGGCATCATAAGTTAGGGAAGAGAGACAGTACTTCAGTCTCTACTATAGTACCGTGCCTTCCTCGGTTTATTTTTTTTCTTTTCTGATCTTGCCGCCTTTTTTCTTTCCCTCAAAACTTTTCCCTCCCAGATTGCTCAAACTTTCCTGAGTAGCAGAGCCCTGTTTGGTGAGTGAGCTTGGACCAAAGTATACCTGTGATGACTGAGGGATCACTTTCCTTGTTCAGCTGTTTGTCCTGAATCATGAAACCAGGAGGTAATGCTCCAGAAGATTGGAACTCCCTGTAATCTGGAAAGACCAAATTTCAACAATAGAGAGTCAAGCCACTTCTCACTGCGGCCTCATTTTCCTCCTCTGCAAAACCAAGGAGTTTGATAAGATGCCTTCTAGCTCTAGAAAGTGATATTGAATGTGGTGAAAGTAGAGGTGATACCTTCAAACTCTTTTTTAACCCACTCCCTCAAACAGCTATCTATCTTTTTGCAATAAAAGATACTATACTATTCCATCCTCTCCCCTGAACTTCACTTCCACGTTAGCAATTGCTTTTGGACAATTTAAACTGAATGTACCAGTGACATCTAAAAAATCAGCTAAATTGATTTTCTTCTCCTTCCCAAACTCTTACCTCTTTCAAATTTCACTGTTGAAGTTGCCAGCCTCTTTCTAGTTTCCCAGGTTCTTAATATGCTACTGGGCTCTACTTTTCATTCCCTCAACTTCTGTATTAAATTTATAATAAATTTTCTACTTTCTACTTCCACAACATCTCTCACATCTGCCTCCCTCTTTACTGTAATGGCCTCTTGATCGGTCTTCCAGAGGAAAATATATATGTATGTGTGTATGTATATATGTATATATAATACATATATATATATATATATATATATATATATATACATACACACACACACAGACATGTATGTATACGTGTGTGTGTGCATATATGTGTGTGTGTGTGTGTATATGTATGACCTCTCCTTTCCTGGTGACAAAGTTATTTTTCAAAAATTCAAATTTGACCATGTTACTGACTTAATGAATCAACAATATTACCTCTGATAAAACACAAACTCATCTATTTGGCTTTTAAATCCTTTTGCTGCTTGAATCCAACCTGTCTTTCCAGTCTAATATAACATTACTCCTCTGGAACTCTGTATCCTGCCCAAACTGGCCTTCTTTCTGTTCTTCACACATGACAGTCCATCTCTAGGTTCTTTAGATTTGCACTGGCTGTTCCTTATGCTTAGAATGTACTTACCCTGATAGAATCCTCCTATACCTGCTGAACACAATTCAAGGGCCATGGTCTACATGAAGCATTTCTTCATTCTTTCAAATGCTAATGTTATTATGTTTTTATTTATTCTGTATATATTAATGAATGTATGCATGTGTGTATGTATGTATGATGTATGTATGTATGTATAGTTGTCTTCTCTATTAGAATGGAAGCTGTGTGGAAGCAATGATTTTTTTTAAAATTCATTTATTTCTATCCCTAACAACCAATACAGAGCCTGGCATGTAGCAGGAATTTACGAAATGCTTGTTGATTCACTGAATGATTTCCATCTCTCCCAGCAATCAGTTTATCTAGATGCTAAGAGTCAAGAAACAATTGTTCTTAGCACCTAATTATTAAGAATAATCATTTATTTATTATTTATTAAACTTAATTTAATAAATTTATTTATTATAATTAATTAATTAATTAATTGATGATTTAATTAAATAATTATTTAACTATTAACCTCCTTCCTTTCCTAGGTACAGAATGGACAGGGTGTCTTCCTCAGGAGTGGTCTCTTGATATCGTCTGATCTCTTTCTCCCCAAACTGGATTCAGCCTCTCTCCCTATGCTCCACTATCTCCTGTGACCACTTACAGTGCTTGATCCTGGCATAAGTATATGTAAGTCTACTAGTATCTTTTCCCCTGCCTGTATTTATATTAAATTTGGATGACAGGAGGCACTCCTAATGTCCACAGTGCTAAAGTGAAATTCAGGAGTGAAATGTCATAATTACTTTTAGAATCATAGATCTATAACTGAGTCTGCAATGTCCATCTAGTCCAATTCCCTATTTTATAGACAAGATAAGTGAGGCTTAGGAAGGTTAATATTCTTTCCCAAGTTTACAAAGTTAGCAAGCATCAATGTTGTGGTTTAAATCCTGGACCTTCTAATTTCTAAGATAAAGTTCTTCTACTTTGTGACACTTTTCTTTCACAGATACTCACTTTATTTCTAAAAATAGATGAAGTTGTAGTCTATTGATGGACTAAATTATGAATAACTTTCCACAAATAAGAAATTTATATTAAAAAAAATCAAAGATACAATGTAGCTTCTAGTCTGATCTCAACATCTAAATCAATATTAATGAGACAGTGTTCTGGTTGTCTTTATTGATGCTTTTTTAAAAATCATTATTCTGATGGTTCTTTATTGACTCATGATCCTTTGAAGAAAGCGATGGTATTGATGGATCAATTCTGTGGAGCTGTAGACATATTTTCTGAGACAGTATGGCAGGAAGATGACAGAGAAATCATAGCACTTTGTACTGGGGGCTTCTCAGAATTACTCAGTGACCAAAGTCGGAGAAATCACAGGACTGTGTAAGTAGCACTGGAAGGACCTTAGAGGTCATCTAATTCAACTACCTCATTTTACAGAGGGGGAAAACAAACAAACAAAACAAAAACAAACAAACAAAAAACCCTAGGGATTTGCCAAGCAGCTCTGTTAGGAAAGGATTCTGGGAAGAGGGTGGAGTAGGTCAGAAGATTCTAAGCTCTCCAGATTTCCTACACAAACAAGACAGAATAGCACCTGAGGGTCAAGGTAGAGCAGCAAAAGTAAACAAGAGTTGGGGCAGAACAGTGGTCCCCCTGGAACAACCAGAGAACATCTGAAGGAAGATCGTAGGATGGAGGTTTGGCCCAAGTGAAGTGTAAACACCTCCCTACTAGCTCCTGTCAAAAAACTAAGGGGTAAGCCCTGGGGGCAGCTAGGCTGAAAGGTAGCCTTGACCTCAGCCACAGGAATTTTCACCACCTGGCCAGTGTGGGAAGTTGGGTGAGTGTCTAAGCAGGGAAAGATTGAGGGAGCCTCTGCGGACAAGGCACACCAGGCCCAGCTGTGCTGCTAAGACTCCATCCTGGGCAAGAAGGAACTAACACATGCCGGTGAGTGCTAAAGCAGTGGGGTGAGGCTTCTGCTGGCTGAGGGCACTTATAAGGAGCTGAGTTCTTGGTCTCATTTCTAGTTCAGAGGGGAAAACTGAAGGTCATAGCCACTGGCGGGTTCTCAGGGAGCAAGAACATTTCCAGTATAGCGTGCTGGGGGCCATAGCTGTGGCTTGGAGGGGGAAAGGAGTGCATGGGTTGGACCCAGGACAGAGTTCAAAAAAAAAAAAAAAGGACCTGAGGCATCATCCCCCACACCCCAGGATTAGAGGTGATTATAATAAGCTGCTAAATATTTTTTTTTTAAATGAGCAGGCAAAGGGGAAAGAACCCAACTGTAGACAGTTGCAATGGGAACAGAGAAGTTCATTTTCAGAGGGTACTGAAGTTAAAAAAGGCCTCTCTTACCTCAAAGAGTAATGTCAAATGTTCAACTGCGTGAAAAAAATTCATAGAAGAACTCAAAAAAGATTTCAGAAATCAAAAAAGAGAGATTGAAGAAAAAAATTAAAAAGTAAGAACAATCCAAGAAAAATAAGAAGATAATGAAAAGAAAGTCAGTGAACTGGAAAAGAACATCCAGATCTTAAGAAGGTGACTACTTGAAAAATAAAACTAGGCAAGGGGAAGCCAGTAAAGTTATAAGAGACCAAGGAATAATAAAACAAAATATAAATAATAAAAAAAATAGAAGAGAATGTGAAACATAAGAAAAACAACTGATCTGGAGAATAGCTCAAGAAGAGAAAACATAAGAATAATTGGACTACCTGAAAGCTATGATCAACAAAAAAAATCTTGATATAATAATACAAGAAATATTTTTTAAATTGTCCTTAAGTGATAGAAGAAGAGGGAAAAGTAGAAAAAAAATCCACTGATAGCTACCTGAAAGAGATCCTACAAGGAAAACCTAGAAGAATATCATATCCAAATTCTGAAACCCTCAGGTTAAGGAGAAAAAGTTAGGAGCAAGGAGAAAAACAATAAAATATGGTAGAGCCCCAGTTAGAATTTCACAAGACCTAGCAATGGCTACACTAAAAGACCACTGATCTTAGAACACTGTATATCAAAAAGCAAAAGAACTGGAATTATGGCCTAAAATATCATACCCCGCAAAGTTTAGTATAGCCCTGAATGGGGAAAAAAAAACATTCAATGAATTGACAGATTTCTAGGATTTTATTGCAAAAAATCCAGAACTAAATAGAAAAGCTGACATAGAAGATCTGAGAGAAATACAAGGTAAACATCAAAGACTAATTACAAAGGACTCAATAAGGACAAATTGTTTATTTTTTGTATGTCTAAGATTGTCATTAGCAATTGGGCAGTTTGAAAGAAAGAGTGGGGTAGAACTAAGTATGATATGATTCTTAAAATGAAAAAAGATGGAGGAAAAGGCAAAAAGAGTAGTTATTTTATACAAGTGAGATACAAGAGGAAGAACTGATACAGAGAAATTAGATAGGGGAGCAAGGTGGGTAATTCTGTAACCCTACTTTCATTGGGAATGGGTTAAAGAATAATACATACATATATATATATATATATATATATATTATATATATATATATATATATATATATCTAGAAGGGTATAAAAGTCTTCTAAATTCAGAAACAAATAAGAGGGCAAAGAAATGGTGGGGAGAGGATAAGGGAGGGATAGGGAATAGGATGGGGAGAGTGTAGAAGGGTGTGTAGATTAACAAAAATGAGATAAAGAGGGAATAACATATATATTTTAAAAGGTATAAAATCTTCTATATTCAGAAAGAAATAAGAGGGTAAGGGGATAGGATGGAGGGAAAGGATAAGGAATTCTTGGAAGGGAGTAGGTTAAGGAATAGGAGGGCAAGTTAGCAGGTAGAAGTAAAGTAGAGGAGTGAGGAGGGATGGGAATAGGGTGAGAAGGATAATGAGGAAATAGAAATGAGAAGAGTATATAACGAGTAATCATAGTTTAGAATGTAAATGGGATGAATTTATCCATAAAATGGAAACTGATAGCAGATTAAAAATTTGAATTCAACAATATGTTGCTTTTAGGAAATGCTATAAAAATGAGAGATATGCACACACATAAAATAAAATTAAGGTGTAAAATTTGTTATGAAAAAAAAAGCAGGGATAGTAGTCATGATCTCAGACAAAGTTAAAGCTAAAATCAGATTTAATCAAAAGAGAAAAATAGAGAAACTACACCATGTGCTAGCCATATTAATAAATAGTTTTAGGCTGTATAAAATAAGTGGATGGTATAAAAAAAGTATGAGAGTATACTTACCAAAACAGACATAGGAACTATACAGATATAAAAACAATACATTTTATATAAAATTAGACATAAACAATTGAAGTAATATTTATTGTGCATGGGCAAGTAAAGCTAACATAATAAAAAAATGACAACTCTACCTAATCTATTTATGTAATACCATCCTAATTAAATTAGTAAAAAAAATCTTACTGAATTATGAAAAAAATAATAACTGGGTTCATTTATAAAAGCAGAGGGTCAAGAATTTCAAGGAAACCAGGGGAAAAAGATGTGAAGAAACTAGATTCATTAGATTCAGACCTTAAACCATATTATAAGGTGGAGAGCAGGGTTGAAGTACAAAATGGATAATTTTGCGTATTTAAAATTAAAATTTTCCTGTATACATAAAACATATACAAGAATAGAGGCAACGTAGAAAAATTGAAAAACAAAAACAAAAACAAAAACTTCTCATAGACAATCTCTCAAATGCAATGTGATTGAGTTGGAATATTGTTGTAGTGTAGGAAGATGCTACCCATATACAGAAAAACAGATGATAAGTGGAAATAAGTATAATAATGCATATGCCTTTGATATGCATATTTATGGATATCTAGGTATATGTATATATATCCGTATATGTATGCATATCTATTTTATACATATTATACACACAAATACACATACACATATATTTATCTCTCTCTGTCTCTGTCTCTCTCTCTCTCTCTCTCTCTCTCTACACACTAAATTGTAGAAGGGGAGGAGGAAGAGGAAATAATAAAATAAAAAGTGCACAGCAGAGGACAAAAAGAAAACATATAAGGATGCAAAAAGAAAAGATGGAGAGCTTTGAAAATAGTGTATAGTATTTATTACATAGGTTTTCTTGAAATGGAAATCTCTTCTTTTGTATTGAATCCTCTTTTATGTTCTGCTGAGTATATGGTAATTTTTTTTTCTTTTCTTATTTTGTATTTAACTTTCAATAAATTCAAATACAGTGGGGAAAAAAGATACTATTGCTGTTTGAAGCGGTGGGAATGAAACCCTATCCCACTTTGTTACACTTGGTAAAAAGAAACAAAGGGAAACTTGATAAGATCAGAATACTTCCATGAATGTTTTTCTTCTTAATTAAGTCCTGAGTCTATAAGCTAGTTTTTTAAGGCTACCAGAAGCAAAGCTCATACTTCACCCAGTCAACGTGTAGCTCACATGTAATTCCATGAAGTTTACTGAAAAACCTTTTAATGCTTTTTTTGCATTTCCTTTACTCCAACCAAGTAAAGTCTGAAAAGGGTGACCAAATAAATAAACAAAACCTAAATCCCAAGGAAGTTAAATGACTTCCTCAATATGACTCCAAATTAAAGTGGGTTTCAAAGTCAGATTAGTGTACTTTCTATCTTGATATGCTGTCTCCAAGGATCCTTAAAACAAGATAAAATTCAAGGGATACACTATTTTGAGGAAATTCACTAGTTGTACATTTTCTAGACATATGAGATTACCCATTTGTCCACCTTTGTCTATGCAACTAACCCTTGATATAGACAGATTCCCATACTTTCTCTTGCCTTGGGCTCAAACATCTAGCCCATAATAATCCTAAGATTTCTCTAAGTTAGGACTCTAGACAACTGGCCAAAACTGTTCAGGAAGCAGTGGGATTTGAGCCTGCCAGCTATGGTCACGTGAACTGAAATTAATAGTATGCCTTTAAATACAATTTCAGGGAATCTTCAGCGCCATGGAAGATGTGGTGCCCCAACTCAATCCATGGGGCTATGTGAACTGAAGTACTAAAATCACCAGTCTCTCAAGTTGCATCTATTTATTAATTGGTCCTGTAAAGGGAACAGAACAGGCAGTCCTAGAGAAAAAAAAAATCCATGACCATGCTGTAATTTTCCCACTGAGTAGTCCACCTAATTTTTGTAGGAGGAAAACAACAACAATAACAACAACAACAACAACAACAACAGAATTCTAGACAATGTCATGATTATTGGCCCCATTATAGTATAAGTGAATTAATTCATTTTTTGTAGTCCTGACCTCACTGCTTTACTTTTATCTAGCAGTTATCAACATTATGATGCCTATGGAGAGGAGCTATATCCTCATTCATATCATTGCAGAAGATGAATGCAAGGCATCATTTCAGACCAATCTGAGACAGTTCAAATATTGAGTTCATATTGAGTAACCCTAGAGACTGCGTAACCTTCTGACCGTTTTCCAGTGGCTTATGAACTTGATCATTCATGGGCAACTGGATCAGAGGTTGGAAGTACAGCTAAACAATATTCTAATTTATTCTCAGACCCTAGCCAATACATAACATTTATGGAAAGAGCTTCCCAGTGACTATGTCTGGATCCTGTTTTTGGGAAAAATGCCTATTTCAGCATTCTTGGGGCATATGAAAGACCTATGCTTGTGCTTTGGTGTTACAGACTGGCTTATGAAAGGTGGTGATGAGGCAGGGTGAGAGTGGTCAATGGGGGAATCATAGATATGTGAAAAATGTCATCAATACTTTTTAATGAAAAAAGAAGAAAACAAAAACAAGTGGAGAAAGGGATACAAACAAAGGGCAATTTTGTGTCTACTTTGTTAATGTATATATATGTGTATGTATGTGTACAGGTATACATATGTGTGTATACTGAGATGGAGGGATAAATAGTTGACAGATTTCTTAAAATGATATATAAAGAAGAGATCACAGTATCTTGTACAATCCTCTTTATTGCTTTTTTCATATTGGAGTATTTATATTAATTGATAGTTATTAATTTCATGGGGAAAATATTTTTAAATGAAGGGAGTTAATCTTAAATTGGGTCCCACAAAATGCAATAGAACTACCTAGTATAATTTGAAGTGTTTCAAGATATTCCTATCATTTAATATTGTATTTTTTCAACTAACTGTTTTTCTTCCTGTGTCTACCCCTATTTCCCTTCAAGGATTTACTCAGATGCTGAAACTCTTTCAGTGGACCATGGTACTGAAAACTGAAACTGACCTTAGGGAGCTAAAGAGAGTGTTCATCTGTGCAAATGTGCCTGGAATCATTGAAGACATTTGTGGCAAGCCAGCTCTTTCCCCATCTTTTCCTTATTGTTCAAGGAAAATGTCACATGCAAAGAAACCACACCATATGGGAAAAAGATCTGCTGCAAATTCAGGCATCATATTGCAGTATGGTGCCATCATTTGAAGGGAGCCCAGAACTCCATCACATAGCAGCTGGCCTATAAGAACCAGGAGCTACTCCAACATGCCCAGATGTTAAACCAGTGGCATAGAAGGTGGAGATCATTTTTAAAAATGAGTTCACATCTTAATCATCTACATTTAGACTACCACAATTATTGGGCCAACTGTTCATCCTGGCAACCAGAGTGTGCCATCCCCCCTCCAACCTCAATCACTTGGCCACTTAACACTAACTAAACTTCATAAAGTTAATCTAACAACAACACTACAATATATGGACACTCAGGACCATGTATCTGCCATCTGAGTAGGAGAAATGTCAACTGCTCTATTCTATCTTCAAACTTTAACCTGTTCTCCTGGAAAGACATGATAGATAATATGGTGATTGTGCCATAATGGCCTAGCAGATCACCTAGGAATTTTAAGTTATTACACTATTTTCCTAAAGATTCTGATTGACCTCATCAAATAATATCAGCTATTTTAATTTGTTCAATATGGTGAATCTCTTGCCCAAAGAAATGACCCCTTATGGAAATCCCAAGATTATCATGATCATTATCAGTGAATTTCAATCAGATATGCCATTATCCCAAGGATATGACTTTATCCTGTGATATTGGACATTATCAGAAAAATGGTTTGCCTTTTTCCCAGAACTAGTCATCCTCCTGTATTCAGCACCACACTTTTTTGAGATCTTCAAGCTATATGGTTTCTTGTATTGTTTAATATTGGATCAGAGACTTTCAGTTTATGTAACTTCTTTTTTTGATTCAATCTGTCCAATGCTCTCCAAGTTAATGCTTATATCTCCACTACCAATAATCTTTAATCCGATAGCAAATTATAAAATTCCAACCAGCTGCCATAAATATACTTTTGATGCTTTATTTAAAAATAGCAAAGGGATGGGAGGAAGAGGGTATAGTCAAACAAAAAATATTGAGAACATCGATTCTGGAAGTAATTTTCTGACATAATTAAAAGGATGATACACATATATTCATAAAAGACAGCTGTGATTGCTAAGAATCAGCATGCTTCCATTAAGAATAGGTCATGCAAAATATAATTTTATATGAAGATATAATTTTTTATCCTCCCACTCCTCACATGGCCACTGAATAAGTGGAACAAGGCAACACCATTTTAAAACTGGATTTCAACAAGAAAACTCATTTTTTTCCCACACTATTATTACCAATAATATGAAGAAATGTGATCTAGATTTTTAATGCTGTTAGTTTGATTTAGACTTAGTTGAATATTTCAGTCTCATATGTGATCAGTAATAGACCAGGATCATATTGAACATAAGTCTCTAGAAGATTGTCCCAAAAATCTATCTTTAGTCAGGTGCTATTTAACTTTGTTGTTTTTTTTTAATTAATGTCATAGATGAAGGTATACCTAATACATTTACCAAATTTGTGAATGGAGATCAATGAATTGGGCATACAACTAAAAAAACTAGAAAAAGAACAAATTAAAAATCCTTAATTAAACACCAAATTAGAAATAAATACTGAAAACCAAAGAAAAAATTAATATTGAACTAAGAAAGCTATTGAGCTAATAAATAAAACTAAGAGCTGGTTTTATGAAAAAAGCCCTATAAAATAGATAAACCTTTGGTTAATCAAATAAAAAAAAAAGAAAGAAGAAAACTGAATTACCAGTATCACAAACGAAAAGGGTGAATCCACCACCAAACAGGAGGAAATTAAAACAATAATCAGGAACTGATTTGCCCAACTGTATGCCAATAAATTCGACAATCTTTGAGAAATGGATGAATATTTACAATAATATAAATTGCCCAGATTAACAGAAGAGAGAGTAAAATACTTAAATAACTCCATCTCAGAAAAAGAAATTGAACAAGCCATTGATTAACTCCCTAGGACAAAATTTCCAGGTCCAGATGGATTTACAGGTGAATTCTATCAAACATTTAAGGAACAATTAATTCCAATACTATATAGACTATTTGGGAAAATAGATGAAGAAGGGGTCTTACCAAATTCTTTTTATGATACAAATATGGTGCTGATACCTAAACTGGGAAGAGTCAAAACAGAGAAAGAAAATTATAGACCAATTTACCTAATGAATATAGATTCAAAAATTTTAAATAAAATATTAACAAATAGATTACAGCAACTTATCACAAGAATAATATACTATGACCAGGTAGGATTTATACCAGGAGTGCAGGGCTGGTTCAATATTAGGAAAACTATCACCATAATTGATCATATGAACACCAAAACTAATAGAAACTACATGATCATCTCAATAGATGCAGAAAAAGTTTTTGGCAAAATACAACACCCATTCCTATTAAAAACACTAGAGAGCATAGGAGTCTTCCTTAAAATAATAAGCAGCATTTATCTAAAACCATCATATGTAATGGAGACAAGCTAGTAGCATTTCCAATAAGATCAGGGGTGAACCAAGGGTGTTCATTATCACCACTGTTGTTCAGTATCATACTGGAAACGTTAGCTTTAGCAAGAAGAGAAAAAAAGGAAATTGAAGATACAAATTTATGAATGTTGCTAAGCTGAGACTTTACTATTATGTTGTTAGTTCACAGATCCAGAAATATCAACATTGGCTAGAATAGTAGGTCAAAAATAATGAGATGAAATTGAATAGCAAAAATACTTCAATTTAAAAAATTGACTAGAATTTACTATTAGAATGTAATTGACTATTAAAGTTCCAAGAATAATCAGACCCAGTCAGATCTTCTATGACCTATGGTGTTTAATGGACTCCATGTTCAATAGGAGGCAATATGACATGGAAGTCAGAAAAGCTATGGTAATGTTAGGATGCATTAAGAGAAGTATAATATCCAGAACAAGGGAAGTGATGCCCACCTATCTCCACTTCCATCGACCTCCACATACGTATAATTTCTAGGTAGGACCATATGTAGATTATTTTCTTTAGTTCT
The DNA here is from genome assembly GCF_003287225.1 of Phascolarctos cinereus. Lineage (NCBI taxonomy): Eukaryota > Metazoa > Chordata > Mammalia > Diprotodontia > Phascolarctidae > Phascolarctos > Phascolarctos cinereus. The sequence goes on along the minus strand of NW_027556402.1, from coordinate 62,247,479 downwards.
GGAAGTCTTATATGATTAAGGGAACTACAGCTGTAGCGATAAAATACATGAAAGCTTTGAGAGAAAAGATTGAATCAGAAAAATGCTATAACCTTCAATACTCCCAACATAGTTCCTCTTAATCTAATTTTAAAGCCTCATCCTTTATTCATTCCCAACCTCCAACACTTGCTGGGCCACTAAAACTCCAGAAAACATTTTTCCATTTGTTTTAGGCCTTATCACTTTCATGCTCTGAGGACACTAAGACACCAATCTCATCTGACTTTTTGTTCTGTTTTTGGTCGCCTCCCAATTCAGAGATGCTACTCTGTATAAAGAATTATCATTCTTTGACTATATATTTTTTGCCTAATCATTCCACTATGTTGTCCTTGTTTCATACAGAATAGGCAAAAATGTTACCAAAGCCGTCTCTAACATTTAAAAGTAATGGGAAAAAAAAAAAAGGAACCAGAGGAAAGAACCTTGGACCCAATACATTATATTCCTATCATCCAGGGGAATTAGCAGGGGCCTTCTTCCAATAATGTATGATCCATGTGTCTGACATGTTTGCTTCAAGGAAAATGCTTCTGGCAGCAGTGGAGAGCAGTCTAATTAAAGTTAAAATAGGGAAAATTCGATCATGATACCATTCTTACATGTCGTTAAATAAAATACACTCAAGTCAGCAGGAAGGCCAGGAATACACATTATCTCAGACTCTTTGGAAGGTGAATACTTTTCAATTTTACCAATTTTTGAAACTTTCACCTGGCCCAAGACTTCAGAACTTGTAATCCATATCCTTTGTTCTAAGTCCTGTTTGTCACGTGGTTTCTCAGAGCAACCGATGTCTGGTTCTGAATGAGGATCGGAATACTTCCAAATCCTTTCCAAATTGGGCATATTCTATTTTCAGCTTTTCGCAGCTTCGTACTCAGAAACACCTCAAGTAGAAAGTAGAAGACCTTGAGCCCCAGAAGCAAAATTGGAGAGTGAGAGGGGGCATGCCTGTACCATTAATCACAAAGTTGGAATGCTTTTTTCACTATTAGATGCTCCAGTGAAAAGCAATTCATGTTAATAACCAAAGACAGAGACTCTTTGACACAGATAACACAATCCTTAGATACTTAGTTTATAACTGAGGCAAATAAAAGTAGAAATATGGAAAGATGTGGGGTTTCATAGGTTACAGGGAGAAGTGCTGGACCTGTAATTTCATTGAAATAGGGAACTCCATAAATGAGAAAAATCCCTCTGCCAATGCAGCTAGTTTATCTTCTTTAAAACTTAACATTTTAAAAAGTTGTAATATTAAACAGAACTTAAGTGACCTGCCCAAGATCACATAGTCAGTATGTGTTAGAGGCAAAACTTGTACCTTGGTTTTTCTAATTCTGAGGCCAGCTCCCTAGCCATAATATAGTCCTGCTTCTCAAACAATTTCATATGATTAAGGAAATTTTCCTCCAGTTGCATAATAAATTCCTTTGGTTTACTAATCCATTTTATGAGTCAATTTTACATTCAGGAGATCTATCCAACTGGGAAGGGACCTGAGGTGTATGTTCTATCTTTGTGTTCTCAAGACTTTAAGGGAGACCTGGGTGGGCAACTATTCATTTTTTTCCCCCTTTTTTATGGGTAGTGGGAAGGAATCAGAGAAATGATTGATGCTAATCAAATAGCTCTTGATGAGAAAGGGTTCTAGAAAGTTGTTATTAATGATATTTCTGTGTCAGAGAGTGTCTCTAAGGCTTAATTTCTCTCAAAGAGAAAATACCATGATGACAAAGATGGAATCACTGTCACAAAATTTTTAGGATTTGCCGCAAGTACAGCCCAGTCCTGAGGACTTGAAGACCTATGTGGCAGCTGGTGGGAGACTTTTTATACTCTGTTATCTTCCAGTCTACATATTAACAATGCTTCTCTATTTCATATGCAAAAATTAAATCTGATGTATGCAACATATGGGATTGGAGAGAAAGGAAAGAAATTTGGAGTGTGATAGAGATCAGGAACTACTGAAAAGAGAGAAGTGAAACAAGTATTGGCAGATGTGGTACCCTGGAAAGCACTTGATTTGGAGTCAGAAAAAACTGAGTCCAAATCCTACTTGTCACTGCTAAGTGACTAAGTAACTTTTGGCAAGTCATTTAACTTCTTTTGGCCCCCAATTACTCATCTGTAAAGTAAGAAGGCTGAACTAGATGTCTTTTGAGGTCCCTACTACTCTTCTATGATCCTACAACAGTAGTAGTGTGGAAAGTGTGCATATTTTGGAGTTAGAATTCAGGATTCAAATCCTGGCACTGCTATTAACTGTTACCTGTGTGATCTTGGGTGGTTTAGTTAATATCTCCAAGCTTTAATTTCTTCATCTGCAAAATAAAGGGTGTGTGGCTTCTAAGGTCCCCAATACCTCTAACTCTATGATCTTATGAAATAGATAGAGAAGCAAAGATGAGTGAGTTTCAGAAAGAGAGAGAAAGAGTAAGAACAGGAAGAGTGATGGGGGTGGGGTGGGGACAATTCTATGCACCATTTCTTTTTACCCTCCTTCCCTGAATTCCTAGAACCTATGCATGTACCTCTTACGTAATGAAGCTTGTGACAGTGAAGTGATTTCATGAATGGTGTTTAAATACTAATAAATGTATTGCTTAATATGAACTAATTTTATATCTGTTATTATTTAACTCTCATATATTAACATAATTGATGATATTAAATATTGCCAAGCTAGAGGAGGGGTCCATTAGGACAAATGACGAATGGACAATAGACAAGGGATTCTGATTTTCAGTGATTGTTAAGTAAGAAAAAGTGTTTAGTCCTAGAATTTGCATCAGTTCTTACATACACATATGCATATACAAATATACACAGAAACTAATGTAAATATAATAACTCATTAATGAATTCATAAATACCTTGGGAATAGCTGACTCATGCAGGAAAGGAAGTAAGGAGGGAAGGAAAGAGAGGGAAGGAGGAATGAGGGAAGGAAGGAAGAAAGGAAACACTTGTTAAACTTTTATGATGTGTGGGGTACTGTGCTAAATACTGGGTTACTCAGAAAAGCAAATAAAGCAAAATGAAACAAAACAAAACATCTGTCCTTGCCCTCAAGGACCATGCATTCTAATGGGATTAGTGAATGTATCTCAAAACAAAAACAAAACGTACCACTGTCTGGTGTACCATCCCTTTTCATAGTGCATAGGATGAAATGACAATGTTCTACACCTCAAAACTTTCTTTCCAATATATTTGAAGAATCACAGCCAACAGTCCTCAGGAAATATCAAAGCATCTTTGAATATACAAAAATTCAAAGAAAAAGTGTAGTACTTTGCAGTTGGTTTTATTATCAGTTCCACTTCATTGATGTAGCCTTATTTCCTACCGATCCTGTGTGTATTTCCTACTTAAATATTTGTTCTAATTATTGCCTTTTCATCGGGCAGTCAGGGTTGTTGAAAGATATCACAAGAGACTGAACTCTAGCTGAATTCTACAATTTGCCAATCAAATGTTTTTTAATAATTCATTTGTCATTAATAATTGCCATTTCATGACTATTTATTCCACCACCTGCTTTCTTTCTTTCTTTTTTTACTTCTAACTTACAAGGACAATGTCATTCAAGCTTTAATGTATAAATGCCTCATTGTAGATGTTGAGATAACCTTCATACCAAATGACTGAAGAAGTAATCTTTTGATTAAGATACATCCCTCCTTGAAGCTCAGTAAAATTTTATCCTTTATATTAGTCAATAAAGCACAATCTCTGAATAAGGTAAATAAATATATCTATATATGTATACACATGTATGTATATTTGTATATGCATACATGTATATACACACATACATACAAATATATGCTTGTATGTCTATGCGCATATCTCACATTTTCTTTTTTATTAATCCAGAACAGCTATTTCGTAAGTGTTGGGAGCTTCCTGATCATGTAAGCACTGCTACAGCTTATGATCTGAAATGAAATACTAAAATATTATATGACTTGCCCAACACAATAAAATAGTGCTTAATTTCCAGACTTCAAGGACCAGCTTCTATCCACTAAGCCATAAAGATTCTGAAGATATGGTTATGGATATGGGGGAGGAAAAATATTGTATATTTACTAATACAAAATAGATCTAGATTTCAGATCTTTGAGTTAGGTGAACTTGTCATTTTGAAGTATACAAAACGTGCTGGATATGGCATCTCAAAGTCTTCAAATCACAGTTTTTCCACTTGAAAGGCATGTGACAGTGGATAAGCTTTTTGAATGGTAGTTAGAGGAAACAATACCTCTCACAGCCTTGATCTGAAGACCAACAGAAATCAATAATGTGAGGTGATTTGAACACCTTGAAACACTACAAAAATGTTAGTTACTATATCAAAATGCATTCTGAAATTTAATTCAGCAAGCATTTAATAAGCACCTATTACTTGCAGGGATTTAAACGGGGGTGCTGGGGATACAATGACCAAAACTGAAAAATTTTTGTCCTCAAAGAGGTTGGGAGCATTCTGTTTTGGTGTAAGTCAATCAACAAATCAATCAAGAAACATCTAGTAAGATCTTTGTTTCAGTTACTGTGGTAAGTTCTGGAGATAAAAAGAAAAACTGAAATAAAAAAAAAAGCTTACATTCCAATGGGGGAATCAACATGTTCTATGTAAGTATATACAAGATACATGCAAAGTAGATGTACGGTGACGTTAAGGTGCTAGTAGATGAGGTGACTTAGAAAGGCCTTCTGCAGAAGACAGCTTTTAAGCTGAGTACAGAGAGAAGCCAGGTGTTAAATGGTGGGAAGGAGAAAGAACATTCCAAGCAAGTTGTATGGCCAGTACAAAGGCACAGAGAGAGCTTATCATGTGTTTAAGAATTTGGGAAAATTTTGTTAAGAGCAATAGTTTAAGGCCGTAACTACACACGCTAGGCTAGTTTGTTTTTTCCTTAAAAGGTATAGAATTTATCTTTGAGATATAATTGGATCAGAAGGCTAAGGTTCTAACTACTGAAAATTTCCTAGTGAACTAAGAGTTAGAACTCCTGTCTCAGGATTCTGACTGCTGGGTTAGCATGGCCAATCTAGAGGCAGAAAATTGGAGCCAAAGGGAAACAATGCTGTATGTTTCCTGAATGTGTTTTCCCTCTCATAGCTAACTATTGCTATGTCTTGTTAACTGAATTTTTTTTGGGGGGGGAAGCTAGGCAATGGGGTAAAGTGACTTGCCCAGGATCACACAACTAGTAAATGTTATGTGTCTGAGGCCACATTTGAACTCAGGTTCTCCTGAATCCGGGCTGGTGCTCTATCCACTGTGCCACCTAGCTGCCCCTACTATATTTAGTTAACTGTTGGATGGTCTATTAGTATCCCATGTCATTCCATTTGCAGAATCTGAGGCCATAGACCAGCTACAAGTGTTATATAGAAAAAAACTGAAAAAAAAAAAGATAGGAAAATTATAGGTCAGATATACAAGCATATCTTGGGGATGAGGGGAGAATTCACATTGGTCCTTGACTTTCCCCTTCATCAACCAACTTAGCTCACACTGTGTATGTGTATGTAGAATGGTATAAATGCAACATAATAAAATGCTACATAGATATAGATATTAGATAATATAATAGCATATATTAAGATGCTAAGTGTTTGATATATTACACTACGAATGCAAATGATTTTAAGATACAGACAAAAGTTGGCATCTCCAGGGAAGAATTTACATAGGAATAAGATAGCATAAGGATAAATGGAAATCATGGGGAACTAAAAGAAAGCATGAATAGAGATAGAGAAATTGGAATGTACAGCCTCATTTTTATATCCTTTTTAATCTTATTAGTATTGACACTGTAAAATAGGTGTCCTCCTTTGGTAAATTATTTTATCCTTTGACTTAAATTACACTGTATAGGATGCATGCTGTACCTCAGTCCACTCCTCTATCTCCTCTGCTGACTATTGTTCCTCTTCTTATTCACTAATATAGGAGGTCTCCTGCTTTCTATCCTAGATGTTATTATTTTCTCATTCTAAAGGCCCTAGATAGGTAACTTCATGTATCCCATAGCTTCATAGCTTCATTCAACATTTCAATGTCCATGACTCATAAATCTCTTTCCAGCCCTGATTTCTGTGCTGTACTCCAGTACCACATTTCTAACTGCCTACTAGGTAGTTCTGTTTGATCTCTCTCTTTTTTAAAAATTTCTTTTTTATTTTATTTTATTAATTTATTTTTATTTATCAACAATCACTTCCATATGCATTTGAGTTTAAAATTTTTCTCCCCCTTCCTCCCCAAGATGGTACGCAATCTAATATAGGTTATAAATTTACATTACTATTAAACATATTTTCACATTAGTGAAGTTGTAAGTAAAAATTAAAGCCAATTGGAAGAACCATCAGAAAGAAGAAGCAAAACTCAACAGAAGAGAAAAAAAAGGTAGCGATTCAACTTTCACAGTTATGATTACTATCTGTGTCTTTTTCTCCATCCTTCCCCCCCGTTTATGCTTTTCTTTCTCCTTTCTCCTTTGCCCCCCATTAGAGTTTTGCTTTTGACCACCACCTCCTTCAGTGTCTCATCCCTTCTATTATCCCTTTCCCTTTTCTTCCCCTTTGCCCTTACTGCTTCTTTCGTCCCTTCTATGCCCCCCTCCCTTTTCTTTCCTCTTTTCCCTCCTACTGTCTATAAGGCAAGTTAGATTTCTATACCTAACTGATTATGTTATTCCCTTCTTGAGCCAAATCTGATGGAAGTAAGTTTCATACAATGCTCCCCCCCACCTTCTTTCCCTCTGCTGTAATAAGATTTTCTGTCTTTTCCTGTAATGTAATTTTCCCTTGTCTGCCTCCTCCTTTCTCAGTACATTTTCTAAGATTAGACTAATCCACTTACTTGGATCCATTTAACCCACTTGATTAGATTTATTTTATCATTACATCAAAGTCAACTAATATCCACCCCCTTTATGTATACTCCTTTAACGTGGTATAATAAAAGTACAGTTGCCAATAGTTGCAAGTGTCATCTTCCCTTGTAGGGATGTAAACAGTCCTCCCTTATTAACAACATTTTGTTTCTTTCAGTCCCATTTAACTTTTTATGTCTTTCTTGAATATTGTACTTGAAGATCAAATTTTTTGTTGAGGAAGGTTTGAAAGTTCCTTATTTCATTGAATATCCATCTCCTCCCTTGAAAAATCATGCCCATTTTTTCAGGGTAGTTGATCCTTGGCTTCAATCCAAGCTCCTTTGCTTTACAGAATATCATGTTCCATGCCCTGCTGTCTTTTAATGTAGAATCTGCAAGTTACTGTGTAATCCTGACTGTGGTTCCATGATATTTAAATTGTTTCTTTCTGGCTGCTTGCACCACCTTCTCTTTCATCTGATAATTCTGGAATTTTGCTATTATATTCCTTGGCACTGCCAATTTGGGATCTCTTTCAGGTGGTGAGCTGTGTATTCTTTCTATGGTTATTTTACCTTCTGTTTCTAGGACTTCCGGGCAGTTTTCCTTTATGATTTCCTGAAAGATACTGTGCAGGCTCTTTTTTTCACCATGATTTTCAGGTAGTCCAAGGATTTTTAAATTGTCCCTCCTGGATCAATTTCCAGGTCGGTTGTTTTACCAATGAGGTATTTTATGTTTTCATCTAATTTTTCATTTTTTGTTTTCTGTTTGACTGATTCTTGCTCTCTCATAGAGTCATTAGCTTCCATTTGTCTAATTCTAGTTTTTAACAGATTGTTTTTTTTTTTCTATTAGTTTTGATACTTCCTTCTTCAATTGGCCAATTGTGTTTTTTAGGGACTTGTTTTCTTCAGTGTACTTTTTTTTTCCAATTGGCCAATAGTATTTTTTAAGGACTCTTCTACCTCTCTCATTAGACTTTTAAAATCCTTCTTGAGCTCTTCTAAGAAGGATTTTTGGGCTTCAGACTAGTTCATATTCCCTTTTGATGTTGCAGATGTGGGTTTGTTGACAATGCTGTCCTTTTCAGAATTTCTGTCTTGATCTTCACTCTTCTCATAATATGAATCTATGGTACGTTTCTTTTTACTCATGATTTCTTCATTCCCTGGCCTTTAAAGAGATTGAGCTCTCCTGCTGGTGAGCAGAGGGCACTGGCCCAAGCTTCTTGTGTTAGGAGCCTAGGTCTTGGTCACGGGCTTTGTGTGCGGGGGGCCTCTTATGTTGGCAATTGGAGGCTGTAGGGTTTTGACAGCTTGCCTCGTGTTGGGCTGGAATCAGCAAGGCTGGAACTTTCAGGCAATTCTAGGTTGCCTGCTTTTCCTTTCCTTTAGCTTTCTTTAGCTGCTTTTAGATGGCTGCTGCAGGGTGTTTATCTGCCTGGGGCCCCTTGCAGTGTTGACTCCCTCATTTCTGCTAATGCACTGGGAGATTCCTTTGCATTTGAGTGCCGAGGCACCTGGTGGTTTTCTGAGCTGGTTTCCACCCATTCCCCCACCCTCACTGAGGCACTGGGAGGTTCAGGTGTTGGTGTTTGCCTGTTCTACCACATGGGCTTCAGGATCTCCTCCTGGTTGACAGTTGGAGGCTGAAGGGTTCTGACAGCTTGCCTGGTGTTGGGTTGGAATCAGCAAGGCTGGGACTTTAGGAAGACTCTAGATTACTTTCTTCAGCTCCTTTCAGATGAATGCTGCAGGGTGCTTATTGGCCTGGGGTCCTTTGTAGTGCTGCTTCCCTTATTTTTGCTGAGGCACTGGGAGACCCATTTGTTGGGCTCCTGCACCGCTGTTTCCTGTCTTTCTTCTAGTTCAGCTGTTCCAGGTTGTTTTTTTTCCTGGGTTGATATTTTCTGTGTTTTCAGAGGTTGATAGGGGAGGGTGAGAGCAACTGCCTTTTCACTCTGCCATCTTGGCTCCTGGAAGCAGAGAACCCTCTGTTTGATATTTCATCAAATTTAATATGTCCAAAATTGAAGTTATCATATCCCCTGCAAACCTGTTAACTTTTGCTCCTTTTTTTGTTAGTAGCACCGCCATTGTTCAAAGCAGCTACAGTAAGACATGAAATGAAATCTTATTTTACAGTGGAAGAAAGAGATGAAGAAGAAATGATGAATCAAATAGAATAATTGCCAAAACTTTGGGGACTGGTGAGAGGTGAGGAGAAACACAGATAGAGAAAAATCAGAAAATAGGAAAAAAAGTGTATACCAAAGAACTATTGGGCTAGAATATCATATGTTAGATCATCTTTAAAATTATAATTCACAGAAATGCATTTAATTTTAAAGTACTCTCCTAAAAAAAGAAAATCTGAGCCTTTGAATTTAGGAGAAAATATATTACTGATAGTGGGGTATGTAATAAAAATATGGGAGAAAAACTTGATTTATCATTATTTTAGTGTGTTGAGGAAGCTTATATTATAAAACTTCATCTTCAGAAGAATTAATTGTAATTTAGGTCAAAGGTCATGGGATTTCAAGCTGAAAGAGACATTTGAAATTCATTTCTTTTTATGAAATACTAAAGTTATTAGATATCTGTATGGGGGAAGCAGAGAGAATGAAAAATGAGACGTGATGTTTTAAATATATTACTCTCATTTGGAGAATTTATGTGGTAAAGATCTGTAGGTGAACTCAACAGAGTCCCAAAATACAGATTTTGTTTAAATAAATGTTCAATCTATATCCAGCAAGCAAGGGAAATTTCCACATTTGTGTTCAATGTTTAGCTTTTTAAAGATCAACCTGTCAAAATGACACTAAATATTGCCCTTCATCATTTGACAGTCACCAAATTAATATTATGCAAATGCAAAAGCATTTATGGAATGCTCCATTATTTTTCAAAATTTTGCCATTTTCATTTATTTCAGCTTTTAGGGTTTTATAATATGGGACCTAGATTCATTGGTGTACTAGCTACTGCAAAATGTCTCAAATACTACTGATTGAACTAAATTTGGCTTTTATGTAGAACTACATGGGGGGAAGAATACTAATATAGTCATAAAGGACTTGGAAACTACAAGTATTTGTCATTTGCCAAGCTGTGTTTACAGACTGGCAGAAAAGTACTCTAAAGGGGTAATTCTCTTAAAATCTATTTCCCTGGTCCATTATTTTTAGCACAAAGAAATTTCATAAGACCTATAATAAATAAAATGTGATTTAAAATGCTGCCCCATTCTGAAGCCTTAATCTTGCTGCATACAATTATTGATATAAGAGCTGACTCCATTATAGTTATGGAGAAGGAGTCAAGACTGCAAGTGGGAATTTTTCAATTTGCTACAATAAGAGACATAATAAATTATATATCATCCAAGTCCCCATGCACCAAAAAGGAAACTGGATTACTCTGAAAAGCAAAGGAGGATGTTTCATTCTGACTATACTCCCATCTAACCTATTCTTAGCCTTACTAAAACAAGTTTAAGCAAGAAGTAATTTTGGTTCCCATACCACATTATGTTTAAGTAGGCTCCCAGTTGATGGACCTGGGACACAACTCACAGTTGAATTTGTAAGTTTGGATTTCTATTGGTTGAGTGTAGAAGAGTGACATGGGAATTAGATTTGAAGTCAGGGGAACTAGGTTCAAATCCTGTTTCAAAGGCATTGAGAAAATTAAAGATCCAATTGTTGATATCATAAAATGAATTTCCATTTAGGTATCAACTGAACTACATCAAAAGTTCCTATCCTGAGGGTTCATCAAATATATTTACGTGTATGAATATGTATATGTACACACATATATGCATGTATATGAAACTATATTTAAACAATATTGCTTTCCTTTATAACACGACATGTTATTTAATTCATTTAAAAACATTATTCTAATATGCTTTACTGGATTGTCAAAGGAGTGCATTATGCAAATACGTTTTGATTCCCTGGACAAGATAGAAGAAACTTCTGTCTTTGAGATTCACTGATTCTCTGATTGAACCATTTTATTAGCACCTTGGTAAAAATGAGCAAATCTGAACTTAGGACTTATTAGTCCTAATTTTGAGAACCATTTGTGAAGTTGTTTTATTTTGTTTTCCTGAAAATCCTAAAAGAAGTTTAATTTTAAATTCCTCACTCTATCTTCACATTTTGTGAGTATTGTGCTTTTTAGATTCAATGTAATTTACTCTACCCTGGAATTGTTGACTAATCACTTGTCAAGGATTCTGTAAAAAGTATAAATCCTGCATAGAGTGAAAGACTAATGAAGCCAATCTAGTACAAAATTTTCTAGTGTAATATACCTGGAGGGAATAGTGTCGATAAGGAAATACCCTCTATCAATGCAGATAGGCAGGCACCTGTCCTACACTTTATAGAAAGGGAGAAGTTTTTGCTTTTGTTTTTGTTTTGTATAATTGGAGCTAAATTTGTATAACATTTTAAAATTTTCATAGTATTTTTGTATCAATATCAATTGAATTTCATAATAATCCTTAGATATGTTTTTGTTGTTAAGTTATTTCACTCTTCATGACCCCATTTTGGGGGTTTTCTTTTTTAATTAATTAATTATTTCTATTTTTTCTAATTCTGTCTGCTCATCATTTCTTATATCACAATAGTCTTCCATTACATTCATATACCACAACTTACTCAGCCATTCCCCAATTGATGGACATCCCCTCAATTTCCAATTCTTTGCCACCACAAAAGAGCTGCTATAAATATTTTTATGCATGTGGGTCCTTTTCCCATTTATGATCTATTTGGGACACAGACCTAGAAGTGGTATTGCTTGGTCAAAGGGTATGCATAATTTTATAGCCCTTTGTGAATAGCCCCAAATTGCTCTCCAAAATGTTCGGATCATTTCACAACTCCCCAAACAATGTATTAGTTTCTTCCTCTGAAAACTGACTGTTCCTATCCTATCAATTAGGGAATGACTTATATTCTCATAGATTTGACTTAGTTCTCTATATATTTTAGAAATTAGGCCTTAATCACAGACACTGACTGTAAAATTTTTTTCCCCAGTTTTCTGCTTCCCTCCTAATCTTGAATGCATTGGCTTTATTTATGCAAAAACTTTTCAATTTAATGCAATCAAAATTGTTCATTTTGCATTTCATAATGTTCTCTATCTTGTTTAGTCATAAATTCTTCCCTTTTCCATAGATCTGAAAGGTAGACTATTCCTTGTTGTTCTAGTTTGCTTATAGTATCAGTCTTTATATCTAAAACATGCTTCCATTTTGAGTTTACCTTGGTATAGGTTGCAAGATGTTGGTCTATGCCCAGTTTCTGCCATACATTTTTCCAGTTTTCCTAGCAGTTTTTGCTAAATAGTGATTTCTTATCCCAGAAGCTGAAGTCTTTGGATTTATCAAATAGAGGATTAATATAGTGATTGACTATTGTGTCATGTACACCTAACCTATTACACTGATCCATCACTCTATTTCTTAGCTAGTACCAAGTGGTTTTGATGTTTGCTGCTTTATAATACAATTTAAGATGAAGTATAGCTAGGCTACCTTCCCTTATGTTTCTTTTCATTAGTGCCTTTGATATTCTGGACTTTTTGTTCTTCCAAGTGAATATTGTTATTGTTCTTTTCTAGCTCTATAAAATAATTTTTGGTAGTTTCATTGGCATGGCACTGAATATATGAATTGATTTAGGTAGAATTGTTATTTTTATTATATTAGCAACTGATATTTTTTCCATTTATTTAGATCTGACTTTATTTGTGTGAAAAATGTTCTGTAATTGTGTTTGTATAGTTCCTGTTTTTGTTTTGGCAGTAGACTCCCAAATATTTTGTAGTATCTACAGTAATTCTAAATGGAATTTCTCTTTCTATCTCCTGCTGCTGGGCTTTGTTAGTAATATATAGAAATGCTGATGATTTTGTGAGTTTATTTTATGTCATAACTTTGCTAAATTTGTTTATTATTTCAAGTAATTTTTTACTTGATTTTCTAGGATTCTCTAGATATACCATCATATCATCTACAAAGAGGATAGATTTGTTTCTCCTTTGCCTATTCTAACTCCAATTTCTTTTTCTTCTCTAATTGCTATAGCTAACATTTCTAGCAACTTACTGAATAACGGTGGTGATAAGGGACATCCTTGTTTGACTTTTGATCTTATTGGAAATTCTTCTTGTTTATCCCCATTGCATATAATGGTTTTTGACAGATACTGTCTACCATTTTAAGGAAAACTCCATTTATTCCTATGCTCTCTAGTGTTTTTAATAGGAATAAATGTTGTATATTTTTAGTTTTCAACATTCACTTCCACAAGATTTTGGGTTCCAAATTTTCTCCCCATCTCTCCCCTCCCGAACCCCAAGATGATGCACATTCTATATACCCCTTCACCCAATCTGCCCTCCATTCTATCACTCCCTTCCCACTTCTCTTATCCTTTTCTCCTATTTTCCTATAGGGATGGATAGATTTCTATACCCTTTTGCCCATATGTCTTATTTCCAAGTTGCATGTAAAAACAATTTTTAACATTGGTTTTTAAAACTTTGGGTTCCAAGTTCTTTCCTCCCTCCCCACCCACCCTCATTGAGAAGCAAGCAATTCTATATAGGTTATACATGTGTAGTCATGCAAAACACTTCAATACTAGTCATGTCTTGAAAAACTAACTATATTTCCCTGCTCCCTATCCCATTTCCCATTTATTTGTTCTCACTTTTGACACTGTCACTCCTCAAAAGTATTTGCTTCTGATTGTCTCCTCCCTCCTATCATCCCCCCTTCTCTTATCCTCTTCTCCCCTATTTTACTGTAGGGTAAAATAGATTTCCGTACACAATTGAGTGTGTATGTTATTCCCTCCGTAAACAAAATATGATGAAAGTAAGGTTCACAAATCTGCTCTCACCTCCCCAGTCTTCCCCTTCAATGTAAAAGCTTTTTCTTACCTCTTTTATGTGAGATAATTTACCCCATTCTACCTCTCCCTTTCTCCTTCTCACATTATAATCCTCTCTCACCCCTTAATTTTATTTTTTTTTAGATATCATCCCTTCATATTCGACTCACCCTTTGCCCTCTGTCTATATATATATATATTCCCTTCAACTACCCTAATGCTTACAAAGGTCTCATGAGTTACCAATATCATCTTTCCTTATAGGAATGTAAACAGTTCAACCTTAATAAGTCCCTTATGATTTCACTTTCTGGTCTACGTTTTCATGCTTCTTTTGAGTCTTGTATTTGAAAGTCAAATTTTCTATTCAGCTCTGGTGTCTTCATCAGAAATGCTTGAAAGTCCTCCTTTACACTGAATATCCATTTTTTCTCCTGAAGGATTATACTCAGTTTTGCTGGGTAGGTGATTCTTGGTTGTAATCCTAGTTCCTTTGACCTCTGGAGTATCATATTCCAAGCCCTCCAATCCCTTAATGTAGAAGCTGCTAAAACTTGTGTTGTCCTGATTATGTTTCCACAATACTTGAATTGTTTCTTTCTGGCTGCTTGCAATATTTTCTCCTTGACCTGGAACTCTGGAATTTGGCTATAATATTCCTAGGAGTTTTCCTTTTCAGATCTCCTTCAGCAGGTGATTGGTGGATTCTTTCAATTTCTATTTTACCTTCTGGTTCTAGAATATCAGGGCAATTTTACTTGATAATTTCTTGAAAGATGATGCCTAGGCTCTATTTTTGATCATGGTTTTCAGTTACTCCAATAATCATTTATTTATTTATTGATTGAGTGATTGATTGATTGATTGATTTAGGCAATTGGGGTTAAGTGACTTGCCCAGGGTCACACAGCTAGCAAGTGTCAAGTGTTTGGTCTGAGGCCAGATTTGAACTCAGGTACCCTTGACTTCAGGGCTGGTGCTCTATCCACTAAGCCACCTAGCTGCCGCCTACTCCAATAATTTTTAAATTCTCTCTCCTGGATCCATTTTCCAGATCAGTTGTTTTTTCAATGAGATATTTCACATCTTCTATTTTTTCCTTCTTTTGGTTTTGTTTTCCAGTTTCTTGATTTCTGATAGAGTCATTAGCTTCCATTTGCTCCATTTTGATCTTTAAGGATTTACTTTCTTCAGTGACCTTTTGGACCTCCTTTTCCATTTGGCCAATTCTGCTTTTGAAGGCATTCTTCTCCTCATTGGCTTTTTGGACCTCTTATACCATTTGGGTTAGTCTATTTTTTAAACTGCTATTTTCTTCAGTATTTTTTGGGTTTCCTTTAGCAACCTGTTGACTTGTTTTTCATGATTTCCTCGCATCACTCTTGGGGTTTTCTTAGGCAAAAATACTGGAATGGTTTGTCATTTGTTTCTCTAGCTCATTTTACAGCTGAAGAACTGAGGTTTGCTTAGGTTCACACAGCTGGCAAGTGTGTGATGCCAGCTTTGAATTCGTGAAGAGGAGCCTTACTGATTCCAAGTCAATTACAAGTATTTCCATTTCACAGATTAAAACAAATATTCTCAGAAGAATTATGTAGTTTAACCAAAGTTGCACGAGGAGAAGAAATAGGAATTTATTTGATCCCATCTCCAAGTCCAATACTTACTCTGTGGGCAGCTAGATAGCTCACTAGGCCTGGGATCAGGAAAACTTGAATTCAAATCTAGGTTTAGACACTTACTAAATGGCTGACACTTGGCATGTCATTTAACCTCTCTCTGCCTCAGTTTCCTCAATATAAAATGAGGTTAAAAATAGTACCTAACCTACCTCCCAGAATTGTTATGAGGATCAAATGAGATATTTATAAAGCTTTTATGACAATACCTGGCACTTAGTAGCACTTAATGAATGTTTTTTTTTTTTTTCCTCCCCTTACTCTATAATAACAATCTATCCATAGGAAGGCTGAGGATGAAGAAGTAGAAAAAATTCTTTTTGATCAGTTGCTATGATAATCTATGAGAGCTATGACTTAGAATGTAAATGGTCAAGTCTGCTGTATATGAGCCTACTTCTTGATTTAATGAGCAGGAACTATGTCTTTTTCACTGATTTTGTGAAATACTTGGAATAATGTGAATATCTTCCAATGATATGGGTATTCTCTCCATCATGCAGATTATAGCTCATAGCATTCTTATAACAAAGAATTATCCTTAAAAGAAACAAAACAACACATTGACTTTGTCTAATCATGTATGTAACATTGTGTTCTTGTGCTTTACTATACCTTGACTAAGAGAAGGGAGGTATATCTCAACAACAGTCCTTTTGGATGAGATTGGTCATTGGATTCATGAATGCTTTTGCCCTTTGTTATTTATCTTTTTTTTTTTTTTACATTGCTTTGGTTATGGGACAAATTTTATTTTTCTTTCCCTTTTGGTAACCTGAAGTTTTTATTTTTGGAGATTACAGTATTATATGAGTCAAGATGATGTTACATCACAAGGAGGTGATAACTGATGATGTTATTAAAAATAAAAGTGAGCTTTGGAAGTGAGAAACACCTTGTGATGATTATAATTACTCCACAATTTTCCAAAGGCAATTCAACTTGCTCCGCTCTTCCTGATTCCGTTCTGGGCCCTGGTTAGAGCATTAAATATAGACTTTTCAAGTTATTGTACTATTGCAACTGGTGGACTAACTCAATGGCTCCACTTCAGTTCATAGTTTGAACAATATGAATTCTTCATCCAATTTGTCTTTATTGCGTGGATTATTAGTGCCTTTTTTTTGAGATGGGTAGTGATAATAAATTTCAGTGAGGAAGACGAAGTGTTTTGACAATTTTTATAATGGGCAAAACGTTGTATTCAAAAAAGAGGATCATGAGATCATCATCTTTAGAAAATCCATCTTCTATTTAGATTTTGCTTTGGTATTTGTCCGTTATAATATCAAACAGTTTTGTGGAGGATGTTTACTTGTATAATGCCTTAATTTATAAGCTAGATTTCTCAGCTAGTTTGATAGAGAGATAAAATAATTAAATCTCTACTCCATAGAAATAGATATTTAGAATCTGTGTATATTTGAACAAAATTATCATGCTGATTTTCTCATTCAAATAATCTTATATGACCTCAAAATACAAAAAGAAAATACTTTGTTGTGTCTCTTTTATTATTATATTTTACTTTAATGAGTCTTTTTTTGGTAGTCAACAAACAAATATACTTAATGGAATTTTCATACATCTCACTTAATTTTGTGACCATGAAGATATGTCTTGTTTTGGAAATGACCTATTAAAGCCTTAATGATACTTTCACATATCAACATTAAGCACAACCCTAATTATTTGTTTATCAATTTCTTTATTTTTTATATTTCATGGACCTAAGAAAGTAAATGGTTGTGTGAGTCATAGTCACTGATGTCTTCTTACTCATTATTTTGAATAATGATATAATCAGTGATTTCTCTTATATTTCTTAATTCTTCCCCTCTCTAAGATCTGAACATCAATCTCTGTAAATTTAGTATGCCATCAGTTTCAACCTCGATTTCCACTATTTACATTTTGTCTAATCTAGCCATTATTTCTGATTTAATTTTTGTATTTGGTTTTCCTACCTAATGATTATGCTTAAATATTCTCCTATCTTGTGTAAGAGACCTCTAGTAACCCCCTCACAGATACCATCCTGCCCACTGCTATTGGCTTCCTTTTTAGATTACATCATGTTTACATAGTCTATGTATTGGAAGTATAGACTTGTTTGCCTGTTATTTCCCCCGCTTGAAAGCAAGCTTCTTGAGGTCAAAGAAACCAATGATATTTTCACCTTTCTTAGTGTTCCCATTGCTTAACACAATGTTTAGTACAAAGTACGTGTTCAACAAATGTTTGTTGACTGGTTTGAAAATGCTTTTACTTCAACCTAACTTTGCTTTGGGCTGCATATCTCTCTGTCCAATAAGGGAATCAAGTGTTTCTGACAGCCTGTTTCTAGGTACTTTTAATATTCTTAAAGGATGATAGGATCACATATTTGAAGGTGGAAGGAATTTAGACACCATTAAGACCAACACTTTGATTTTATAGATAAGGAAACTGAAGGCACTAAAGAGGTGGAGTGATTTGCCCTGGATCACAAAGCCAGCTGATATTTGAACTCAGGGCTTTCCAATCTAAAGCTCAACACTGTCCTATTCTCCATTGAACTTCTCCACAAATATCATTGCGACAGTTGTTTTAACGTGGCTAAACTTCTTTAATAAATTACAACAACAAAAGTCAACACATTTATTTTTATTCATTTACTATTTTTCAGAGTCAAAATTGATTCTGAAATGATTCACACATCAGAACAATCTTTTCCTGTTTCACAAAAAAATGAATATTGTCATTAAATAAATCCTCAATACAGCACTTGCATAGTGAGCTCTCAGTAAATTAAATTACTATTTGGTAATGATAGGTACAGCAGGGAGATACTTCCTACAAGGTTTTTTGGTTGACCATGAGACTCAATATACAAATACGAATTTATTTTATGTTGTCATCTCATATTCCTAAACAGAAAATAAAGTCTTACATTTACTTCATGGTGACATGAAAGTGATCCTGGGTCCTCAAACACTGATACCTAGAAAACACAACTTCAGCTAGGTCTTACTCAGCTGAAAGGTATTTCTGTTGTCATATGAGTGGCTCATCACCAAAATCAGGTGAAAACTGTATTAACATAGCATTTTTCCCAAACCATTAACACCTAGGGAGCTAGGTGTTATAGTGACTAGAGTTCTAGGGTTAAGATGACAAGTCCAAATTTGACCCTGGACACTTGCTATATGAATCCACATTATAGAAAGAAATATTTGGGAATCTAAAAACCTTATGAAATATCACCACATAACTAAAATACTTAGATTCCACCTTTTGACTTCCTACCTCCTCCTTCACCTTATTCTGCATGAACAGTGATTCTCAGAAACAAGTTCATAGACTGCTAATCAAGGCATAACTTATTCCTGACTGTTCTCCCACATCAATGACTCAACCTGACAATCCTCCCCTCTTTTAATACACAATTGGTATTAGAATGATTTTTCCCCAGGCTATTGAAAGAAAAGGAGTGATTAGATGATATGGTCTAGAAGATAAGGTATGCAACACAAAACTATTAAGGAGGGAAAACATCATTGGAAACTGAAAGTTTGCTTATCACAAAGTTGGGTTCACTTCTCTCTTCTGTAAGTTTTCTATCAGAAGGAGAAGGGCTAGGCTAAGTACACATTTCAAAACAACCTTTGTAGGTTATGTGTGAAGTCTGTACAGTAGTACGAAGTGAGGGGCTCTGAAGAACAATATTAGAAACAAGATGCAAATGACTGGCAACACAAGAGAAAGATCGAAAATCCAAAAGTTTAAGAGAGAAAACCTTGGTAGAACCCTATTTTACAAGCAATGAGGACAGAGGAGAGCATCAATAAAAGTTCAAAAGGAATCTAAATCACCATGAACAAAAATACAATATGAAATAAAATTTAAAAAAATTGCTCAGAGGAGTCAGGGGAGGAATTCTGCAGGATCTCAGAGATGAAAATCATCATAGTCTCCAGGGTGGTCCAAAGTTATACTATTCTGCTACTCTCTTGGTGATGGATGTCCCATTGAACTTTTATAATTTCACACACAATGCCCCTGGTGATAGGGTGTGGGCCCAAGCCCTTGCCCCAAAGGGAATCTTTGTCTACAGGCCCCAGAAAACCCTTAAACTTTTAGGTTCCTTATCAACTCCCTTTATCTTCCTTTGAAAGCCCTAGCCCCACCTATTGACCATATTCAGATGCCTTTCAAACTTCTACCTTCCAGTTCCCTTCATTGTCTATTCAATCTCTCAGACCTTCCAATTGGAATTCTCATCTAGACCCTTTCCCAGCCCCCTTCTTTGGCCGCCCAAAGTTACTTTAGTGTATATAAGATCCACCCTGGCCTCTATTCAAATGCTGAGAATTTCTCATGTCCAAAAGTTTGAGCTTTCTCTCATGCCCTCTCATCCATACAGGTGTCACCTGGCCTATATGTTTTATCTCTCATAAACTTTTTCTCTGGCTGGAAGAAGATTTGAGTTGAATTCATTCAGGCAGGGCCTATGTCGCCATCTTGGGGCTCCAACAGAACCCCAAACCTCTAGCCCTCTTCACCGGAGACTCTGATTCTGGTAGATGAAATTTTCACTCACTTTCCTTCTCCCAGGCCAAGCCACTTCCTGGCAATCCCTAAGCCAGGCTGCCTGCATTCTGGTATACTCTTCCTTCTCCTACATTTCATCTTCATCCTTCTCTTCTCCTTTCTCCTCCTTTTCCTTCTCCTTTTCTTCTTTCTCCTCTTCCATTTCATCCCACTTGCCAATCTAGCTCCTTCTTCATAAGAAGAAAGCTTTGAGGACATTAACCATCTTGCTTGTTTTTGAATTGTTTCCCTTCCCCCATGCTTAGCATAGAACTTGGCATATAATAAGCATTTGTTTATTCATTCATTCATGCATTTATTTGAGTGATGTGGTAATGCAAAAGATATGATCAACTTTAAAATTAAGATTGGGTTTTCCACTTCTTTCCTGAGGCATGGAATAAAGCAGTGAAATTCACTTTTAATGTTAGATGGTGTTTTATTACTGAATTTCCCTGCGTGTGTGTGTGTGCGCACATGTGTGTGAAGATGAATTGTATTAAGAAGTGTTTGAAACTATGAAGCAATAATAGCCTTGGGCAATATTAAAATGATTAGGCTATTCCAATATTTTTTAACTGCATGAAGTTTCTGAGTACGTTGATTATTACATTGTAAAAAAGCCTCCCCTACTCCCCACTTGACCTAAATGAGGAAGACAAATAATGGGAAAGTAAAAGGAGCTGCCATGGTAGATTTTTTTCTTGATCTCATAAGTCTTCACCCTTGGTCTGAACCAATAATGTATGTCAGTCTCTTTCTTTGGAAGAAAAATTTTATAATGGTTAGGTCTATTAAAGGGAAACTATTTTCTGTGTTTGACATTCTAGAAACCATAAAAAAAAAGCATATGCATCTTCCACCTTCTATCATCTGCATAGTCAACGCTGAAATGATACATTCAATCTATAACTGTTAATGATGCTTTCCAAACTTTGCACCTACAACACACAGGTTGCATTTCAAAAGTTGTATTTGCCACAATTTCAAAAAAGAAAAATACCTAGGAAAAAAAAAATCCTGTTCTTCACAGTAACCTGACCCTCTACCCCAGAGTGATTTAAGTAAAGCTTTGCCTAGAATTAAAGGAATGGGATAATCATTGTGTTTTCTTCCAGGTATTTGAACATGGAAAAACACAACTAAACTAAATAAAACAAGATATCAGTAACATGTAAAAGTTTTTTTTCCTTTTTTTTTTAACAAGATCCAAATTGCATAAAATTACATAGGATGATATGTTTGTGTTTTTTTAGTCTATTTCCTTTTCTTTTCCATGAGGCCATCGGGTTAAGTGATTTGCCCAGGGTCACTGCAGCTAGTGTCAAGTCCCTGAGGTTAGATTTGAACTCAGATCCTCCTGACTCCAAAGCCAGAGCTCTATCCATTGCACCACCTAGCTGCCCCTAGAATCCATTTTCTTAAACAAGTTAAAAATCTGTATCTGTATGTTATGCAAATAAGGGTGCTATACAAGATTTTAGCTTTCATTCATTAGCTTTTCATTCTTTTCATTCTCTCAAGGGCTTCTCCATCCCCCCTACCCCTTTCCTATTCTTTCACCCTTCCCCTCCCACCATGTTATTATTCCAGCTCTTAACCCTGAGTTCATTTTATTCAAAATCTCTGTCTCAGTTTGTACCTTCTTTCCAGCAGTTTCTTTTCTTTCCTTAGGCAACAATCAATCTATAGCCTATGAGCAAAGGCCTATTGCTTAAATAAGTATTTTAATTAGACTAGATAAAAGGGCAATATAATACAAACAATAGACCAGTACATCTGAGATCCTTCAACAACTTCATTTCCCCCAGCCTCCTTAATAGAACACATTCATAGTACTAATTTCACTGTCTCTCTCTCTCTGTCTCTGTCTCTCTATCTGTCTTTTTTTCTCTCTCTCTCCCCCCCTCAATGTATACATATATACAGAGTAGATGGAAAGTAATCTCAGAAGAAAGACCTGAATAGGGAGGATCAGGAAAGACTGAATTAAAAACTAGTAAGGCACAGTTTATGCCTGGTTGGTGAGTGATATAAAAAAAGTTGCCCTGCTGTGTTTTCTTTGTCCAGAGATAAGTAAAACAGTATATTGAAATTTCACTTTATTGGGGGCATATCAGAAATAAAACTCAGAATGATTTCTAAGCTCAATATAGTAGAAAGAAGAATAACTTAGAGTTAAATTAGTAATTTTCCAATGTAATATTATAGGAAAATAAATAATGTTTTTGAACAGACAGGGTTGGGGCAGTTAGGTGGTGCTAGGATAAAGCTCCGGCCTTGGAGTCAGGAGGACCTGAGTTCAAATCAGGCCTCAGACACTTGACACTTACTAGCTGTGTGACCCTGGGCAAGTCACTAAACCCCGATTGCCTCACCAAAAAAGAAAAAAAAATAGACAGTGCTTTAAAAACCTAGTGAAAGTACATATATGTTCTCTGTAGAACTTCCTAATTTGCCAAACTCTCTATTTCTGTAATAACTTGGAGGTTATTATCATTGACTATTAGAATGAAGCTCAGCTATTCTTGTGATAACATCTGCTATTTCCAACAAGGCTACTGACTTGTCTAGTAAAAGACTGAAGAATTTTATAAGATTTAATTCTTTTTCATGAACAATAAATAAAAGAATAATTTATTTCTCTCACAACTCTAATTATAGAAATTTTAAAAAGAGTAGAATGATCAGATCTATGCAGTTACTAATTATTTATGAATCCCATCAGAGACCCAACATTTTTATTTCTGGTAAGTTTATGGTTCATTACCCTCCTGTTCCACAACTACTAGTTAAAGTACTTTCTCAATGTCTTCCTTTACGTGGCTTTTTGTGAAAATTTGGATTATTACATTTCTAAGCCAACTGCTTAAAAACAATGACACAAATGACCTAATGTACCTTGGGATGGTTACCTTAAAGATTCTTACCTTTTCAGTTGCATGAATTATAGAATTACGGCTTTTAGAATGAAAATAATTTACATTTTACTGAAGCTATTAATAAAAATCAACATTTGGATATACTTTCATAAATTATTTCAGACATCATACAACATTATAGAAAATAGATGGGAAAGAGAGAGAGAGAGAGAGAGAGAGAGAGAGAGAGAGAGAGAGAGAGAGAGACAGACAGACAGACAGAGAGAGAGAGACAGAGAGAGAGAGACAGAGAGACAGAGAGAGAATGAGAATGGCAGATAATATAGCAGAACTCTTTGAAGTCCAGAGTCTAGCATGTAGGACAGATGCCCTAGGTGAAATTTTAGGACACTTATGAGAATACATAGGATGAACAATCATGGATGGGTTGTGATCGGTGTCAGCCCCCAAAAGAGAGATTGTTCTAAGAAAAAAACAAATGAAGTTGGTTTAACATGAATTGCATGGGGGTTACAGTCCAGAACTGGGCTCCCCTAAGGGTGCCAGTTCAAAACTGGCTGAGTTTGGGGATTCGGGGTACAAAATTACATACTCCTCAAAGAGTAGGTGTTCCCAAGGGGTGCCAATAAGCTCTAATTGGTCAACACATTGGGGGGGTATATTAAAATGAGGGTCTTTGGTATGTGACTTAGGTCACTTTATCCTGGTCAAAGAGAAAGGGGGGCTGCTATTACTCCATCTCCCTACAGAGGAAATACCTCTTCTATCATATCACCCCATAACCATACCAAACTACTCCCAACCTTGGGCTGTCTAGGCAGAAGAATCTGTCTCTACCCAAGCTTAGAAGCTTCCAATTCAATCTCTTTATCTGTTATGTCCTTCTGATGAATTTTAGAAAAGGAGGAGCTGACACCTATCAGATTGGCCAACATGACAAAACAGGAAAATGATAAATGTTGGAGAAGATGGATGAAAATTGGAACACTAATGCATTGCTGGTGGAGTTGTAAAATGATCCAACAATTTTAAAGAGCAATTTGGAACTATGCCCAAAGGGCTATAAAAAGGTACATACCCTTTGACCCAGCAATAGCGCTTCTAGGGCTGTATCCCAAAGAGTTCATACAAATGGGAAAAGGACCCACATGTACAAAAATATTTATATCAACTCTTTTTGTGGTGGCAAATAATTGGAAGTTGAGAGGATGCCCATCAATTGGGAAATGGCTGAACAAGTTGTGGTATGTGAATGTAATAAATACTATTGTGCTATAAGAAATGACGAGCAGGCAGACTTCAGAAAAACCTGGAAAGACTTATATGGACTAATGCTGAGTGAAGTGAGCAGAACCAGGAGAATGTTGTACACAGTGATAGCCATGTTGTGTGATGACTAATATTGCTAGACTTAACCCTTCTCAGCAATGCAATGATCTAAGACATTTCCAAAGGCCTCATGGTGGAAAATGCTATCCACATACAAAGGAAGAACTATGGAGTTTGAATGCAGATCAAAGCATACTATTTGCTATTTTTTTCTTCTGTTGTGCTTTGCTTCCTCTTTCTGGTGGTTCCTCCTGTTGGTTCTAATTCTTACTTACAACATCACTAATGTGAAAATATGTTTAATAGGAATGTATATGTATATATCAAGCTGTGTGCTGTCTTGGGGAGGGAAGTAGGGAAGGATGAGGAGAAAAATTCAAAACTCAAAAGCTAATGGAAGTGACTGTTGATAAATCAAAATAAATTAATGAAGTTTAAAAAAGAAAAAAGAAAAGGAGGGTCTGGGGGAAAGTCCTGAGAATCATTTTTCACATAGGGGAATTTCTGAATCAATGAGATCACAGATCAACATGAGTATTTGAGAGAATTTCAGATGATGATATGTGGGGTGGGGGTGAGACCAGGATATGCAGGATCTAATTTGAGCTCTGACTTTTAAATTTATGTTATGTTTTGAGATTTATGTCAAAGGATTAGATGTGCTGTACCTTTAAAGAACTCTTCATGTGGAGATTTTAATGAACAAGCAGAAAAAGTATTTCTTTTGTGTGTGTAGGGGAAAAGAATTATATGTTATCAAAAGATGTAAGATAATGACATTGTTATATATGAATATCAAAACAAAGTAGGAAATTAATTTAATTTAAAAAAACCTGCTAATATGTCTATCAATAAAATACCTTTGAGATGGAATTTGAGAAGTTTTGTATAGAAATGAACTTTGTTGGAAATAAAGTAGCCTCATGATGTATGTAGAAATATGGCTCACTTGTGTGGGAACATTTTGGTGTTCTAAAGAGGCAGAGAAAACCTTTGTTCATGAAAAAATTTAAGAAATAAGAATGCACAAAAGCATAGTTTCAAGGACATCAGGTACAGTTTTGGAGATTTTAAAGCCATAGAGGAATATGTTACCTAAGTTCATTTGCATATTACTCTTTTATGATTGAAAAGTGGAAAACTAAAAACAAATTGGAAATCATATATATGTATATATTACGCATATGTATACATGTATATATATATACACACATATATGACAGACCCAGATAGACATACAGATAGATATAGATATTGGGGTAGGGTCAAAAAGGACTAGAAATTTGATTTTGGGAGAAATTGGGGCAGTCCTAACTTTTTCAGTGAAAGACATATGATTGAATCAGGAGGCTGTCATTCAAGCCACTGAAGTCTTTTGCTTCTGGGTGCTACAACTTAAAAGAAAACCCTGACACAGATGTTAGGGAACAATTGAAGACAAATTAAAGAGCCCAAAAGGTGCTATCTAAGCTATTCCAATTTTAATCAGTTAGGTGACAAAAAGCTTCAGCTAAGTGATTTCTCATTGGTGGTGGACATTTACTTCATTGGTTAAGAATTTTAGGTGACATATTGCTATTAAAAATACTGGAAGACATAGGAATAAATGGAACTTTTCTTAAAATGATAAGTAGTGTCTATCTGAAACAATAGCCAACATTATCTATAATGGGGGAAACTAGTAAGCCCTCCCCAAAATGGTCAGGGGTGAAGCAACTATGTCCATTATCACCATTATTATTCAATATTATATTAGAAATACTAACTCTAACAGTAGGACAAGAAAAATAAATTGAAGAGATAAACAAAACCATCACTGTTTGAAGATAATTTGATGATATACTCAGAAAACCCTAGAGAGCAAACTTAAAAAACTGGTTGAAACAATTAACAACTTGAGCAAAGTTGAAGGATATAAAATAAATCTTTACAAATCATCAGCATTTCTACATATTACCAACAAAACAACAGGATGAGGTAGAAAGAGAAATTCCATTTAAAATAACTGCAGACAACATAAAATACATAGGAGTCTATCTGATAAGACAAACTGAGGAACTCTAAGAACACAATTACAAAACACTTTTCACACTAAAATGTAAACAACTTGATCATAGGTAGGCTGAGAAAATACAATAAGAATGATAATTTTACTTAAGTTAATTTACTTATTTAAGTCCGTGTCAATCAAACTACCAAATAACCATTTTATAAAGCTAGAAAAAAAGAATAACAAAATTCATTTTGAAGAACAAAAGGTCAAGAATATCAAAGGAATAATGAAAAAATTATGAAGGAAGGTGACCTAGCAGTACTAGATTTCAAAATACAGTATAAAGTAGTAATCATCAAACTATGTAGTACTGAGTAAGTAAGAGTGGTGGATATGGAATTAGGAAGACCTGAATTCAAATCTAGCCTCAGACACTTACTAGCTGTGTGACACTGGGCAAGTCACAATTGGGATTTGACTCTTCTGTAAGGCAGGCCAAGAGAAAAATTGAATCCATTTTTTTTTCTCTTTTAGGCTTACCCAGTGCAAATCCTGAATATCTTTCACTACTGAATTTAAGTATACTATAAAGCACATTAAGTCATCCTATAAAATGCTGATTTATATAGTAATATGTTAATATTATGCATATCTTAGCATCTCTTATATTAATAGCTTTTTTCCCTAGTTATCCACATAAACATATACAAGACTATGATTTCCCTGTTAATTATGACATTTATTTCAGAATGTTGATACCATGAAAGTTTTACATTTTTTTTTTGTCTTTTCAAATGTCTTGGAATGATAACCAAAGGATAATCAAACATTTTGCCTTGGGCCTGAATATTTCATTTTTAATCATTCATGATTTCTGTAAACTGTGTAACCAAGTAGGCTTGTGTTTCAGAGGTATTTAAGAGTATGAAAAAGAAAGAAAAGAAAATAAATGATTACAAAAGGATAGAGTATTTGAAACCATGACATGGCAGATTCATGACAATTGGCCAATTCTGTTTTTAAAAGTGTTCTCCTTGGATTTTTATACCTCTTTTGCCATTTGGCTTATTCTATTTTAAAGGCGTTATTTTCTTCAGTATTTTTTGCACCTTCTTTACCAAACTCGACTCTTTTTTCATAATTTTCTTGCATCACTCTCATTTCTCTGCCTAATTTTTCTTTTACTTCTGTCACTTGATTTTTAAAATCCTTTTTGAACACTTCTATGTCCTGAGAACAATTCATTTTATTTTCTTTGAGGCTTTCGATGTAAGAGTTTTGACTTTGTTATCTTCTTTTGATGTATATTTTAATCTTACTTGCCACCATAGTAACTTCCTGTATTCAGAATGTTTTTCTGTTGTTTGCTCATTTTTTCTAGCCTATTCCTTAACTTTTAACTATTTGCTAAAAAATAGTTTCCTGTTTCCAGGATGGAGGTCACATTGTCCTAGGGTTCGAGGGTTTTGTGCAGCTGTTTTTAGAGATGTTTTCTAGGGACCTGTAAGTTTTCAGTTCTTCCCAGGTTATACGATCTAAAGAGAGGTGTGTTCACTACTGTCCTGGATTAATCTGTGTCTGCAAGCAACCACAAGCACTCTTTTCTGCACTGGAACTGTGATGAGGGACCCTACTCCACTGGGACTGCAAGCACTGGTGTGCTAGTGCTTCTACTTGCCCTGGGACTGCCACCCAGGTCTGTAATCTGAGTAAAGGCAAAGCAAAAGAGTCCTGCTCCCAATGCCAGTGAGAGAATCCTGTAATTTTTTTCTGACTATTGTTTAACCCTTCCCCCCTTACTAGAGTGAGAGCTCCAAAAGCAGCAGCTACTGGTGCTGATTCAGTTGTCCCCAAAGCCCACTTTTGGTTTGCTGGGGCCTGGGCTGGGCTGGCACAGTCTGCACTAGATTGTCATCAATCCACTCTCAGTCCAGTATGACCGACCTTTCCAATTTTTTAAATTGTCTTGGGCTTGAAAATAGTTTCACCCCATGATTCTGGAGGTCCGCACCCTCCAGAATTTGTTTTAGGGCATTATTTGAAGGTGTTCAGAGAGGTTAGGGGAGAGTTCAGGAGAATCCTTTCCTTTTCTCTGCCATTTTGGCTCTGCTCCCCAAAATGTTAAACTTTGCACTCTACATTAAAGAAAAATAATATTAATATGCAGAAAAAACCTTCATATCCCCATTTTAACACACACACACACACACACACACACACACACATTTTTCTCCTTTGATTCAGTCCCTTTCATAGCAGATTCTCTCACCTGATTCAAAATCCAATGTACTCCCTTAACATTCTCTTTTCTCAGCCTTATTTATCGTGTTTATACATTGCTCATTCTTACTTCACTGGTGACCAGTGATAACTCTCTTTTGATTACTTCCCTGTGGTAATCAAATAATCATGGGTAACATTCATCTGCCAAAACACATTTAAAGACTAATCTTCCTCAACAACTGTGTTCCACTGGGTTCTCACCTCTGGAAAGTATCTTTATGCAAAAATGCCTAATTCTCTCTTTGAAATAAAATCCAAGAGGCCATTTCTATCTCTTTATGCATAATACTTCTCTATAGAATTATGCAGTTCCTCTCAATAGCTTAAAAACAAACAAGCAAGCAAACAAACCCAACCTTGTCTTTTAAGTCACTGGCAGTGAACTCTTTGACTATTTGTTCAACTTCTCTTGAACTCTCTTATTAGTTCTCCCTTAATAAATGAGATCAATCGAGGTTCAGGCTGTTAATCAGAGTGGCAGAGTATTTGACCTTGGTGATCCCAGGGTATGCTGACTACCCAGT
The DNA here is from genome assembly GCF_003287225.1 of Phascolarctos cinereus. NCBI lineage: Eukaryota > Metazoa > Chordata > Mammalia > Diprotodontia > Phascolarctidae > Phascolarctos > Phascolarctos cinereus. The sequence goes on along the minus strand of NW_027556402.1, from coordinate 62,218,333 downwards.
AGCCTTAATGAGGACACCTATCTTTTTCTACTTTAAACTACATGTAGACAGCAGATGAAAGCAGGCAACCTCAGATACTTTTGGCTAGGAATGTTAAACTAGCTCATATATTGTGTCTATGATGATTGTGGCAACTAGTTACAGCAAGAAAGCTAAACGGAATCTAATTGTGGCATAATAATGCTTCTCGGTACAATCTGGCCAACTGCGTGGCCTTTGTGTTTCTGTGTCTGTGTTCTCCAGTGTTAATGCGTTGGGCTTTGCTATAAGCTGCTTGCTATCTTAAGAACAGAATATACTCAAAGGCTTGGCTCTGATAACTTGGTCCTCAACAATATTATTTAAGTGCTTCCTCACCACCTTTTGTGTGCCTGTGTCAGCAATTATATAATTCTGACATAATACTGAGGTAAATTCTCCTATATTTCAACTATTATTCTGAAATAGGTAGTGAGCCTTGAAGGTTCATTAACTCCTCTAGTGATTAAAATTATTTAATAAATTACTGTGTGCTGGCAATAGCTCAAAATATATCTCCTCTGGAAAGCACTCTGTGGTTGACTCCTCTTTGGGGACTCCACTAAACCTATAAGCCTCCCCTCCCCCAAATTAAGTATTCACTTTTTTTTTCTTAACTATTTTACCTTGTGCTTGAGACATTCTTCTAAAATTAGTCTCTTGTTGTTTAATACATGCTATTTTGTTTTCTGAACTACTTTTTTTTTGGGGGGGATAGAGATAACTACAAATTTCTAAACATAATCACTTATCCTCATAATCACTTATCAATAAATTTCTATGGTTATTCAGTTAGTTAACACTGATTAAATCAACCTCAAAAATGTAGTTAATGAATCCATTAAACTTTATTCAAAAACATAATTCTATTTTAGTGAAAAGATCTTAAAATCTCATTGAGGAGATATGAATAAAGTAATTCAGAAACAGAAAAATCCTACACATCTAATTGTGCAGTCACCTCAAACATATTGAATGGTTTCACTTTAGTGTTTTATTTTCTTATAAATATAATTTTGATTTGTATGTTTCATCAGAACTAAATTATATTGTTCTTATTAAGTGAGACAATAGATTCCTAAACCTAGGAGGATTGTTTAGAAGCCAAAGGTAGGAAAATAGGCAAGTACTCACTCATTGCTAAATAGAAATTTTACTGTTCTCTATTATATTTTCACCTAACTACATTTGGCATCCATGGGCCCTTTGGTAAGATAGAAATCTATGCTAGTAAATGTTATGATGGAGTGAATTCAGGGATTATGAAAGCTATGAAACTTCCACAGAAACAATAACACTGACTTTTAGAACTGATAGCTCTAATAAAAGTGTTTCAGAAAACTGTTCTGATACCATTAAAAGATCTCAAAACCTCAGTAATAATAGTAATAATTTAATTTAATAGTAATAATAATAACATCATTTAAATAGCACTTTAAGGTTTACAAAATACTTTAGAAATAGTATTCTATTTGTTCCATACAATGCTCAAAGATAAATGCTATTATTCATCTCCATTTTGGAAACTTGGACCAACAGGGTGAGTAAATTACACAAGGTCACACAGTTACAAAATGTCTAAGCCTACATTTGAATTCAAATCCTACTGACTCTATGTGCAGTGCTCTGTCAATTTTGGCAAATAAAATATTTTCAAAACAAATCAAATTTACAGAAGTTTTAGAAAAGACATGATAGATTTCTTCTTAAACCAGACTTGTTTATTATATAAATGTTATGAACTTTTAAAGCATTAGACATTTTAGTATTTGAACTGTCTGGAAGAAAAGACAGAATTTTGGCAACATATTTCATGACTAATATAGCAACCTTGGTTTTTTTTTTCTTTTTTCCTCTAAGATGGACTTTCCAGTTGACCATTGGTAAGAACAATAAACCAAATAGGTAGAGTTTAGAGTCTTATTGAGCAAACTGGTGATGAAACAAAAAGATGAATCTTCCATTATGGGAATGGAAGTCAAGACAACTAATCAGTTTTATTTGTATGGCAAAACATCACCCTCATGCATCCATTTAAATATTAAAAATATTGCTTATTGGTGGTATAACCTAAACCCTGCACTGATTTATAGCTAATTAACCAGACACAATTTCCCAAGGGGCCTGAAGCTTCTTTCTACAAGCCACATCCTTTATATCTAATAGGTCTTTTCTCTTTTGTCTGCCTCTTCTGGTTAGTTGACATCTAGTCCACCATGGTGGTGGGTAAGATTCTCTTTGCATTCTCCAGGAATGCAGGCTGATAAACTACCCAACTTCTTTACCTCTAACACACGCTGAAGCTGTGGCTTTGTTCAAAGTGTTCAGTTTTTCAGGCATCTCTCTCAAACTACGAGTTTCTGCCTTACTAAAGTTTTCTCCACCTGAATTTCTTATTCCACTGAACTTTTCTTTCTTTGTGATACCCAGCCCAATTCCAGAAACTAAACAAGTTAACCAACAAGCAAAATATAACACACACACCTTGACCATAACTTCAAATACCTCAAACTTCCACAGCAAAATACATTTAACTGTGGGTGTCTAATTTGCCTTAGATCCCATGGGACACAGCCAGTTCCACAGCAAACATCAGAGTACCCAACTACTACTAAGCAGAAAGGAAAATGAGTTTGTATGAAAAAACGGATCCAAGTCACACATTTATCCACTGAGTCATATCGACATATACAGAAAATAATGACAGCAACAACAATAATAACAACTGACATTTGTGTAGTTTGTTAAAGGTAGATAGTATTTTGCATATCTCATTTGAGCCTCATATCATGCTTTTTAGTTAGGTAATCAAAGACGTTGAGTGACTTGCCTATGGTCACATAGCTAATAGCTGTTAGAGGCAGGATTCATCTCCAGGTCTTTCTGATTCCAAGTCCAACATGTGATACCTTATGACAAGTGATAATACCATTGATTGGTAGGAGCATATTTTGGTCAATAGAATAGGATGCATTATCTCAACCACAATTATCTGCGGAGATCAACACCACAAAACTCATCTGGAGCAAACTGAATTGGTCATCTTCAATTTCACTTTTTAAGAACAAATTCAACTGGGGATAAAAAATAAGACAATCAGGTGAACCCCTTAGACTTCAGGATACAAGGCCAGCTAGAGGGGAGGCAGAAACCCTGGATGCTGACTGATGCTAGGCAGTTTTCATATGGGGAGATTGCAGAGAGGAGGCTGGCTATTAGGGAGGAATTCATATCCAGTATAGCCAAGGAGAGTGGGGAGTAAGCATGTCATCTGGTAGAGGCCTATTCTAATTAATTCCTACTTAACAGTCTGTAACAGTTTATGAGAAATATAGAGATTCTGAGTTTATGTTCAGTGATTTCTCTTTGAAGAAGGGATATGTGTTTGACCCCTTAGGCAAAATTCTTCTTGTTTTTTTATTTTATACTTAGTTACACTAAAGAGGCTGAAAGGATTATTTAGAGATAAAAGAACTAATTTATCCAATACCTGCCTATTTCTAGGCTCCAGCTGAAACTCCCTTCTCCAAACATCAGGACCCTGGAAACCAAGTCCAATTATGGGACCAACTTCATATCAACTATGATAGACAGAATGAGATGCCAGAGAAAGTAGTGGGTTAATTCCCTACTGCATGTCTTTCTTTTCTGAAAAGCCTGAATGACCATTTATTAGTTTTATTTTAGAGGGGATGCTTGTTCAGATACGAGTTGTCTAAGTTGACCTCTGAGGTCACCTCCAACACTAAGGGTCTGTGATTCCCAACCAGTAGCTGTGTTGTGCTTTGTTATTGTTGTTCAGTTGTTTCAGTTGTGTTTGGCTCTTTGTGACCCCATTGTTTTGTTTTTGTTTTTTGTTTGCTTGCTTTTGTGTTTGTTTTTGGAAAAGATGCTGGTGTGGTTTGCCATTTCCTTCTCCTACTCATATTATAGATGAAGAAACTGAGACAAACAAGGTTAAGTGACTTGTGCAGGGTCACACATATAATATGCTTGAGGTGAGATTTGAACTCAGGAAGATGAGTCTTCCTGACTTGAGGCCTATCCGCTGGGCCACCTGGCCACCCATATTGTACTTACTCATATTATAATTCTATATTGGCATGTAAGGAGTGAAGGAAGCAATTGTAAGTGAAGAAAACAGTGAAGGAAGTGATAAATTAATCCATCTTCCTTAAGGTTAAAAAAAAATCTTCAAAGTAATAAAAGAATGTGAATGAGTTTCAGAGACAGCATAATTGTACTCTAATATGGTATTTTCAAAAAGAGTTAAGGTGTTTTCAGGTGCCTTGCTTTCGCATTCAGCTTAATGAGCCAGATTAATTCAAAAGGATAATGGGTAGTTACATTATTTTTGTTGTTCTATTTTTAATGAACAAGTGGCATTTCTATTCATTAATCTCAGAAAAAGATAAATAATGAATCACTTGAAATTACAGTATGTCCTTATTTCCTAAAAAACTGACACAGAATGTGTGCCAATAATAGCAGCATATAATATTTATGAAGGGCAGACTTTCTATAATGAGAAATTCACCAATTACCACTGTAATGATTTGAGATGTTAGATGAAAGATATGCTAATAAAATATATCTAAAAATGGAGGTGGTATAGGCAGCATCTGAACTTTGAGAAGTACAGGGTGATTCAGATGTACAGGATGGGAAGGGGGTTACTCACTAATCTTCCACATAGACTTGAAAATTGTAATGCTCATTCATTCATTTGTTCATTTTTCTGCTTGTCCATGTCAAAGGTGAAGGCAAGGGAAATAATTTATGTCCTTATAATGAAAGGTTGTAGATACTAATGGGATTAAACACTGTGCAGAGGTCTGTACTAGGTTTAGAAAATCTGAGATATTAAAATACAGACTCACAAATCTGCAAATTCAGAGAAGATTTGCACAATAAAATAATGGTTCATTACAGGAAACTGCTTTCTTGGAAATTCTTCAGTGGGAATCCTTAGTCATGGACAACTAAAATAAGTTGGATCTGCATGTGACTGTCATGTAGTGCAAGGCCTTCATTTTATTCTATTTTGTTTATTATTTAACTTTTAACTAATATGCAATTGAGTTTTGGATTATTCACTTTAATTCAAGAATTGTAAGGTAGTATTTTGTTTAAGCTTTTGCCCAACCCTATTCCTTTTAAAAATATATAAATTTAATCTAAACTAATTAAATGTAAACAAAATAAATACTCAAGGACAGAGAAAATTAAAATGAAAGCTTTACCATCCATGAAACATAAACTCCATCATTTATTTTGCTTAAAAATGTATGTTAGCTTAAACTAGATAACAAAAAGCAACTGATATCCTTCTCTATGTTCCTTTAAACTCTGTCTTTGATGTATTTTTTGTGTTATTTTTTAATTAACATGTGCATATAGGCAGAGTGTGTATTCTTATTTAAATTTTAGATTTTTATTAAACTCTATTACTTCATACAAGCTTCCCCATATTTCTTTGCATTCTTCATATTGGTCACTTCTAATACTATAAGTTTCTGCTATATTCACTAATTATAATGCATTCAGCCATTAATTGTTAGATGTATATTACTATCTACACATTTTCTTTTTTGTTTTTGTTTTCTAGACTGCTATTCACTTTTTCCAACAACTTTTTAAATTGAAATGAATGATTCATTATTTTTTGTGATCTTGAACTTATTAAATATTTTGTTATCTTTAACTTACTAAATAATTGCCTATTGCAAGCCTTTGATTACAATTCATACTGTCAATTTTAAACTGTTGATCCATTTTAGAAAGTAAGCCCAACAAATAAGAGTTGTTTCATTTTCTGGACTTGTATGCTCACTACAAAATAGCAGTTGGTCTCCCATGCTTTGTCCTTTTTTATTCTTTATCTGTACTATTTCACTTGATAATCTCATCAGCCTTTCTTGCATGCAACAATCTCTCTACATAGATGATTCCCTGTTGACCTCCAGTTTCTTATCACCAAGAGCCTATGGACATCCTGAAGTGTTTTGTCCTGTTGACATGTTAAACTCAACATGATGAAAACGTAATTCATTTGCTTTTTTATCTGGATGCCCAATACCCAGCACAGTGCCTGGAACATATCAGGTGTTTAATTAATGATTATTTATTGATTAATTGGTAATAAGTGAGAGTAAAATGAAATATTTTACATGTATTACTCCCATTTGTGCACTCTGACGTATATTAAGATTGACTTTCTTGGTGTTCCTCATGCATAGATATCCATCTATAATCTTTTTGGCTTAACACTGCCTATCCTTCATGTCTGGAATGCACTACCCTCCTCACCTCTAACCCTTGGAATTCTTTGTTTCCTTTGAAAACTCAGATGAACTGCCACTTTCCATGCAAAACCTTTCTGAAATCCCCTAGCTGCCAGTACACATCCTACAATATTGTATTTCTTGTTGTATATATGTCTATTTATTTACATTTTCCCCCTCTGTCAAAGAAAATACAAGCTTCCAGAGGGAAACTTTGTCTTTGCATGTCCTTATATCTCAGCTAGCGAAGCAGCTGGTGTATTGTAAATGATTAATTAATCAATAATGATTGATTGATCATAGACTAGAGAAAAGGTTAAAATGAAATGAAATTAATGGAAAAATATCAAACTGAGAAAACACTATCTGAAATTATAATACCAAGCCATCTTTTGAAACTGTTGACTTTGAAAAATAGAAAACAAATACAATGTAAAACATTGACTTTATCGATATTTCTTGAAGACATTTAATGATTTAAAATAAGTAACCAAACAAAGAAGCCAAAATAGCCAGAGATTCCAATTGAGATGGCATTCATGTTTTTATACTCGTTAAAGAGAGAAAGAAAGAAGTAAAGGAAAATATGGGTTTATAATAGAGTTCCTTTGTAAAACATTATGGAAAAGGATTTCGCATTTTTATTTATAATATTCCTATCATATGATGCACACTTACATCCATATATATATATATATATATATATATATATATATAAATTCAAATACTTTATAGTAAATATTTATGCATATGTATGTTTATGTACCTATACATGTATAAGCACACATATGTAGATATACCTATATATCTGTAATATATAAGACCATTTACATGTTATAGTGTAAAGTCTTGAAATTAATGTATCTAATGAGGTGTCATTAGAGTCCACCACTCTTGGAATTCTGTAATTTTTTTTTTATCTGTCCTTGATTTTTTTCAGTATGGGGAATTTTCTTACATAATATCCTTAAATATAATCCTCAAACTAATTTTTTTTAGAGTGGAGAAGTGATCATTTTAAAATTTGATTGTTTTTACCTGTTCTCAAGATCATTCTCTCCAACTACATTGATTGCATATCTTTTTTTTAAATTTAATACTTTTCTGCACTTGTTTTTCTCTGATTTCTCCCTGTGATTTCTCCTGTGCGTTTATTATCTATTTTGTGAAGGCTTGAAGAGATTCTTGCTGGATTTCTCTATATTATTGGAATTGTTTTCATGTAACATTCTTGAGCTTCTGTTCTTGCTTCTATTAACTTACGATGTCTTATAATGTTGGCACTCTTCTGTGCTTTACATTAAAATGGTTTACAAAATCTCTATTGAGAGTTTTGGTTATTTTGCTGTAAAAATTCTATTAGGGTTTATCTGGGGAATACTGAGTAGGAAGACTACCTAACAACCTCATTCTGAAATAATTCTCATGGGCTCCTAAAGAAATTTTTAAAGCTTTTCTGCTTTATTGTAAAACATTTCCCTATTATAATTTTCCTGATTTTTGCAACCTATATCATATTTGTTGCTTTCTATGAGTTTTTCACAATTATCATTTTTAGAATATCATTAGCCTCTTTTCCTCCAGCTTTATGCAAGTTCTCACTCCTTTTTTTTCTTCTGGGTCAACTTTTTACCAGCTCTCATCTAAAAGATTCTTTCAATGAAATAATTTCATTATTCTTCCATGAGTTTTATATTCTGAGATTCGTTTTCTATCTATTTTGATTGAATATTCCATTCCTTTGTGTCAAAAACAAAGATTTCTGAGAATATTATATAAGAAATAGTAAAACTCCCAATGAAGAGTAGCACTCAATTCTATTTATTATAAAAAGAACCCCAACAATTTTCTCCTATACTTCAATATTCTGGATTCTTCAATAAGAAAATAAGGCTAAATAAAATTCAATTCAAATTGATACCTTCATTTCTGCCTAAGAGGAGACAGTGTAGAAGAGTGAAAATCACTGGAAATATTTATTCAAGGAGACCTATGTTTAAGTCATTATTTTCCCACTGATTTTCATTCAGCATATCACCTCTAAGTAGAATTTAGTTCACTCATCTGTACCGTGAAAGGATTAGACCATGATTTTTAACTTCATAGTAGTATATCTTCGTAAGTGGAATAGATAGACCACTGTAATAAGCTGGTGAAGCCGACACATTTTACATTTGAGGTAACTAAAACCCACAGAGGTTAAGGAAATTACCCAAGGTTACATAGGTAGTAAGTAGCAAATCTAGTATTTGAACCCGGGTTTTTTTATTCCAAATTTGTCAACAACTGACACCTTTGCTCCCATGTCCCATGATTTGATAATAGGTTCCTTATGATCTCTTCATAATTTTGACCCTTAGACTTTGATGAAAGAAAAACTAAATATAGTTTTAATATTATACACTAAAGTATATAATATTACACATCAAAATATTAACATTAAACATAAAAAAGTAGTATCAAAATCCTCTAGAGTTAACTCAAAGTAGAAATAATTTGTTAAGACTTTATTTTTAAGGAAGTTCACATAATCTCATTGGGCACAAGGTTCTGTTAAGGTATATTTTCAGTGGAATTAACTGTCTTATAACCTCTTAGAAAAGTAGCTTTTCTACCCTTATTAGATGAGACACGAACATGACAAAGTGATTGTTGATGCTGGTTCTAGAATTCTAGTGACTGGTAGGAAGCATTAAAGTATTATATATTGTAGGGAACTAAAAATAATTAAGCACTAGCTTCATGTCAGATTCTTTTAACTTTCTTATACTTAGAGAAAACATTTTCAAGCCGCAGTTTTTGAATATTTCAGAACAAATTGCTTCCAATCCACTACAAGTTATCATGGAAGACTAAGTCCATGGAAAGTACTACATTTTAATAGCCTTCTTTTGAATGCTCCAGAAGCAAATCAATAAGGCATCTGTGCAAAATAGGGAATAAAAGTGAATATAGAGTACCCATTTATTCTGCCACTACTTAAAACCCTTAATCATGGGTACTTGGGGGTGGTTACAATATAAAAAGGAAAACACATTGGAGCTAAACAGAATGAAAACAAGTGAGAGTGCTGGTAAAAAGCATTTTGCTGTTAGACCTAAGACTCAAGCAGCTCTTTCTAAAACTTTAAAGAATATGGGATATGAGGAAATACTGAGATTCAAAGGCAGAAGGAAAAGTTTTGTTCCTTGCACATGAATTTGTCTTTCTCGTGATAGTTATGAATAACTACGTATTAATTTATTTTAATAGATAATATATAATCTTATTTATATATAATTTATAGCTATATGTATTTATGTAATATGATTTATTATTAATGTAATACAGTACTATATTAATTATCATTCAAAATGTTACTATTGGTGGTGGTGGTGGTAGTAGTTAGCAGTTATTGTTGTAAAATTAATAATGCTATGTCCTGGGCCCTCTTCTGTTCCTAAAACAATAATTTTAACCTAAAACAATGCATTGTTTCCCTTCATGATCTTATCAGCTCTAGGATGTATCTCCTATCTTATATTCCCTTTCACCCCACCCATGCTGTCCTGCTCTTCATTTCGCTTCTTTGAAATTTTGATCTCCATGTGAAATACATTGGGTCACTAAGGCTGGGTGTGGTGACCCCTGTAGTCTTCAAATATTCATGGGCAGAAAGGTCCTACCTCCATGGGTTCCTGGACTTGGGTTACCTGAAGTTGTATCAAGGGAGGAAGAGGCCGATCAGATTATCAGGGATAGCCTTGTTTCTAACCTCTACTGGGGAGAGGGATTAGAAAACCTTTGTAGATATTGGTCCTATCACAATATGACAGCATTTCAAATGCTAGAAGACAAATCTCATATCCCCAAAGTCTTCTCTTCTCTGAGCTAATGAGAATTTTTTTTAATTGTTATCTATCTCTCCATTCATTCATGTATTTATTCATTCATCTATCTATTCATTCATTCATTCATTTATTCATTCTTCTTTCATTTATCCATTTATTTATTTATTCTCTATTCTTTTGTTTATTCATTCATTCACTCATTCATTTATTCATTCATTCATTAATTTATTTATTTATCATTTGTTCACTCATTTATCTATTTATTTATTTATTTGTTTGCTTGTTTATTTATTTATTTGCAATTATCATATAGTACCTGCCTGGCCTCTTCTTTTGGGTTTCTTAAGTTTTTCAATGTCCTGCCTCAAAATCTAAAACCTAGAAGGAAACACAATATTTCAAACGTGACCTAGCTGCATGGAATCAAGACTATTACCTCCCATATTCTGGACACCTTGCTTCTATTCATTTCTAAAGCATAAGAGTTTTGTTGATGATCTGTTTGAATTGTAAAGTTAGAAGAAATGACCAAATTGAAGGTGTTGGTCTTATAATTTGAACCACATACTACTGAGTGTGATATTGTAGCCACTTCAGTGTTATAGAGTATTTTGCAATTTTGGAGCCAAGACAAGAGTGACCAATACAAATACAGAAGAATAATGTTTGGAAGAAAAATCACAAAACAGAAGAGTTTGTTTTAAGCTTACAAAGATATGCTCAGGCAAATGCAAGTATCTATTGATAGGAAAGAAATGAATGAAAATCTGTCAATTAGATTACTGATAGCTATGATAAGATTTAAGAAAAGCAAGCAATATATATTTGCTCAAATATTAGACATTTAGTAGTCGATAGTCAACACATACTTGCTAAGCACTTACTACGTACCAGACGATGTGCTAAGAGCTAATACACAAGGTGCACACACACACACACACACGCACACACACACACACACACATTTTGCAAAGCAATTGGGGTTAAGTGACTTGCCCAGGGCCACACAGCTAGTAAATGTCAAGTGTCTGAGGCCAGATTTGAACTCAAGTCCTCCTGACTCCATAGCCCATGCTCTATTCACTGTGCCACCTAGCTGCCCCTAGGGATATAAATATGAAGAAGAAAGTCTCTGTCTAAGGTTACAATCTAGTGGGAGAAGGGAAATATATAAAAGAAAGCTAAGAATTTGGTGGGTTTGGGGTAGGGAAAGAACTTAGCACTTGGCCATGGTAGAGAGGCCAAAAAACTTCTAAATGATTGTTGCAGAGAAGTCTGCAGTCAAAGGCATTGAAAATGGGTGCAGCAGGGAATAAAATAAGATGTCCTTCCTCTCTTAATTACTTAAATGAAGATTGTAGTTCCCCTCTCCAAATCAGATACTGAAGAGGCATGAGTAGTACCAAGAATGATTGGATTGTGCAAGCTGAAAAGATTTCTTATTGATCTTAGGATCCAAATTAATCATTGCTGAATTGAATTTTGCTATTATATATGTCTAACATTGAAAAAAGGGAGGAAAATAAATAAAGAGAGATTAACTTGGAAAATAAGAAATAAAGATAAGACGAGGGGAGAAAGCACTAGGGAAAGCAGTTCCACGATGGATATTGTTCTTTGGTTCCAGGATCCCTTAATGTTTAATTTATAGTTTGAATATTCGTATCAATATAACAACAAGTATACACAGCCAGATATAGAGATGACAAAGTAGATGGAGTACTGGACTTAAAATGAGGAAAACCTGAGGTCAAATTTCAACTAAGACACTTAGTTACTGTGATCCTAACCTGTGTTTGTTTCAGTTTTCTCAACTGTAAAATGGGGATAATAATAATACCTACCTCACAGGGTTTCTTTGACTATATGATGAGATAATTTTTGGGGGGCGTCTAGGCAATGGGGTTAATTGACTTGCCCAGGGTCTGTTAAGCATCTAGTGTCTGAGGCTGGATTTTGACTCAGGTCCTCCTGACTCCAGGGCTGGTGCTCTATTCATTGTGCCAACTAGCTGCCCCAGGTGAGATAATTTTTGAAAGCGCTTAACTGACATTCAAAAGCTATATAAAAGTTTATTATCGTTATTCAGCTCATTCTATGAGTATAGGTTATGAGCAAAGACTGCATTTTGCTTTTTTCCCCCCTGTGCCCAGCACTTAATACAGTTCTTAGCAGATAGTAGGTGCTTAATAAATGTTTACTGATTGATTGAGACACCTATCAGAGATAAGGCAAGAAGGATTCAATAAGTATTTATTATTTTCCAGGAACTCTGTTAAGTGCTTTACCAATATTATCTCATTTTGTCCTCACAACAACTTTACAAGGTAAGTCCTATTCTTATTCCTGTTTTATACTTGAAGGAACTGAGGGAGACAGTTAAATAACTTGCCTAGGATCACACAGCTAGCAAATGTCTAAGGTTGGATTTAAACTCTTGCTTTCATCACTCCAAGCCCAGTGCTTTGTCCATGATTACATTCGTGATTACAGATTGATTAATTTTTGGGAAATGCCAGACTTTTTTCTAATGTGCTTTCTCCCTCCTATGCTCATTTTTTAAACTTCTTTTATACTGGAGGCAAATACTACATGAAACAGAACTTAATGATTGTATTAGACTATCTCTCTATCAAAAGTGTAAGCTTTCATGGTAAATATGATGCTCTGGGAATGTAATATTTTTAAAGCTACCTTGGAAGGGTATATATTAATTTTGATGCTGCTGCTATTACTCAAAGCATGTCTGGAATGCCTCTTTTGGAACCAGCTTCAGATCTTCAGAAGAAAATAAGGTTTATTACAATACTGAAGATGGTTTTACCCAGTGTGATGAGCAACCTTGTTCAAAAAAACATTGCTTCCAAACACCTTGAAGCAGCTTCCAGAAATCAAAAACACCCTAAAAGGAAGAAAATTCACTACCATTGATGCTATTAAAGAGAATTTGTCATAAAAACTGAAAATAATTCCAGAAGTGGGATGGTATAAAAAATGTGAAGTGGGTTGCTTTGGAATAACAAAATGCCTTCTCATATTATTTTGCTTATATTTCTTCTATTGGGTACTCTGTATCAAAAGTTAAAGTTTTTCCTTTTGAAAGTTTTACCTATAAGCCATTATTTCCAAACTTCAATTTCTATTTTTTATTTTACCCACAAAGAAGAAGAATATGTTACACAAAGTATTTTATCTGGATATACAACTGGAGAACAGTTTTTTTAAACTTTATTCATGTTTTATTGTATTTTTATTTATTTTGTTAAATATTTCCCCAATTACATTTCTTTTTTAAAATTTTATTTTTAATTTATTGAATAAAGCAAATATTTCTATAACATAGTACAATAAAATGATGATTGTACATGAAACTTCAAATCTACTGTACACAACTTGCTATTCTTTTCAAACATACATTATCATGTAAACATCTTTTTTTCATTTTTTCTTCCCTCCCCCTCCTGCCCTAGAGATGGCTACCATTAGATACAAATAGGTTTGTGTGTGTGTGTGTGTGTGTGTGTGTGTGTGTGTGTGTGTAATATATAAAGTTATTGTATACATATTTCTATTAATTAGTTCTTTCTCTGGATGCAAATAGCATCTTTCCTCATATGTGCACTTGGGTGAAGAGAAAAATTTTTTTTTATGATTTAAGTATTTACTATATAATAACTTGGATTTCATTATATCCATTTAAAATCATTATTCTGAAAATGAGTCCATAGGCTTCCATTGGATTGCTAAAGGGTTCCGTAACACATATCTATGATTTTAGTACTGCCTTAAAGGAGAATGCAATCTAGTAGGGGAATAAAATTAACATAGTTTAGGGAATATTTAAGTGCTAAATGTTGTATTTCATGATAAAATGGAAAGAGCATTGGATTTTAAAGTAGGAAGATCTGGATTCAAATATTGATTCTGATATTCACTGCTTTCACCTTGGGAAAATAATTTGACGTTTCTGGGTGTTAGTTTCTTCACTTGCAAAATAAAAAAGGGATTAAATAAATAGGCCTAAGGTGACTTCTATCTCCACATCTATAGTCCTATGAGCTTACAGAAGTATAGTAAAACATTCAATAAAGAAAATTGGATACAGAATCCAATTTAACAAATGCAATAACATTTGTTAAATGCCTGCTCATCATTTTATGTGCTGGGAATACAAGGACAAAAAATAATTTCTGTTTCAAAGAAACTGCATTTAACCAAGAGAATATAGCATGGGAATAATAGCATTATACAAGTATAAGAGGCATACATACCCCCAGCAGGCCCATATCACCTAATATGGAGGCTCCTTGTATCCTGTGTCTTCCTAAAATGCGGGTGGGATAAATTCTTGAGATTGTCGGGATAGCTGGAATAGGCTGTCTTTAAAACTGACCAGACTGAGACAGTCTTTCTCTTTCCTGAATGCGCTTTTCTGTTGCTTCCAGAAGGTAAATATCAGTTTTGTGAGAGCACAGGAGCCATGAACTGAACCAGGAAGAAAGACACTTTACTCACCTCTCTTTCAGCCTAAGGTCGGAGAAATTGGTTTGGATTCTCTGTTCTGAATTGTTTTTCTTCAGTTTCAGGTGGTAGTGTTGAATCCCCTCTGAACCCCAGGGTTTAAGGGATGGTAACCTTGAATCCAAGATTCCACATGGCAAGTTGCAGCCAGGAAGTCCAGCAGGCAAAAATGGAAAATCCAAAAGTGCTTTGCACTCAAGCCCAAGGTGGAGTTTTGGACTTGGAACTGGGACTGTATGCTTTTTAGGAACTAAGCTAAGCTGGGAACCAAATCCATTTCCCCTCCCCAGAGACTGATGTGGTACAAAGGAGGAGGAGGATTAAGCCCCATGTGTTGAGGACTAAGCTTATATATTTGTGATTATAACATTTGATGTAAATATCTTCTTGCAAAAGATAATCTAAAAGTTCCTAAATGAATTAGGGACACAGGAGATCATATTTTACACTTGAGAGAACATGATTAGTGGACATTGGATCCATTTATAGAGAACGCAGGCACCCAAACCACTTTAAGGGTCCTGGAGAACTTTGGGAGATGGGTGAAATTTGACACACCTGTCCTTTTGGTAGTGTGGACCTAGATGTTATAAAAATAAAATGGGGAAGAAAGAGATGGAGTTGCAAGTGGGCCGAGTCCTGAAGGAAAAAAACAAAAACAAAACAGGAAATTTGAGAAGCAAAGATAAGGAAATGTGGGCAATAGCTTATGTTGACTATACAGAGGCAGGAACTTAACTATAAAATTCAAGGAATGGAATGTGGTTGAAAAACATTTATTAAAAGACTGCTATGGGCCAAACACTGAATTAAACAGCAAGCATGCAAATAGAAAAACCATACAGCCATGGAGTTCATATTCTAATGGAGGGGAGACAACACGTATGAAAGGCTTCAGCTATAGTTTCGCAGAAAGAAGAGCTTTTCCTTTTCAGTCAATTTAGTCCTCCTTTTTTTTTGTGGAAAGAGAGGAATGTCTTTGTGGTAGAATTGGCTGATTGCTTATTAATCCTATCTTTATTTCAAGCAATGAAATACTATAAATGTGAATGAAACTAGAGTTTTTATAATCTGAAATAGTTTCACTTTTAGTTTATCAATTATGTACTTTTATCAATGAAAGAGAAAAAATATTTTAATAGTAAAATTTTCATTTTTGTAACTGTGTAGATTATGGGGAGAAGTCCTCTTTTAAGAAAATTAGAAAATGCTTAAAAATTCTTTACAAATTTTTAAGTTACATATGAATGCTAGCTATTGTTATCTTTACTATTTAATGTTTAAGATATTCTGAATGCCATTAACTATAATCTTGATACAGTCCAACAAACTGAAATTGTTTCTTCACCCATACTAAAATTACTTCTAGCCCTAAGAATTTATTTCTAGAAGAGCAGAGAATGAATTCGAAAGAAGCAAAGACTGAAAGCATGAAGACCAAGTAGGAGGCTAAGATAGTAGTTTAGGGAAGAAGTGGAAAGAGTTCAGATGCAAGAGATTTTGCAGGAGAAATGAATTGATTAGGTATTCAGGATAAAGGAGATGAAAGGGTCAAAGATAACTCTAAGGTTGAATATCTGCATGACTGAAAAGTTTGGGTACCCTCAATAGAAAAAGTACAATGTAGAGAAGGTGTAGGCTTAGTTATAAAAACAAAACCAAAAACATCTTGTTTTAGACATCCTGGGTTTGATATCTCTATATGGCAACATAGAGGAGATGTGCCATATGGAATTTATTATGACGGATTGATATTTAGGAAATGTTAAAGTTAAATATTTAAAAAGAGGATGTCTTGATAGAGATAATCATTGAAAACATGGGAAAAGATGAGATCACTTATTGATAGAGTGTAAGTAGAGGAGAATTTAAGGTATAAACCTGGGCAATAGCCACACCAAAAAATTAAGACATGCATGATGATATAGCAAAGGAGGAAAAAAAGGAGGAAAATCCTAAGGGGGTGGTAATAGAGAAAGGGAGACAGTATATGAGGAGGAGTTGGTTTGTGGCCTCCAAAGCTATAATAAGGACAAGGAAAAAGAAGATTGGGAACAGGTAATCAGATCAGATTTAGAAGTTAAGGCACCACAAGTAGTTATTAATAAAAAGACAGTTGTCATGTACACTAAAAGGTTTACAGCAGCATTATGTGTGTGTGTGTATGTGTGTGTATGTAAAAGAATAAATCACTAGTAACAAACTAGATGTTCATTGACTTGGAATGGACAAATAGATTGTGATGCATAAATATAATTAAGTAGTGCTTGTAAAATAATGATAGAAAAGATGAATGCAGAAAAGAAAGAAAAGACCTAAATGAAGTGATGCAGGGTGAGGTAAGTAGAGTAAGAAAACATACACAACAATGTAAATGGAGTGACTGCAAAATAATTCAAAATGAATATTGCAAAATTATGAAGAATAATCATGGCCTCAAAGAAAAGACAGTTCCTCCATTTCTCTGTAGATGTGTGGAGGTTCACAAGTGTGTAACAATGCACATATTGTCACATTTTGTCAATATTTTGATGAGTTTTTAAATTTGCTTTTTCTTCCTTTTTTATTTAAAAATATTTGTTATGTTAGATGATTATCTGGGAGGACTAAGGGTGAGAGAAGACAGGATGGGGGGAATTTAAATGATCCAAAGAACAAAGAATAATTAGATATTTTTAAAGTTATTGCTGATAAGTTTCGAAAAAGAAGGTTCAGTTTAGTGGTGGGATGAGAAGACAGATTTTAACAGGTTGTGAAGTAAGTAGGGTATGAATAAGACAATGTGACAGGTATAGACTATACTTCCAAGATGATATAGTCACACATGTGTATATGTATGTGTGTATGTATTTATGTATATATATATATGTATGTATGTGTGTGTGTGTGTGTGTGTGTGTGTGTATGTATAAAAATCTTTCCCCATTAGAGATAATACTTGTTTTTGGTTTTAGATAGATACAATATATCATTTTAAGAAAGGCTCCATTGATTTCTATGATTTCTACTGTTTTTAATAGAAATGGGTATTGTACTTTTTCAAAAACCTTTTCTTTTTCTTTGTTTTAAAAGTGCTTTAAATTTAGTGAATGCTTCACATACATTATTTTTTCCCAGCTAGTAGCTGTTTTCTTAATTAATTTATTTTTAGTTTTCAACATTCACTTCCATAAGCTTTTGAGTTTTAAATTTTCTCCCCTTCCCTCTCCACCTCCCTCTCCAAGATGGCATGCAATCTGATGCAGGCTCTACATATACATTCCAATTAAACATATTTTCACATTAGTCATGTTGTAAAGAATTAGAACCAATAGGAGAAACCAGAAGAAAGAAGAAATAAAACAAAACAGATGCAAAAAAGGCAAATAGTATGCTTTAATCTGCATTCCAACTCTGTAGTTCTTTGTCTGGATGTGGATACCATTTTCCAGCATGAGACTTTTGGAGATGTCTTAGATCCTCACATTGCTCAGAAAGCTAAGTCTATCAAAGTTAGTCATTTCACAATGTTGCTGTTACTGTGTACAACATTCTCCTAGTTCTGCTCACTTCACTCAGCATCAGTCCATACAAGTTTTTCCAAGTTTTTTTCTGAAGTCTGCTTGCTCATCATTTCTTATAGTGCAACTGTATTCCATTACATTCATATACCACAACTTGCTCAGCTGTTCCCCAATTGATGGGCATCTCCTCAATTTCTAATTCTTTGCCATCACAGACAGAGCTGCTATAAATATTTTTGTACACATGGGTCCTTTTCCTGTTTTTATGATCTCTTTGGGATACACACCTAGAAGTTGTATTGCTGGGTCAAAAGGTATGCACATTTTTAAAGCACTTTGGGTATTTTTCCAAATTATTCTTCAAAATGGTTGGATCAGTTCACAACTCCACCAACAATACATTAACGTTCCAGTTTTCCCACATCTTCTCCAACAGTTATCATTTTCCTGTTTTGTCATGTTGGCCAATCTGGTAGGTATGATGTGGTACCTCAGAGTTGTTTTGATTTGCATTTCTCTAATCAATAGTGATTTAGAATATTTTTTCAGATGACTATATAGATGGCTTTAATTTCTTCATCTGAAAACTGCCTATTCATATCCTTTGACCATTTATCAATTGAGAGATGACTTGTAGTCTTATAACTTTGACTCAGTTCTCTATATATTTTACAAATGAGGTCCTTATCAGAGAAACTGGTTGTAAAAATTCCCAGTTTTCTGCTTCCGTCTTAATATTGGTTGCATTGTCTTGGTTTGTGCAAAAAACTTTTCAATTTTCCATTTTCCATTTTGCATTTCATAATGTTCTCTATCTCTTGTTTGGTCATAAATTCTTCTGTTCCCCATAAATCTGACAGGTAAACTGTTCTTTGCTCTCTCACTTTACTTATAGTATCAGCCTTTATAGCTAAATTGTGTACCCATTTTTACTTTATTTATATGGTGTAAGATTTTGATGTATGCCTAGTTTCTGCCATACTCTTTTCCCGTTTTCCCAGCAGTTTTTGCCAAATAGTGTTATCCCAGAAGCTAGTGTCTTTGGGTTTATCAATCAGTAGATTACTATAATCATTAATTACTGTGTCTTGTGTACCTAACCTGATCCACTGATCCACCACTCTATTTCTTAGCCAGTACCAAGTACTTTTGATGATTGCTGCTTTATAATACAATTTAAGATGTGCTATGGCAAGGCCACCTTCCTTAGCACTTCTTTTCATTTGTTCCCTCGATATTCTGTACCTTTTGTTCTTCCAGGTGAATTTTGTTATTATTTTTCTAGCTCTATAAAACTGTTTTGGTAGTTTGATTGGTGTGGCATTGAATAAGTAAATTGATTTAGCCTACCCATGAGCAACTGATGTTTTTCCAATTATTAAGGTCTGACTTTATTTGTGTGAAAAGTGTTTTGTAATTGTGTTCATATAATTCTGGGGTTTCTTTGAGCAGGTAGATTCCTAAATATTTAAAATGTCTACAGTAACTTTAAATGGGATTTCTCGTTCTATCTCTTGCTGGTTGGGCTTTGTTGGTAATATATAGAAATGCTGGGTTTATTTTATATTCTGCAACTTTGCTAAAGTTGTTTATTTCAGGTAGTTTTTTAGTTGATTCTCTAGGATTCTCCAAGTATATCATCATGTCATCTGCAAATAGTGATAGCTTTGTTTCTTCTTTGCTTGTTCTATCTTCAATTTCTTTTCCTTCTCTTATTGCTAAAGCTAACGTTTCTAAGACCATATTGAACAACAGTGGTGACAATGGATATTCTTGTTTCACCTCTGATCTTATTGGAAATGCTTCTAGTTTATCCCCATTACATATAATGCTTGCTGATGGTTTGTGATAGATGCTATCCATCATTTTAAGGAAGACTCCATTTATTGCTCTGCTCTCTAGTGTTTTCAATAGGAATGGGTGTTGTATTTTTTTTTCAAAAGCTTTTTCTGCATCTATTGAGATTATCATGTGGTTTCTATTAATTTTGTTGTTGATATGATTAATTATGCTGATAGTTTATCTAATATTAAACTAGCCCTGCATTGCTGGTATAAATCCTACCTGGTCATAGTGTATTATTCTCATGATAAGTTGCTGTAATCTTTTTGCTAATATTTTACTTAAAATTTTCGCATCTATAATCATTAGGGAAATTGGTCTATAATTTTCTTTCTCTCTTTTGATTTTTCCCAGTTTACGTATCAGCACCATATTTATATCATAAAAAAAAAATTGGTAAGACTCCTGCTTTACCTAATTTCCCTAATAATCTATATAATATTGGAATTGATTGTTCTTCAAATATTTGATAGAATTCTCTTATAAATCCATTTGGCCCTGGATATTTTTTCCTAGGGAGTTTATTGATGGCTTGCTCAATTTCTTTTACTGAGATAGGGTTATTTAACTATTTTACTTCCTCTTCTGTTCATCTGGGCAATTCATATTTTTGTAAATATTCATCCATTTCACCAAGATTGTCGAATTTTTCAGCATACATTTGGACAAAACAGTTCCTAATTATTGTTTTAATTCCCTCTTCATTGGTGGTAAATTAACTCTTTTCATTTTTGAATGAAATCATTGAATGAAACTGGTAATTTGTTTTTCTTCTTTCTTTTTTTTTTAATTAAATTAACCCAAGGCTTATCTTTTTTATTGTGTTTTTATTTATTTATAAAATCAGCTCTTAGTTTTATTTATTAGTTCAATAGTTTTCTTAATTTCTTTTAGGCAATTGGGGTCACACAGCTAGTGTTAAGTGTTTGGTCTGAGTCTGGATTTGAACTCAGGTCCTCCTGACTTCAGGGCTGGTGCTTTATCCAATGTGCCACCTAGCTGCCCCTAGTTTTCTTAATTTCAATTTTGTTAATCTCTTCTTTGCTTTTCAGCATTTCTTATTTGGTATTTAATTGAGGATTTTTAATTTGTTCTTTTTCTAATTTCTTTTTTTAGTTGCATGCCCAAATCATTGATCTCCTCTTACTCTATTTTATTCACGTTAGGATCGAGAGACCTGAAACTTCCCCTAAGAAACGCTTTCTGTGCATCCCATAAGTTTGGGTATGTTATCTAATTATTGTCATTCTCTTGGATGAAATTATTGATTGCTTCTATGATTTGTTGTTTGACCCATTCATTCTTTAGGATTAGATGATTTAATTTCCAATCAATTTTTAGATTATTTTTCCAAGGCTCTTCATTACATGTAATTTTTATTGTGTCATGATCTGAAAAGGATTCATTTAATATTTCTGCATTTCTGCTTTAATTGTAAGGATTTTATGTCCTGATATATTGCCAATCTTTGTGACAGTGCCATGTGCATCTGAGAAATGTATCCTCCTTTTAATCCCCATTTAATTTTCTTCAGTGGTCTATCATATCTAACTTTTCTAATATTTTTATTTGGTTTTGAAAGTCATTTTCAGCTCTTCCAGGAATTCTTGTTGAGTTTATGTCCAATTCACATTTTCTACATTTAAAACTTTGCTTGTGGGTATTTTGACTTCATTGTCTTCTTCTGAGTAATTGTCAGGCATTTTTGGTTTGTTTAGTGTTTGTTCATTTTCCCAGCCTGTTTCTTGATTCTGGTTTTATGTTAAACTTGGTCTCTGTTCCTGAAATTGGAGTTAGGGTAGAAGACTTCTCTTGTCCCAAGTTTCAGGATTTTTTTTTTTGCACTGCTATTTTCATAGCTAATTCTGAGTGGTTGATGTTTCTCAGGTGGTTTGGTCTGGAAAGAGGTGTGCCCATGATTATCCTGGTCTAAGCTGTTGTCCTTATCTAGGAAGTGCCCTTCATTTCTCGAGATTGAAATAAATTCTGCTTCTGAATTTAACTGCTTCTTCAGGTTTCGAAGACATAGTGCTCTTCAGTGCCCCTGCTTCTTTGGCAATGGAAGCAATACTTCTCCTCAGAGCCTCAGTTCCCTCTTGACTGAAAGTGCTCTTCTCCATCCTTGAACTATGACCCCAAACTGGGTGTAGGCAATGGAGTTTCCAAACATCTTCCAGTACTGTGTCCAGTACTAGCAAAAGGGTACCCCTGAATATTTTTCTGATCATTTATCAGGTCCCCTTAACTTCTCTAACTTGAGAGATCCTGAAGGTGCTGCTGCTTCTGCTTTCACTGCTTAGTCCCATCACTGGTGTTTCAGTGCATGTGGGCTCTAGGACAGCCTCTTCCCCTCCCCTATCCCCAGCCCATGTTACAGATCTCTCCTTGCAACCTCACAAGTTGCCTTGAGTTTAAAGAATGTCTCATCCTTTTGTTTGTTTTGTTGTTGTTTCTGCCACTCCACAATTTGATTTGCGGTATTATTTTAAAGTCATTTAGAAGGGAATGTTGGGACAGTTAAGCTAAATGCTTCCTCTACTCCAATATCTTGGTTCTCCGTGGTGTTTTATAGTGAAAACAATGAGAGATGAAACATGACAGTATGAAGGTATGTCAGGATTACATGAAGTTTTTTCTTCCTTTTTTTAAAAGATAGCGTAGATCAGAACATCTTATATGTGTGATCATATCTATGTAAAAAGTGTATAATGTGCTATATTACTCCAATTCCATTACATATATGATCATATACATAAAGTACTTCACAAACTTTAAGCTATTATGCTCATAGATGAAGTGAAACCATTATATAGCAACTAGTTGCAGATGAGAAACTAAGAAGAAATGATTGATGGGAATAGTTCCTGGATGTGACAAGAACATATGAGATCCAGTGAATTTGTACAGGTATTGGCTTTGCCAATAATAATAATAATAATAATGATAATGATAATAATAATGATAATGATAATAATGATAATGATAATATAATAATAATAATAATAATAATAATAATAATAATGCCACCTCCTCAGATATAGGAGTATAGGAAGGGAGGATATATGAAGATGTTATAGGGATTTTATGTTGTGGAAGACATGAGATAATGGAGTATATGATGGGCAGAGTTGTTTTTCTCAATAAAAGAAGATGCTATGACAATTGATGAGAGAGAATGGATTAGCCACTGCTATATTAAAGAAAGAAAAAAGTAATGAATTAAAATAACCCCTGAAATAGTCAATCAAAGGACAATAAAACTTTTGTTTTACAAGATTCAGGGCTTATCTGGGTTTAGATGGCATGGATTTGTATATGGTATGTTGATATTTTTTCCTCCAATGTATGGTAGCTTGAGTATCAGAAAAATATGAGGCTGGTGAGGGTAAGCTATGCTGGAGGCCTAGAGGTGTGTGAACTGTGGTAAGGCAGGGAAATCAAGAATAGAAGAAATGGTAAAATAGAATTAGTAAACAGTAAAACTATAGGCTCAAAACCATTGAAAGAAGAAAGCAAGGCCATTATAAGGTTGTGGATAATGACCTGGGGAAAAACGGAGGGTATGAATATTGTGACATAGAACAAGAATAGGTTTAGATGTATGAAAGGGAAAGTTAAAAAGGCAGGAGATTTTAACCAAAAAGGAGAATTTCAGAATTTAGCATTATGGAAATGACACAGTTAAGAGCAAAGCAGAGATCTAGGATAAAAACATCTTTGTGGTGACTGAGGCAAGTTAAGGTTGACGTATTGACAACAAACCAGGGTTAGTGAGAGGACATCAATGTGCTCATTTAATTTAATTTCCTGAGGATAGAGTCTATGTTTGGGTTGGTGAGAGAGGGGAGTACGAGAGAAAAAGAGAGAGACAGAGAGAGACACAGAGAGACAGAGAGAGACACACAGAGAGACAGAGGCAGAGACAGAGAGAGAGAGAAACTAGGAATGGCTATGCATCATCACAGTCGATGTTACTGAGAAGATTAAGGCTTTTGGATCACTTGAGTTCAAGAGTTCTGAGCTGGAGTCTAAGGCCAATCAAGTATCTCTGCTAAGTCCAGAAGAAATATAGTGAGCTCTCAAGGAGGGGAAAACCACCAGGCTGACTAAAGGTGGGTTACTTGTATAAAGCAGGAAAAATAGACTGCATGAAAGCTTCTATGACAATAACTGTTGCGACAAATACCTGTTGGTGGCCCTTCACTTCCAGGCTAGACAAGGTAGAAAGAATAAGGTTTTGTTTTTATTCCCATTCGTTTTATGTTTTTGTTTTTAGTGGAATGACTTGGAATACAGTGGAAAGCTTCTCTGACAATAATTATTAGTCATGCCAATATGTGGTCCTGCACTTCCAGCCTGGAAAAGATAGGGAGAGCCAATCTTAAAAAAACCAAAAACCAAAAAACAACTTACAACAAAACAAAGCAGGATAAATTTCACAAAGAACCTGGTGTACACCTTGAAGTATGGGTAACATTCACATAAGAAAAGTGTAGAATAGTGAGAGAAGAAAATAAAGACATATGGAGAACAATAAATTATCTTGAAGCATGAGACAGACATTTAAAAGATCAATCAAAAACATGCTAGATTTTGTAGAAGATTTAAAAATCAGGAAAATTCTGGCAATATGCAACCCGTATAAATTTCTGGAACAGAACAAGTGCATGGTAGAAACAGTGTTCATCTGACCAGTCTTGTTTGACTCATTTGTCAGTCTCTTGATGTTTCCCTTGTATATTTTGAAAGAATTTAAACCAGAGAAGACATTTAGTGAGCATAAGTATAATGTGTAAGCAAATCAGTTGGCTCTTAAATTATGAAAATTGTCTTCTGCTACCTAATCCAAATGATTTAAAGAACTAAACAGTGGTTGTATTGAATTAAGCTAGTGTGTGTATTTCTTATTTTAATTTTCTTCCACATAATGGGTTGTTTTTATGTGTCCTTTATCCTTAAGAATTATTTAGTTTGGTACCAACAGATTTTAAAACTCTCAGTTCTCATGCTATGTATACATGTTTTATAGTTATGTTGAGCAACCCGCATGGGTATATTATAGTTGGGAGCTCAGCCTCATTTTGTATTCTAGGTATGCCAGACCATTTCTCAAAGAAAATTTAGATTTTGCCTTTCTCCCCCTTTCCAGCTGCTTTCTATACAAGATACCTGAAAAGGGAAAATATTTTAATCCTTTAATATATGTGTGTGTGTGTGTGTATGTGTGTGTGTGTGTTCATTAATGTATGCATGTGCATAGGCAGTGTCCAAACATGTGTCCAAACATGTTCTATACACATGTCTACATTCAAATATATACAACCTATAGGTAAATGTATATACTATATAGATACATGTATATGTACACAGAGACAAGCATATATGTGTATGTATACACATATGCATTGTACATATACGTGTGTGCTGCTGAAGTATTAGACGGTCACATATATTCCATATATGTATATATCATAGGTGTAAATACTCGTCACAATTTAATACTTCCACGGTAAAATTTGATACTATATTGATTCTGTGAAACAACTATTAGAAAAACACAAGTCTTAGAGTCAGACAGAGCTGAAGTGGATTTCTGCTTCAAATTCTTACAAGATGCGAGACACTAGGTAAATAGCTTCACTCTTTTTCTTAGAATGGATTTCCTTATTTGTAAAATGAGAATAAAAATAATACCAACTTCAAAGGGTAGCTGTAAATATTAAATTAAATGATATGTCTAAATCACTTAAAGTGTTTTGCAAAAGTTTGTAACCTGCCTTTCCTTATTTTTCACTAAGATATTCCAAAAAGCTAAGATAATCTAATGATACAGGGTTTTCTCTGATGGTCAGCTTCTTGAGTGAACATTTATGGGCCATATATGATGGCCCTCCTCATGAATGATTGCTTGATAGTAAAAACAAAAAAATGAAGAATCTTTTCTTGCTTATGAACCTAGAATAATGTCTTGAGATTATCAGAAGTCTTTATCTATATATGTATGTTTATATGTACATATATACATACACAAATGCATATGTATAGATGTGTGTATGTATATATATATACACACATACACAATACATATATACATGCCTATACACACATACATATACATACACACACACATATGATACATTAAACAAGAAAAGAATGGTTAGAATCCTTGCCACAGAGTCAGAAAACCTGAGTTCCAGTCCTACCTTGACCACTAACTGTAATCTTAGGCCATTTCCTGGGATTCAGTTTTCTTGTTTTTCCAGGAAGGGAAATGAATTAAGTGGCCCCCAAAATCACTTGCAGATCCTTAAATTCTTACTTATCCATAAAACAATCACCAAAAACTGAATAAAAAAATAATGCACTTTCAATAGAATGATAACACTGTTCCTGTAGTTAGAGGACCAGGTTCTAGTTTTACCTCAGATATTGTCTGCCTGTTTGATTTAAGAGTTGAAGCTCTCAAACCTTGACAATACTTAATTCATTCATAAATATATGGGAAAAAAACACGTATCTGGGATGGAACAGGGGATTAGCTGGCTATTTGCTCTTTATGATCATTGAGCCAAAGTGTGAACAATATTTTGAGATCTGAATCTTCATGTTAAGATGTGGTGGTTTGCACAAAATATGAACTAACATTGCAGATGAAATTTAGAGCTATATTACAACCATTATTATTGACATTCAGAATATCTATTTTGTAATAGGTAAGACTATAGGCATTCAGAGTCTGGTGGCTGATAATTCGCAGAATAATGTTACTTTTAATTTCTGGTTGCTTTCAAATTAGCAGACAAGTAGTTAACAAGTTTTTCTTAATCACTGTGCTAAGTCTAATACTTCAGCAGTGTACGAGAGTATGCTGAAATGACAAAGGGAGGTGCAGAGTACAGGGATGAAGGATGAAGATACCTATGGAAGGACGTTGTATTGAAGCCCTAAAGTCAGAATCATAGCCAGGAGAGCCATGAAGGTTGGCTACCCTGAGCCCTTCAAACTTAAGGCCCCCAAAGGAACTCACCAATGGCAAAAAGGAGCCTGCAAGGTGGAGAGATATTTCAGGGTGAGAAGGCAACAAGGGTAGATGTATATATTTCAGGAAGAGGAAGGCCCAAGTGCTGAAGGAATTTCCATGGTGAGAGCTGATGTATGATATACAAGTCTGGGGTACATGACTCCATTTAACTTTGCTAATCTCTGGAGCCTTCTGGCTATTATTCTGTGACTAAAGGGCGTGTATTCAAGTATGTTTGAAAACTTGATTTTTGTCTTTATGCTCTGGATATATTTCTCTACTCCTAACAACACAACCTGCCATATATTCATGACAATACTCTCAATCTGATAGTTTCATGTAGCATGCTATTATGGTATCTAAAATAGTTCTTGTCTTACTGTTCTGATACATTCACTGTATTAAGAAAAACTTGGAGAGTTTCATATATATATAGTAAACAAACTAGAGAAATGTTTCTTCACATAGCTCAAAGTAAAAGAATAAATAAGAAACAGGAAACTAGAATTAGTGATTTGTCTTAAGATAAATTCGTGCTGCACACAAAAGGGAGTAATATGGAATAAGATTTAGGTCATCTCTTCCCTCTTCTTAATCCTCTTTTAGTAAATTTTCTCAACATTACAGTATGAAACTTCTGGACTAATCTGAAAGAAATGTTTTCAGTCATAAAAAAATGTTATCCAATATAAAATAATGACCTGCTCTGACATTTGTTCAGTCATTTTTCAGTACTGTCTGACTCTTAGTGATTTCATTTGGAGTGTTCTTGGCAGAGACACTGGAGTACTTAGCCATTTCCTTCTCCAGCTCTTTTTACAGATAAAGAAACTAATACAAACAGGGTTAAGTGACTTGACTAGGGTCACACAGCTAGTAAGTATCTAAGGCCAGATTCAAATTTAGGAAGATGAGTATTCCTGACTCCAGACCCAGAACTCTATTTCCTGAGCCTCCTAGCTGCCTTGTTCTGATATATTGTTATATTATTATCACCAAATGTCTAACCAGTTTCTACTTATCTCTTCTCTATATCCCACCTTCTCCCCAGCCTTTCTCTCCTGGGAAGCTTGAAAGAATCTCTTACTCAAGTGATTAGAGTCATTACAAGGGAAAAAAGAAGTCTTTGATTCTTTTACTTGATGGAAGTATCTCTTGAGTTTACCTTTGCTAAGGTGAGATTCCTCAGAGGGAGTGTTCAAAGACGAACTGAATGGTTTTATGAAAATGAGTTACTAGGTGCCCTATCATTTCAAGTTCCTATTGTTCTAACACTGTTCCTTAACCTATGAACCCTATTCAATCTTGACTGTGAAATTTTGTTTATACTTCAAGAACATTATAAATTGTAACTCATTGTGTTTGTCCTCCATTCATAAAGAGGACCCTGACATCAGGGTGATGATGACATGACTTGCAAATGACTGATTTGAGTGGGAGGGCTGTACAAGGTCACCAGCCTCACTTTCTCCTCCAGAGCCATCTGTGTCCACTGTCCAGATATTCAGCAGGATGACTGGAAAAGGCTCACCGATGCAATGGGAGACCCTGGGCCTTTTAAGCTAAGGTCTTTTCAGGTTCTCACTTTGAGTAAGGCAATATCCATTCAGTGAATAGGCCTCTTTAAGAAGTAAGTCGATGGATGGCCCTTTTAATCAAAAAAAGAAAAATCAAACTGGGAAGGGAAGACCCTCAGAGTTGTGAGATTTTCAAAGGCCAAGGATAATTGTGTCCAAATTTTGGTCTTGTTTTCACTTAGAACAGAAGTGTTTAATATTACACAAACACACATATACACGGAGTTTAATATTATTTTAATTTATGCCAGCATATTTTTTTAGCTGTCTAGAAAACCCAAAGTACAAAATTTTTTTCTACAGAACATATATACCTCATCATTTATGAAACTGAGGTGTCTAGATGTCAAGATGAAGAGGAATTTGCTTGATTCCCTAGAGTTTGGGGATCTCATCAACAATGAGAAATATTAATAGCCATGCACTCCATTTACTTGCTGGCCTTTGCTATGAAATAATGACTGTTGTCTAGCTTCTATATCCTTTCAGAAATGAAGGTCCTAACTCCTCTAATTGCCTATATTAGTTTTCTGTGTTTCAGGTCCACTGCACAGATTCCTAACACTCTCCAACTCATTGCTTTTTTTTTTTTCCCCGAAGAGGCTCTTTTCTACTCACACACCTTTCCAACTCTAGCTCTGAGAATGGAAATCAATGAATACTATCATTCGCTGTAAGGACATGCCAATAGTACCATTTTCTCTCACATCCCTAGCCTCTATGTTTCCTTCCTTTATTAGAATGTTAGTTCCTTGAGGGAAGGGACTTCCTCTCTTGCATGTATTTTCCTCCCCAATGCTCATTACATTGCTTGATTATTATCATCGTTGTTTGTGATCTCAATGGATAAGGTGGCTCTTCCAGTCATATAGACCCCAACATTTTAAAGATTTCTGGCTCTTGTCTTTATTTTCTCATTAATTCTTCACAGAGATTCCCCTTTATATAAGTGGAGACTGATTTCATAAAATATATGTATGGATACCAGTGCAGTATGTGGGCTGCCCATTATTCAATATTGATTTCATCAGCTTTACTCTTTTTCTTTTTTTTCCCAAAGGACAAATTTTAAATGCCTTTCTTCTATATACAAATGGCCACCATACCCTTTAAATGATCTTTGTGTCACTGTTTCTAAAGGTCAAATGGTATGGTGAATATAATATACTTGCAGTGGCAGTAAATTCAAATAGAAACTTTCCTATATCTGAATTTGACTTAAAATCATATATTAACATTACATATGTTGTATTTTCATTTGTTTTATTAAACATATCTCAATCACATTTTAACCTGATCCTACTTGCATTATGGAGTTTTGCTGCCCAGACCTCTGGAGTACAGGATTTGGAATCATGAAGACTTATTGTTGAATTCCACCTCTAAAACATGAGCTATATGGCCATGGGAAAGATCTTTAACCCCACTAAGAATCATTTTCCTCATCTGTATAGGAGGGGGTTGATAATCACTATGTTATCTATCTCAGGGTTATTGTGAATCTCAAATGGGATAATGCATATAAAATACTTTGTGAGCTTTAAAACATTATATGGATGTCAGACATTATATATGCTTTTTTTTTCACTTCTACTGTCCCCTTTAATAAAATACTCATGTCACAGGTGACAGGGGAAAATAAGAGAGAAATGGAATATTTTAGTATACAAACATAAAAATCCACATACCTAACTCCTATTATCAGGGAAAAGGAATGCAACTAGTTTTAATATTCAGGAGACAGAGCAGTGCCCTGAGCACTGTCATATCTAATTGTAGAAGATGTCAGAGAGCCTAGGTTTTTGTATTAGATATATATTTGGATCAGAGCCCTCAGGGAAAACCTGAAGGTTGGTGATGCCACCTTCACCCCATCTATGAATTCCAGGTGGATGGAGATATTGATGGCCCAGAAAAGGATGATGATTTGGATTTTGCCCTTTTTCTTGCACATGGCCTCCAGCTCCAACTGAGAGAACATTTTGATGGTGGGTCCATATTCAATAAAATGTTGAAAGAATTTTCTCTCAGGCTTCATATAATCAACGGTGAGTGGCCACAGGTACGTGACTAGGTAGTGTAAGGTGTTTATGTCATTGACGAATGCCAACAGCTCTCCTCTAGAAACCCCAAGTTGTCAATGTCTTTCCTAAAATTTCTGGATATGAACTGACCAGAGCACATTACAGAAAGGCTATCATTTCCCTAGTTATGCAAGCTATATTTCCATTGATACGACTTAATTCCACTAAATGATGCTGTGTCCATCTTTTGTTACTATAATCTTGTCCATTATTTCTTTGATCTTCTTATCACTAACAGGCATAAAGGGCTCATTTGTTTTCTATAATATCTATCTGCCTTTCAGCCTTCCTGACATTTTTAATAGGGAACTATGTTACTTTCTTTGTATTCATTCTCATTCATTGTTATTTTCAATCTAGCTAAGGTTAACCAAGCTCTTGTTGCATGCAAGACACTCTTTTCACCTCTGGGGACTTGAGGATAGGTAGAAAACAACAACAACCACAACAACAACAACACTTCTTTAGAGAGGCTGACAATTTAACATGAGGGAAAGACATGCACCGCAATATCTAAATAAAATACAGAGCGTAATATATGCAATAGAGAGGGACAGGCAATGTGCTTTAGGAAATTTGAAGGTAAAAGAATCATTTCCACCCAGGGGAGAGAACAAGGAAGAGAAGGAGAGTTGCTTTCAGATCACTTCTTAACCCTTTGGAATCTGGCTTGCGACTTCATGATTCAGCTGAAATAGTGTTCTTCAAAGACATACATAATCTTTTAATTTTCAAATTCAATGGGTCTTATTCATTCCTCCTCAATCTATCTGCATAATTATACATAATTAATTATTCTTTCTTCTCCTTCCTCCCCCTTTGTAATACTGTTCTCTCTTTATTGTCTTCTTCTCTGTCTAGCTTTTCCTTCCTACTCTCCTTTGTTGGATAACCATCTAAATTCAGGCAAATGACTGCTGTACACCAAGGGTCTGTCCAGGGTCCTCTTCTCCTTTCTCCCTGTAATACTTTAAAATAATAAAAGTATTTTACAATTAGTAGCACATTTAATTCTCACAACAACCTTGAGTAGGACAGGTGCTGATCTTATTCCCTTTATACAAATGAGAAATAATAAATATCTGAGGTTGAATTTGAAATCAGTGTTTATTTCTTGATTCCATGGCTGGTAATTTATGCAGTCTGTCACCTAGCTGCTCCTTTTCAGGAAGAGCTTGTTTATGCCTAAAATAATTTTAAATTTGTGAAGATTGGGAGTTAAAAAGGAGGGAAAGGTAGGATTGGGCAAAGCAGAAAGCTTGTAGAATAAGAAGTATGGACACAGGAAAGAGATATTGAAAAGGATTTTGTTTTTAGTTTTAGCTTTAGTTTTCTTTTGTTTTTTCCCCCTCAGGATTGTTAGCCAAATTAATCAGAGTCTGGTAGTTTTGAGAGTGATAAGATAGCCATCCTCTACTTCAGTTAGTTCTGTGAATCCATAGGCATTTTAATTTCTGTTCTAAGAAACCTTGTAATTGTCTTTTGCTTTAAGATCATATTGGGGAGGGGGCAGAGCCAAGATGGCAGAATGAAAGCAGTGACTTGCTTGAGCTCTCCCCCAAACCCCTCTAAATACATATAAAAAATGGCTCTAAACAAATTCTAAAGTAGCAGAACCCACAAAAAGACAGATTGAAACAAATTTCCAGCCCAAGACAACCTGGATGGTTGATCAGAAAGGTATATTGTGCCAGGCTGGGTTATGAGCACAGTTTGGTGTGGGTGCTCAGGCTGCAGTGAACCTGGAGCAGGCCTCAAAGGACTGAATCAGAGGCAGCTGTGGCAGTTTCCAGACCTCTCAACCCAGGAACACCAAAGACAATTTAGAAGGTTAGTGGGAAAAGTCTGTTTCTGTAGTGAGAAAGAAGCTAGGTCTCAGCCCCTGTACCCAAGTGTGGCTTAGGGTGGCAGCTGCCTCCTGAGCTTCTGGCCCACAGACTGAGGGGGATTCAAGCGGCTGACCAGAGGGGGATTGCAGAGATCTCTCTGCTGGTGCAGGATTTTCTTGCTTTGCCCATCCTTGCATCTGGATCACAGTTCTGGGTGGCAGTTCCGGGGTAATGAGGAGCACTGGCGTGGTGGAGCTTGTAGTGGCTGTGAAGAAGAAATCCTCCTCACAGTTCCAAGACAGAAAAGAGTGCTTGTGGTCACTTATAGACCAGAGTACAGGCCAGGAAACACCTTGCCCCTTATCATATCATTTTGGAAGAGCTGAAAATTTACAGGTCCCTAGAATAATCTCTGAAAATAGCTGTACAAGTGCTAAAACTTGGGACAGTACATTATCCACATTGGAAGTAGACCTCTACCTTAATAAAGAGTTTATAACTCAAGTAATTGGCTGGGATCATAAGCAAACCTCACAAGAAGTGTCAGACCATAGAATCTTTTATTGGTAACAAAGAAGATCAAAATATACAACCAGAAGAAGACAACAAAGTCAAAGTTCCCATATCCAAAGTCTCCAAGAAAAATATGAATCAGTCCCAGGCCTTGGAAGAGCACATAAAGGATTTTGAGAAGCAAGTAAGAGAAGCAAAGGAAAAACTGGGAAGAGAAATGAGAGTGATGTAAGTAACTCAGGGAGGCTTGAGCACAAGATATAATAAATACATAAGATAATAAGAAAACATGTAAATAATAATTCCTAACTATTAACAGACCACTCTATATCAGAGTCCAAAGCCCACGTTGTAGTCTATCAATAATTAATAATTATTGTTTATATAGTTCTCTAGAGATTTAAAAGTACTTTACACATGTTATCTTATTTAATTCTCAATACGAAAGGTGTGATTATTTCCCCTTTTTTACAGATCAGGAAATTGACATTGAGAGAGGTTAAGTGACCCGCTCTGGTTCATACAGCTAGTACTTATCAGAGGCAAGATTTGAATTTATATCTTGTGAATACTAAATCCTGAAATTTATCTACCTCAATACCTAGCAGCTTCATCCAGATATATTTAAAAATACAATCAAATATTTAATTACTCTTGATTTTCCTAAGTTACATGGTGCAATTTTAAAATATAAAATAACTGTTTCATTATAATTGGTTTCTTGTCTAATATAACATATTTTATTTTTTTTAATTTAAAAAAGGTTCTGAAAAGTGCCCCCTCAGGCTTTGCTAGACTGCCAAAGAGGTCCATGACAAAACAAACAAACATACATCAAGATCCTTTTTTGTTGAGCTATTTTCCCTTGCCCAACCCTTGTTTCTCCTGTCTCTTATTCCCATTGCAGAGCTATGTTGTTAACACTGACTATATCTAAGTTCCTTGAAGTCATGAGCTGGAGAGGAGCATTTATAAACAATTCAAGAAATAACTCTTTGCCCCTACCTCTAATAGAGCAGTTAGGTAGTAAAGTTGGTGGAAGAGATGGTGAGTCTGGAGGCAGGAGCACCAAGTTTAAATCCAGTCTGGGACACCATACTAAGCAAATCATTTGACCTCTTCCTGCCTCTATTTTCACAAATGTAAAATGGAGATAACAATACCGCCTATCTCCCAGGATTGTGCCCTTTATATAGTGCCTTTCATATTGCTTAACAAATACTCATTTCCTTTCTCAAAGCCTTTATCTCTCTTCAATTACTAATCATCATAAGGACCAGTTGTTTTTTTTTTTAATTGTCAAGATAATATTAGGAGACACCTTGTTTTCCAGAGCTAAGGCCCAGCAATGCTTTGAGCTTGACATAACAACAATCCTTTGTATTCACACTCTGGATGTACTCAGTCACAGCAGAATCCCAGAATTGTTCCACACCAGCACCAGGTATTTTCTGAGCTTGGACAAGCACCTGTAGTACCCATGCTCCAGTCACAAAGCCCTGCTATGTATCAAACTTGTCTCATTGTCTGGGCTATGACTCACTGTGTAACCATTGGTATTTGTATTGAGATTTGTCCACATTGAAGGAGGTCACCCACTGGGGGAGTAGGGGCAGCACATCTGTCTAGTTTCCCTCGTTTCTTAAGAAGAAGGACTCTGTTTGCAAGCCATTTCCTCACAAACTAATTAAACTGCTGTTTGATTCCTGACTCTCCTGTCTTTTGCCTGCTCTGCTCTGTTGGTTCAAGCCTTCTAAAGGTTATAGACTGGTTTGGTTTGGTTAACAATATTTAATGAATTTTGAGAGAAATCCTTTTACTATTATATTGATAATTAATTATTAATATTAATAATCAATTAAATTAATATTAATTTTATCCTTTATTTCTCTTTCAAGGCCCATAGGCTATAAAAAGTCAGTCTCTGAAGGACATGATTGATTGATGAGATTGTCCTAGCCCTCAAGGAATATGCTCTACAATCCTGGCAGTACCCCTCTCAACTAGGAGACCCAACTTCTGTTTAGAATATGCATACAATCCAGTCTGTGCAAGTTCTTACTCAGGGGGAAGAAGCCCCTTTCTTTGTACTGCTCCATTAGAGTTTAGGGTGGCCCACCTCACAAAAGAGAAAACCAATACCAGAGGGGTTAGGTGGAGATGGATTCTCCTGTCCAGATTGCTGGAGATGGCTGAGTCTCAGGATCAAAGACATTCTCAGTAGGAGGAGCTGAAGACTTCTATCCCTCCTACTCATTAAATATCCACCAATGAGAGTTGATTGTTTACTCATTAGGGGCATTATTTTTCAAAAAGTATTTAAAGTTTTCAGACTCCCTATAGACTTGTCTTTGGTTACCAAGAGAAATCACTGACTATTAATTTACTGATTGCTAGCTACCCTAAAGGGGTATAATAAATCAATACATCAATAAAGCAACAAATTTATTATTCATTACCTAGAAACTGTTTCTCAAGGTTTAACTTCCTTAGAACTTGGTACTAGATTGCTTTTATCATTGTTTTATTTTTTAAAAAAGGTAAATTTGTTGTTTCATGATTTTTCTCTCCTTAAAATGTGGCATTTTCACTTATTTTTCACATGTGAGCAATTTATTTTAATGGTTGGTGGACTTTTGGAGTATCTGAAAGCCATGATCAAAAAAAGAGCCTAGACATCATCTTTCAAGAAATTATGAAGGAAAACTGCCCTGATATATTAGAACCAGACGGCAAAATAGAAATTGAAAGAATTCACCGATCTCCTCCTGAAAGAGATCCCCAAAGAAAAACTCTTAGGAACATTGTAGCCAAATTCCAGAGTTTCCAGGTCAAGGGGAAAATATTATAAGCAGCCAGAAAGAAACAATTCAAGTATTGTGGAAACAATCAGGATAACACAAGATTTAGCAGCTTCTATAATAAGGGACCAAAGGGCATGGGATATAATATTCCAGAGGGCAAAGGCGATAGGATTACAACCAAGAATCACCTACCCAGCAAAACTGAGTATAATCCTTCAGGGTAAAAAATGGTCATTCAGTGAAATAGAGGACTTTCAAGCATTCTTGATGAAAAGACCAGAGCTGAATAGAAAATTTGACTTTCAAATACAGGACTCAAGTGGAACATGAAGAGGTAAAAAGGAAAGAGAAATCATAAGAGACTTATTAAGGTTGAACTGTTTACATTCCTGCATGAAAAGATGATATTTATAACTCATGAGACCTTTATCAGTATTAGAGTAGTTGGAGGGAAAAAATTATATGTATGTATATCTATATCTATCGATATAGATATAGAGATAGAGATAGATGATTGATAGAGGGCACAGGGTGAATTGAAGATGAAGGGATCATATCTGGAGAATAAAATTAAGGGGCAAGAGAGGATTATACTGGGAGTAGGAGAAAGGGAGAGGTAGAATGGCGTAAATTATCTCACAAAAAACAAAAAAAAGGCTCTTACAGCGGAGAGGAAACAGGGGAAGGTGAGAGGGAATGAGTGAATCTTATTCTCATAGG
This sequence comes from Phascolarctos cinereus, assembly GCF_003287225.1. Taxonomy (NCBI): domain Eukaryota; kingdom Metazoa; phylum Chordata; class Mammalia; order Diprotodontia; family Phascolarctidae; genus Phascolarctos; species Phascolarctos cinereus. The sequence continues at coordinate 62,181,787 of NW_027556402.1, read as the reverse complement.
ATTTGGCTTAAGGAGGGAATAACATACACACTCAATTGGGCATGGAAATCTGTCTTACCCTATGGGAAAATAGGGGGAGAAGGGGACAAGAAAGCAGGGGAATGATAGAGAGGGGGCAGATTGGGAAAGGAGGTTATCAGAAGCAAACATTTCTGAGGAGGGGCAAGGTCAAAAGAAAGAATAGAATAAATGGGGGGCAGGATAGGATTAAGGAAAATAGTTTTTCACAACATGACTATTGTGGAAGTGTTTTACATAACTGCACATGTATAACCTATATTGAATTGCTTGCCTTTTCAATGAGGGTGGGTGGGGAGGGAGGAAGAGAGAAAATTTGGAACCCGAAGTTTTAAAAACACATGTTTAAAAAAAATGTTCTCATATGCAACTGGGAAATAAGAAATATAGGAAATTGGGGTACAGAAATCTATCCTGCTCTACAGGAAAATAGAAGGGGAAGAGATAGAAGGGAGGGCAGACTAGGGGAAGGGATATTCAGAATGCATGCCATCTTGGGGTGGGGGAGGGGCGAGATGGGGTGAAAATTTGGAACTGAAAATCTTGTGGAAGTACATGTTGAAAACTAAAAATAAATAAATAATGGGAAAAAAGAGATCACATAGGAATCCATTTGGTATGACTTCTATCTTGTCTCTTTCTGCCTTATTTCATTAGGACTTTATGTGTACTTTGGATTTCCTCCTCAGAGTTGAACTATTGATATTAGGCCTTAGTTTCTGAGAAATTTTACAGAAGATATTTCTACCTTTGAAATGAAATCTTTGAAATCTTCTACATTGCAGGGTTTGGGGGAATGGCACTCCTACAATCTGGAAAATCCACGTCAAATTTTTCGGTCCACCTTCATACCAGAGAAAATGTCTGAATTGCTACTATGATATTAAAATCTAAAATACATTGATATTGTACAATACTATACATATATTTTATGTATTTCTGAGTTCCTAAACTTTTTACTGTACCTTCTGCTGGCCTTCACATTTTGTCTGTGGCTTCCACAAAACTCCCCCCAAATTCCCATTTAATTTCTTATGCTTACCTGCAATATGTTGAAACAGTATTGGGGAAAGGATAATTGTATTTGTTAATAATCCTTTCTCCCTACCTCCATAATTACTTTTCTCCTGCAATGGAGAAGTTGTTAAATCAGTTTGAACACTTTAGGCAAATAAGATTCAACATTAGCCTTTAGCACTTCTTTAGAGTATATATTTGTAAGTTTTATAACACTGTGTTTTAATTCTTATTATTTCTAATAATACGACTATAAGGTGGATCAAAATCACTGCATCCGTTTTAAAGGTGAGAAAATATGGCAGAGGAACATTATGTTAGTTTTCATATGATCAGAGAAGCTTCAAGGGAAGCTTGACTTTCTTAGGTCATCAAGTCCATTCTACTTGTTTCGTAGATATGCAAACAAAGACCCAAAGAAAGCAGTGTGTGACTCAGCATTCAAAATCAGGGCTTTCTGACTTCATTTTAAGCAGTCACACTACTTTACCACCCAAATTCTTGTCTACTTTTTGATTTCTGGTTCTGATATCCTTTAACTGTATGACATGGGTAAGTTATTTAAACTATTTGTGACTATAATACTATCTCTTTAAGGAAATGGGTAAAATAACACTCTACTAACTATATCATGGATGTTTTGTGAGTTAAATCTAAAGTGTTTTTTATAAATATGAGCTTTTTATTATTAATTTGTTCTACACCTGTGCTTACATTGGTGAAAGGAACTCATAACAAGGAAATAACTTCTGCCAATGAACTTCAACAACCTCCAGATTTAGAGAGTTGCTTGTGGCACTGAGAACTTAAGTGATGTTCTGAGTCACAGAGCCATTATGTTTTAAAGGCAGAATTCAAGCTCAGATCTTTCTGACAAAGGTAATGGTCATTAACCACCGTGTTTCTTTTGACCTGTTGTTATTTTATATTCTAAGTTTCAATGAGAATTTTGAGCATTTGAATTTTTCTATGTTTAGGGAACTAAATTACTCTTCAACAGTAGGAAAGAACTAATCTCCAAGAAATGAATTATGTTTACTGTCCAGGTGCAATCTTGTATATTTTCCATTTCTTAAAAAAGTTGGAAATTTCTTAACACTTTAGACTTCTTATCACATCATATGATTCCAACAAATGTCATTTTTGTGGAACTCTTTGACTTTTCCATTGCATATAGATAGGATCACCCAGTGATAAGTAATGCTACAGGGGAGAAAATAAAACAATGTGTAAAGAATTGCTGGCCAGTCTAAATGGAACTAGTTTAAAAAAATGATTGTGATAAATAAGGCAAACATTTTGATCACATCAGAAACATCTAAATTAAATTTTCTTGGATTTGAAATAGAACACTCATTTAGTCTTGTCAAAGAACAGGCTCTTTTGGTTTTTGTCAAGTGTCTAAGTTATTTTACTTTCAGTGCTAACAAATGTTCTAAATCTGGCCTATTGGCCAGTCAGGTTAATTTTTCAGGTTGTAGAATCTGTTGTTGCTCGAGAAAGCCATTTTCAACAGCACATTTCTATTTCAAAATATCTACCTAACCCCAATAAAGAACAGCTAAGAACATTCTCCCCTCCTCCATATATTGTCAGGATTATCTTAGTCCTGTAAACCTTTTTTGTTTTCCTTTTGAATGGAAGATGCATTTTCTATCCCCCCACCCACATTTGCACACTTCCTTCCTTGCTAATTTCTCATTAGATTTTCAAATTATTTTTTGCAACAAAATACTTTTTAAACAAGATCCTTCGCCATTAACTCATTCATACTCTTAAGTCAAGAATAAAAATCTAAAAAACTGTCTATTTTTAAAACTACATATTGTTTTTTCACAACCAAGCCCTCAACTGTGTATAATACTATTTTTGATTTCTTGGACTTTGCCAAGTAGCCACAGGCCATCAACTTTCATAAGCATATGCACTGTATAAAGAAATGTGATTTATTTTTCAACCATCGTTTCAGAACTTAAAAAAGCAATGCTTACATGGGGGATGAATGCTGCACTTAGAGTAAGAAATTTCTAAGTTGAGATGCCTCCTCTTAAATTTTGTTGGCTGTGGGACCTTGGGCAAAACATTTAGCCTTTGTGAGCTGCACATAACTCTGTAGGATTTTGTTAAAGAAAACATCCATGGAGGGAGTTTTCACACTGATGAAATTTCAGGCCCTTGACATATACCAGAATGTATGTTATCTTTCAAAGTTCTTAACTTAGGAGTTTGTACTCTCATTCTACTTAGTGAAAATTCCATTTTGGGTATTTCACTATTACAACTACTTTCAGAGCTGAATAACAGTACGACGTTTAGTTAGTCATACCCAAAGTAACCAGGCTTTGTTCATGCTTAATTTTTGTCTTTAATAGTTGGATCATCTGAAAAAAGTCTCAGAGGTATTTTGTTAATTAAAATGGGATTGAGGAGTTAGGGATAGCCCCTTATACTAGAAAAATTGTTAGGAATATTAAAATCAATACCAAATTTACTGATAAGGATATTGCAGTCAATTGTCCTAATATTCTACTTCTTTACATGTCTTATCTTCTCTTATTACTGTACAAACTACTTAATTTTGAATACTGTCTTAAGGAAAAAAAATCCCCAGAACTTAGTACAGGGCCTGTCACATAGTAAGCACTTAATAAATACTTTCCCATTATTTTCCTTCCTTCCTTCCTTCCTTCCTTCCTTCCTTCCTTCCTTCCTTCCTTCCTTCCTTCCTTCCTTCCTTCCTTCCTTCTTTCCTTCCTTCTTTCCTTTCTTCCTCTCTCTCTCTCTCTCTCTCTCTCTCTCTCTCTCTCTCTCTCTCTCTCTCTCTCTCTCCGTCTTTGTCTTTCTGTCTGTTTCCTTATCTCTCTGTCTCTCTCTGTTTCTATCTTTCTGTCTCTATCTCTCTGTGTCTTTGTCTCTGTCTTTTTCTTTCTGTCTCTTTGCCCCATCCTCATTCTGGCTATTTATAAAATCAAGTTCATTCTTAGAGAGAGGAGACATTGGCTACCATTGAAGATAAACAACTCCAAAGGTTCTTAGAGAGTCAAAAGTGCTTTAAACAACTGTGAGATCAGTGTGATAAATGTATACCCTCTATGGTAAGAATAATTTATGCCTTGACCACATAGGCTGGGCTAGCTTTTCCTAGAGCCTTACTTACTTCAGGGCAAGGCAAGCTTATTTTTCCTGAAAAGGTATTGATATCATTCTTGAGACTTAATTGTCTCAGGGCACTATGGGTTTGAACCATGGATGTTACTTTCTATAGTTCTAAGTACAAATGATAGCAGCTAAGGAATCATGAGCTTCCCCTTTTTCATTTGAACATGACTATGGTCAATACAGAGTCAAGCAAGCTATATCCAACAGAATCAATGACATATCCTTGCTAAATAGACTATCCATGATAGGATAAAGTCAACATAGATATAAAACTAATGGCTGGATGGTGTTCAATTATTTCATTTTATTCCAATCCTGAACCTAATTTACCTGACTAGAATGACTGAGACCTACACTTCAACTGCCTCTTAAGGTGATGATTTTGAGAAGCAGAACCTTCATTTGGGTAGGTATAAATAAAATCCTAGATATATAACTTGAAGGGTCCTGAGAGGCTATCTAGCTCAACCTTCTTACGTTATAGGTGAAGAAAAGAAAGCTTCAGGGAGATTAAGTGATTCAGCCAAGATCATATGGAAAGAAATCATCAGAAGTTGAATTTGAACTCAGGTTCTCTGACTCTAGAGTCAATGTTCTTTTTATTGTAGTTTGTTACCTTCTGGGAAGCAATTTTCACAGGTGAGATTTTTATGTGTTTGCTATAGTAACACTATTTTATAATGATTGATCAATGACAATACAAAAAATAAATTATGAGTATTGGTCACTCAGTAGTGGTCTGGGGGAGTGATGTCAAAATCAAATAGAAATGGACCAATAAATGATACATTAAGATCCTTACAGTTTTTATCGACTTAGAAAACCACATGTTAACATTATGTATGTTATTTATTTGGTAAAATATTTCCTAATTACATTTTAATCTATTTAGGGCAATACTCAGGAGTGTAAGGCTGAATTGTGGCCTCCAGGTCTTGTGTTTGACACTTCTGGTCCATATTAAGAGCCAGCACAGCATTATTTATGTGTGTGTGTGTGTGTGTGTGTGTGTGTATGTATATGTATATATGTATATATACACACCTATGTATGTATATATTATATAGAGAGAGAGAAAGAGAGAGAGAGAGAAAGACTTTGTATAGCTACTTTGGTCCCAATTAGTGTGAGTAATTAATTCCTTGATGTGGTCACATTATTGAATTTGTACTGAATATTTCAATTGGACAGGAAAAAAGCATATTTCACAAAATTATGATAGTGGAATACGCATCTCTACCTAAGGGGATTGATTAGTTGCATTGGTCAGAACTTAGCTATAGTTCTTTCTTTCTTTCTTTCTTTCTTTCTTTCTTTCTTTCTTTCTTTCTTTCTTTCTTTCCTTCCTTCTTTCTTTCCTTCCTTCTTTCCTTCCTTCCTTCGTTCTTTCTTTCTTTCTTTCCTTCCTTCTTTCCTTCCTTCCTTCTTTCTGTCTGTCTTTCTTTCTTTCTTTCTTTCTTTCTTTCTTTCTTTCTTTCTTTCTTTCTTTCTTTCTTTCCTTCCTTCTTTCCTTCCTTCTTTCTTTCTTTCTTTCTTTCTTTCTTTCGAGGTAATTGGGGTTAAGTGACTTACCCAGGGTCACACAATTAGGAAGTGTCAAGTGTCTGAGGCTGGATTTGAACTCAGGTCCTCCTGACTCCAAGGCCAGAGCTCTATCCACTGTGCCACCTAGCTGCCCCTGGATAAGTCTCTTAACCTTTCAGTGGTTTGCAAACTCTCTAAGCCTATATAGGTTATAGCAAGTTGATATGTATGGTGGTGGGAGGAGGTTCCACCCCAGAAAATTCTTAACAACAATGGAAAAACAGCTCTAGATTACAACTCCCCTAAAACAAATAAAAAGTGATTTATAGTTGTGGAAAAGGTGTTGAAGTTGACCTGTGTGATAAAATAGATAGGGGACTGATCTCAGGGGTGAGAGTGTGAGAAGCTCGTAAGATAAGGAAATTTGAGAGCTAGTGTTTGACTTTGTCCTTTATGATTTTAAATGAGAGCGTCAGTCAGGAATCTAGAACAATAATTGCAGCTGTGTATACATGTCAGAAGATGAACATTTGGAAAAGGAATCAATTGAGGTAAATTGGTGCAGAGGGTAAAAAAATACACGTATAATCATCCATTTACCATTGAGACTCCAAATACAAAAGATTGCCTGGATACAAGTCCCATGATTAGTTGAACCATGCAATTTTTTTAATTCTCAGTCTGTTTTTCTAAATGTCTATTCTCTTGGTTCCACTTTTTTGGCAGATCATCCAGGAAGCAACCATCCTTGACACTTATGGGAGAGTCTTCAGGAGCTGCAGCAGACTGAATGAACTGAACTGATTCTTCCTATTGAATTCTGCTTGGTTATGCAGACTTAACCTGAGTGAAGATAGAGTGCAGCATTGCCCACTCTTAGCCAGGGTTGGCCCGTCTCAGAGCTAACTACACGTTTCTGGTTAAACTTTTGCCACTCTGAATTTTAGAAGAGGGGGAAAGATTCAGTGAGTTGGTCATCTCAATAACTGCTTAGAGATTTGGCATCACAGATATGCCCATCACCTGTTTTATAGAGGTCATCCAAATTTGATCTCTACCTCTGATCGCATCTACCGGAAACAGAGACTTAATGCATAGAGCAGTAAGTTCAGTCTTGTAAGGCTACCCATAGGAGAGTACCCACAGGGTTAAACTGTTACTCATTGAAGTGAACAAACAAGAAAATGAAGAATAGATGGATGCTCAGCAGAAAGACTTTCAAAGACAAAGAGAGAATTAGTTATCCATTCCACATTGTAACTTTTCTCATTGCAGTTTTGATATATTGAGGGTCAGCATAAAAAATCAAATGGGAATTTTGGGAGAGTTTTGTGGAAGCCAGAGACAACATGTGAAGGCCTGTAAATGCCACAGAAAAGGTTTAGAAACTCAGAAATGCATAAAATATATGTATAGTATTATAACGTATTTTATCTTTTAATACCATAATAATTGAGGCTTCCTCTCTGGCATGAAAAGAAAGCCAAAAAATTTTACACAGATTTTCCAGATTGTGGGGGTACCCCCATGATGTGAAAGGGATAACTGTAAATTTCTGGTTTAAAACTGCTATGTCCAATTTCTTAATTGGAACATTCTTTTTTTCTAGAAATGACTATGTGAGGTTCAGATGAGCTTAAAAAAACACACCAGTGTCTGCAGTTGAACATAATTTTTATCTTCCTTCCTCTTTTTCGTATTTGTACATTGAAATCTTGCTAATGCTAATGAAGACAACAACATTGTGCCCTTTATCCTATAGGCAAGAATGCCTGCTTAGTCTGTAATCTTAAATACATTTAATGCAAAACTTAAAAAAAATAAAAAAAGGTTTTTGGTAGTTCTATAAAAGAATGTAATGTTAAAGCTCAAATTGAAAAGAAGAGGAAGAAGAGTCATTCACAATACTGCTAATGTTGTTAAAAAGAGAAGTACTCTTGGAATGATTGACGTGATTTTTTTGTTTGTTTGTTATTGTTTTATCCCCCCTGTAATTGAAATAGAGAAGGCAACCTAACAATATTAGTATTCACAATATCATCTGTCTGCTATACAGGCTAAATCATTAGACAATGATAGATGCACAATTTTCTTGTACTGCTGATTATTTTGAATAGTTCCCTGCTGGACTCAGTATAAGATAGTAAGTCTAAGGAGTCACAATATCTCATTTTCATGGAAATGTTCTTGTTAAAGAACTTTAGAATAGGTAGTAGGAAAGTAGAGTGGAACATGGCATCATGTTTGAAAGGTATATACATATACATACATATAAATGTGTACACACATGCACACACACATATATACACACATGTACATATATATACACACACATATATATCATTAACATAGGAAAAGGGCAGAAACAAGAGGTTATAATGGATGACTTGATGCACATTTCCTCATTGACTTCATTTCTGTTCTTTAAGAAAAAAAAGCACTTAATTTAAAACCATTGAAAGTAAATAATAGCAAAGGATGGGTAGTTAAAGATGTTAATTATAAAATATTTCATTCTGTCAATTTCTAGAAATTGGCATCCCCTTACACATATAGAGTTTAGGATATCATGCAAATATTAAATCCTTTTCCTGCAATTATGCATTCTGAAGTAGAAAAAAATAGTCTTCAGGTTGACAGGGATAATTTCAAATATCAAAGATGTCCTCATTTTACAAACACATAAAATATACTTACTTTATTGGTGTATGCAACCTTTATTCTTGCCTCCACACAATTTTAGGTTGGTAATATGAATCAAGCAAATGAGCAGAATACTCCACAGTATTATCCTCTGGGGTTGGTTTCAAAAATTTTTGGTCTAGTGGTTGTAATTTTTTTTTTTTAGCTTCCATGCTTATCTAAGAAAACAGTGCTACTGCGTTAACAATAAACCTGATGGAAGCCTTTGACAACTGTACACCCGTTTCATTCATCTATATCCAAATCAATGTTTTTCATACTTCTTCACACTCAATGGTATGAATTCAGAACCAACAGCTGTTCTCTTGAACTCATGGTTATGATTCCTATTCTCATTTCCCCTAACCCATTGCCCGATCATGGATAGAAATAACAATAAATACAGTTAAAACTATCCTTTTTACTTTGATTTTCGTGGAGTCAGTTTTTCTCTTCCCTGCAAAAACAGAAAACTTCAATCTGAACAGGTTTTCCAAAGAAGGGTTTACTTATGCCCTGATGGTTTGAGGCTCTGTCAGCAATTTAATTTTATTCCTTTTTTTTTTTTTAAACAGGGGTTTATCATTTGAACATAAACATTTGCCTCTGGATCAAGTTTGGTAAATTGGTTCTCCACCCTTAAGCTTTTCTTTATGTAAGAAAACAGTTTTGTGTTTGTTTCCAAAGCTCCCCTTTTTCCCCTGTAAAAGAACAAGACAAAAATGTATCCTCATTAAATTTCCCAGCTGTTTAGTACTCACTGAAATGTCTCTGATATAATCCTATTTACCTCTGTCTCAAAACAACAGTGAATATGAACTTATGAAAAGGTCTCCTAGTTTGTCCTGAATTTATTTATACCTCCATTTAAAGCCATTCATTTAGGGACTACATACAAGAGGGCAGTAACTGAGGGCAAAATGTTGTGCCAAGGAATAACAGACAAAAGGGTAAGCCGTCCTCTCCTTTATTCACTAGGATATCATATCATTTCTGAAGTCAGTACAGTAGAGATAATTGCATACAGGAGTGTTGAGAATTTCACTCCCAGGGAAATAGCATAAATGGTATACTGAGAGTTCTGTTGTTTTAGCATGTGGTGGGATTTCAGTAATGAGTCAGGCAGGAAATAGCAGATGGTACAAAGAGTGTAAATACATAAAAATACCCTTGGAGCAGAAACAGAAGGCTGGCACTCCCTGGAGAGGAAAGTAGAAGCTGAGAGACAGCCTTCTCTCTGTCTCTCAGCTTTTCCAACTTTTATCTCAGTTCTTAGGGCCACTGTCTCTCTTTTGTAAGTCCCTGATACTTTGCCTGCAGTCTCTCAACCACTTTTCAATTGCTCTTGCCTTATCTCCCCAAGATTGTGAACACTCAGCTGCTCATTACTTTCAGTCTTTATGGCCTCTCCCCTTCTCTTCTTCACTCATATTATTCTGTTCCCTATTTTCCTTCTAGTTATTTCTTTGGAGTCCTTTGAGTACCATTCCTTCCCTCCCACTTGACTCAGGTTAAGTCTGTTAGAATGATTTCCTTCTCTACTTCTCAGCCTTTGACCCTATTGGAATGTCTTTCCTCTGTTCATTTCTTGCTCACAGTTGAATTTGATTCCTCCCACCATCAACTCCTTTTGAAATCCTGTTAAATTGTTCTTTATATCCCAGCTTTTCTACCTTAACTTTATTCCCCTTGCTTATCCCTTACTACACAAAATCAGTGGGGAAGATGTCAAATCTGGTCCCACATTTAACGTGATAGTATTTGTATCTTGGTCACCCAAAGTAAAACCCTATTTTGGGAAAATTTGTCCTCTGGCTAAGGCTTACTGGAAAAGACAAGAAACAGATGAAGCAGATAAATCATTTGGGGAATACTTTGCTGCCCCCAATAATTACATTTTTCACACATCAGACATTAGTGAAACAACTTAAAATTCTTCCACTAAGTGGAAAACCAGGGAATCATGATGGCAATCATGAATGTCTCACACTTGCCTCCTTCCCAGCCATCCTATGTATATGGAACTGTGTCTACCAGTGTGGCCCAAAGGGAAAACAACTTAGCCTCTCTCTCTGCCTTAGGGCATTTTCAGCAACACCTCTTTGCCCCGGGAGCATTATTCAAAGCCCCTATACTTTTAGCCAAGAATGATGTACAAATTCTGGATTTTCAAGTCATGTGAAGAGGTTAACTTCACAGGCTCCTTCAAAGAATAAAAGTTTTGTGAGAAGAGGAAAACATGTTTCTGCACCAGCAATGATACCCATGGATCCTAGTCTTCCCCTATATTTTCTTCACTGTCTTGGTTGTAATATATTCACAGCTATCTAAAAAGCACTCATGGATTTTATAGTATAAAGAAATTTGACATTGCAAAATGTATTGCTGAAGCAAATCACATTCATCGGTTAGCATAGCATAGGTTAATACTCTTTTAACCTGAAAACTCTTTTCTCTGGCATCAGAGCATCTGACACTAGGCTTTAAAGCAAATGTGACACCCTTAGACCTGAGGTGTCATCTCTCACAAGTGGTCTGTGCAGGTGGGAAACTCATCAAGGCAGCCTGCTCCACTTTCACACAACTGAAATTGTTTGCTTTTTAATATGACATGATCTACCAATCTTGAAACCATTGATCTTGATGCTCCTGTCCAAGACTGAAATAAAGGTAGTGTGCTCCCTTCCCCACAGTCACTTTGTACTTTAAAATGCTACAGTATCAATACATTTTTAAAAGATAATTTATTAATTTTTTCATAAAAAAATGTTGAAGGTTAAAGAGGTCACTGTGGGATAGAACATTTTGCCATACCTTGTTACTCAGTCCCACCTTGATCTCCTGCTTCAGCCTATTTCAGGGAGGGGGAGTGAAACTTAGGCAACCAGCATAGCTAAGGATGCCTGCTGGTTCTATGTGCTCAGTTATGTGGAGACTATGGAATTTTATACTGAGGCAGATGAAGAAAAATGAATTATCACATGATCAAGTGTCAACTATCTATGAATACCCTAGTCATGCTTAAGAAATCAATTTATATGCATTTATTAAGCACCTACTTTATGTCAGGCACTGTTCTAGGATTTGGAGATATATAGACAGAACAGAAACAGTACCTATCCGCAAGGAATTTAAATACCATTAGAGGAAACAAGCTGTGCATTTACAAGTATGTATAAACACACACACACATACAGTGTCTGAAGAATGATTAAGTCAGAAGAGAGATTATATACACACACACAAATGTGTGTGCTCATGTGTGTACATATACACATATGTTTGTGTACTTTTGTGTGTACACATACATATATGTATGAAATACACACACATGTACACAAATGTATGTGTGTATACACACTAAATTAAAGCAAAGTAAATCGTAGTTGAGTAGGAGATGGGTATAACAGCAAAGGGAATCATGGTAACTTTTTATGTAAAAATAGTATTTTTGATACTATTATACTTATAATAAAATACAAATGTGATGTAATCACTGTAGTATTTTTGATACAAAATAGTAATTTTGAAGGAAAAAAATATTCTAAGAGGTGGAGGTGAGAAGAGAGTACATTTCAGAGCAAAGATGCAGAAATAGACGATGCAGTGAAGATGAAATGAATGAAAAACAGCAAAAAGACAAGTCTGGCTAGAATGTAGAGTGGGATAATGTATAATAATCCTGAAAAGATAGACTGGGACAGAGTTATAAAAAGCTAGAGGGATTTTTGCTTGATCTTAAAGGCAATAGGGAATCACTGGAGTTCAAATAGGGAAGCAACATAGTCACATCTGTTCTTTAGGAGAATTATTTAAGCAGCTCTGTGGAGGATGGTTTAGAGGGCAGTGGATTTGTTCAATGGAGACTAATTTGGTAGCTAAAAGCAGTCTAAATGAGAGATGTTTAGGGCTTAAATGATAGCTATAACTTTTTGAGTACAAAGAAGGGGATGGGTGGGAGAAATATTGTGGAGTCAGAAACAGGAAGAATAAATAGGCCACATAAGACTAAAAAGAGAGAATTTTGGGGGTAAGATATGATCTTATCAGTAACTGTTGTGATCTAGCCCCTGAGGGAAGGAGCCTGATCTGACTGGCCCTCATCCCCTAGAACAATGTTTTGATGTTTGTAAAAGGTATCCACAGGAAGGTTGAGGATCAGTATATAAAAGGAGTTTCCATTTGTGTTCTGATATTGGAAAGGCATTTTAATAGTGACTGCAGCCATTTAGTCAAAGTATCTGGTCAAATGTTTTAGAAGTTTCATTGGCCATAATACAACATCTGCAGCTGACTTTTGATCAAAGAATTCTGCCCATTACTCTTGCCAAGTTTATAAAAAAAAATAAAATGATACAACTGAAAAGCCTGAGGAAAATTGCCCTCTAAAAATACCTTCATAGTGATGTCTGGAAAAGAAAAAAGAAAAACTCTCCCCTTTAGTTTGCACTCCATGTGAATAATATAAAACACTACAAATAGGACTGTGTGTAGCTAGCATGACATTCCTTTTCATTTCTATTAATAGCATTGCCATAATCATTTCAAAGGTGTAATATGGAGCATTCTGCTTCCTGTCATATTTGGTCAACTTGACTAAAGAAAAAAATTACCTTTTTCTTTTCAGAATCTGGATAAGGTGAGTTCTTGTTGCATTAGCAAACAGATTATTCAAGACAAAGTAGAGTTACCCTATGATTAGAGTAAAGCACATTCTCCATTTCTTCCAGTCACTTCTGAACCTGATACCATTGAATTCTGGAGGGAATTATTTCAGTAAAGAACCATAAATGCTATCTGCAGACTGGTCTAGGAGACTAGATCATAAGGCTCTTCATGCACAAACATTTACGTATCTCTTCTTACGCTCCATGTCTCATACTACAGGCTAGAAAGATCTATTTCTGATTCAGTGTCTGTCTCATACTGCTGGTGTTCTTGTTCAGACCTCTTAGTGTAGGTGGTGCTTCAGTCATGCTGAGACTTCTACTGGGAAAGAAAATCCCCTCCTCTGGCAGTAGAGACGTCTTGGACTATATGGATATAATGGAGAAACAAAACATGGGGGAGAAAACAAAACATGTAATGTATGAAAGGTATTTAAAAGACAAACATTAACAAATATAATTTCCTTTCCCCTCTGCCAATGTGGAAAGTTGAGAAAGTCTCATGATTTGAAGACTCAAACAGTTAGAAGTCTACTGGGGACAAGCTCGGGTCATTATTTTTGTAAAACATTGGATTCATATTTGAATCAAGCCTTCATTTGGATTTCAGAGAATTAATGATTTTGAAGAGAGCCATCAATATTGAGTCTTTTTAGGTTAGTTCTAGTATTATTCTTTTTTAATGCCACTTAGAAGAATGTTGGATTAAACCATATTGACCTGCAAATGTGAAAGCAAAGTCAAACTTAGAAGAAATTTAATTAGCAACTTTCTTGACCTTTTCTATAATGGCCATCTTAAAGTATTATAGATCTCATTTTCTACTCTCTATTACTATCTTCCTTGGTGAATTCTTCAGATCCCATGGTTTTCAGTATCACCTCTAAGCTTATGAATAGAAATTCTATATATTCAATCCTAACCACTTTTCTGAACTCCATTTGCATGTTAGTATTTCTGAGTATCTGAATTGATACATCATTCTTTAGGCACCTTGAGCTCAGTGCATCAAATATAGAAGTCATTATATTTTCCCAAATCCTGACCCTGACATAAATCTCCCTATTTCTGTTTACGTTATCATCATCTTTTCAATTCAGCTAAGTTTATAACCCCAGAATCATCATTGGCTTTCTCCTTTTTTTCCTCAGATCCTGCATTCAATAATTTTCCAAAACATTATCAATACTATCTCCTTTCCATATTTCACAACCACTGCTTTAAGTCCCCTCACATGACTGAAATGTTTTCCGAAATGATCTCACTTCTTTAATCTCTCCTCTCTGAGCTAATAATCCAGAATTATCATTTCATAAAGACTGATTAAATTATATTATCTGGAAAAAATACACACATACATAATTACATACATGCATGTGTATATGTATTTATATACACATATATGAATTCAGCCTCACTTTTAAAGTCTTTCACAAGATGGTTCCCATCTACCTTTCCATTCTAAACTCACATTATGTCCATTCACACACTGCTGCTCTCAGACTAACCTATCTGACTTCCCTCTACATACCATTGCATCTGCCTTGGTCCCTTTGCACAAGTGGTCCCTCTGTGTCTGAAAAAAACCAAACCTTCTTCCTCTCTGCCTATTGAATACTTAACTTCCTTCAAAGTACAACTCTGTTGCTACCTACTTCTTAAGGCCTTTCCCTTCTCTCCTCATCTTGACATTGTTTCATTTCATTTGCGTGTTTGTAGCCTAGGTGGTTGACTGGTATAGCCAATACAGTGTTGATCCCAGAATCAGGGAGACCTGTATTTGATTCTGGTTTAAGACACTGTGTGACTCTGAGCAAGCCATTTATCCTCTCCTTGTCTCAATTTCCTCAACTGAAAGTGGGAATAATAATAACAACAACTTCCCAGGTTTTTTTTTCTTCTCAGAATCAAAAGAGATAGTATTCATAAAGCACTTAGCAAAGTACCTTGCTCATAGAATGTTGTTAATAAATGTTCACTTCCCCCCCTTCTTTCCATGTTTATCCTCCCCAAAGACTGTAAGTTCTTTGAAGCCCAGAACTGTTTCATTTTTTACTTTATATATCTAGTGCCTGTCGCTACATTAATACATTCAAACAAGGCTGTTGAATTGCAGGTAAGTCAGAAGGATGGACACTCATCCTATATTCTTTAGTGGAACGTGGATTGATATGTCATATCACAATGAAACAGCCATAGAAGTACAAATAGTAACAACTGACTAGCATTCAAGTGCTTGCTGTATAATAAGAGATGGAGGGAAAAAACAAAACAAAACAAAAAAATTCCTGTTGAAGGAGGAAGAGATAAAAAGTCAGTAATTATGTACATACAAATTATAAACAATGGAAATGAAAAGTAATCTCAGAGGTAAGTCACTAGTAGATGGAGGGACCTGGAAAAATGCCTTTTGCAGAAGATGGGATTTGAACTGAGTCTTCAAAGAAGCCAGGGAAGCTAGGAATCAAAGGTGAGGAAGAAGAGCCTTTTAGGCCTGGGGGAGAGCAGGTGCAAAAGTACAAGCAGGAGAGATCTGCCCAAGAGGAGCAGTGAGAAGAACACTATGGATAGACCATAGAGTATATGGGCAAGAGTGAAACTAAGAATGTCATTTATCATAGCAAATAAATGTGTTTCAAGGGAAAACGCTTAATAAATGTTTACTGGATCATTTGTTGAAATGTGCATAATCTCCTGTTAGCCATTCGTTTTGTTTCTTGGTATTGTTTTCAGTTCTATCTCTTTGCTTTCCAATATTCAAATCTCAGCCTAAGGTGAACAACTATATCTCTGATGATCCCCCATAACTGAATTTCCTGCTATTCAGCAACAATACTTGAACTTGGTAGTGTTGTAGAGTTTCTGTGGTTACCCACAGCCTGTCACATTGAGTTCACCATACAAGAATCACTGAAGTGATCTGTATATGCCCAGCTCAAAGAATTAGATTGTAGACAGCATAACTTCAATGCTAGTAGAATGATTGATTTTCAAGCTTTCTCTGTTGATGATCCTATCTTGTCACTTGGTGTTACATACTGTCCCCAAATGACACCTAAGAAACCTACTCCAAAACTCAAATGGGTTGCCTCTGCACCATTAGAGATAGATGAAGAGTAGAATCCAGATATCAATCTTCAGATCGCTCACTTCATCTGAAGCCTAATACCAAATAGACACATCCTTTGTCAAGTGGCAATCTTGATCTCAAAAGACGTATTGGTCTTCTTGAGAAAGTTTTGCACTTCTTTATCTCTAAGTGCAGTATTTCTAAGAGTACTACAATGGGAGTACAAATAAGTTTTCAGCTCCAAAGAGGATCTGAGCATATTTTACTTGGGGCAGGTTGGTAAATAGCTTCAGTTATCTTTGGTTTAGAGCAGAATTCTATAGACTCTTCAGAGTACCTTCTAATTTTTCATGATGAGTTGCAGAGACATTTAGTAGTTTCTAGATACTTGTTCCAAGGAGTTCTGATGCAGTTCATAACTTGTTGAGCTGCAGGAATTTCTCAGAGGATGAGAAACACAGCCTGATGATGTTGGTTTTCAGGCTTTTTTAAATGCCTTAAATTGGGACTGATAAAACCAAACCTGCTATTCAATCCCCCCTCAAACACAGTTGTTTCAACTGGCTTACATACTTCATGATAAAAAAATTCCAGAATAGCCAAATTTATGTCTTAGTTTCCAGACTTCAAGTCTATTGTTCAGAGTAAATGTTTAACCCTGGTGCCGGATTAATGTTATGCTCAATCCTCTGCTTGGCCCTTTGCTTTTCAGTTTGGAGAAGCAGACAAAGTACTGAATTTGTGATCCCAACTCTGTCATTTTCTACTTGTGTATTGTTGGGCAAATCTCCTAACTTCTATAGACTTTAGTCTCCTCGTCTGTACATTAAGAGAGGTAGATTGAATAACATTTGAGCTTCCTTCCAGAGCTAGATCTTGGTATATTTCATTTTCTAGACGTGCTCCAGATTGTCTACTTGTCTACCTCTTGAGTTCTGACCATTGTAATGAAATTCATAGAATAATAACATCCCCAATGTTATTGATTCTCAATAAGGATTTAAGAATTTAAATATCAATAAGGATTTAAATATCTGCTTTTGTACAGGCCTCTGTACTACATTCAAAGTTATAAAAAGAGAAATATGATATATGACCTATGCTAGTGGAGTTTGTAATCTTGTACAGGAGATTAGCCATATACCCAAATAAGTATGATACAAGTTACAACATAGCCTCTTGGAAATGGTTTAGTTATCATTACAACATCGGAAGAATTAACTTCCTCTCCTTGAAACTGACATAGTCTTTGCTTTACAATGTGGATACAATAGTTGGAGGGGATAAGTGTATATTCTTGACTCTACTTGTCCTATTTCAGTCTGAAAGCATCCTACAAAATCTTAATTCAGCATTCAACATGGCTTATATTTTCACAACTACAATATCAGCTTTCCAGACTCAGAGTCAAACAGTGATGGAAATCAATGAAACATCACTCTTTGGATTTTGGCTGGACTAACAGCATTTTCATGTTGTTTTGACAATGGGAGGGTCAAGGAGTCTTTGATTGCAAAACACTACTTGGCATGTCTTCCAAGGAGGAAGAAGCCATTACTATTATACTACACAATCTCAGATGGGACAGCATTTCTCTCTCTCTCTCTCTCTCTCTCTCTCTCTCTCTCTCTCTCTCTCTCTCCATCTCTCTGTCTCTCTCTCTCTCTGTCTCTGTCTGTCTGTCTCTCTCCCTCTGTGTCTCTCTCCCTTTCTCTCTGTGTCTCTCTCTGTCTCTGTCTCTTTGTTTTAGGCACAACTATCAACAATCAACTTATTTAAAATTTATGTAGTGGATGAAAATGAATTGATGAATATCAAGCCCATTCAAACTTATGAGACATGTTTCTGTTCGAAGTTAAAATGCAACCATTATCACTGAATCAATATTATAACTTACTTGTGAGTGATGCATTGGCCAATAATGCTCTATCATAGACTTTCATGGATTTTTTCCCCCTGCTTTTTCACATTGTCTTTTATTTTATTGATGCAGAAATTGTTATACTGCAGATTCCACTTAAACAGTACTAGAGAAAATGGTCTGTGAAGATTTTTGTTTTAAATTTCTATTTCAAGTAATAAGAAGAAGCAGTGTGGTGCAGCATAAAGGTCACTGGCTTTGAAGGAATATGATTCTGGCATCTAATTTGAGTTCAATGACTTATGACCTGTATGACCCTGGGCAGGCTATTTCCCATTTCTAGGCTTGAGTTTCCATCTTTGCAAAATGAATGGATTGAATCAGATGATCTCCCACATAATGATAGATGTAAACTTGAAGTGAAGGGATCCTTGAGGTCATCAAGCACAGGTCAGTCATTTTACAGATGAGACAACTGAGGCACAGAGAACATAAGTGACTTGCCCAAGATGCAATGGAAATGAGCAGTTGATCTGGGATTGAAATCCACAACTTCTGACTTCAAATCCAATTCTTTTCTCTCCTATGCCATGCAAAAGTCCCTTTTGATACCAGATCATATGTACATGTAGCCAATTCAGTTGTTACACTCAAACGTTATTTTCACTAATTCCTTTTTGCCTTATAGTTATTAGCAATACTTTAACAAGTAATGTGATCTATGAGACATATTGAAAAATCCTTCATGTATAAATAAATATGCTAAATGATATGGAATATAATAATGGCTAGGTCAATCTGAAAAACAAAAAACAAAAAACAACCTAGAGTTGAAACTTTGACTGAATATCAGAGAGTCGGATATTGTGAGGAAGAATCAACTCATTCTCCTTCAAGAAAGGAAGAAGCCACAATACCTGTTACACAAGACAGCATCCAACAGGAGTCAGAAGAAGTAAATAGTAGAGGTATAGTAACTAGGTGGTGCAGTGGTTAAAGCATAGGACCTGAAATCAGGAAGTCCTAGGTTTGAATCCTGCCTAGATGAATACTAGATGTGTGACCCTGAGGAAGCCATTTGACCTATCTCAGCTTCATATTTGTCATCTGTAAAAAGAAAAATGGGAATAATATTAGACCTTATCTCACAGAATTATCATAATGATCAAATGAGATAACATGTCTAAAGTGCTTTTGAAATCTTTAAAACACAGTATAATTGGGACATATAATATATAAATTTCCTGCTTCCTTTTAACAGTTAAATAAAAGTGATGATGATGAATGTAACTGAAATACACAGAAAAACTTCCACATATAAAGAAGAATATGAAAAAGAGGGCTATAAGTCATTTTTAAAGAAGTACATCATTAATTTAACATGGTAAGTGCAAAACTTCTTGCCTTTATTACTGAACTCTCTTCTGCTAACTTGTTATATTTACAAAATATGTATTGATTTTCTTTTTGCATCCTTATCATTCTCCCTTTTCTACCCCTCCATAAATAAAAGTTCTCCCTAATAATTAAATATAATTAATAGAAGAACAGCTAGATGGTACAGTGGATAGAGTGCAGGGCCTGCAGTCAGCAGGACCTGAGCTCAAATCCAGCCTCTGATGCCATGTGACTTGGTGCAAATTCTCTTAATCCTGTTTGCCTCAGTTTCATCATTTATAAAAAGAGAGGGAGAATGAAAAGGCAAGCCACTTCAGTATCTTTGCCAAGAAAATTCCAAATATGGTCAAGAAGAGTTGGACACAACTAAACAACATAATCAACAGAAAGAAATCTATATTTTAGTTATACATGAAAATGTTATGTCTCACATTTCTAGTTTATTCTCTCTTTTTTAAGACATGGCTTCCCATGATTTATTATTATTTAATTTATTTATTCTCATTTATTTATTATTTTTTCATATAGAATGGTGCTTGTTCATGGCATTGATCAGAGTTCTGAATTCTTTAAAATTGTTTTCCAAATGTTCTAAACCACTATTTTCAGAAAAATGCAAATCAAAACAACTCTGAGATACCACATCACATCTATCAGATTGCAAACATGACAAAACAGGAAAATGATGAATGTTGTGGAAGATGTGGAGTTGTGAACTGATCCAACTATTCTAGAGAGCAATTTGGAACTATGCCAAAAGGGTTATAATATACCCTTTAACTCAGTAATACCACTTCTAGGTCTGTATCTTAACGAGATCATAAAAATGGGAGAAGAACCCATATGTACAAAAATATTTATAGCAGCTCTTTTTTTTTTGTGGTGGCAAAGAATTGGAAAGTGGGGGAATGCCCACCAATTGGGGAATGGCTCAACAAACTGTGGTTATAAATGTAATGGTATGCTATTGTTCCATAAGAAATGGTAAGCAGGCAGACTTCAGAAAACCTTGGAAAGACTTATATGAACTGATGCTGAGTGAAGTGATCAGAAGCAGGAAACTATTGCACACAATAACAGCAACATTGTGGTTATATATTATATAGTACCATATAAATGTATAAATTAAGGTTTGCAAAAAGTGCTTTACAATCATTCTCACTTTATTCTCACAACAATCCTGGGAGATGAATGCTGTCTTTATTTTCACTGGTAGATATGGAAGCTTAGGCAGACAGATGTTAACTAAATTGCCCGTGGTTACACAGTTTGCAAGTGTCTTGGAACAGTTTTCAATATACGTCTTCCTGATCTTGAGAAGACAAAATAATTCTTCCTTATTTTTATCAAGCAGAAAGTAGTAGCTGTTGACCCTCCAGCTTTCCATCTAGTACCATTGGAATAATGGTAGCAAACTATCAATTGTTCATGAAAAACCTGTTCGTGTAATCTATGCATGCTTCACAAAAGTTATTTTATTGTTTGGATCTAGATTAATATATGAATGGCAATTTTATTCACAATTTAAAGAAAATAAATATTTCCTAGCAAAGAAAACAAAACAAAACAAAAAGACCAAATGATGATATTTTTAGAAGGGTCATGGTAGGATAAGCGTAATAATGCATTATTTGTGGATCTTTGAAAGGCCCAGCAATTTTAGAAAGCACTTTGAAACTCTATCCAAAATTCCCCAAACTGAGTATACTCAGTGGCACCATTACCAAACACATACCACAAAGACGTAAAACTCAGAGGAAAAAAATCCATATATACAAAAATACTTTTTTGTCATAGCAAAGAGCTAGAAAGAAATATCATCAACTGTGAGACAGCTGAAAAAATTGCTATATATGAGTGCAATGAGATTTTGTTAAGCTGGAAGAAATGGTTAAAGATAGTGATTCAGAGATTCCTGTGAAGACTTGTATAAATTGAGGTAGTGTGCAGGGAGCAGGTCTAGGAAAGTGAACACATACAATGACTACAACATTGTAAAGGAAAACAATTTTATTTTATTCTTTTAAATTTATTTATTTTTAGTTTTTAACATTCACTTCCATAAGATTTTGAGTTCTAAATTTTCTCCCCCGTCTTCCCTTCTCCAAGATGGCATGCAATCTGATATAGACTGTATATATAAACATTCGTATTAGACATATTTTCACATTAGTGCTGTTGTAAAGAAGAATTCAAACCAATGGGATGAACCACGAGAAAAGAAGAAATAAAATGAAACAAAACAAGAAAAGAGAGAGAGCAAAGAGTATGCTTCGATCTGCATTCAGACTTCACAATTTGTTCTCTGGATGTGGATAGCATTTTCTATCAGGAGTCCTTTGGAGTTGAATTAGATCCTTGCATTTCTGAGAAGAGCAAAGTCTATCAAAGTTAGTCATCACATATTTATTATATGATATATAACCATATATCATATAGTAAATATATATCATAAGAATATATTATATTTATATATTACTATATATTATATTAGGTAATACATTTATATCATGCTATATATTATTTAATACATTTATATATTACTATATATTATACAATGAATATGTATTGTATAATAAATATAACACATTTACATAGTACTATATAAATATTGTCTGTTGTCAAGGTAAATATACAACTGCCCAACACTCATCAAAGTGAGTAATGACTACCTATTTCTAGTGATTCATGTGAACACAATGGCATTGCCAAAACAAGACTAAAGGATATAGGAAAAGATTAGATCATAAAGTCCTCCACAAGAAACTGAAGACATAGGTGTATGGGGTATGTTCTTTACTGTTGCACATTCAAGTCAAGGAATATAGAAGAGAAAAATTTATTTTTGATGTGTAAACTTAACTAAGAAAACAGTGTCTGAAAATTGGATTATAAAACATAAACTGCATTTTAGGAGTGGGAATAACTTCATAAATTCTGATATGGAGGTAATTACAGAGTGTCTTGCAAGACTAAACAAAAGAGAGTTGTACTAAAAAGGAGGGAAAGAGGAGAAGAAAACTGCCTACATATGTGCACAATGGTAGACAACATAGAGAATAGCTATAGTAAACTAAGAAGAGGTATACTTGAGACATATATAAACATATGACCAAAAAAAGAAAAGGGAAAAAAAAGAAAAAAGTCAATATTTAAATCCTTGGTATCAAAAACCTAAGCGCAAATGCACAAAGTTTATAAAATAAATAAATATTTAGAAGTTGTAAGGCAAGAAGACAAAATTAACCTAGTTGATGCCACTGAGGCTTCATAGGATTAACTCCAGTAGAATATGGCCCTTGATGGATGTAACTTATTAAAAAGCAACATAATACTTAAAAAGGTGTTCAGGATGGGTCACATGGCATATTAATGCAATATATATCATGACAAGAAATCCAGAAAGCTGAGGGGAAAGCATAGAAAGCATTTGGGTTAAGATTAATGAAAGGTGAAATAGAAACAATCTTATTCAGTACTCCATATCTCTTGGGCAGAAAGAAGAAATAAATGAGGAGTTACAGAAACAGATCAGGAGCTTGACATAGAGGCATAGGGATATTTCAATTATCCAAACATCTGACCTAAAGGAACCACTCTCCTCTCATTCTCAATCTCTTCTTTTATCTTTGTCTCTTTTTTCCCCCTCGCTCCTTCATCTCTCCCCACACTTCAGATAATCACAACTAAGAGCTGAGATGTTCTCTTTTTGCTGACAGTGAAACCTTGCTACATATACAATTATCCCTTCTTGGAGAAAATATCCAAATCACTGAGATTGTAGGTCCATTTGAGTTTCTGGAATCTCGGATTATTTGAATTCTGTACTGTAGATGATGAACAATGCAGTGGTAGAGTTCCATAATAGAAACAACATGAAGTCACGGATGGAGGGCTGACTTTAACTGAAGAGGTATCTGACACATGCTGGGTATCTGATTTTGGAAAACTCAATGTTCCTCACGGTACCCTGCACAGCTAAGACTTTAAGTTGCAGAGAAAGTTCTGACTTGCATTGAAGAGGGTGTTCCTCACCAGGATATCTTTACCTTGATCAAATCCTAGGTTTACATTCCCTGTAACCCAACCAAAATTCTTGTAATGTTGTGAGTGCTAAAAGCAAAAATAGAGTAATTCTACTGAGAAAACATGAAGGCAATAAAAACAATTTTTAAAAGCTATATTGAAGGAAAGAATAGAACCAAGGAAGGGTTAGTACTGTCTCTCGTGGTTGATGATATGATTATAACTGACAAGAGAGAGAAGGCATCACTGATCAATGCTTATTTTCCTTGTGTTTTCTCTGACACAGAAAATTCCTTTTACACTGGGAAAATCAAAATAAAAATGGCTAATAGAAGGTGATCCCCAAAATAAGTAGCTGCAAAGTAAAAAACACCTAGTTGTATTTGATAAATTCAAGTCACCTGCAACATACGACCTGTATTCCACAGTTACTGAAACGACTGACAGATATGATAGTTAAACTATGGAAAGTAAAATGTGAAAGAGCATAAAAAACAGGTGAAGTACCACAGGACAGAAGAATGATAAATGTTGGCTCTATATTAAAAAACTAATGGGGATAGACAACAGACTGCAAACTAGAATGACTAATTAGAAATTGTTAGAGTCACCTAGAAAAAGAAGCAAACATTAGAAAAAGCCAATGAACAATGCCAGACAAACCTTATTTCCTTTTTTGATAGAGTTACTAAAGTTATGGATATGGGAAATGATCTAGATATACTTTATCAGAATTTCAGGAAATCACTTGCTAAAAATAACAATATTCTTGTAGAAAAATTGGAACAATGTTTAGAATTGATTGAATATACAGATTTAAAGAGTAGTTGTTAATGGTAGAAGTCAATTTGGCAGGAAGTCTCTGGGGAATGCCCTAGGGCACACACTAATGCTTCACATTAGGCTATTTTTAAGTTATATCAAGGACTTAAATAAAGGAATAGATGACATGCCCTTCAGATTTTCAAATGACATAAACTTGTGGGAAAATTGGTATGTTGGAAGACAGAGTCAAGATTTTTAAAAAGATCTTTTTAGACTAAAAAGATTAAATTTAATAGTGTACAACTGAAATCTTAGACTATGTTCAAAAAATAAACTGAGGACAAGACAGTGAAGTCAATTTGAAAGACGAAATAATATGTATTTTTAGAAAGTTGTACACATCTTGAGTATTATGTTGAGTTTTGGGCAGCACATTTCGAGAAAGACATTGACAAGTTAGAGAGCATACAAGTAAGGAAAATAATGATGGTGAAGGGTTTTTACCCATAACATATATGAATGACTTGAAGGAACTAGAGAAGTTTGGCCAAGAAATAAACAAGGAGAGGGGAAGACCTAATTATTATCTTCACTTATCTGAAAGGTTTTAATGTGGAAGAGGGATTAAATCTGTCGGGTAAAAGTCAATCAGTCAGTCAATAAACAAATATTTCTTAAGCTCTTAGTACGCGGTAAGCACTGTGCTAAGCACTAGGCTTGAGAGTCAGGCTTTTCTTCTGGGTACGGAAAATAGAATCTTTCTCTGCTGTTATCTTGTTACCTATGCAATAAAAATGCATTAGTTGGTCTAGATAATCTCTGGGATCCCTTCAGACACTGATATTTTGTGACACTAAGAGTGGAAGAAAAGATGCTATCTACCAAATGTGCTCAAGTACAATTATGTAATAGTTAAGAGATTAAATTGACTTCTGTACAAAACTGGGGAGTTTGGGAAGGGGAGAATATTTGTTCCTCTTAAAGTTCAAGTATTCCATATTTAATTTAATAAATTATACTTTGGGGGCATCTGATAACAAAAATGTATAAAGTAATTATTTCATGGGCTTGACTGAGACTATTACTTGTTGATTATAAAATACCATTTGGCTTGTTGGAGCAAAACACGGCCCTAAATACTCTTCTCCAACAAAGTGTACAGGCTGCCTTTTTCCTCTCCTGTCTCAGCTCTCGTGTACCATATCCTACCTGTCATATCCTATCCTGGTGGGTACGGTATGGAATAGGTCCTGTGTAGTTCCCTACACCCAATCTTTCTATGAATGCAGAGTCTCTGGGCTTCCTCCCATACAGTGAGGAATGGCAGCTGGTTATTAAGCCTGAAGACCAAAAAAATCTTGCCAATCACCATTATATTAGCACCCCTAGACTTTACTCTCCCAAGAATCTCATCTGACTTTCCAATTTTATTATTTTTTTGGGGGGAGATATTCCTTAAAGCTGGACTTTAATACTGAAATACACTTTCACTTGCCTTGTAGGTATTGTCTTCCTTACTTAGAATGTGAGCCCATTGAGAGCAGGAATTGTCAATTTGCATCCCCAGAACTTAGCATATTTTTTTGGCACATAGTAAATCTTTTTATCAGAGCCTTTTCATTCATTCATTCACAAAGACCAAACAGAAAATGTATCCCCTATGGATTGAATTCTGGTGTTGAAGTGTTCCTGATTCTCTTGTTTGTGGATACATCAAGACCAAGAAAAGCTATTACCACTCCAAGGCAATGTATTAAAAGGAAAAAAAAAGTGGATAAACAATACATATTACCCAAATTGAGATATGCATAGATGAACCACAACCATCTCTAATCAATACATACATAGAACTTTTAAATTTTTTTAGGCAATTAGGTTAAATGACTTGCCCAGGGTCACACAGCTAGTAAGTGTCAAATGTTTGGTCTGAGGAGCGATTTGAACTCAGGTCATCCTGACTTTAGGGTCAGTGCTCTATCCACTGTGCCATCTAGATGCCCCTAGAACTTATTTTCTTTTCTCTAAAATCCAAACCTCCAAATATCCTTATTTCTTAAGCTAGCATGCTTCTAAGCTTTTCTGATATTTAAAAATGTATATCTCCTAGTGCTTTTTCATTTCTTTATTTGTATAACTAATTCAGACTACTGAAATTTTAACTTGAACAATTCATTGTCTTATGATCACAAAGAAGAAGGCCTTTACCAAAGACAATAATTCTAAGGGTTGGAGAGCTGTGCAAGACTCACACAACTTATTTATACTCTTTGATGAAAAAATGAAAGCCTTAGACAACATTAATTGTTGTATAATGAGGTTGGAGATTAATGAAAGTAAACAGAAATAGATCCATATAAAGTAAAAGCAATACCTCAACAATTGCAGAAAGGGTGCATTGTTGGGATGTTCTAATAAAAAAGTAAAATTATAAACTAAGTATTGATTACAGCAAATTATATAAAAAATTTCATTGTTGTGAAGAAAGCAAACTTTCCCATGGGAAAAATCTGTTATTTTGGTATTTTGGGATAGCACTAGCTGAGTTACCCACAGTCCTTTATAATAATGATAAATTTCTAGAAACCAGTGAAAGGATCCCAATTCTACCCACTTATAGACTCAATCCCGTCAGTTTTTTAAATAATTTTCCATGTAGGGAGAGACTTTGAGGAGCCAAGATGGAGGATACAGTAAATCACTTAGATGAGATGGAGCTGTGTTTGAGCCCAGAGATTTGTAGAACAGCAAGAAAGGTCCATCTCACTTGGATAAAAAGGGTATACATTCCAGGATAGGAAGCATCCCAGCAAGCCCCACCTCAGCAAACAAGTGGGAGATCCTGAGTCCCAGTACAGTGGATTAGGCAAATGCCAACATCAGGAGCCTCATGTGCCTTAGCATAACCAGGCGAACCAGCAGACTCCACCTCGGGTGGACAGGCATCTTCCAGCAGCCAGACCTCCATGTGCTTTAGTGCAGCCCTGGGGAAATGAAAACAACAACAACAAAAAACCAAAAAAAAAAAATTCTTGGCCTCAGCACGTGCCAGACATCATCACTAGGACCCCAGTTCAGCAGCAGGTAAACTGCTGGACCCTTACAAATTGTAGCAGCACCAGGCAACCCTTGCCCTACCCCTTCAACACAGCACCATATAGTATCAGCACAGTACCAGGTAAACAGCCAGGGCTTGCAGGCACTGGCAAAAGAAGCCTGAGACAGGGCCCCTTCCTCCCTGGGAGGGGAGATCAAATTTAAAAGAAAGGAAAAAGGCAAAAGATAAAGATGAGCGAAAAACAGCAACAACAAAAGAATCTGACCACAGAAAGTTATTATGGTAACAGGGAAAACCAAGGCACAAACACAGAAGGGGACAACAATGTCAAAATACCTATGGACAAAATCACAAAGGAAAATAGGAGGTGGCCTCAAGCTCAGAAAAGAAAAAAAAAAGAAAGAAAAAACAACTAATGGAAGAACTTGAAAAGGAGCTTTAAAATCATGTAAGAGAGGTAGAAGATACATTGCGGAAATAAATGAGAGTGATACAAAAGACTCATGAAAAAAGACTCAACAACAACTTGGAAAACTGCTTAAAAAGTAGAATTGGACAAATAGAAAATGAGATACAAAAATCCACTGAAGAAAACAACTCCTTAAAAAGTAAAATTGGCCAACCAGGAAAGTGCAAAAGCTAATTAAGGAAAACAACACCTTAAAAGTTAGAATTGGGCAAGTGGAAGCTAATGACTCTATGAGACATCATGAATCGATCCAATGAATTCAAAAGAATGGAAAAAAATGGAAGCGAATATAAAATATCTCATGGGAAAAACAATTAACCTGGAAAATAGATCCAGAAGAGACTCTTTCAGAATCATTGAGCTACCTGAAAGCCATAATCAGAAGGATGCACTGAACATAATCTTTCAAGAAATTATCGAGAAAAACTGTCCTGATGTCCTGGAACCAGAGGACAAAATAGGCATTGAAAGAATCCACCGATCACCTCAGAAAGACATCCCATAACTGAAAACCTCAAAGAATATTACAGCCAAATTTCAGAATTATCAGGTCAAGGAAAAAAATACCACAAGTGATCAGGAAGAAACAATTCAGATATTGGGGAGTTTCAGTCAGTATCACATAGGGGTTGGTAACTGCAACATTAAAGGATTGAGGTCATGGCCCATGATATTCTGGAGGGCAGAGGAGCTAGCACTACAAGCAAGAATGACTTACCTGACAAAATTAAGCATAATACCTCAAGGGAAAAATAGTCACTCAATGAAATAGGAAGATTTCAAGCCTTCATCAAGAGGAGATCAGAACTAAGCCAAAGTTTTGACCTTCATTATCAAGACATAAGAGAAGCATAAAGAGGTAAAAAGGGAAGAGAAAATATAAGGGATTCAATAGAGCTACATTGTTTACATTGTTACATGGTAAGATGATGCTTGTAACTTTTTGAAATCATATCACTCACTGTAACTTTTTGAAATCGTATCACTCACAGTACAGAGAAAAGAAATATACATAGAGAGAGGGTATGAGTATGAGGTGAATTTGAGGGAATGACAAAAAAAAAGGAATGAAAAAGAAGAGTACAATGGGTGCAGAAGGAAGGGAGAGGTAGAATGGGGCAAATTATCTCACATGAAGAGAGGAGAAAGACCTATTACAGTGGAGGGGAACATGAGGGGGGTTATGGGCACTGTTTGAACATTTTTCTTATCAGTATTGGCTCAAAGAGGGGATAATACACACAATCAATTGAATATAGAAATCTATCTTACCAAATAGGGAAATAGGATGGGAGGAGATTAAGCAAAGGGTGGGGGGGTACTGACAGAAGGGAAGGCAGATCAGGGGAGGTGGTAGACAGAAGCAAAACATTGTTGAGGTGGGAGGGGTGAAAGAAGAGAGAGGACAAACAGGAGAAAGAATAGCGTGGAGGGAAATACACAGCTAGAGTAATCATAACTGTGAATATAAATGGGATGAACTCTTCCATAAAACACAAGAGGATGGCAGAATGGATCAAAAATCAGAATTCTAAAATATGTTGAAAGAAATGCACTTGAGGTAGAGAGACACATACAGAGTAAAGGTAAGGGGATGGAGCAGAATCTATTATGCTTCAGCCTACCTGAAAAAAAAAAGCAGAGACAGCAATCCTAATCTTAGGTGAAGTATAAGCAAAATTATACCTAATTAAAAGAGATTAGGAAGAAACTACATCTTGTTAAAAGGTACCACAGACAATGAAACAATCAAATTAGAAGACCGAGGAGTAGTCTAGCCCTCATATCTACGGAGAGGGGAAGAATTCATGACCAAACAAGAGATAGAGAACATTACAAAATGAAAAATAGGTAATTTTGATCCTATTAAATTGAAGCTTTTGTACAAAAAAACCAAGATGACCAAGATTAGAAGAAACTCAGAAAGCTGGGAAACAATCTTTACAGCAAATATCTCTGAGAAAGGCCACATTTCTCAAATGTATTGAGAACTGAGTCAAATTTATGAGGATACAAGCCATTCCCCAACCGATAAATGGTCAAAGTATATGAACAGGCAGTTTTCAGATGAAATCAAAGATATCTCTAGCCATATGAAGAATTGCTCTAAATCACTTTTGATTAGAGAAATGCAAATTAAACCAGCTCTGAAATACCACCTCACACCAATAAGATTGGCTAATATGGCAAAAAAGGAAAGCGATAAATTTTGTGGAGGATGTGGGAAAACTGGAGGACTAATGATGCATTGTTGATGGAGTTGAGAACTGGTCCAACCATTCTAGAGAGCAATTTGGAACTATGTCCAAAAGGGCAACCAAACTGTGCATATTCCATGACACCACAATAGCATTAGTAGGTCTACATCCCAAAGAGATAATAAAAAAGGGGAAAAAATACCTACATGTGCAAAAATATTTATAACAGCCCTATTCATGGTGGCAAAATATTAGAAATTCAGGGAATATATGTTGATTGGGAAATGGTTAAACCATCTGTGGCATATGGATGTAATGGAATGCTATTGTGCAATAAGAAATGATGAACAGTCACATTTCAGAAAAACCTGAAAAGACTTATACAAACTAATGCAAAGTGAAATAAGCAAGAAAACACTATATATGGTATCAGCAACGTGGGATGATCAGCTATGAATGATTTAGCTTTTCTCAGAAACACAATGATCCAAGGCAAGTACAAAAGACTCACAAAGGAAATTGCTATCCACATCCATATGAAGGATTGATGGGCTCTGAATGCAGATCAAACTGAATTTTTTTGCTTATTTTATTCTTTATCTTTTTTCCCCTTTTATTCTGTTTCTTCTTCAACTGTGATGAATATGAAAATATGTTTTACATGACAGCATATGTATAAACCAGATCAAATTGCCTACCATGTTAGAAGAGGGGAAGGGAAGGAGGGAGGAAGAAAAATTTGGAGCTCAAAATCTTGTAAAAATGACTGCTAAAATTTTTCTTGATATGTAATTGTGGGAAAAAAATACTATTTAAAGCAAAATTAAAAAAAATTAAAAAAGAATTTTCCATGTGCTGTAGTTTATACCTTTACAAATATCTCTCATTCATCTTCCTTCTTGTAATCACACAGCAACCAACATAATTCAGGCCACCACTCTCTTTTTCCTGGTACAGTATAAATAGCCTCCTGAGTAGTTTTCTTATTTTCAACCTCTTTCCTACTGCACTTAGGTAACAAAGTAGCATCCAGTGACACACATCTAACTCTGAAATTCCCTGAACAAAATTCTGTGTCTTTCTAGGAAAAAAAAATCAAACTTTTCAGATCCATTGCTTCAAAACTCCATGATCTGACTTTGACTTTTTAGAATTATTTCCCACTTTTCCATTTCAAGAACCCTGTTATGCCCAGTATGAACCATAACATTTTTCCTAAAACAAGAATTGTGTCTCCCATCTCTGTGCTTTTATTCAGGCTCCCTCCTATACCCATAATCCACTCCCTCCTCTTTTCTATCTCTCAGAATCCTTATCTTCTTTTATTTTTTAAAAATAATTTATTTCTAGTTTTTAACATTCATTTCCACAAGATTTTGAGTCCTGAATTTTCTACTCATCTTCTTTATCTTCTTTTAAACTCAGCTAAGGTATTACATATAATGTAAAACTTTCCCTGAGAATTCATGTATTCCTTTTTAAAATCTTCATTTTATCTTTTTTGTCATATATATATATACTCATGTTGCATCCTAAATAGAATATATTTCTTGAGGAAAGAGACTTTTGTTTTTGTCTTTGCATTCCACTACATAAAGTAGACACTCCTACATTATTTCCAGTTGTTTCTTTATGGAGGATTTCTGTTGGATACTGATGAGAATTATACAGGATGAGTGGACAGTTGTGTAGTGAGCTGTACAATTGAGGGAACATTTACTATGTGCCTAGTACTGCAAAATAAGAAAATATGTCATTCTTTAAAGCCTTGTTTCACATTGAAACATCAGATTTTTATGTATCTAATAGTTACATAATTTTTAATTTTTGAAAGTTTGTCTTTGTTTAAGAAGAGTGCTAAAATATTTTTTTTCTGTTAGAATTTTATGAAAAGTGGTAGGGATATGAAATGGACATACACATAGTTGAAACAATTATGGTCTCATTGGTACGGGGAACCATCAGGTGGCAAAACTCCATCTACAAATGCAATTTAGTACCTTCTCTGCAAAGCAGTCTTAGAGTCACCTAGAATACTAAGAAGTTGAGTGGCTTACCTAGAGTCATATTGATATTCTGTTAGAGACAGTATTTGAATTCCAAGTTCTATTGGCTTCAAAGCCAGTTCACTCTCCACTCCACTTCACTATCCATCCATCATGTGAAATATGGAGATACTAGAAGCAAATTAACAATGGTATAGATACTTTTTTTTTGCAACAAAAAACATTACATTGTGTGTTTGTATATTTATTTAGTAAGCTCCTCACTAGAATATAAGCTCTATGAGAATAGGGATTGTTTCACATCTGCCCCTGGATCTTGAAAGTTTAGCAAAGTGCCTGGATCTTTGTAGGAGGTTAATCAATGATTTCTGATTGATCAAGAGAAAATTAGATTTTGAGACAGATGAAGGACCTGGGTTCATTTCCTTTCTCTTCTACACAGCACTGAGTAGGTCCCGGAATATTTCTGATCCTGTTTCCTCATATATAAAATAGAGATAACAATGTACACTCTACTGACTTCATAGTTTCAGGGGGAAAAAATGAAATAATGATACGTAAAGTATTATATAAATGTCTTTAAAACAAGGAAGGGGAAAAAAGTTGAATGTCTTTTCAAGAAAACATCATCTAAAAATTATCACCATTTTCAGAATCTTCAGTCTGCAAACCACCTTGCTTCCTCTGTGCCCTCCTGCCCCTATTAAGTTCTTAGGCTTCTTTACAGTATCCTTTCTCCTAGGAAGGAAGATATTTTTTAAAGTTGTTTATAACCACCTTCAGTGGTGGGAAGAGTGGGGAAATTGGATGCCAAATGGTGCCATGCTTTCAAAAGAAGTTGTTTGTCACTATAGATTTCTTATCAGGTTGAGTCTATTGCAGAGGAAAGGTGCTTTATTTTACATGAAAAGTGACTTCTGGATTGGTTTAGTGTATATTTTTAATTTAAGTTCTCTTGTTTCCTTTTCTTGTTCCCTTCCTCTTATCATTTAAAAGATGGCCCTATATGAGAAAATGTACCTGTTTGATCTAAGCCAAATAATTCTAATACAATAAATTGCTTTAAGTTATTTGGGATGTTTGGTTTACTTGTTAAAAAAAACTTTTTAAGATATATGTTCATAAGAATTTTAATAATAGAAGTAGTCATAAGAAATAAATTGCAAAAATCCATTTCAATTTTACAAATTGAACAAAAAATTCTTAATTCTATATTGCTTTACTTTGTCATCACTTTGAAAAAAGATAGTTGGTATTGCAAAGTTAATAATACAAAGATAAGGCCAACATTATTGACTTTCAAAAGAGAAAGTTATTAATGGATGCTACATAGATTTTAACATATGATAATGCTGTATCTATGATTGGTAAGAATCTTCAAAGATTTTTCTCTTTTAATTTCTATACAAATGACTTCAAACTTAAGATATGTAGTCTCATCTTCATGGCTTTCTTTTATTGAGTCTTCTACATCTGAAAAAGACTCTTCCCTTCTGGTTCATAGATTTTTCTATTCACCTTCAAATAATAAATCAGATCCCAAATAATAAATCGGATGTTTGCATTTCCTTGAGTACGTATTTTTAGCTTATACAAATACATTCCTATTAAACACATTTTCCACATTAGTAATATTATAAGTAAGAATTAGAAACAATAGGAGGAACCACCAGAAAGAGGACACACAATAGAAGAAAAATATATTAGCAAATAGCATGCTTCGTGGGGCAGCTAGGTGGCGTAGTGAATAGAGCTCTCTGGCCTTGCAGTCAGGAGGATCTGAGTTCAAATACGTCCTCAGAAACAACATTTGCTAGCTGTGTGACCCTGGGCAAGTCATTTGACCCCACTGCCTAACCCTCCCCCCTCCCCCAAAAAAAGTATGCTTCAATCCGCATTCAAACTCTATAGCTCTTTCTTCTTTGTGGATAGCATTTTCCATCACTAGGCCTTTGGAGATGTCTTAGATCCTCGTATTGCTTAGAAGGGTTAAGTTTATCGATATTAGTCATTGCACAACTTGGCTGTTATTGTGCACAATGTTCCTCTGGTTCTGCTCATTTTACTCAGCATCAGACTGTACAAGTCTTTCCAGGTTTTTCTGAACTCAGTCTGTTCATCATTTCTTATAGCACAATAGTATTCCATTGCATTCATATACCACAACTTGTTCAACCATTCCCCAATTGATGGGCATCTTCTCAATTTCCGATTCTTTGCCACCACAGAAAGAGCTGCTATAAATATTTTTGTACATGTGGGTCCTTTTCTCATTTATGTGATCTCTCTGGGATATAGCCCTAGAAGTGCTATTGCTGTGTCAAGGGGGCATGCACATGTTTGCAGTCCTTTCAGAATAGTTCCAATTTGATATCCAAAATGGTTGGATCAGCTCACAACTCCACCAACAATGCTTTTCATATGACTATAGATGGCTTTAATTTCTTCATCTGAGAACTGCTTGTTCGTATCCTTTGACCGTTTATCAATGACTTGTATTCTTATAAATTTGACTTCATTCTTTCTATATTTTGGAAATGAGGCCCTTTATCAGAGAGACTGGTTGTAAAAATTCTTTCCCTATTTGCTACCTTCCTTCTAATCTTGGTTGCGTTGGCTTTGTTTGTGCAAATACTTTTCAATTTAATATAATCAAAGTTATCCATTTTGCTTTTCATGATGTTCTCTATCTCCTGTTTGGTCATGAATTCTTCTGTTCTCCATAGATGTGATAGGTAAACTATTCCTTGTTCTCCCAGTTTACTTATGCTATCAGTCTTTATATCTAAGTCATGAACCCATTTTGACTTTATTTTGGTATATGGTGTGAGATTTGGGTCTACGCCTCATTTCTGCCATACTCTTTTCCACTTTTCCCAGCAGTTTTTTTCAAAGGGTGGGTTCTTATCCCAGAAGCTGGGGTCTTTGGGTTTATCAAATAATAGATTATTATAGTCATTGACTACTGTGTCTTGCATATTTAACCTGTTCCACTGATCCACCTCCCTATTTCTTAGCCAGTACCAAGTAGTTTTGATGATTGCTGCATTATAATACAATTTAAGATCTGGAATGGCTAGGTCTCTTTTCTTTTCATTAGTTCCTTTGATATTCTGGACCTTTTGTTCTTCCAAATGAATCTTGTTATTTTTTCTAACTGTATAAAATAATTTTTCTGGTAATTTGATTGGTATGTCACTGAATAAGTAAATTAGCTTAGGTGGAATTGTCATTTTTATTATATTAGCTTGACCAGCCCATGAGCAACTGATGTTTTTCCAATTATTTAGATCTGACTTTGCGTGAAAAGTGTTGTATAATTGTGTTCATGTAGTTCCTGGGTTTGTTTCAGGAAGTCGAATCCTAAATATTTTGGAATGTCTATGGTAAGTTTAAAGGGAATTTCTCTTTCTATCTCTTGCTGGTGGGCTTTGTTGATAATATATACAAATGTGGATGATTTATGTGGTTTTATTTCATAGACTGCAACTTTGCTAAAGTTGTTTATTATTTCAAGTAATTTTTCACTTGATTCTCTAGGATTTTCTAAGTATATCATAATATCATCTGCAAAGAGTGATAGCTTTGTTTCTTCTTTGCCTATTCCAGTACAATACTGAACAACAGTGGTGATAATGGCTGTCCTTGTTTCACTCCTGATCTTATCGGAAATGTTTCTAGCTTGTCCCCATTACATATGATGCTTGCTAAAGGTTTTAGGCAAATGCTATTTATTATTTTAAGGAAGACTCCATTTATTCCTATGCTCTCTAGTATTTTTAATAGTAATGGATGTTGGATTTTGTCAAAAGCTTTTTCTGCATCTATTGAGATGATCTTTTGGTTTCTATTAGTTTTGAGGTTGATATGATCAATTATGCTGATGGATTTCCTCATATTGAACCAGCCCTACATTTCTGGTATAAATCCTACTAATCATAGTGTATTATTCTTGTAATAAGTTGCTGTAATCTATTTGCTAATATTAATTTTTGCATCTATATTCATGAGAGAAATTGGCCTCTAATTTTCTTTCCCTGTTTTGACGCCTCCTGGTTTAGGTAATGGCACCATATTTGTATTAGAAAAAGAATTTGGTACGATTCCATTCTTCTCTTATTTTCCCAAATTGTCCACATGTATTGGAATTAATTGTTCTTTAAATGTTTGATAGAATTTGCTTGTAAATCCATCTGGCCCTAGAGATTTTTTCTTAGCAAATTCATCAATGGCTTGTTCAATTTCTTTTTCAGAGATGGGGTTATTTAAGCAATTTACTTACTCTTTTGTTAATCTGGGCAATTTATATATATATATATATATATATATATATATATTTTGTAAATATGTATCCATTTCAGTAAGATTGTAAAATTTATTGGCATACAGTTAGGCAAAATAGTTCCTAATTATTGTTTTAATTTCCTTTTCCCCCTTTTCATTCTTGATTCTTGTAATTTGGTTTTCTTCTTTCTTTTTTTATTTAAATTAACCAAAAGTTTGTCTATTTTATTAGCTTTTTTTTTTAATAAAACCAGCTCTTAGTTTTATTTATTAGTTTGATAAATTAGTTTTCTTAATTTCAATTTTCTTAATTTTTCCTTTGGGTTTCAATGTTTCTAATTTGGTGTTTAATTGAGGATTTTTAATTTGTTCTTTTTCTAGTTTTTTTTTAATTACATGCCCAATTCATTGATCTCCTCTTTTTAAATTTTACTTATGTACGCATTTAGAGATATAAAACTTCACCAAAGAACTGCTTTCACTGCATCCCATAAGTTTTGGTAGGTTGTCTCATTGTTGCCATTCTCTTGAATGAAGTTATTGATTGTTTCTATACTTTGTTGTTTGACCCAACCATTTTTTAAGGTTAGATTATTTGGTTTCCAATTATTTTTAGTCTATCTTTCCATGGCCCTTTATTACATATAATTTTTATTGCATCATGATCTGAAAAGGATGCATTTAATATTTCTGACTTTCTGCATTGGATTGTGAGGTTTTTATGCCCTAGAGCATGGTCAATTTTTGTGCATGTGCCATGTACTGCTGAGAAAAAAAAAACTATATTACTTTCTCTCCCCATTCAGTTTTCTCCAGAGGTCTATCACACCTAACTTTTCTAATATTCTATTCACCTTCTTAACTTCTTTCTTGTTTATTTTGTGATTAAATTTATCTAGTTCAGAGAGGGGAAGGTTGAGGTCCCCCACTAGTATAGTTTTGCTGTCTATTTCTTCCTGTAACTCCCTGAACCTCTCCTCTAAGAATCTGGATTCTATACCATTTGCTGCATATTTGTTTAGTAATGCTATTATTTCATTGTCTATGGTGCCTTTTAGCAGGATGCTTATGTATAATAAAATATAATACAATACAATATAATATAATACACATAAAATACATTATATTTTTGAACTTTATTAGAATTAATATCTACATATACACACATACACATGCATGTCACTATATACATATACACATAAATGTGGGTATGCACATACATACACATCTATTCACATAGGTATGTGTGTAAATATGTATGTATATACACAACTCTTTTGATAAGATCTATTTTTGTTTTTGCTTTGTCTGAGATCAAGATTGCTACCCCTGCTTTTTTTTTTACTTCAGCTGACACGTAATATATTCTGCTCCAGCCTTTTACCTTTACCCTGTGTGTGTCGCTCTTTTACAAACGTGTTTCCTGTAAACAACATCTTCTAGGATTGTGGTTTTTAATCCATTCTGCTATTTGCTTCCCTTTTATGGGAGAGTTCATCTCATTCACATTCACAGTTATGATTACTATCTGTGTCTTTCTCTCCATACTTCCCCCACACCCCTTTATGCTTTTCTTTTTCCTTTCTACTTTCTCCTTTCTCCTCGCTAGTGTTTTACTTTTGACCACTACCTCCCTCAGTCCCTCCTCCCTTCTATTGGCCCCTTTCCTTTTCTTCCCTTTACCCTTACTGCTTCTTCCCTCCTGTCTATCCTGCCTCCCTTTCCTTTTCCCTTTTACCTCCTACTGCCTATAGGGGAAGTTAGATTTCTATACCTAACTGATTATGTTATTCCCTTCTTGAGCCAAGTCTGATGAGAGTAAGGTCCAAACAATGCTCATCTCCCTCCCTTCTTTCCCTCTGCTGATATTTTCTGGGCTTTCAGAGGTTGGTACGGGAGGGCGAGAGCTACTACCTTTTTACTCTGCCATCTTGGCTCCCCCTTGGGTACCTATTGTAAGCTCATCTCCTTTCCACCCAGGAGAATGTCAGTTTCTCAAAAGTGGGGACTGGTTCATTTTTGTCATTGTATTCTGAGCATCTAGCATAGTATATACTATGTGCTTAATTAGAATTTGTTGAACTTAATTATTTTATTAATCAACACCAACAAACAGTTCAAATGCCAAAAAAAACTTCTCTAAAAGTTTCTCTATTAATGAATATGTTAGATAATTTTCAATACTTACTTTTAAAAACAGAGAATTGGAGGGAATGAAAATAACTAGTATGTATGTAGCACTCTAGGGTTTGAAAAATGCTTTACAAGTGTTATCACATTTGAACCTCACTACTTCCCTGAGAAATAGGTGTTATTATTATCACCATTTTATGGATAAGGAAAGCAGAGGATAAGTGACTTGCCCAGATTCACACAACCTGTCAATGTCTGAAGACGGTTTTAAAAACTTAGGTCTTTCTGATGAGAAGTCTAGCACTACATCCATTCATAGCAATGCATGCCTGAAAGAATTAGGGGACAGCTAGTGGCACAGTGGAAAGATTGCTGGGCCCAGTGAATACAAATCAAATCGTTGACTCTAACTAGCTGTCTGTTACTGGTCAAGTCAACCTCTGCTTGCCTCAGTTTTCTCAAATGGAAAAAAAGGAGATAATAATAACACCTATCTTGCAGGGTTATTGTAAGGATCAAATGAGATAATATTTGTAAAGCACTTAGTACCTGGAGCATTGTAGGCACTAAATAAATGCTAATTCCCTTCTCCCCTTTACTTCTGCATAGAATGCAAAATGAATCAATGTTAGAAGCAACTGAGTTTTTAGCTTAGTTTTCATTAGGAGGAGAGGTACAGAGGAAGGATTACTGGATTTATTTAAGTGACCAGAATTTACGTATTTTGTGACAAGGATAAGTAGCTGAATCTCTCTGGGATTCATTTTCCTCTTCTGTTAAATAAAGACTGTATTTGTGCCATGTTCATAACAGGGATCTTACAAGAAAAAAAAATGTTTTCTAATCTTTTTAATCCATTGGTTTGGTTGTTATAGTTTTATCTATCTGTTCTCTCTTAATTTTGAAAAAAAATGTTATCTTACTGCAAATTAAAAGAAAAATATGTTTTTCACTTAAGGGAAATATAATGGTGAAATTATATTTTGCATGATATTAATGTCAAATGGTGTCCAATATATCATCAAAGTGATTTATAGACTGAAGAGGAGAGTCACGTAACAGGAATGATGAGCAACCAATGGTCAGTCTACATACTTTTCTTTTGCAAGTATAGAATGTTAAGAACCCTAGATGAAGACAGACAGCCCAATGTATACTACTTACAGGAGAACACAGATAAAAGTCAC
This sequence comes from Phascolarctos cinereus, assembly GCF_003287225.1. Lineage (NCBI taxonomy): Eukaryota > Metazoa > Chordata > Mammalia > Diprotodontia > Phascolarctidae > Phascolarctos > Phascolarctos cinereus. Next base: position 62,142,268 of record NW_027556402.1, on the reverse strand, counting down.
AAGCAGGTATAGATGGGTGGTGAGCTGTATCAACAGACTTTTGTAAGGAACATACATACTGATTACAGAGCCACTGAGGATTTGAAATACATGCACACACTATATTTACATACATACATACATACATAAATACACATGCATATACATATATAACACATGGTTCCACGTATACGTGCACATATTGGTGTGCATGTATATATGTTCATTGCACATGTACATGCAGGCACATGGGTATACAATGTGGCAGACATGTTTTGTATATGTGTTCATTATATGCAAACTATGCAACATGTTTATGTCTTGTGCACATATGTGCATTGCTGCATATTTAAATACATATGTTGTATATTACATGCATAAGTGTGCATATGTATGCTTATGTATAATAAAATATAATATACATATAATATATTTTTGAACTCTTTTAAAAATCAATATCTATATATACACATACACATGCATATCACTATATACATAAATATACACATAAGTATGGATATGCACATACATACACATCTATATGTACACATCTATTCACATAGGTATATGTGTAAATATGTATGTATATATACATATATGTGTATGTGTATATGTGTATATATGTCTGCCTGTAGATATATACCCAGGTGTGTATGTGTGTGTATACATATATGTACATGTATATAAGTCTGTGTGTATATTTACACACCTATGTATGTATACGTATATCTATATATCTGTATATAGATGTGTATGTGTAGATGTGCATATACGTGCATATCCACATTTACGTGTACCTTTATGAATGTATGGAAATGTTTATGTGTATGCATAGATATATAGATCTCTCTGTATGTATGTGTGTGTGTAGATACATATATATTATATATAATATATATGTATATATATTTCAATAAACCTCAAAAATACAACAAAGCAAATCCACATTTTTACTATGACTTTATAGGACATAATTTTATGTATTTTAATACGTATTTCTGCAATGAATTTTAATGTAAATTACATGTTTTTTATATTTTATATTATGTCATATAGCGCATACATAGGAAATTTTTCTACTGAGAAGTTTTGAAAGAAGGATGGGTTTCAGTCACGGGTGTGCTAAAGCCAATTAATACCAACTCACAAGAGATATTATTGAATTTTCATTGTGAAAATGTATACCCCAGAAATTGACAAATACTCAAAATCATGACTTGGCTGATTGCTTGATTTTGTTCATTTTCTAGACTTCAGAGACAATTTTAATAATGCAGATAAAACAAGTATCAGTGCATTTGTTGTTTCAGTGAAATGTTTGTTAAACATTCATAAGCACATTCCTAGTGTGCTGGAAAATGTGAATTCCAGTGGAACATGACTTGTGAGAGTGTATGTGATATGAACATATAGCTATAAATAATTGTTGTTTATTATTTTTTAAAAATCATTTCTCATGATCTTCACAGAAGATGGAGCGTTTTAATTCAGATATTGAGAGTTTAAATATAATGGAATTTTACTGATGACATTAAACTTTGGGAATTAGAGTGGCATTAGAACTGAGATGCTTAATATAAGCAGGGAAGAAGTATAGAGTTTGTAAAATATGATATGACCACTGGATATAGTTGTGATCTCTTTGATTTTACTTTTTCTTCGTCTTTGTCAAGTTCATTTTTATTCAACTGAATTTCAATTCAGTTTGACAAACATTCATTGATAACATATTAGCCAGTTAGCAAGTTCAGTAATTTCACCTCGAATTTGATTTAAATGTAAATAAATGACAGACTGGTCTTTCATTGTGTGTTGGCAATAGATGAATACATACAGAGTAAATTTTCTAGGTCAAAATCACCAACCCTGGTACCCACCTTACCTTCACAGTCATCATCCAGGTGAGATGACCGAAAAGCCAAACAGATAGTTTCTGGGTAATTAATGATTTATTAATTAGGATAGCTGCTAATAAATTCATGTTAATCAGTTATTAATATAATAGAAAATAATAATTTCTCTCACAGGGAAGCAACTGGTATCAAGATACAACTCTTACAAATGATCCTGAAAGTGCTACATTCCCCCAAAGCCACAGCTACTGAAAATATTGGGGAAAAAAGTTTTCATTACTAACATCCTTGGCACTATCAAGTGCTTCAATATCAGAGATAGCTATGGTGTTATCAATGAAATGACACTAAAGAAGATACATTGCCATTCTTTTTTTTTTTTTTTGCTGTGTTCTAGAGTCCACTAGACCTTTCCATTTCATTTGTAACTGCAACCTCCTATATGGCAGTCTTGTATAGTAAAATGTGAACTCTCTCAGAGTAGGGACAGTTTTGCTTTACTATTTGCATTCTCACTTCTTATCATGATTTGGACTTAGTAAGTACTTACTAAGTGCTTTTTCTATAATTCATTCATTCATACATTCATTCATACATCCCTTGATGTATTCATTCCCATGCTTGGTGAAACATAGTGGATCTTAATTCAGTTTTGCCCTTTGCCTAATGATCTTTTTACCCTCTTTTCCATAGACATACTTCCCAGTTTCAGATTTACTTTCAGGCTAGTGTCTCAAGGTGGATTAACATCCTTCAAACAACCAGTTCTTGGCATTGCTTTCACATTATGATGCATGGCATTCACCCAATGCTGAAAACCTCCCTGGACAACACCCTGGCTTTTCCCATTCTTATTGCCAGAACACCAGCTCTGATAGGTAATCTCCAGCAATGAGACTTTTTATTCATTTGGTAATTACTTTCCAACTAAAATTTCAATTCCTGGAAATACGTATTTACAAGGCATTAAAAATAGGTTCTCAAATATTCACATATAGGAACACAAATATTTCTGAAGGAAAAATAGCCAATTCTTTTTTTCCCCTTCTTTCTCCTTAGTGAACTTGTTGAAACACTGACTTGTTGATCTTGGAAGTTTTATTTTTAGTATTGTAGAAGCCAAGAGACAACACAAAGCTCTTCTAAGGATTTGTCAATCTTATTTTTTCTACTTTCACTGTAATGAAATTAAATTTCATGTTTTTCCCCAAAAATCCTTAGATTGCATTTTAAGTAATGCATATAATGGAGATAATAATGCCTACAGAACCTAATTTACATAATTGTTATGAGTTTTGAATCAGATAACATAATGATAATAGAAATGAGAGTTGGTATTTATACACACACACATACACACAAAAGCACACACACACAAACACAATAGTACTTTTAGGAGAGGTCTTGTTGTGTAGTAGATGAAGAACTATCAGAAAGTTCTTCTTTTTAAATCTTGCTTCTGATACATGGGGATTATGTGACCACGGACAAGTCACCCAACCTCTTCATGCTGTAGACAAGAGTTGTCAAACACTCAGCAATACTCCTGACTGAGAGAGAGTCATAGTAAGTGCATGAAGTACAATTTGAACCCAGCTCTTCCTGACCCCAAATGTATTACTTTACTTAGTATACCACACTCTTTACATGCATGCTGACTTTATGTGTGGTCTTCAGTTTTGATAAAGATGGTTTCGAGACAGGTCAATCTAGTAGTTAAAATTTTTGTATGAAATTGATTATTCTTTTTTTTTTTTCATGTTAAAGAATTAGCATCTCAGAAACCATAAGCATCCTTGGGATCCAAGTAATTGTTTTTGTAAATCATCGACAAAAGGAAAAATCTACCACTTAAGTTTAATTAGATGAAATTTTAAAACACAAACTTATCAGAGCTGGCTAGGTGTTCCATTGGATAAGTGCTAGAATTATAGAGAGGAAGAAGAGTTCAAATCTTGTCTCTCTTTACTTTCATGCTTATGAAAAGGGAATAATAAAAATATCTACCAGAAAGATTATCGTAAGAACTCCCAAAATAACATATGTAAAGTTCCTTGAAAAGCTTAAAGTAGGATATAAATTCTAGCTATCATTGTTTTTGTTGTTGTTGTCATTACTTAGTTGTTTATTTTTACTATTATCTACTTGGTTGTTTTTTTCCTTCTTCCTTTCATTTCATTTGTTAATCTAATCAGGGTTCCTCCATTCCCCTAATCCTTTCTAACCCTCCTATTTCTATGCCCCCTTTCATTCTCTCAATGTAGATGCAATATGTAATATGGAAAGGAAAAAAATATTTTAGTGCCAAGAACTACAGTACTGTTGGAAACTACTTGGCTCATGTAGACACACAAACCTGAAACTTCTCCAGTACAGGTTTATAACATCCAAGGTCAGTTACACTGCATGTCAAGCAGTTTCAACAACACAAAACAACAAAACAAAGCAACCACTTTTACTTTCCAAGCATGGACTATTCAAAAAGATTGATTTTCTTTTTATTTCCCTTGCTGAGGATTCCCAAGCCTATGTAAATGAAATGTCCATGAAGCCTGATAAGCTGATTTTGTGTAAACTCTTATTCCAGTGAACAGATGTTATCACCATCTACATTTGAGATATGAAAAAAGGAGCCATTTAAATGGCATTAGCCAAAGAAAAATAAAAAAAAATAGCATAAGTTGTCCCCTTTCTGCTGGTTTCCAATATTATCAAGTTGTGTTAAGATTAGAGAACTGCAAAGTGACCAGAAGGGAATTTTAATAACCCATTTTGCAGCTTTCACAAATAATTTCCAAGTGAGGAGTAAGATATGCAAAGACAATTTTATATCTTGCTAACTAGAATAGCTGGAGAAAACAGAAAAAAAAGTTTGATTTTTTTTTCTACCAAGTTTTAAGTATTTGCATTTTGACAACTCTGAACACACTTTCCCATATCCAATGCACAGCAGATATGACCCAGAAAATCGCTCAGAATTGATTTTCCCTTTCATGGTGACTGCAGCCAATTTATTTTTTGTCATTAATAGTGGCACTGCCTTAAAAAGAATTGAGGAAGTGAATCACTGCATATTTCTTTCTTTATTTTGTCAATGTTTCTTTCTGTTGCCAAGCCATTGCCTTTTCAGGATCCCTGCCTTTTAAGAAAAAAGAAAACAAAAACATTCCAACCAATTCATTCAAGTGAGATCAACTGATGCTGATCCCATCCACAGCCACATTGAAATATCCAGGGACACTTCATGCAATAAGGACTACTTTAAATGGAAGCCCTGCTTAAAACCAACATGAAAAATACTGTTAAACAACAAAGAAGTTTTTCACATTTGAAAATGATAGGCTTTATGGAGAAAATTCCATTAAAATCTCATAGGTGAATAACAAAATTAATACTCTTTTTAGCCCTGATTTTTATTTCCTATAAGCATATCAGTACATTAGTTTATTACTACCAAATATAATTTAATAGATGAGAAAATTTATCTTAACAATTTTAACATCAAAATGCATGACAATTTGCCTCTACACTTGCCTAAGTAGTCAAATCTCCTTAAAGTCAGTGAATCAATAATCATTTATGAAACACCTACTATGTGACCAATGCTGTGTGGATACAAAAAAGGACAAAAGACAGTCCCTGCCTTTGAGGATCTCATAATCGATTAAAATGGTCTCTATCCTGGAGCTAGGAGGGTGTAATGTATGGATTAGATAGATGTCCTCAGAAATTTTTAGAGCAAAAGGGATCACAATGCGTGTAACATTTGCATGTAAGACTGGGTCCCTGAAACCCTGAGAATTACGGTTTTTAGGTCATTTGTTATTTTCTTCCAGCTTTATTGTGTAGTCAGTTTTACAAATCATGGCCCAAGACTCAATCAATACAATGCTTTTTATGTAGAGACAGTGCAAGAGGCAGAAATCCAGTAAAATAAAATAAAATAAAATAAAACATTCAAAGTAAGACTAGACCAAGTAAAACATTTTTCTATGCCTACAGCTCTCTTTGCAGAGAGATTTCAGGAGAATGGTCTTTTAAAAGTGTCAGCAATTCAACTATTAGGTGAGAGCACAGTTGATTCACAACTCAGAGACCAGTAATGAAAGCTCAGGATTTGGTGCTATCTGCCTCATATAGTTCAATGGAAGCCTCTGATTAGGCTTTTTGTGGAAGCCTTTTGTGGCATCCTGGAGATTTGCTAATGTCTCTGAGCTTGGTTCATGAGAATTCCAAGGGCAGACTCAGGTCCAGGGATTGCATAGCCATAACCACTCCATGTATTTCCCCTTAGTCATTGTGTCTTGAAATGTCTAAAAATTTTATAAACATAAAGTCATTTCTAGAAATAATTTTGAAAAGAACTAAAATTTTCTAGTCTAGTTAATGAATGGTCTTTATTACTACTTGAAAAAGATGGGGAAGTATGAAGGAACGTGGAGGGGAAAATAAATGATACCAAGCTGATTTTCAGAGGAACTATCCTCTTACTTATCTATTAAAAAATGAGAGAGAAAATGAAGTTCCAGAATGTAGATTTGCTCAGTCTTGGTACAGGTACCTATACCATGGCCTTCTGAATTTGCAATGGAGAAGAAAAAGTTTTAAAATTTAGAGTTATTTGAGTTTAGAAGACTAAATATAATATTTTACAAGACTTACTCAAAAAGTTAGAATTAAGAATTATTAATGTTCCCTTTTAGCCTGAAAATTATGATCATGCGATAAAACCAAGGCAAGTACTGAGGAAGTATTTCATTCCTTTTTTTTGATAAAACCCCCAAACATTGGGGAAGAATCAGCAAGTACTTTGTTGTAGAGTTTAATTGGGCGGTACTATAGGTGAACCTAAGTTAAGTTTTTCCATCACTTACCAAATGAAGGTCAAGGTTTAGTTAAGTAGTGTTAAGTAATTATAGGATTTTTTGAAAAGTGAACAAGGTCTCCTTTGGTGGTAGTGTTTACTTACTTAATTCTTATTCTAATTTATACATTGCCTTTTTATATTTTTCTTCCTGAATCATAAAATTTTACAGTTGAAATTAACCCTCTACTGAAGGACCCCAGACCATCCTTCCACCGTATCCAAGCATCCCTCAATGGTATCTTTAACAGATCCAATGTCTGCTTTAAATATTTAACAGAAATGATGAAGTCAGACTTCAAAAACAGTCTATTAGATTACTTTTGTAAAACAACTAATGATTAGAAAGTTCTTTCTTATATATGGCTATAGAATAACAGAACTTTTAGAGGTCAGAGGGACCTTAGATATTCCGAGCCTCATTTTATAGATGAAGAAATGCTTACCTGAGAAATTTCCCACATATTTTTAGAAAAAAAAACCTCTCTTCTCTTCTCTTCTCTTCTCTTCTCTTCTCTTCTCTTCTCTTCTCTTCTCTTCTCTTCTCTTCTCTTCTCTTCTCTTCTCTTCTCTTCTCTTCTCTTCTCTTCTCTTCTCTTCTCTTCTCTTCTCTTCTCTTCCTCATCTTCTATTACTCAGATGCCTCCTGCCACTTTCTAACCCTTCACTTTGGTTTCACATGATGAAGTGACTGAACTTACCAAGGCTGTACTTGTTCAAGTGATCCTATTCTATCTTGTCTCCTCCAGAAGATTGCCCCTTCTGCCATACTCACTCTTTCTCTAATTTTCAAACTCTTCCTTTCTACTGGCTCATTTTCTACTGCTAGCAAACATGCCCATGTCTTGCCTAACTTGCCTATCCTGAAAAAAACCCTTCTTTGGTCTTTCTAACCCTGTCATTCTATTTTTCTTCTGCCCTTTGCAACTAAACCCCTTAAAAAGGGCCATCTATTGAAACTGTTCTCTCCAAAGGTAGTAATGATTTCTTAGTTGCTGAATCCAATAGCCTTTTTCTCAATTCTCATTATCCTTAACCTTTCTGTATCCTTTGACATTGATGATCAATCTCTCCTCCTTGATAGTCTTTTCTCTTTAGGTTTTCAAGACATCACACTCTCCTGGTTACCCTTCTATCTCTCTGACCTTTCACCTCATCCTTTAGGTCAGGTCCTCTAATCACAGAACCCTCAAGGGGCTTCTTATCCTCTTCTTTTTGCCTTGTATTTACTACTTCATTTGGTTATCTCATCAGCTCCTATGGATTTAATTAATATCCCTGTGCTGATAATTGTCAAATCTATTTTTCCTGCCCAATAGCTCTACTTACCTCCAATCTAACATTTCTATCTGCCTTTCAGATATCTTAAACTGGATGTCCAGTAAACTTCTTGATTTCAAAATGTCTAAAACAGGACTCATTATCTTTCCCTTTAAATCCTTCTTCCCTCCTACATTCCCCAGAGGGAGCAACACTTTCTTCCCTAATGCAGAGGCTCACAATTCAGGAGTCATTCGATGGTTCTCATTATATCTTATTCCTCCCATATACAAACTGTTGCTAAGACTTCACTGTGTCACCTTCATAACATCTCTCAAATATACCCCTTTTTCTCCTCTGATACTGCCTCTACTCCAGTTGCCCTCATTGCCTCCTGTCTGGACTATTGCTATAGCCTACTGATGAGTTTGTTTGCCTCAAGTCTCCTCCCACTGCAACCCATTAGGCCATTAAGATTTTCCTAAAATGCAAGTCTGATCATGTCCCCTCCCTGCCCCTTAACACACATACCCAGTGGCTTCCTCTTAGCTCTAGGAACAAAAACAAATGCTCTGTTTGGCTGTCCTTTCTAATCTAGCCCCCTCTACCTTTCTACTATTCTTATACCTCATCCTCTACTCCCCAACAAGTAATCTTCTATCCAATGACACTGGTCTTCTACTTGTTCCATGAACAAGACATTCCATTTCTTGGCTGTAGGTATTTCTCTGGCTGGTCCCCATGCCTAAAATGCTCTCCCTATTCTGTTTCATCCACTAACCTCCCTGGCTTCCCTTTAAGTCTCAACTAAAATCCCATCTTCTGCAGGAAGTCTTGCCTAACCTCTTTTAATTCCACTGTCTTCCCTCTTATTTCCTTTTTTTCCTGTCCTTTACTTATTTTACATATATTTGCTTGCTTATTGTGCTCCTCATTAGATTGTAAGCTCCTTGAGGGCAAAGGCAATCTTTTGCCTTTTTTTGTATCCCCATCACTTAGCAAAGCGCTGGCACATAGTAGGCACTTCATAAATGTTTATTAAATGAATCTAAGGAAACTAAATTTTATAGAGATGAGATGACAAGCCCAACTTGACCCAGGTAGTAACAGAGCTGGGATTAGAACCCAGCTGATCCTGCTGCTCTATTATGGGTTTTCCTCCCCATAACACTCTATGGCTTTCATTCACTGGTCCCAATTCCTCCCTTTGGAGATACTGTGAATAATTGCAATCTCTCTTTCTGATGACAGTTTTTAAAATATAGGATATTGGATGTCATGTCACCTTTAAGCTCTTTATTTAAAGTCTTCTCTACTTGGAACATTCCTCAGACCTTTATTCTTACTGAAAACATGGTTTTCATTTCCATATTCACCCTACATGATCTATATGTGCTCCTGTTCTCAATATTCCTTTTAAAATGGGAACACAACCTCAAAAAACACTACTCAAGAAGCAATTTAAGCAGTGAAGATTGCAATAGAACCATTGCTTTCCTTGTTCTGGGCACAGCCTAATGTGCATAACCTCCCTAGACAGTAACTTCTGGAGGCTGTCTTCTAAAAATGGATCTTCTTGGTATACATTTGATAATTAATTTTGAAAGCTTTTGTTCACCCAGAATATTGGTATATTTTGTTGACCAACCACGGAGTGTTTAATTGATATTGGATCTTATTTTAGAAAAGCTTTATTTTACTCAATACATTGGCTATATAATCTAGTTTTGTTGATGAGAACAGAAGAAAAGAATCACACGGATGTTGATAGGCTCAGATCTATGCCAGGGAAGAAAATGCCTACTTAAATGAGGTCATTGATTCCTAGTTGTATTGAATAATTAAAATATATTTGAATTGAAGATAGAACATACACCATTACTTGTTTGGATATGTTGACTGGTACTTTCCCTAGTAATGCGGCTGACAACCCACATGCACCTTTTGATCCTATGTGACCCTAGTCCATGTGCTACACAGCATAGTGAGTGTACCCAGTGTGTCTCTAAATGGAGCATATAAGCAATCTATTATTAGATCTTAGTCTTGTTATGTGACTGGTTCAGCTTTCTTTTTGCTTATACATCTTTTTACCAAATTTGTTTATCCTAGTAATTCTTCCATGTTGATATTTCGTAGCATATTCAAGCCCACCATGTACATCTCCATGGCCCCTTGAATGACAACAACTTTAATTTTTCAGATATTGTAGTATTCTACAATTTACAGTTATACAGGAGGACTAAAATAATTTGGACATGTGTATATATAATATATGTACGTGTGTGTGTGTGTGTGTGTGTGTGTGTGTGTGTGTGTGTGTGTGATTGGCCATTATTAGGGAGAAGCTTGGGGTCATTAAAAACACTGTGCAATTTAGGAAAGAATATTCAACCTGAAATCCTCTTCCTATTACATTTTTTGCCCTGTTCATTGCTCATCCCCACCATATGTTTTATTGCTAAAATTCTCACAGCAGCTTACAGACATATCTTCTCTAGTCTATCTTTTAAACTACATAACAGAATCTGGATGATATGTGATTTTTCATTTTTTTTTCTAAGACCATTTAGCTTAAATTATTTCGAGTGATTGTAAAAACTTTTTTTAGGAGGGTCTGCCATGTAATCGGGACAAAGCTATTGGCGAAAAAGAGACCTCAATGACTCTCTTCATTGATGGAAAATCCCTCAAATTTGGAATCTTTGCTGAATTACTTCACATGGTAGTGGCAGATATCTCAGGTGAATATTTATCTTCTTGTTTTATGCGCCATTTGATATGGATAATTAGATAGCCCTTAAACATCAGCTCCATTGTTACATTTACCTGTGAATTCTGTGATTTTAACATATACATATGAGATAATCTGGAAATCTCTTATTCTACAAAATTGATTTTTTTTTGAACAAAAAGCAAGGCAAGACGGATAATATATTCTCTGCACATTTCTTTCAGGCATAATACTAAAATATTATTCTATAAAATATTGTTGACCAAACCCTACCAGTTTCTTTTTTATACCTTTATCAAGGATGTACATAATGTAAGTGATTCGGTAATAATAATATAGAGATTTGGTAGAGATGAGAAAGCAGCCATATGAACCTCTATATATTAATATTTTTTAGTAACTTTTTGGGGCAATAAAAATTATTTTTAAGTCTTTTATATCTAACTTTTTCAGATATTTTAAATGCTTATATCTGAATGCACTCAAAACTCTGCCACCTCCAATACAGCTTTCCTTCCTGTATATTTGAGCTAATATGGCTATTCTTTTATTTAAGCCTTCTTTACTGCTTTTTCCTGTTTCCTTATGCTGTGCAATGAGGATTGTGATGCTATATTCTGAATCCCTCCCTCCCCCCATTGTAATCAGTGGAGAAAATAAGATGGAATAGTCATTTTATTTTTTTCTTTTTGGTAACATTTTTCAATTTTATACTAATATGGCTACCAGGTAATCTTTCTTAATCATATTTTTCACCAAAGTTTCTGTTCAATTGATTTTTCCCTCTACTGCTTTGCCATGTTTTATTAAACAATGCTGTTCATAATTGTCTAACAGGTCTTCCCATTAGATTTTCCATGTGAGTAAATATTCCAAATCAATATTGCCCTTGAATGCCATATTTCTTTATTTCTTAATGAGAAAAGTATTTGTTGACTCTAGTACATCCTATTCTCTTTTAGATACTTTGCCATGGCAATTGATACACAGTACTTAAAAGGTGTTAGAAAATGGTGGTATCCTGTGTTTATATTTGACTTTTTATCCATTTTCCATTTTTTGGGGTGTTAGTAGTTTATTTAATAAGCCATTTGTAGTTGCTTCCTAAGTATCATCTCCTGTTTATTATTTCTTTTTTTAAAATTTTATTAATTTATTTTGATTTATCAACAATCACTTCCATATGCTTTTGAGTTGAAAATTTTTCTCGCCCTTCGTCCCCCCCAACCCTCCCCAAGACGGCACACAATCTGATATAGGCTTTACGTTTACATACCCATTAAACATATTTTCACATTAGTGAAGTTGTAAGTAAAAATTAAACCAACAGGAGGAACCATCAGAAAGATGAAACAAAACTCAACAGAAGGTAAAAATAAGTGTTAGCGATTCTGACTTCCATAACTCTTTCTTTGGATGTTGACAACATTTTCCATCCCAAGGCCTCTGGAGATGTCTTAGATCCTTGTAATGCTGAGAAAGGTTCAGTTTAACAATCTTAGTCATCACATAACATGGCTGTTATTGTGCACAAAGTCCTCTTGGTTCTGCTCACTTCACTCAGCATCAGACCATACAAGTCTTTCCAGGTTTTTCTGAAGTCAGCCTGTTCATCATTTCTTACAGCACAATAGTATTCCATTACATTCATATACAACAACTTACTCAGCCATTCCCCAGTTGATGGGCATCCTTTCAATTTCCAATTCTTTGCCACCACAAAAAGGGGCTGCTATGAATATTTTTGTACATGTGGGTCCTTTTCCCATTTGTTTGATCTCTTTGGGGATATAGCCCTAGAAGTGCTATTGCTGGATCAAAGGGTATGCACGTTTTTGTAGCCCTTTGGGCATAGTTCCAAATTGTTCTCCAAAATGGTTGGATAATTTTACAACTCCACCAACAATGTATTAGTGTTCCAATTTTCCCACATCTTCTCCAACATTTATCATTTTCCTGTTTTGTCATGTTGGCCAATCTGATAGGTGTAATATGGTACCTCAGAGTTGTTTTGATTTGCATTTCTCTAATCAATAATGATTTAGAGCATTTTTTCATATGACTATAGATGGCTTTAATTACTTCATCTGAGAACTGTCTGTTCATATCCTTTGACCATTTATCAATTTGGGAATGGCTTGTGTTCTTATAAATTTGTCTTAATTCTCTATATATTTTAGAAATGAGGCCTTTATCAGAGAGACTGGTTGTAAAAATTCTTTCCCAATTTTCTACCTTCCTTTCCTGTTTATTATTTCTACTAATTTGATATAAGTTTTTATCTTTGCTCTAACAAGTTAATATTGTATTCTGACTGTACACATACAGCTAATTCATAAATTACTTCAAGAGTAGTAACTATCTTCTTGCTGTTAGAATATAGTTAGTGGTTTTTTTGTTTGTTTATTTTTGCTATTTGTTGCTTACCAAGTCCAGGATCAAGCTCTGATTTTGAAGACATTGTTTTAGGTGTCTCTATAGATGATATCTATTCTTCTCTAATTTCTTGTCCTTGACTCATGTTTTCCAATATATCTTTTTCCGTCCTTCCTTATCTTTGCCTTTTCAATAAAAATCATTATTATCATAGTTATGGTAAAAATTCCTAATTGTTGAACCTATCGAGCTTAACCCAAGGAAACATTATTGAATCCAAGGCAGCTATGTCTATTGAAGAACACATATATACATATATATATATATATATATATATACATATATACATATATATATACATATATACATATATATATACACACACACACACACATATAATATATATATGTATAGTCTGATGCAGATCATGTTAAACACATTTGCCATATGATGATGATAAAGCTGATGATGATGATGATGATGATAATTTTTATAAAGCACTTATTATGTGCCAGGCACTATAGTAAATCTTTTATAATTATTATCTCATTTGATCCTCACAACAACCCTGGGAAATAAGTGATACTTTTAGCTCCATTTTACAAAGAAGGAAACAAATCTCAAGTGGGTTGCTTAAGGTCACACAGCTAATAAGTATCTAAGGTCAGATTTAAGCTCATATATTCCTGACTCCAGGACTGGAACTCTAGCCAGTAGGCCACCTAGCTGCCAAGACTTGACCTAGGAAAATCTCTAACACTGAGGTTTTGTTTGTTTGTTTTTTTAAACCATCTTGAATGCTTACTTTTCCCTCTTTGGTTTAAATTCACATCATTTAATAATAAATCCAAAATATAGTCACTTCAACACATCTATGTCACTAAAGTTCTTCCCTTTCTGATGCCCCATTTTGTTTTTTGGTGGAAATGAGTTCAGATTCTCTAGAATTTGAGGGTGTAGTCCAGGGATGTTGAACCAGTGGCTTCGAGGCCACATGTGGCTTTCTAGGTCCTGATGAGGCCTTTTGACTGAGTTCAAATTTTATGGAACAAATATTTTTTATTAAGGGAATTTGTTCTGTGAAGTTTGGATTAAGTCAAAGGGCTGCGCTCGAGGACCTAGAGGGCCACATGTGGCCTCAAGGCTGCAGGTTCCCCATCCCTAGACTGTAGGCCATGTTATGGTAAGTTTTATCAAACTAGAAAAGTTCCAACTAGAGTATGGCACCAGACTATCAATCTGACTGTCATCACAAAACCAACCTGGAGGGCTGAGAGGAACACCGACAGAAGGGTGGGCCACCAGGAAGAAATTTATCCAGCACCAACTATTCTTCATGACTCTATTAAGGAGCAGAGATTTTATATGACCTGAACTGGTTTTAACACCCCTCATGTCTGTGAAACCATGTCTTATTTTTAACGCTAAACTCATGACAAGGTCTTTGGCTACCGACATTATTTGTAGAGGTTCAACAATGTTGTGTATTCATTTTGTATAGACAAAAAAAATCTTTACTCATTTCTTAATGCCAATTTTGTATCATAGTATTTAGAATTAGAAATCATACTAATAATAAGCAAGGTGAACATCTATGACACCAACATAATTGTAATACTGTTAGATAATTTCTTTCTATGAAGAATTTATAACTCATGTCTAATCAACTTTCTCAGGCATAGGATCACATTCCAATTAGAACTGTTTGCTTCTGGCAAAATGTGCAGTCAAGAACTTGGTGTAGTAAAACACTGTAATACATTTTAAATGTCTAATTTGCTTTCTTGCTGAAATCCCTTTCAAAGGATAAATCTGTGGCTCATAGATTTGTATATCATATATAAAAATAGAATTATATATTTATACTATTCTTAAGTGTGAATAGAAAAGAAGTTGAAAGTACAGTGAAACATTTGGAAAATATGCAGTGTATTCTATAAACTGGGCCAGATTGACATTTAGAAAACTTATTTCACCCTATACCCTCTCTCCCTTTCAACCTTCCTTATACTTGAACATCTAGTTTAAGTGGCCCTTCCTCCATAAAATCTTCCCTAGTTGTGCTATCCAGAAATTGTTGCTCCTTTCTATGAATTCAAAACATCTTATTCAAAATTCATAAGCACTTATAATATTCTATCCTATGGTTATGTATATATATATCTTATCTCCTCTACTACATTACGAGAGATTTCCAAAGCTTTGTACATTTTTGAGATCAGGGCTATGATTTGATCGGCATTGTGTACTTAATGCAAAAATTCCCTTTACCAATAAAGATAGGCATCTGTCTTTCAACCTTTAATCTTACAGAGTTTTTTGGGGGCTCTGAGAGGTTAATTGATTTTAATAATGTCACAAGAAGAGTATTTATCACAGACTAGGTCTTCTTGACTTCAATGGTAACTCTATGCTCTACACCATACTGCCTCTGTACACATTTAGACTGTTTATAATTGGATTGGAGAAATGTATCTCAGATTTGCAGAGATGAATGAACTCTTGACCCTTAAAATTATTATTTCTATGATACTAGAAATCCATAGAACTCAACTATTTTTCCTTATACTTTTCCTACTCCACTCCCCAATGGTCTAAGAGTCAAACAAATTGGATATCACTTATTCATTGATTAAACACTTTATCACACATTAAGAGTTATAATGTACTGGAAAGCACAATAAATTTGGAGTCATGGAACCAGACTTCCAATCTCAACTTGTGTGTGTGTACACTTCTATGAAACACTTAATCACACTGGATCTCAGTTTCCTTCTCTATAAATGAGATGAGGAGACTAGATGACCTCTAATATTCTTGGAAGCTTGTGGAAATTAAAGAATATTTGAGATATAATCTTTGCCCTCAAGAAGTGTTAAAAAGGGGCAGCTAGGTGGCCCAGTGGATAGAGCACCAGCCCTGAAGTCACGAGGACTGGAGTTCAAATCTGGCTTCAGACCAAACACTTGACACTTACCAGCTGTGTGACCATGGGTCAGTCACTTAACCCCAATTGCCTAAAAAAAAAAAAAGAAAATTCATGGAATATTTACTGAAATGAATTTTTTTTTAGAACATGAAATGAGAACCTAACTAATGCTAGTTTATTAAATTATTCTGGCCCCTAAGTTTATTGAAGAGGTAAAGTGGGGGATGTGAGTATTTTGGTTGCTTAGGAAAGTACATTTTTCTTGGTTCTCCTTAATAAGAACATGTAATTCAAGTAGTTAAAGTTACCTGAGAAAGTAGGATAATGTATTCATTTGTAAAAAAAAAATTATATGAAAAAATTAGCTTTAAAAGTTTGATAGTGAGCACTAGGATTTACATTAGAAAGAGAAAAAATATCAGAGACAAACACAGCGGCAAATTTTCAATGTGACCATATGAAAAAATAGTTAATTTAAGTGGAAAATAATGACCTATAGAAGACATATCTACTCAGTTTGAAACCAACCAATAGTAGATTTTTTTCAGAATGTCTTTTGCATTTTATAACTTCTACAAGAAACAACAATTTAAAAAATTAGAAGTATACTCTTCAGTGTCTTCTTTGGCTAATAATGTCTATTGCTTTGCCCACTTTTCCTTTCGGTTGATGTCTGTCCTTGTCTTCAATCCCCATGGTGCAGTGAAAGGGCAGACTGGAAAAAATGACAGTTTTATTAGATACTCCTTCCACACCAAGGAAGTATTCAATTGACCCAAGGGGATGAATAAGGAAATACTTGTTGTTAGTGAAGATCTAGTAACAAATAAAGAAGTTGACATGTGGATAATTTGTTGAGATTTTTCAGTTTATGGTGATTTCTTATAACTTTTCTTTCTTTAAAGTGATTAAACATTACACTCATTGGCAGGCACATGTATATGGATTAACTCCCCTCCAAAAGAAATCAACCATTGGAGAATCTGCATATCATATTACCTAAAAATACATTTGAATCTAACAATTAACCTAATTAAAGACAGAGCCAAGGCTAGCCTGCAGTGATGGAGTCAAAAGTCTTGCATTGGTGGGGAAATAGTGGCCTTTGACGACAATCTTAGAATTCACACAATCTGGGATTTTGAGGGTTGCTGGTGTGTGTTGGGGGAAAAAAAAGGGTACTATACAGAAATATTCTTGTGGATAGAGAAATACAGCCCTGGTCTGCATCCAGCCATAACTCCAGCTGATTTCAATTACAACTCCACCCTGGGAAGAGACTTCAGAACTGCACTGATAATATAAATGAAGACCATATCTAGAACAGATGACCAGCTCCATAGGAAAGCTTTTTAGGCCTGTTTCCACAGAAGCTTATCACTGATTAGTGCTTAGAACTACCTACTCAGCCTTACTTCGTTCTGCTTATTGCAAGAATATATATTAAGAGATTGGTTAGAGATAGAAAAATGTGAACTCATTCCAAATCAGCATGGTATAATAGACAGACATAAATAATACATGTCATGATGTTACGAGACAGTTTGAGAGCATATGGAATGAATGACCACTTCACACATGGCCTACCAAGGGTTTAATTTACCTTTGCTCATAGGAGTGTAGCTACAAAATGTGATGAAGGTTAAAAAAAAAAATGAACTAGGACTCTATGTTCACCTAAACATACTAATTAACATTCTGTGATATGATCATGAACCAGAAAGTTATCTTGTTGAACAGTCTCTGTGCAGAGAAACAATGAGAAGGCAAAGACTTTTAATGCTATATTTATATAATAAATGTTAACTAAATAATTAAATAAATAAATTACGTATAAAAATTACAGCTACTATTTAGTCATTTTGCATATTTTCCTTAAACTTAAATACTTAATTGCCTAAGTTTTGCTCAGATTTTGATATCTCAGGAAAATAGTCCAGCATATATCTTTATCCTAAAGTTATTTGAAGGATACACTTAAAAAAAAAAGAAAAGAAAAGATAACTGAGGAAACAGACATGAAAAAAAAACCCTGTTTTTGTCTTTTAAAATTCACCAATGAGCTTCATAAGGAAACCAAGTGTCCAACCTAATGGTGCTTAATGTTATCCGTTCCATTTAAAATTAGTGTAAACTCCATTGAACTAATTTCTATTTCTTGGGGATAGTGTAATTTTCAACTACTTACCTCATATATTTCATGGCCACTGAATCTGATTATATATGATTAATTCTGGCCAAACTATTTTTTACAACTGTATGTTAATATTGATCACCTCTTCCATGAAAGATCTAGAAATGCTTCCAACATTTCCTCATACTGAAATTAGATAATGAAAGCTATTCCTCTTAGGATGGTATAGATTTTTTCAAACAAGGATGTATTTTTAAAAGTGTTTCAAAATAAGACTGATTTTGCAGAAATTGTGCCTTTAGCAGAGAACAAGAGTTAGAGGGTTTTTTTGTTTGTTTCATTTTTTTGTTGTTGTTAGACTTCAATATAGATAGATCTAGGACTTAGCTTGGATTTTTTTGGATGCTTTTCTCACAAGTGTAACTTTTCAGTGCATTCTTATTCTGCTTGATTCTTATCCCTACCCTTCCATAAATCTTTTGCTGAAGATTTGGAGGTCTTCTTACTTTAGATCATTGTGGATACAGGCACAACATTCAAGCTGTCTGTTAGTTGCTGTAGATGCATGACAATCCACTTCCTTTTCTGGCCATACATACCTTTAAT
Organism: Phascolarctos cinereus; assembly: GCF_003287225.1. Classification (NCBI taxonomy): domain Eukaryota; kingdom Metazoa; phylum Chordata; class Mammalia; order Diprotodontia; family Phascolarctidae; genus Phascolarctos; species Phascolarctos cinereus. The sequence continues at coordinate 62,123,533 of NW_027556402.1, read as the reverse complement.
GTTGTCTTTCTTCTTTTCATTTTCAATAACCTGCTTATCCTCCGCCATGTATCTCTGTGTTGCTTTTTGGGTCAGTCACAATTTTGATTCTTCTGAGATCCTGATATTGCATGGCTCATAGTTGTAGGCAACATCACCAGGAGAACACTGGTACTTAAAAGCTAAGCATTTAATTAATAAACATCTTGGAATTATTAAAAGTATTGTTTCTCTTCAATTCTAGGCTTAGCTCAGTTTCCATTTGTCTAAATATATAAGGTTGAACAAAGTGAATAGGATGCTATTCCAGTTGCATGACACAATATGTGCACTATTCTTCATTGATTTTTTTATCCCTTGTAGATTGCTAGAGCATGGATTTCATGTAGTATTTTATAATTCCATGCAGTCAGGATGATTGATATTTTTGCCATCTATAGATTTCTTTTCCCTTCAGAATTTACACAAGAAATTCCCTGTACTAATGGTGAATATCTTGATGATCAATTTCACGTGGTATTGATCATCAAATTATCCATCTCAGTGACTATATCACTCAAGAAATTTTTCATGAGCTTTACATATGCATGATTGTTGGATAAGATAGGATAGATATTATCAGCTCAGAAATAACCCTATAGTCCAGTGTGAGTGGAAAAAAAAAAAGACTATTAGACAATTGAATATACCTTCCCTGGTAGATTGGGGTCATACTGAAAGCTTTTAATGTCGTTCTGATGAATCTGTCTTCTCATACTAGGAGCTATTGAAAATGTCTAAGTATAAAATCACACGGATAGACATGTACCTTAAGATAAGAGCTGGGCGGTTTGGTGGTCAGCTATGGCAGGTGTTTGGGCCAGGCGACTGCAGGCTGCGATGTGGCACCAGGCGCTGCTACTCCGGCTCTGGCTGGCTTTGGCTTCAGTGGAGGGGCTTTACTTCCACATCGGAGAGACGGAGAAACGCTGCTTCATCGAGGAAATCCCCGAGGAGACCATGGTTATCGGGAATGACCGCACGCAGGCATGGAATAAACAGACAGAGACCTTCCTGCCTTCCACCTCCGGGCCGGAGATGCATGTGGAAGTAAAGGATCCGGTTGGAAAGGTAATGTTATCACGGCGGTGTGATTCAGAAGGCCAATTCACCTTTACCTCCCATGCCCCAGGTGACCACCAGATCTGTCTGTACTCCAATTCTACTCGAATGATCATCTTTGCCGAGGGCAAAGGAAGGGTACATCTGGATGTACAGGCTGGCGAGCATACCAACAATTACCCTGAAATTGCTGCTAAGGATAAATTAACAGAACTACAACTCCGTACCCGCCAGTTGCTTCATCAGGTGGAACAGATCGGAAAGGAGCAGAATTACCAAGTGTATTGTGAGGAGTGCTTGCATATGACCAGCGAGAGCGCCAACCAGAGAGTGCTATGGTGATCCATTGCTCAGACTCATCCTCATCCTCATTGGCATCAGGCAGATACCACGCCTCAAACGTTTCTTTGAGGCTAAAAAGCTGTTATAAAGTTCTTTCCTGTACAACCCCGTTCCTTTCATCCCACTTACTCGGTACTTTCCCTCTTTAACACCCTGGCTGCTTGGATTTGGGATGAAAAAAAAAATTGAGAATATATGCACCTTTAGTTCCATGGCAGTCACACCAATTAGGCTGAGGTTAATAGCCACCGGACTACATAGAAACTATCCCCATCTCCCCCCAATGAAGGTCATAGGATTCTGGTTAAAGCCTACACAAAAATCCTTCTGTACTCTGGGGAAGAGCTTGAGCTAATCAGAACACAGTCTTGATTTCATGGTGTGCCTTTTTCCTTGTCCAGTCATCTCTCCTAGCCCACTGATTAAGTACATAAGCAAAGGCCACTCACCAGTTTCCTTAATTTCTGATTTTCTTTTATTGTGCCTATGATGTGTATAACTGAAGTGCCACGAATAGGACACTCTAACCTCACTACTGTCTAGTTACTCCTGGCTTCACTGAGATGATCTGTGACAGTAAAGAAGTTGGTAAGTCTTGGATACCAAAGGAATGAGATTTTTTTAAACACAACAAATATTTTTAACGTGTGTATTTTATCCTTCATATCTGAAATGTCACTGCCTGTGTGTCAGAGTGGTTCAAAAGATCAATGCAGAACTGACAGTCTTCAGTACTGTCTATCTGTACATATTTTTTTTATAATTACTGTGGCAGCCCTAAGACTCTTCAATGAAAGTAGGGACTCAAGCTGACATTTCAGCCTATTGCTAGTGAGGCCTTGCCTCTAAGTCATGCACAGGCCCCTTCAGACACTTGAGCCCCTTACATATATGAAGGGGATGTGAAGTTAAGGTAGGAAGCTGTGGAGTGAGCAGTTGGAGGCAGTCAATTTTCTTTCCTTTTTCTCTCTTCACCTCACAGAGCTGCAAATTGTTAAATTTTATTTAAGATACAGCAAATATTTTCTCCATGGGTCCCAGATTCAGTTATTTCTATGGATTTTCCAGTGCAATAAAATCTGTTCTGGTAACTTGAAAAAAAAAGATAATTATTTTGAAATTTATGTGGAAGATAGATTGGAAAGAGGAGAGAGGGAAAAGAGTGAAATCAATTAGGAGGCTAGTATAATAATCTGGGAACGAGTTGAGGAGGGTCTGAATTATGTTCGTAACAGTGTGAAGAGAAAGAAGGGGGGCAGATATTTATGATTCCATAGAGGTACAATTGAAATTGTCAGCTACTTGTACAGAGTGGTAGGGACAATGCAGAAGCAGAGTATCTCTAAATATCTTTGGTAGTGAATGAAAAGATTGCTATGCCTTCAGCAAAAACAGGTGGGTTTGGAGGAAAGGACAAGTTTAGTGAGGATGATAATGCATGATGTTTTAGATCTGTTGAGTTTAATGTGCCTATAGGATATGCTGCTAGAGATGTCAAATAGAGTAAGATGATGGCTGGGCAGGAGTTCTTAAAAAACATACTGGATTTATACATTTAGAAGACATCTGCCTAGAGCTGTCATCTTCTATAGGAGTTGTTGAGCTCCACTGGGGAAAGAATAAGAAAAAAAGAGACCAAGTGAAGAACAGTTTAGAAAATCTATTACTTGGTGGAAGAGATGGTTGATGGATGATCTTGCAAAAGAAGTAGAGAAAGAGCTGCCAGACAGGAAAGAAAAGAAGGAAGAAAGTAGAGTCATAGGAGCCAAGGAGAAACAATTGAGCAAAAGTTTGGAAACAATAGTAGAATGATGATTGAGAAAATGGCCAGGATATTCATCAGGTAAAAGATCTCCTTAATCAGATATTTGTAAAGTCCACTTGTGAATTCCTTAAAAATTCCGACGTCTTTAGCAATATTTGTTCTGTTTTTTTTTCTGCCCTGAGTCTGTGTTAAAGACAAAATGTTATGACTAGTATTATCTATGTTGAGAAGGGATCAATATAGAATATTGGGAAAATATGTTCATACACACATATACACACATATGTATATAAATATACGTATAAGCATACATACACACATATACATATATACACATATGTATAATATGTACACTCGTGTGTAAATATATATTTTTTCAACCATTCAGTTGTGTCTGACACTTTGTGACCCTGTGGATCATATTGCCCAGGGGTTTGCCATTTCCTTCTCCAGGTGTGTGTATGTGTGTGTGTGTGTGTGTGTGTGTGTGTGTGTGTGTCTGTGTGTCTGTGTGTCTGTGTGTATACACACACAGAAAGAGATGGAGAGAGACAGAGACAGAGACAGATGGAAACAGTGAGCTAGAGATAGACAGAGACAGAGACTTTCTTTTTTTCCTCCCATAGACTATAAGCTTCTCGAGAATAATGACTTCCATTTTCTTTCTATAAGCAACATTCAACACAGTGCTTAGCACATTGTGTACAATAAAGCCTTGTTCAAACTCCAAAAGAGTCATGATGGAAAATGCTATCCAAATCCAGAGAAAAAATTTTGGAGTCTGAATGCAGATGGAAGCATACAATTTGTTCTCCTTTTCTTTTGTTGTTTTGTTTTGTTTCTTTTTTCTCATGGTTGCTCCTGTTAGTTCTAATTCTTCTTTACCCCCTGAATAATGTGAAAATATGTTGAATATGAATGCATAAGTAGAGCTTATATCAGATTGCATGCCATCTTGGGGAGGGGGCAGGAGAGGGAGAGGGATAAAATTTAAAACTCAAAATCTTATGGAATTGAATGTTGAAAACTAAAAATAAATAAATTATATAAAAAAAACTTTTTTCCACCAAAAAAAAACTTGTTCGGTTATGACAGTGGAAATTTCTAACACTGACTCTGGAGTCATTGGAGTATCAAGCCACTAATTTTTACTGTTTATAAGGACTTCAGCAAGTCACTTAAGGTTCATGGGTCTTGATTTTCTTTTGTGTAAAATGAAGGGGTTATGGTAGATGGGCTCTGAGATAATTTCCAATTCAGAATCTGTATGTTCTATATATTTCAAAAAACATTGATTTGGGGCTAGTACTTACATTATCTTCTCACTTTTATCCCTTTTTCTGATTTGATATTGATTGTTGAACTTTATTCTATCAAGTACGTGATCTGACTGCACACAGATAGGAAACTACCAAAAGAAAACCATATTAATCGTCCATTGTTTTTCATCTATGATAGAACCAATTTACCATATTTTGTTCAGTCATCTCCCAAATGATGAATACTGCCTTCATTTCCCATTATTTGTCACCATAAAAGAGCTACTCTATGTGTATGAATAGATAGATAGATAGATAGATAGATAGATAGATAGATAGATAGATAGATGTAATAATTTTAACAGGTCCATATTACTTTCCAAACAGTCTAAACTAATTCATAGGTCCATTTCAAGGTAAAAATACAATTTCAAATGGAATAATCTATTTCAATTTTTATTAGGTTATTAGGTTTTATGTGTCTTTTGACTATCCTTGATGAAGATATTCATGATAGGAAACTTTGACTCTTAGATTCTTCATCAAGCAACCTATTCTGTATTGAAATACCCAAAACATTAATTTTCTATTTAATTTTGAATATAACTACTATTAAAATCAATCATTTGTCATGCCCACAAACTTTTATTTGTGCTCTGGAATAACAACATTGTGTAGTGGATGGGCTTTGAAACAAGAAGATTTGGTTTCAAACACACTTTTGATTTACTGGATAAGAATACTTGCTCTGTCTTAGTTTCAAGCTTCTCTTTGAAAATTACCAGTAAACTATGTTCCAGGCTCTGTGCTAATAGTTATCAAAACAAATAAAAATAAAAGTAGTCCCTATCCTCATAAAGCAATTATTCTAAAGAAGGAAATACAACTAGAGAAAGGATAACAGAAGAGGGGTTCTTTGGTCCAAAAATTCACAGGAGTGGTGAATAGGGCCATAGGGAGGTAGATTGGTGCATGCCATCCATTCATCAACAATGACAGAATTTATTTGATCATAATGGTTCATGTTTCCAGAATGGGGGTGAGTGTTTAAGAGGAAAAGATATGACTGCTGTGGAGAAGGTATCTACAAAGGAAAGCAAGAAAAGAAGTATTGATGCTGAGGCTTTGCTGAAATAATGTTCTTAGGAGAAGAATTCACCAAATAAGAAAGCAGGGCTCCAGGAATGTCTTTTCTCTCAGTCAGTGATAACAAACTCAAATAGAAGTGGAGGACACTTCACCATCTATAAGGATCTCTATGTGCTGTTTATTGATTTAGAAAACAACGTATTAATATTATCTACATTTTATTCTATATTTATTTATTTTGTTACATGTTTCCTAGTTACATTTTAATCTAGTTCCTGAAACTCTTGAAAGTGCCATGGCCTACATCATGGTATCTGATATGATTGACAAGGTGGTAGATGACCATAGGATTATTGACCTAAAATTGGAAGGGGCATCACAGGCCATCTACTTTAATCACTTTTTATAGATGAGGAAACAGAGGTCCAGAGCAGTTAACTGGCTCACCCAATGTCAGCAAAGTAAATAAATATCAGGGGTAGAATTTGAACTGAGGATAATATGAATATTGCTTAGGAGATAAGAAGGTGGCTGCGATAATAGTCCTTCAGTTCTAAAAGGCTACATTCTATTTAAGATGATGTAGTACGTATGTTAGTGGCGATAAGTTTTATAAGCAATCCTGAAAGGGAAGAAATCACTGTTCACTGAATTGTTCAGAAAAATGTTTAATAATGGAAGTATGACTAGATCTGTCCATGGTAGGATTTTCCTACAAAGAGAAAAATGGAGGATAGCGTTTCAGACAAGGAGAATAGAAGGGGGGAAAAAAGAACAGTGAAAAGAAACAGACAGTTGTTATTTACAAGACAGGTGGAAGCATCTAGTTACAATAAAGCAACTCTAGTTCATAGCAATAAAAGATAAGTAGAGGTAGATAGGTTGACCCTAAAGTGTGTGTGTGTGTGTGTGTGTGTGTGTGTGTTGGAGAGGGGAGAAGCTTTGGAATGCTGTGATAAATTTAAAAAATGAAGTCATTAGATTTTCTCCCCTTTTGGAGGTGAATAGTATAGAAAGGTATTGCTTTAAGGAAATTAATCTCATAGAATGGATTGAAGCCTAAAAAAAATTAAAGAGAAATAGTAAGAAAAATAGACATGTAATAGAGAAATGGGTCAGAAGGGTGGATTTGAGAGTTGGTTTGTAAAAATAAACAATATTTGACTGAATAGAATATAGGGGTAAGGTGTGATTGAGGGAGAGGTTGGGAAAGATGACTGAATTCTTTAACCAAATGACTGAGATAAAACAATAATGATAGATATGAAATTCATCAGGGCCAGCACTAATCAAAGCACTCAGATCGGGATATCATTTGTACCCTGTCCTGTGATTTCTCTGTTATATTCGTATATTCCCACATGGAAAACCATCCCTTGCCTCTTTCTACTCAAATCTGACTCATCTTTAAAATCTCACTCAACATGAAAATTTCTCACTGTCCTAATCCTCATTGATCTCCATCTTCTCTAAAATTAAAAAGTCTATAGTTTCTACCACCCAATTGTGTACTTAATTACATTCTGCCTTGTATTATTTGCTAATTGTTTCATTTCTGTTAATCATATCTTCCCAGATTTTTAGCTTCATTTAATCCCCTAAGAGCTCAGCATTGCATGGAGAGAAGAGGCTCAATGAAAAAATAAAATGTATTGATTGACTGAAGGAAAAAATGTGAATGTATATATATATATATATATATATATATATATATATATATATATATATATATATATATATATAGTTTCACTAGACTGTCAGCTTAATACACAAAGAAGGTATTAGGGAGGCAGATAGAGGTAGCATTTTAGAAATTTCAATTACTTTAGTCAGTACAAGAATCCGCAAAGCTGGAAGTCTTAAATGGATCCATATAAGGTAGCAATAAAAAGGATACAAAGATGACTAGAAAAAATATTTCAAATAGGTCCTGGGTGAATAGGAAAGCCAAAAGCAGAATGCTTCTCTAAGCAGTGTCACAACAGTGTTAAACATTTCACATAGTGTGCAAAGGAAAACAAGTCAATACTGCCTTTGTCTTATTCAGAAAATCATACAGAACTGTTTTCTGCTTTTCAAGTTTGCTCTTTTGCCCTAAGTACAGAATTGCCACAGAAATTGCTTTGTGCTCAGTGAAAACTCAACCTGTTAATTTCAATAATGGAAGTCATCGAAGGTCAAAAGGTAAATACCACCTGCTGGGTCATATTTTCACAGGTCAGATCTTTCCTCTGTACTCAGCATTCATATAGATCTATTCTATTGAGGAAGTCAAAGCATTTATTTCATTTTCAAAGGCCACCTCTTGATTAACATTCACTCAATATGTACTTTGTTAAGAGGAATGAACTAGGGACACAGGGAAAGGATTGGGTGCAAAAATGAAATAAAGTATGCAAATAATATTTTGTAATATTCAAGACTCATGTTTAGAAATATTAACCTTGATATTGACATTTAAACTACATGGAGATAAAGCAAAATTAATTAAAGAGAAAAAGGAGAAAGAAGCACACAGAAAAAAACAAAATAGAACTTAAACAATATTGATGAGATCAGAATTTAGACCCCAAAAAGAAAAAACCCTGGACTTCCCCACATGACCAAATCTCTGGTTTTTGCCTGAGGCTATAATCCCATCAACTGGCCTTTCATCGTGACATTGCCTAATCTCCCAATTCTGTTACACTTAACATAGCCTAGCCCTCCATTGTCTTGCCTCCCTATGGTCCCTGGCGATATCATACCCTCAGTCCTAGATATAATTCTTTTGGGTAGGACTCATGTGTTGTGATTTTGAGGTCCCAACACCCATAAACCCTTAAACCTCAACATTTTGGTGGCCTATAAGGGGAAACTGCCTAATCCCAAGTTCTTTCTCCAGCCAAGACTGGAAGATATGTAAGCCTGCCCAAAGGAATTCAACCCACGCCTTCTTTCAGCCAAAGACAAGGTTTATTAGAGCATCCACCATATTGGCCAGACTCTTAAGGAATCTGAGCATCTGTGAGCAATTGTCTAGATTTTAAGAATCTGAGCAGTGGCTAGATTATAAGATTCTGAACACCTTCATAGAGACAAGATGGACTTTATATACAGAAAGACTGTGGGAGGGATCTAGGAGTGGTCGAGTAGTTTGGGGTGACTGGAGGAGGGTCTAAGGAGGATCTGGGAGTGGCCAGTAAACTGGGGTGAATAGAAGGCCTGGGACCTGGACCAAGTGGCCAAGGGAGAATGGAGCCTAGCTAGGATTGAGGGTGGAAGTGGTGGTGGGGGCCATAGGGAGGTAAGACAATGGAGGGCTAGGCTAGGTTAAGGGTAACATAGAACTGGGAGATTGGGTTTAGCCACAGGGAAAGGCTAGTTGATGGGATTACAGCCTCAGGTCAATGCCAGAGATTTGGCAATGTGGAAAAGTCTAGGGTTTTTCCTTTTTGGCATCTAGATCCCATCCTCATCAAAGTGATTTTAAGACCAAGCAAAACTATTGCATCTAATGAGATTATATATTTGAGATGTAAATTGAACCTCAGAAATAGCAAAAAGAAAAAAAACATAGTGGAGAAGAAAGAAAATGTACATTTCAGTAATATAGAAATTTAGGAGATATTTTGAAGACTGGAAATAAGGAAATCTTTGTAAATTATTTAAATCCCAAACTGTCAATGATATCAGATTTTGAATCTATTGTAAAATAGCAACAAGTGAAGTAAAAAAAAAAATCAATTTGCCAAAACTAGACTTGGACCTTGATTAATACAGTATCAGCTATGCTTCTCTAAAATATAAAATATTCAGTTAACATACATAGATATGATGCTTCTTAAACAAGAATTGATTTTCCAGAGAAGGCCAAATCCTTTAAAAGTTTCAAAAGTAACCTCAATAGTATCTTACTCTGATCCATGGAAATGCTTTTTAGTCAGGGAACAAGGTAAGGTGGCTGTGGGAGTGGAAATGTCTATTTAATCAATTACAGTTAAAAGAGAATTACCATCATGATCTATACATTCCCAAAGAGTCAGAGTAGTATAAAAGTATTCATCGTTACAACTATCCCTAGTGATTTTTGTACGTAATGTCTTTGACTTTTTAAATGGGATTTGAAGACCTTAATGCTGAAGGATAACTATGGGAAGTATCAACATTAGTAACTTTGACTGGGAGACTGCAAGCTCCATTAGGGAAGGGATGATGCTTTAATTACCATCGTATTCTTAAAAGCTATCACTATAGTTTGCTTTTAGATACTAAAGAAATTCTTGCCAACTGAACTGGGGGGGAAAGACCATTTATATTCTTAAATGTAATTTCATTTAAAGTAAATCACTAGGGCTCACCCTTTGGCTGATTTCACTTTTCCTCACACACATACCCTCATAAAAGTTACTATTCAGTCAACAAGAATTTATTTAATGCTTACTATGTGACATTTGAGGCTACTTGTGTTTGGATATTTTTTTTCTATCCACATTTGTATTACCCATTAGTGATAAAATATTTTACTCACTTATAGTAATAAAAGAATGCTTTCACTTTTTGAATTGAGTGTTTTGTATTCTCCTTGGTAATGTGGTATAGCTACTAGTTTAAATTCTATCAATTTTCACATGACTTTTACTGCATCTCACTTAACCAATCAATAAAAAAGGGTAATAAGCCTACTAGGATGTGGTGAAAAATTATTACATTTACAAGACCTTTAACAAATGAAGATCATAGTTTACATTAGACATGATTAAATGACTACCAGTAACCACTTTTGGAAGTCAGGTAAATTAATTTTAAAGTAAACAATGGCCAAGAACCCAAAGTTATTGGTTTTCACTTACATGGTACTCTTTCCAAAACACTCTGCATCATTTTTATCACCTTTTCCTGGAACTCGTTAATAAAGAAGAAAGAATATTAGGAAGCTGTTTAGATTGCATCACTAGATCCCAAGAGTGATGGCCACATTTCTTTCTCCATTACCACTGGCTTGAATACAATGTTGAAATTTCCCCTGCTTAGCTGACAATATCTTAATTATTAATAAATGCCTTCTTACCTTGTAACTTCTTGGAAGGAGGAAAGGCAGGGGAAGGGACAAAGTAACCTAACTCTTACCTACTCAGTTCTAGCTCAAATGATATCTCATGAGAAAGTGGGTAGCAACAAGTAATGTGATTTCATTGAGGGAAGTTTCTATTTTTATTAGGATTGAACCATGCTGATTCAGAACTGATTTGTCTAATAAATAGAGAAAATAGCCTTCACCATCGGCATAGAGTTTGATAACCTTTCCCCACCCTACTTCAAGAATAACAACCAGGTAGAAACGTATCTTCTCTCTTTTAGGAAAAGTCTTTTTCCTGAGACTTATGTGTAGGAAAATTTTTATCACTGCATCTTCAGTGCTACTATTAATAACTATATCATTAATTTTTAGAAGTTGCTTTTTGCTGCGATTGCATGTTTACATTGACCTAGAAAATTTCAGAAAATGCCTCTTGAGTAATATTTAATATATGGTCTTGAGTCAGCTAAAAATTCTTGTAATCCTTTGGCCCTGTACAATAAGTAGATGTCAGTTTTACTCCCAGTTCTCTTCCAGGGACAGTATTTTCTTTCTTTCTTTTTTTTTTTTACATATAAATTTATTTATTTTTAGTTTTCAACATTCACTTCCACAGGTTTTTGAGTTCCAAATTTTTGCCCCATCTCACCTCTCCCTGCACCCCAAGATGGCATGCATTCTGAATATCCTTTCCCCTAGTCTGTCTTCTCTTCTATTTCTCCCCCCCTTCTCTTATCCCCTTCCCCTTCTATTTTCCTGTAGGGCAGGATAGACTTCTATACCCCATCTCCTGTATTTCTTATTTCCTGGTAGCACGTGAAAACATTATTTTAAACATATGTTTTTAAAACTTTAGGTTTCAAATTTTCTCTCTTCCTCCCTCCCCATCCACCCTCATCGAAAAGGCAAACAACTCAATTATACATGTGCAGTTATGCAAAACACTTCCATAGCAGACATGTTGTAAAAAACTAACTCTATTTCCCTTAATCTTATCCTGCCCTCCCATTTATTCTATTCTTTCTTTTGACCCTGTCCCTCCTCAGAAGTATTTCTTCTGATTACCCTTTCCCAATCTGCCCTCCTCTCTATCATCCCCTGCTCTCTTGTCCCTTCTCCCCCTATTTTCCTGTAGGGTAAGACAGATTTCCATACCCAATTGAATGTGTATGTTATTCCCTCCTTAAGCCAAATCCTATGAGAATAAGATTCACTCATTCCCTCTCACCTTCCCCTGTTTCCCCTCCACTGTAAGACTTTTCTTTTCTGTTTTTTTTGTGAGATAATTTACCCCATTCTACTCTCCCTTTCTTCTCTCTGAGTATCATCCTCTCTCATCCCTTAATTTTATTCTCCAGATATGACCCCTTAATCTTCAACTCACCCTGTGCCCTCTATCTATCTATCTATACATACATATAATTTTTTTCCTCAACTACCCTAATACTGACAAAGGTCTCATGAGTTATAAATATCATCTTTCCATGCAGGAATGTAAACAGTTCAATCTTAATAAGTCTCTTATGATTTCTCTTTCCTGTTTACCTCTTCATGTTCCACTTGAGTCTGTATTTGAAAGTCAAATTTTCTATTCAGCTCTGGTCTTTTCATCAAGAATGCTTGAAAGTCCTCTATTTCACTGAATGACCATTTTTTCCCCTGAAGGATTATACTCAGTTTTGCTGGGTAGGTGATTCTTGGTTGTAATCCTATCTCCTTTGCCCTCTGGAATATTATATTCCATGCCCTGCGTCCTTTAATGTAGAAGCTGCTAAATCTTGTGTTATCCTGATTGTGTTTCCACAGTACTTGAATTGTTTCTTCTGGCAGCTTGTAATATTTCTCCTTGACCTGGGAACTCTGGAATTTGGCTACAATATTCCTAGGAGTTTTCCTTTGGGGATCTCTTTCAGGAGGAGATCTGTGGATTCTTTCAATTTCTATTTTGCCCTCTGGTTCTAAAATCAGGGCAGTTTTCCTTGACTTGAATCTAGGCTCTTTTTTTGATCATGGCTTTCAGATAGTCCAATAATTTTTAAATTCTCTCTCCTGGATCTATTTTCCAGGTCAGTTGTTTTTCCAATGAGATATTTCACATTGTTTTCTAATTTTTCATTCTTTTGGATTTGTTTTACAGTGTCTTGATTTCTCATAAAGTCACTAGCTTCCAACTGCTCTGTTCTAATTTTTAAGGAAGTATTTTCTTCAGTAATCTTTTGGACTTCCTTTTCCATTTGGCCAATTTTTCTTTTTAGGGCATTTTTCTCCTCATTGGCTTTTTGGACCTCTTTTGCCATTTGGGTTAGGCTATTTTTTAAGGTGTTATTTTCTTCAGTATTTTTTTGGGTCTCCTTTAGCAAGCTGTTGACTTGTTTTTCATGATTTTCTTGCATCACTTCATTTCTCTTCCCAGTTTTTCCTCTACTTCCCTTACTTGCTTCTCAAAATCCCTTTTGAGCTCTTCCAAGGCCTGGGACTGATTCATATTTTTCTTGGAGGCTTTGGATGTAGGAGCTTTGACTTTGTTGTCTTCTTCTGGTTGTATATTTTGATCTTCTTTGTCTCCAAAGTAAGATAATATAGTCTGACTCTTTTTGCGCTGCTTGCTCATGATCCCAGCCAATTACTTGAGTTTTAACCTCTTTGTTAAGGTAAGAGTCTGCTTCCAATGTGGAGAGTGTGCTGTCCCAAACTTCAAGGGTTTGTATAGCTGTTTTCAGAGATACTTGTAGGGTCCTGTAAATTTTCAGTTCTTCCAAGGTGGTATGATAAGGGGCAAGGTGTTTATTCCTTTCCTGGCCTGTGACCACAAGTATTCCTTTCTGTCCTGTAACTGTGAGGAAGGGTTCCTCTCCACAGCCACTACAAGCTCCACCATGCCAGCGCTCTTCCTCACCCCAGCACAGCTGCCCAGAACTGTGGCCCAGATCCAAACACGGGCAAAGCAAGAAATTCCTGCCTCAGCACTGGCAAAGAGATCCCTGCAATCCCTCTCTGATCAGCCACTGGATTCCCCCTCAGTCTGTGGGCCAGAAGCTCAGGAAGCAGCTGCACCCCCATCCCCCCCCCCCAGGGCCACACTCTTGGGAAATGGAGCTGAAACCCCGCCTTCCTCTCTGAGCGCCAACAGAAACAGACTTTTCCCACTGACCTTCTAAGTTGTCTTTGGCATTGGTGGATTGAGGAGTCTGGAAACCTCCACAGCTCCCTGAGATTCAGCCCTCTGAGACCTGCTGCAGATTTGCTGTGGCCTGCCCGCCCAAACCGTGCTGTGCTGCTCTCCTAGCCCCTCACGATACACCTTTCTGATCAATCATCCAGGTTGTCTTGGGCTGGAAATTTGTTTCACTCTGTCTTTTTGTGGGTTCTGCTGCTTCAGAATTTGTTTAGAGCCATTTTTTATGAGTATTTGGAGGGGTTTGGAAGAGAGCTCAAGCAAGTCACTGCTTTCACTCTGCCATCTCGGCTCCACCCCGGGACAGTATTTTCAATATGATAAAGAATACGGGTAGATTTTTAAAATGTCTAAATGATTTTAATAATACTTAAAGAAAGTTGTAGAAATTAGAACTAAAAGAAATCTTCGAGGCAATCTAGGCCAATACTCTTACAAATGAAGAAAATGAGTGCTAAAATAGGGAGATTCTCAAATAAACAATTGAGTGATCCTATGGATAGAATGATATTCTTCATGTCCAGAACACCTACGTTCAAATCCTCCCTCTGATGCTTACTATCAATATGACCCTGGGTAAAACATTTGGGCTCACTCTCAACTTTCTCACCTGTAAAATGGTGATAATAGTATGATACATCTACTTTGCAAAACTTAAAGCACTATATAAATGTTAACTATTGATTATTATCGTTATCTGACAAAATACCACAGGTAGCTTATCTCATTCCTATATAATTCTATTATGGCCAACCAACATTGTTACTTTTTTTCACACAACTTTAAAGGAATACAAAATCATTATCCTAATCATCTTTCACTGGAAATGAAATGGTATTCCATTTCAATCAAAATATTGATTGAGTCAGTTTTGTTTTACTTTCTTCTCTTTGTATTGCCAACATTTGCCATGGTGGATGGCATAGAGCATGTGCTTAATAAATGTTTTAAGAGCATCATTCATTCAAAGTATTGTCTAATACCTAAAGACAAAATTTAAACTAGTAAGGTATTAGGAAATAGAGTTCACTCGGAATTGGCACTTTACTTTCTACTTTACAATTTCCAAAAATTAAAAAAAAAAGCCATAACCTAACGTTTCCATTTGAGAGACTTTTGTTTCAAAGCAAACAAAAAAAGGAGCTATGCTTTTTAAAGATTTTTCATAGCAATATTTTATATCTTATTAAACTGAAGCAACCTAAATTTCCAACAAGTGGGAGAGGGTTGAATAAGTTACTGTTCACTAATGCAGTGGAATATTATAATCTAATAAAGCCCTACAAGTATCAATCAGGCAATAAACTTTTTTTCGAAGGTCTTACTGTGCAGCAGGAGGTATGATAAGCACTTGGAATAGAAAGACAAAAATGAAATAACATCTGTCCTCAGGGTACTTTAAAAATGATTTTAAGAAAAATAAACTTTCTTTTTTTGTCCCACATTGTTATTTCAGTGGTATAGAAAACTTTTCAAGAGGAAACTTTGTCTGCCAAGAACAGTTGGCAACTGTGCTGCAAGAGATTCATATAAGGAAATAATATGTCACTTTAGGAAATAACACAACCCCCCCCAAAAAAAAAATCAGAAGAATGGAATACATAATAGTTGATGTCCAGTATCAAATTTCTAGTAATATATTAAATTAAAACAATTTTTGTTACTTTTTCATTTAGAGTAAGTATAGTTAAATTTAACTCAATCACTAGTTATATCAGGGAATAAAGATTGCTGTGTGAATGAAGTTTTATTTTTAAGATAACCAAATCCAATACTTTAAAAAATAACCGTTCTTATGAAAATATTTCTTAAATGTTTTGAAGACTTTCATGATGTTAACATATACAGAACACATATTATATGAGTATATATACATGTTTGTATGCATACATACATGCACAATTATTTTCTTTCATAACTCAAGATTATCATTGCATTCATCAATATACCAAACTATGTTTAAGACAAATTAAAGACACATATATTCTTTGGGCATAATTTCATATTGCTCTCCAAAATGGTGGCATCAGTTCATAGTTCCACCAACAGTTAATTAGTGTCCCAATTTTTTCAACATTTGTCACTCTCCCCTTCAATCACTGTAGCCAATCTGATGGCATAAAATCATATCTCAGGGTTGTTTTAATTTACTAATCAATAATGATTTAATGCATTTTATATGACTATAAATTATTTTGATTTCTTAATAAGAAAACTGTTTATGTCCTTTGACCATTTATCAATTGGGGAATGACTTGTATTCTTATAGATTTGATAAAATTCTTTATTTATATTTATATAATTACCTAAAAAAATTGTCTATACCTTTCCCCCCAATTTTCTGCTTTCCTTCCAATCTTGGCTGTATTTGATTTATTTGTAGAAAACCTAATAATTTATTGCTATCAAAATTATTTTAGATCACAGATGGCTCTCTATATCTTCTTTATTCACAAATACTTCCCTTGTCTATGAGTCTGATAGGTAATATGTTCCATGTTCTTCAGATTTGCCTGTAATATTTCTCTTTATATGTAGGTCATGTATCCATCCTGACCTTATTTGGTAAGTAGTGTAAGTTATTGGTCTGTGCCCAGTTTCTGCCAGACTGCTTTCCAATTTTCCCAACAGCTTAAAGCTTTACATTTGTAAAGCTCAAGGTTGCTATAGTCATTTGGTGCTGTAAATTACCAGTACTAGGTCTGTTTCCAAATACTTTTAGGGAAAAAGTAAAAGAACCTATATGTTCTAAAATATTTATAGCAGCTCTCTTTGTTGTGGTAAAGAACTGGAAACTGTGGGAATACCATCACTTGGGGAATGGCTGAACAAGTTGTGGTATATGATCATCATGGAATACTTCTGTGCTCTAAGAAATGATGACCTCAATTATTTTAGAAAAAAACAGAGAGACTTGAATGAAATAATGAACAATACCGAGAGAACACTGTATACAGTCATGGCAATATTGTTTTAAGAACAACTTTTAGGGACTAAGTCATTTTGAATATTATAAATGCCCAAATGAACTATAAAGAGTCTATGAAGGAAGATGCCATCTTCATCCAGAGAAAAAACTGATAAATAGAAGTATGTATTAAATGATTTTACACATACATGCACACACACACATACAAACATACATGTCTGTATGTGTGTGTGTGTGTGTTTGGTAACTATATTATGTATTTAAAAGGAATAGCCAGTTGTACATAACAGATTTGCAGTTTCATGTGCAATTATCTTTTATCCCTGTATTCTACTATGTTATGGAAATGCCTGTTTCATTTCTTAAGTTCAGAATAAAATATATTTTAACAGGAGTATAGGGATATTTGCTCCTACAATCAGTCAATGGCCCTAGACTATTCTGCCTTTAAAGTTAGGTATTTTTTAATATCTTCTCCCTTGAGGCCATTTCTCATCATGTCAGTTTCTTGCAACCCTATCATTCCTACAACTTATATTCTACAGTCTACTGTGATCTAAGTTAAAAAAATCATTCATGTAAATTACAAGGGTGATGGTAGCAAGGATGACAGAAAATTAAAAATTTAGGAATTTCAGGGACCTAAAAATTATATGATGGTGATGAACACCATCTTTAGAGGGAATTTCTAGATCTTTCTAAAACTATAAATCCATCAAAAGCAATACATAAATATATAAGTGCATATTTAATATACAAATATAAGTATATATTGATAGAGAGATACACATATATGTGTGTGTATATATATATATATGTATATAAAATTGGAATCATAAATTAGTTGCAAAAGTACATTAAAACTCCAGATAAATCCTTGAAACATGAATTTGTGATGCGATAGAATTTTGTAATCTTCTCTAGTGATATCTAGAATGTGTACTGGGAGAAGAGGCAAAAGATGAAATTATTTACATAGTGTTGTGGCCTGGGCAAGATGGATGTGGCAGAAGTTCAAAGAAGCCTTTTTTAGTGTTCCATCATGGTAGTAGTTGAAAGGTCTGACCAAGAAGTCCAGGATGGACAGGATTAAATTTATGAAGATTTGATGGAAAATAGAGGAGGGATTAGGGTATAGACAAACTCACAAAGCCAAAAAGTAAATAAATGTAGAAAGAGTGAGTGATTTGAAGACATAGAAAGAAAAGAGGTTGTAAGTATTGCTTTTAATGTCTTGAGTTTCATAAAAAAGGAATGTATGTGTACATGCAGAAGCAAAATTTTATAAGACATCATATAAGATTGAGAAATAATTGATGTATCACCAAGATGTTTAGACAAAGTCATCAGTCCTACTGGCTTCAGTAATGTCTTATTTTCCCACAGAAAATGAGTGAAAAATAACATTAAAAGCCATCAGTCCTATTGGCTTCAACAATGTCTTTTAGTTTCTCCATAAAATGAATGAAAAATACCATAAAATATTTCAAAAATCAGTACTAAGAAATTAGTGGGCTATTCCTGGCCTACTACATGCTAGAAACTGTGTTAAGTGCTAGGGATACAAAAAAGAAAAAAAAAGATAGTCACTGTCCTCAAAGAACTTATAGTATAAAGGGGGAAGACAACACACACACACACACACACACACACACACACACATACACACAGACACACACACACGCGAACTTGGAAAAGGGCAAGACATCTGTCCAGCATGGTGGACATCTTGTTCTATGGACATAAAAACAAGCAGAGCTGTAGATGGAAAGTGGAGTGAGCTGAAAGCCCAAATCCTGCCTTCTATAAAGAAAATATCTGGTTGGATTTTATTGCTCCATCCTCCATCCTTGCAACCAAAGAGAAGAGAGGCTGAGGAGATAGAAAGGTGTTGAGATTCCATGACTGAGTTAAAAGCATGGTGAAAACATAAAAGTTTATCCTGGAAGAGATATCTTGTTCCATAGAGTCGAAACTAAATAGTTGAGAATGTAAAGACCATAGAAGTCCTTATTCTGATATTGTAAAAAATCATATTAATTTTTTTTTTTAGTATTTATGTTTAATATTTTCACTGGTCATTAAGATCTCTTTTTGACAGGGGAAGTAATCAAAGGATAGGTTGAGTAAACTTTCTGTTCCAAAGGAACCCAAACCTTCCTCATGATGAAGAACTCCTGTGTCCCCATACGACTGAGTGGCATTCTCTTCTAGATATAAGTTTTTTAAGGTAGCAGATTTCTATTATGATATTAGGTTTTCAATATGGCACTAACCAAAGTAGTTTTTAGAATATAGGATAATGTAATCATTCTTGAACTGTAGCCAGCTTGTGAGGGGAATACCACAAAATGAGCTATATTGCCCTTCTGGTGCACTATGACTTTATTTTATTGTACCTATGTTTGTTTAAACCAAACGCACACACACACACACACACACAAAAGACAAATCCTCACAGTTTAAAAAAAGACTTGCTTTATTTCTAGCCATGAAAAGCTAGTAAGAAGATTATCTTAATAGGGAAACACAGACAGGAGCTGTTAGTTTTCAAAGTCCATTTCCTGGGTTTAGTGACTTAAGGCTTGTCACTCACATTACAAATGAAAACTTTGTGAAAAGTATTGCCACATTTTCATATAAAAATATATACAACTTATGGGGCTTGACATTTCAACATTCTTTTTTTTTTAAATTGACCTTGTTTAAATATGTAGAATTTAATTAGTTGTGAATATAAGAAGTTAAGTCTTGGGACAACATATTTTGTGAAGCACTTGAACTTTTGGAGCGAGGAAATATCTGAGTGAACACAAATTTGGTTTTCATTATTAGAAATATACAGAATCACCATGCCCAGTTTCATAAAATAGTAATGTTGAAACTAAAATGATTTGGCTATCTTTACAAAGTCATCATGTTAGTATTCAGAATTGTTTTCTTTTACATAAGTATTCACAACCTGAAGTGGATTCTGTGACTATTACTTTCTTGCTAAAATAGGTGATTTGGCAGTTTATGGTACGTAGAGACATCAATATGATTTTACAAATTAGGTAAAGATAAAAAGGATTTTAGGCTTAGTGTTCATTTATTCCTATGCTTGGTGGGGATGGGTAAAAGAGCTTGCTTAATTTGGATTCTCTTTTGTCTTTTTGTTGTTGTTCAGTTGCAGTTTCCTCAGGTTATTCCTTTCCTGGATGGTAAACTATGTCAAGGATGCTAAAGAGCAATTAGTCTGTTACTTAGAGACTTGAGTTGCTAGGTCATGGTTGCACGTGTGAGATCCAGGATTTGAACCTAGATCTGTGTGATTCTATGACAAACTATCTATTCACAATACCATATATATTGCTTAAAGGTGAAAGCAATATTTGCCATTGATAGTAGATTTCTGTTTTCTTGTTGAGCCAGGAAAAATAGCATGCATGAGCAGAGTTAACTGATAATCCAAGAAGCTGTTCTAGATTAGCACCAAATAACAATGACTCTCCTTTTATACCTCAACACTAGTGACCTGTTGTAATGTTACATCCATAAATCTTGTATGCATCTAACTTTTGCAAAGAATTACCTATTTCTTCTGCTAAATTTAAAGCATTGAATATTATTGCAAAAATGCAAAGTACCACAGTCTGTGGTCCCCCAGAGAACATAGAATAACAATAGAGGGGAAAAAAAAGAAACAACAGATAAAAAAGTGAAATGCATAAAAGATATCTGAACTTAGAATAGACATTGTAGAATTTTCAAACACAGTTAAGTGATTAGAAAAAAATGTATTCGTGTTGAAAAGTCCATTTGAAAAACTGAGTGACAGATAGATAAAAGAAAAATTCTGAAGTGGAGTAAATTTACCAGAAGGGAAAGAAGAGGAACACACACACACACACACACACACACACACACACAACTTATATACAGTCCAACTTGATTGACATTCAAAACAAGATAGTCAGAGATAATTGAGAATTATAGGTGTCTCAGAATAACACAACAAACAAGTAAAATTTTTAGAACTATAATCAGGAAAAATAAAACTACCTAGAATATGGAAAAAAACACCAAAGTAGAATTGCATACTACCAACAGCCATTTGACAGAATATTCCAAGTCATTAATAAGATATATTCAAATCAAAATAGCATTGACATTTCTTCTGATGCACAGAAATCATTTAAAGATGAAAAAAATATTTGAATACTCAGTTTTAGAGAGGAAATAGAAAGATGGGCATAATAGTTAGTTATACTACGAATTGGTCCCATAACTCCAGAAAACAATTTGGAATTGACCCTCCTTCCCCTAAAACAAAAAAGTTGAATAAAAAATCCATAATACTATGACAGACATTCTTCAGTTAGGAATATGTCTTAAGTCATCAAAGTCAGGGCCTGTGTATGCCAAAATATCCATAGCAGCACTTATATTGTAATATAATAAAACTATAAGCAAAGTAGATGGGCATGTATTATAGCATGGCTAAACAAACTCTGGCACATGAATGTAAATGGATATCATTATGGAACAATACATAGTGTGAATACAGATAAGCATGGGAAAACTTACATGCACTGAAAAAAAGTGAAGTGAGCAAAACCAGGAAAACAATATACCCAACACCTACAAAAAAAATAAATGAATAGCAACAATAAAAGTATTGAAAATGAATGCGGTGAAATTTTAATAATCAAGCGTGGCCCCAAAGAAGCAATATAAAAAGGTACTTCCTTACATTCTTTGTAGAGGTGGGAGACTATGAGTGTGGAATACCACATTAAATATGAGACTTTTTCAATATGATAGTTATTTTTCCTGAGCAGCTTCCCCCAACCCCTGCCTCTTATTTTTTTGTTAGGAACAATGTTATAAAATATTGTTATATACAATGTTATAAAAGTGAGTCTCTGGGATGCAAGAAATTAGGAAATTTCATTGATATAAAAAGAAAACAAAATACAGTTTAAACTAAATTTACCCAAAGAACTCAATTCTTCATATTCATAAGACATAATTATTGAATTTTTATATGGTAATGCTATTTCTTCCTAATTAAATTGTAACTTGAAAGGTCAAGCCCTCTATTGCTCTTGTGACTAGTATGGCCTAGCCATCCAGACTACATAATACCCCCACATACACATTAAAACTAGTAGAGGCAAAAACAGGCACACCATTCATATATCTGTTTTTACTCTTCTTATATGCTTATTCAGCAAAAGTATTCTGAAATTTGTTGCTTAAGTTTTAAATTTGCTATTATTTTCCCCTCAAGAATCCTTAGAAGAATTGTGGATGTCTTTGATTACAGTAATTAGGGTAAAAATAATTATATATCTTGCTGGTCTTCTTAATCCAGGCAAATGGCGGCCACATTTAAAGTCAACTAGAATTTTATTCTAGCTTCCTGATTTATACTTACATTGTTCATTTAAAAATGAATACAATTATTCTGGAAAAAAATAATAAAAAAATCAAAGAAGAAAAAATAAAATTTTTTAGCAACTAAAGAATTTTTTCCCTTTACCATAACTGAATAAGAAGAGTCCTGGAGTACTTCTGAGTATAACAGTACCTTGTGGTAACATCACTTTGACATTTTAGTTCAATTCCTTTGACTAAAGGTAAACTCATTTACATTCCATTAAGTTATTTTCACCACAAAAATAACTTTTTTCTAAGGGATACTTTAGCCATTAAGAATTTGTCAAAAGTTTCAATCTATATCAAACCAATGATATAAGATTTTTAAAGCTTATCTCCAAAGCATTTGTCTACTGTATCCAGAACTGATGTATATGCCTTTGGGAAAAGATAACAAAAGGCTTCAATTTTGATATTTCCTTCCTTCCTTCATAGCAATATTTTAAAAATATAGAATTTTAGACCTAGAAAGATCTCAGAGATTACCTAATCCAAAGCTCTCATTTTATTAATGAGGAAGTGAAATTTCAGGAATGTAAAATGACAGATTTGAATTTGCACAGGTACTTAATTATTAGTAGAACTGGGAATAAGATCCAGACCATCCAATCTTTCCACAAAATCAAGCTTTATTCTTCACTCTATAGATAAAAGAAAAGCTTAAGGAGAAGATAAGAATGATGTTAAAAATGATATGGGGTAACTGTAGTAGAATGGAAAGGAAAATATGTGTTAGAGGGCCTTATGTGGAACCACAACTTTCTTACTCTTGTTTGATGATGCTGAATTCACTCAGCATTAGTTCCCTCATATGCAAAGTGTAGGGTTAAGCTAAATTAGCTTTAGGATCTCGTTATTACTCTAAGTGGACAATTTGATGACAATTTACGTTTATAGCAGTTCTTCTCAAACACTTTTTAAACACGATTTTTTTTCTTTCAGTTTTTCATTGTTTCATCTGTTTATCATTCATTCAACCTTAATTTTCTGGTTTGTACTAAGACCTGGAAAAAAAAATATAAAGTTTTGGAATATATGGTCCCTAATTCCATGAAACTTAAATGTTAGTAGAAGAGCAATATAGAATACAAAATGATGACAAAGCAATTATTGATAATTTATAATAATAATGGTCCTTAAGAATCCATGAACTCTAGGGGCAGCTAGGTGGTATAGTGGATAGAGCACTGGCCCTGGATTCAGGAGGACCTGAGTTCAAATCCAGCCTCAGACACTAACAGTAGCTGTGTGACCTTGGGCAAGTCACTTAACACCATTGCCTAGCCAAAAAACAACAAAACAAACAAACAAAAAATCCATGAACTTTGAAAGCAAAGTTCTCTTTAACATAAGCAAATGGTGTCATTAGCAAGGAGGACTTTATTCACCTTCTGGCATGGATCCATTAAAGCCATACTCTTTGTTTTTTTGTGTCTAAGACCTTGGGCTACTCACAATCTGACCCAATGTACAATATTCCCCAAGGTAACACAGAGGATAGTAAGGTATAGCACCATGAGCACTGAATGTGGAATTGGGATCCTGTCTTTCTTGTTACTATAGTATAGGTCACCAAATATCCTTATTTCTTCTACCTCCATCTGTAAATTTAGTGGCATGGATTTAGAGGGTTAATAATGTTCCTTCCAGCTACACATCTAGGATTACGGGAAAAATCAGATTTAATATTGAAAAATACTAAAAATAGAAGAAAGAATATTTGTTAAGTAGTATTGTTAAAAAAAATGAACTGGTAGGTAGGAACAAAATAGTTAATTTCAAGATCCTGGAAATATCGAGATGAAGTAGTAGTAGTAGTAGTAGTAGTAGTAGTAGTAGTAGTAGTAGTAGTAGGGTTGTTGGTGGTAGTGCCAAACACTGTGCTAAGCACTTTACAAATATTATGTCATTTGATCCCTATAACATCCCTAGGAAGTAGGTGCTATTATTGTCCCTGTTATATAGTTGAGGAAACTGAACAAACAGGGATTAAGTGATTTGCCTAAGGTGATACAGTAAGTGTCTGAGGCTATATTGCTCAAGCCTTTCTGACTACAGGGCTATCACTCTACTGGGTTACCTAACTAGTAAATGGTGACAATCTGTTTGGGAAATAATTTCTTTTTAACTTGGATAGGTGATATCTTCCAAGAGAAAGAAGAATTAATTTTACAAGGGAATTTCATGGGTAAATAGAATTTACTTTGTGCCTAATTTTTTAAACTTTTTAAAAAAAAATTTGTTTGTTTGTTTGTTCTTGTTGTAGTTGTTGGTGTGTGTGTGTATGTTTGAGGCAATTGAGATTAAATGTGTTGTCCAGTGTCACACAGAAGGTAAATGTCTAAGGCCAGACTTGCACTTCATGATTTTAGGGATGGTGCTCTATCCACTGTGCTTTTTTTTTAACTTTAAAACCAACTTTGTCACTAAAGCCATGAAAAATCTACTGAAATAAGAAGCATAGGTGAACACAAGTTAAGTAATAGGTGAATTAAAATTCTTCATTTCAAGTTCTGTGACTTTGTATATGTGAGTGCTGATACCTTGCACAGCCCTTGATAACTCAGTTCATAAACCTTGAGAGTTCTTGTAGCCTGACAAATTAACATTCTATACCTCAAATTATCTAGTCTGGCCCAATGTGGATGATCTTTGCATCTACCAAACTTGATAGGACCTTACTGAGGGTGTGCTTCACTTAGAGGCCCATTGTCATTCTCTAAGACCCTTTGTAAACTCATTACAAACTCCATACCATGATGAGACAACAATGTAAACCTTGAAGGTTTTAGTAGTCAATGTAAGGAATAGGCCTGCTTTAAATGGCACCTAAAAGGGCAAAATATCATTTTATCTCATGATATAGTGAAGACATGAGGGATACTTAACCTGAAGAACACGTATTATTGATGTTTGTCCTTCTTTCTTGAAAAGGGCCATGACATCAGGGAAGTGATACCAACACATGCAAATGAAATGGAGTTAAGTGAGGAAGCGCTGTGCAAAGTCACTAGCCTCACTTTCTCTTCTGGAGCCATCTGGATCCAGTGGCAACATAAAGATCAGGAAGACTGGAGATGGCCTCAGATGGGAGGCCTTGGTCTTTTTAAGCTAAGACTTTTAACAGGTCTTAGTTTGACTAAGGCAACTTGCACTCAATAATTAAAGTTAGTTAAGAAATGAAGCAGAGAATGGCCTCCTTTAACTAGTCAAAAAAAAAACCAAAAAAAAAACACCAATGGATCTGGGAGTGGAAGACCCTTGGGTTTCTGGCCAAAACAGAAAATATTGCTATTTACATTCACTCTGAGCCAATCAGGGCCCAAACAGTGACCCAATGGGGCTTGCCTTGGGACCTATGTTGGCTAATCAATGATGGCCATGGTGAGTTGAGTTTAATGCATGGTGCTTAAGAAAGAAATCTAGCCTGTAAACCCCAAGATGTGTTCTGAGGTTTCAGATATCAAACTTTACATTCGTTTGGGCAGAGCACCTGCAGGTAAGGGTATGATACGCTACGTGGACAGAGGGGAAGAAAGGAAGGAAGGAAGGAAGGAAGGAAGGAAGGAAGGAAGGAAGGAAGGAAGGAAGGAAGGAAGGAAAGAAGGGAGGAAGGAAAGAAGGAAAGAAAGAAAGAGAAAGAAAGAAAGAAAGAAAGAAAGAAAGAAAGAAAGAAAGAAAGAAAGAAAGAAAGAAAGAAAGAAAGAAAGAAAAAGCTATGTTGCCAGACTGGCCAGTTCCAGTTGGGTCCCCAGTGGAGCAGCTCCTACTGCTCAGAGAGGTTGTTGTTTGTCCTTTATTCTCAAACAGGGACCATGACATCGGAGAGGAGATGCCATGACACGCAAATGAAAAGGATTTAATTGAGGGAGGGCTGACCAAAGTTACCAGCCTCACTTTCTCCTCTGGAGCCATCTGGGTCCAGTGCTAAGATACATATCAGGATGACTGGAGATGGCTCTGGATGCAGTGGGAGACTGGCCTTAAGTGATATGGTAATGAAATGGTATGTGGGAAAGCGAATAGATTTCTTCTGCATGGCCTTGGTTCAGAATGAAGAATGATAATACAGAAGTTGAAGAAGAGAGATTTTTATCTCAATATATGGGAAAAAATAAGCAACAACCACCTCCAAAACAACAGCAACAACAACTACAACCTTCCTAATATCCTGTCCAAAATGACATGGGATTCCTCAGTGAATAAGGGTTTCACTTCACCTGAAGTCTTTAAGCAGATGCTGAAGGACCAATTGTCAGATACTATAAAGCAATGGTCAGCAAACTGAGGATCGCAGAATAAATTTGGCCTTGAGCCTCTATTTATTCAGCTAAGAATAGGTTTTACATTTTATGTACATTTTTATGTTAAAAAAAAACATTTTTAGCTTGTGTTCCATATAAAAACAAGCAGCTAGCAGGATTTGGCCTGCAGGCCAGAGTCTGCAGATGCCTATTATATATTGTATTTACTGTTCAGGTAGGGGTTGGACTAAATGATCTTTGGTAATATTTCCATCTCTGGAATTCAAAGAAATGACATATAATATCATGAATATTAACATTAAAAATGTACCATCATCTAGTACAGAAGAGAAAACTGAGTTGCAGCCTCGCTGACTGGCTGAAAGTGTAATTTCTGAAATGCTGTTTCTTTTTTTTCATTTTTGGTTTGAGGGAGAAAAATTCTCCTTGTATTATAGATTTGCCATGACCCATATTTGTAATGTTGATTTATATATTAATATCATTAATTTTAATTATTTAATTTTATTAATTGCTATGTTAATCTAATTACAGACCATACGTTTTAGGAGACACTCAATAATGAAAATTATGCATTTTAATCTTATTTGTAATTCTTTAAAAACCCAGTACACAGAATCTCTAAAGTCTTAAATTTTGCCTAAACAAGGATCTCTCTTTGTAAACTGCCTGACAAATGGAAATCTAGTATTTGTTAAAAGAATATCAGTGAGGAAGAAATTATATCTTCTGCTTTGGGATAACCCTAATTCTTAGGCTTTTTTTTTTGTTTCCACTATCATCTTTCATATACCTCTTTGAAGTTGCCACACCCTGTACCTAATTCTGCCTAAACATATATACATACATACAACTATATATATATAGCATATATGTGTGTGTGTTTCCAGAATATGACCTTTAGCATGTTTGAAGACAGCTATCACAATAGGTAAGCCTTTTCTTCACCAGGCTAAAAATCCATACTTCCTTTAATTCCTACAATGTAATGTTCATTCCCTCCTGGATGTTTCTTAACTTACAAATATCAACCCTAAATGTGGTAAACAGAATGGACTACAATGCTCTGTAATGTGACCAGAGAGGCATTTTCTGGGACTATCCCCTCCCTACATGTAGACATTTTACAAAGCCTTATGAAAGCCCAAGATTTCTTTGTCTTTTTTGCTGCAATATCATTCTGAGATGCAATAAGGTATTATGAATAGAGGGATGACAAAAGAATCAGGATGGCTAGACTTAAAAAAAATGTCATGCCTCTAATACACATTAGCAATGTGAAAATGGTGAATTATCTTTCCTTTTTATAGCAGTCAAAGTCTAAATGAGGAAACTAGGTAATACAGTAAATAAAATCCTGGGCTTTGAGTCAGGAAGATGTGAGCATAAATATGGTCTCTGATACTAAGTAGCTGTGTATTGTTGTTTTTTAGTCATTTCAGCCCTGTCTGACTCTTCATGACCCCATTTGAGGTTTTCCTGGCAGAGATACTGAAGTGATTTGCTATTTCATCCTCTAGATCATTTTACAGATGAAGAAACTGAGGCAAAAAGGGTTAAGTGCCTTACCCAGGGTCACACAATTAGCTAGTGTCTCAGGCTGATTTTGAAATAAGGGTTCCTGACTCTAGACAGGTATTCTATCTACTGAGCCAACTAGTTGCCCCTAAGTAGCTGTGTATCCCTGGCCAATCAATTTAAACATTCTCTTCCTAAGTTTTCTCTACTACAAAATCAGAAACATGATAAAACTTACCTCACCAGTTTGTTGTGAGTATCAAATGAGATAATATTTCTAAATTTCTTAGCACAGTACTACCACATAGTAGGTGTTTGATAAATATTTCCTCCCCTATCTGAGTCTAAGAATATCAGTTAAAAGAAAATTACCTATCTGAGTCAGAGATGGGAATACTCCCACATAGATGAAGCCATTGGTCTGGAAAAAGAAGACATTGCTTACTAACATTAAACTTGTAGTTGATTGAAATCCCCCAGTAAGCAAACTACAGACTAGCCCAGGCACATCCATTTTGTACTTGTGGTATTGATTGTTTTAACACCAAAGTAACACTTTTTTTCACTAATATTCAAATCCATTGCATTAAATTTAACCAAATGTTCTATCTTGGAAAGATTATTTTTTTTGGTATCCTGATGATCATGTTTTATTTATCCTTCTTATCTTTGTGTCATCGACAATGTTGATCATCAAAGATTTAGCCAAAGACCACAGATAAAATCCCTGAAATACTTCACTAACAGTCTCTTTCAATTTGACATTGAATCATTGTTTTACAACTCTTTCTCTGTGATAATTTAATCATTTCTGAATTCACACAACAGTACTATCATTTATCCTGTATTTCCCCAACAATAATGTTTTGTGATTTTTTTTCTAAAGTAAAGTCAAGTTCACTGGCTTACATTTCTTAGCTTCCATTCTCTTAATTTGGAAAACCAAGACAATATTGATATTAAAATATTTTCTTAATGAATAAAAGAATACAATCTAAATTATTAAGTTATACTTGAATTTCATCAGTAAAAGTACTCAGTGGAAACAAATTAAGAAAAAAACCCTCTCTCTCTTTCAGACAAATTCTTTACATTTCTCCAACTGCCTATCAGAGTTTTCTTCATTGCATAAAGTTACATTCCTCAGCAAACATTTAGTTAAAATGGAATGTATGTAAGAAAAAAGAATGTTTAGCCTATGTATCAATAACAATGTGGCATTAAGCCTTCAAGGTGGTAGGGGGAGAGGAATTTACAATGCATAGATTTAACATTGTGAATAAAGTCTCAGAGGTAGAATGCAGATTGGAATTTGTGTGAATATTTTCACAGTCAAGGAAAGAATTTCATTTACATTCAGTGAATTTCCACCATGCTACTTGAGACTATGATACACGCTATCAAGCTAATAGCAATCCTGTCACTTTTTCATCCTTTCTAAAATTTAATAGCAATTTTTTTGCTATTTGTACCAAAGTTGATTTGGATGATTCTTTTTAGAAAAGAAAAAAAAATTACTAATTAGTATTTCTCTGACTGTGGACCACACATTCTGGAGCATAAGTTAAAAGAGCAACATTAGATTTGGAATCAAAAGACCTCAATTTAAATCCTGTCCCTACTATTTACAAACTTCTGACCCAGCACAAGTTATTTTCTGAAACTCAGTTTTCTTATGGCTAAAACAAGGAGGTTTTTATCAAATGGCCTCTATACTTTCAATCTATGATCCTATGATCAGTTGGTAAATACTGTAAATATCTATAATTTTATTGGCATGAGTATTCCCTGTGCTGACAAAGATTTGAAGCCTTTTTACACATTAGAGAACAGTTTAATGAATTGTGGTTAAAACAAGTATAACAATCACAAGCAACAAGGAACATCTATATGTCTATGAAATGTCTATGTGACGGGCACTATGCTAAGTTTCTTAAGAAAAGAAAAAAGATAAGAAAAGAAAACCCTTTGATGAACCATGTGATTGTGAGCCTTCATGAGTTGAGGTAGGATGATTATTGGGCAATAGAGATGTAACCCATTTGTGGGCTGAAAGCTATTCCCTCTTTGTAGGATCTGCCAGAGCTTGTCTTTGCTGGCATAGCCTTCAAAACCCAGGACTAGCTCCTTAACAAGATGAGGTATCAGATCAAAATTTTTACTGGGAGATACATAGATAGATAGATAGCTAGATAGATAGATAGATAGATACATATATACATACATATATATGTATATATATATACACACACACACACACACACACACATATATATGTATATATTCATAATGTTCAACTATTGTTCCTGTGAAATAGGAAAAAGAAAACAGAAATTATTTAGTTTGAAGTTGAAATTTATTGATTTGGGGAGACAAATGAAAGGAACACTATTCTTCTAGTTAATAAATTATAGTTCACTTAGCTATTCTTTATCCATCTTTAAAAACAGTCAAACTTAAGTGCTGGATCATACTGTGTTATTTTATATTTCATTGGTTTCTGTTCCCTTTAAACCTAGAAGCATGTTTCAACTTCAGTACAGTTCTGGATATTTCAGCATTGACTTCAGTAACTAACAGAATAAAAAAAATCTGAACTATACTCAATTCAATTCAGCAGCGATTAAAAGTTATGTAAAAGGCAATATTTTGGATATAGGGAACAGAATTATTTTTAAAGGCATCTGTTTTTGATTGAACTCATACTGTGAAGGGCCTTAGATCTTGGGATGAGGGGTATGGTTTTTATGTCATAGGCAATAAGGAGAAATGAAGAATTTTTGAGTAGCTGAGTGGCAGAATTGAAGGATTCAATTATATAATTCAATTCCTAACCATATCGAGGTAAATTTTCTGTATTATGTAGGTATATGGATATGTAGGTATTATATCGTATACATATTTTTGCAGTCAAGAATTGGTCCCAAACTGCAGAAGATGAATTGGCATTTTGGTGGGCTCCTGGTACTCACTTCATTACTATTTATGAGTACCAGGAATCATGTTCAGCATGGTGTACTACAATTGAAATGTCAACCTAAGAGGAAAAGAGTATCAAGCCCTAGACAGTATTTCCCTTTGTCAAATTTTATAATGATAATGCACAAGGGTTTCATTTCTGGGAAGTAGGTAGTACAGTGGATAGAGTGCTGGGGCAGGAGTCAGGAAGACCCAAACTCAGACACTTATTACTTACTTGGGGAGTCACTTAAGCACTGTTTTTCTTGATTTCCTCAACTTTAAAATAGGTATAATAATAGCAACTATATCCCAGAGTTGTTATGAGGATCAAATGGTATAATATCTGTAAATAACTTAGCCCACTGCTTGTCACATGGTAGATCCCATGTAATCTCTCCCACTCTATCCCTCCCACCTTCCTTCCTTCCTTCCTTCCTTCCTTCTTCCTTCCTTCCTTCCTTCCTTCCTTCCTTCCTTCCTTCCTTCCTTCCTTCCTTTCTTTCTTCCTTTCTTTCTTTCTTTCTTTCTTTCTTTCTTTCTTTCTTTCTTTCTTTCTTTCTTTCTTTCTTTCTTTCTCTCTCTTCTTTCTTCTTCTTCTTCTTCTTCTTCTTCTTCTTCTTCTTCTTCTTCTTCTTCTTCTTCTTCTTCTTCTTCTTCCTATTAAGGCAACATTTAATGCAGTAACAGTAAGGGAATGTAAGCTAGGTAGCTTTCTGTCTGATAATTTATATAATAAAGGTAGGAATTTGAACACAGTGTTGGGGTGAATAAAAGACAAGGCCACCTGGAGGAACCACCTGAATTTTTAGTTTTCTTCTATTCTGCCTTTGACACATGTGGGAAGTCCTGAACTATGAGAAAACCGATGAGACTAGAAACATAGCTTCTGAAGGATTTGTTTATCAATGAGGTTGGTCCCTCAATGGAATTTGAGGGAAAAAAGAAGATCCTCAGAAAGGGTTAATCAAGAGTTTTGCGGGGGGGGGGGGGTGAAGCCAAGATAGCAGAGAGAAACCAGAACATTGCCTAATCTCCCCCAGAAACAACATTAAATCAAGCCTCTAAATGGATTTTGGAGCAAGAAAACCCACAGAAAGACAGAGTGAAAAAAAATTCCAGCTTAAGATAACATAGAAGGACTTCAGGAAAGGTCTGTCTCACTTGGGCAAAAGGAAAGGGCAGCCCAGTGCAGACGGTGTCAATGCAAGACATGGGGAAGTTCTTAGCCACAGCACAGACCAGCAATGGAAACTCCTTGGTCCTGGCTAAGCAGGCCAGCAATGACACCTCTAGCCTCAGTGCAGAAGGCAAATTATAAGGCCTGGGACCCTGGCACAACAACCGTGAGTAGGCCAGGTCATCCCTAGTACAAGTGAATAATCCACAAGCATCAGAGGCTTTGCCTTGGAAAGCTAGTAACCTGGCCCCTAACTCCCAGTTTAAGAAGCATGGGATAGTATCCCCTATGCCTCAGGAGCACAGCTCAAATTTATAAGTCACAAAATTGGCTGCAAATGAATAAGAAATAGAAGAAAGCCTTGACCATAGCAAGCTACTATGGGGATATGGAAGATTAAAACAAAAAGCAAACAAAAAAATTAATTGAGAAAAGAACAACAATGTCATACTGCCTACATGTGAAGCCTTAAATGGGAATATGAATTGGTCTCAAGCCCAAGAAATCCTCTTGGAAGAGCTTAAAAGGACGTTAAAACAAAGTAAAAGAGACAGAAGAAAAAATTGAGAAACGAAATGAGAGTTATGAAGGAGAATTATGAAAAAAAGAGTCAACAGCTTGGAAAAGAAGCACAAAAATTGTGTGAAGAAAACAATTCCTTAACACATAGAATTGGCCAAATGAAAAAAAAATCCCCTGAGGAAAACAACTTCTTTTAAAATAGAATTGGCCAAATTGAAAAGAAAGTACAAAAGCTAACTGAAGAAAATAATTCATTAAAAATTGGACTTGAGCAAGTGGAAGCTAATGACTCTATAAGATATCAAGAATCAGTCCAACAAAATCAAAAGAATGAAAAAAAGAAGAAAATGTAAAATACCTCATTGGAAAACAACTGGCTTGGAAAATAGATCCAGGAGAGATAATTTAAGAGTTATTGGACTAACTGATGGTCATGACAAAAAAAAAAAAAAAGCCTGACACCATCTTTCAAAAAATTGCCAAGGAAAACTACTCTGAGGTCTTAGAATCAGAGGGCAAAATAGTCATTGAAAGAATCCACCAATTACTTCCTGAAAGAGATCCGAAAATGAAAACTCCAAGGAATATTGTAGACAAATTCCAGAATTATCAGGTCAGGAAAAAATTACTGCAAAGAGCAAGAAAAAACAAAACGAAATAAAACAAACAAAAAACAAAAACAAAACCAAAAGCAATTCACATATCAAGGAGCCACAGTCAGGATTACACAGGACTTAGTAGCTTCTAAGTTAAAGTATCAGAGGGCTTAGAATATTATTTCTGGAAGGCAAAAGAGCTTGGATTACAACCAAGAATCAACTACCCAGCAAAATTTGGTGTAATCTTTCAGGGGAAAATGGACATTCAATGAAATATGGGACTTTCAAACTTTCTTGATGAAAAGAGCAGAGCTGAACATCAAATTGGATCCTTAAATACAAGACTCAAGAGAAGCATAAAAAGGTAAACAGGAAAGGGAAAAAAAACCATGCTATTCAATAAGATTTAAACTATTTTACCTACACAGGGAGATGAGAGTTATAACTCTTGAGAATGGTATATCTATTCAAGCAGTTGGAAGGAGTATACATAGACAGAGGGTGTAGGTGTTATTTGATTTTGATGTGATAATATAAAAAATACGGGGTGAAAAAATATTGTTTTGGAAAAGGAAAGGGAGAGTCAGAATAGGGTAAATAACATCACATGAAGAGGTATAAAAGCCCTATTAACGTAGAGAACCAGAAGGGAGGGGTGAGCATTGTTGAAACTCACTTTCATCAGATTTGGCTCAAAGAAGGAATAATATATATACTTAACTGGGTATAGAAATTAACCTATATAGAAGTAGGAGTGGAAAGCAGAATCAAAAGGAAAAGGGGGAGATGAAAGAAGACAAGAGAGACTGAGGGAGGTGGTAGTCAGGAGCAAAATTTAGGTGAGGAGGAAAAGGGTGAAAGGAGAGGGGAAAGTATAAATGGGGGAAAATAGGATGGAGACAGATACACAGTTAGTAATCACAACTGTGAATGTGAATGGGATAAATTCTTCCATAATATGGAAGCAGGTAGTGGATTAAAAACCATAATCCTACAATATGTTGTTTTCAGGAAACACATTGGAAACAGAGAGATACAGACAGAGTAAAGATAAAAGGCTGGAGCAGAATCCACTATGCTTCAGCTGAAATTAAGAAAAAAAGGAGGGGTAGCAATTCTCATCTTAGACAAAGCAAAAGCACAAATAGAGCTGATTAAGAGAGAAAAGAAAGGAAACCATATCTTGCTAAAAGGCACATAAACAATGATATAATATCCATGCTAAATATGCATGCACCAGATTCTTAGAGGATAAGTTAAATGAGTCATAGGAAGAAACAGACAGCAAAACTACACAAGTGGGGAACCTCAACCTCCCCCTCTGAGAAGTAGATAAATAAAACAAAAAAAAATGAACAAGAAAGAAATTAAGGTGAATAGAATTCAAGAAAAGTTAGATATGATAGACCTCTGGAGAAAATTGAATGGGGATAGAAAAAGAAATATTCCTTTTTCTCAGTGGTACATGACATCTGCACAAAACTTGATGAAGTATGAGGGCATAAAAACCTCACAATCCAATGCACAAAGGTAGAAATATTAAATGCATCCTTTTCAGATCATGATGCAATAAAAGTTATATGTAACAAATGGCCATGGAAAGATAGGCTAAAAACTACCAGGAAACTAAATAATCTAATTTTAAAGAACAGTAATCTAATTTAAGCAACAAATCATAGATACAATCAATAACTTTATCAAGAAGAATGACAATAATGAGACAACATACCAAAACTTATGAGATACAGCCAAAGCAGTTCTTAGGGGAAATTTTATATTTCTAAATCCTTAAGGGAACAAAATAGAAAAAGAAGAGATCAATGATTTAGGCATGCAACTAAAAAAGCTAGAAAAAGAACAAATTTTAAAAATTCCCAATTAAATAACACATTGGCAATTCTGAAAGTCAAAGAAGACTTTAATAAAATCAAAAGTAAGAAAACTATTGAACTAATCCATAAAACTAAGAGCTACTTTTATTGGGGGGGGGACAATAAAATAGATAAACCTTTGGTTAATTTTATTTTTAAGAAAAGGAAGAAGAAAAATTTTCAAGTATCAAGTATGAAAAATGAAAAAGGCATCACCATCAATGAAGAAGAAATTAAAACAATAATTAGGGGCTATTTTGCACAATTGTATGCCAATAAATATGACAACCTAAGTGAAATGGTTGAACATTTATAAAAGTATAAATGGTCCAGATTAACTGAAGAGGAAATACAATATTTAAATAACCCATCTTTAGAAAAAAAGAAAGTGAACAAGCCATCAATGACTTCTCTAAGAAAAATTCTTCAGTATCAGATAGATATACAAGGGAATTCTACCAAGCATTTACAGCACACTTATTTCCAATACTATGTGAGCTATTTTGAAAAACAGGCAAAGAAGGACTCCTACTAAATTCCTTTTATGACACAAATATGGTGCTGATACCTAAACCAAGAAGATCCAAAAAAGAGAAAGACAATCATAGACTAATTTCCCTAGTGAATATTGATGCAAAAAATTAAATGAAATATTAGCAAAGAGATTACAACGATTTATCATGAGGATAATCATTATGACCATGTGCAATTCACATCAGGGTTTCAGGTCTTGTCCAATACCAAGAAAACTATCAGCATAATTAACCATCTCAATAACAAAACTAAGAGAAATAATACAATTATCTGAACAGATGCAGAAAAAGCTTTTTAACAAAATACAGCACCCATTCCTATTAAAAACACCGGAGAACAAAGTAATAAATGGAGTTTCCTTAAAATGATAAATAGTATCTATCTAAAAGCCATCAGCAAGCATTATATGTAATGGAGATAAGCTAGAAGCATTCCCAGTAAGACCAGGGGTGAAACAAAGATGCCATTATCACCACTATTATTCAATATTGTATGAGAAATGTCAACTTTAGCAATAAAAGAAGAAAAAGAAATTGAAAGGATTAGAATAGGCAACGAGGAAACAAAAGTATTACTCTTTGCAGATAATGGGATGGTATACTTAGAGAATCCTATAGAATCAACTAAAAAAAATACTTGAAACAACAACTTTAGTAAAGTTGCAGAATAAAAAATAAACTCACATAAATCATCAGCATTTCTATATACTACCAATAAGATCCAGTAGCAAGAGAGAGGAGTAATTCCATTTAAAATATCTATAGACAGTATAAAATATTTGGGAGTCTATCTACCAAGACAAACCCAGGAACAATATGAATAAAATTATGAAA
This sequence comes from Phascolarctos cinereus, assembly GCF_003287225.1. Lineage (NCBI taxonomy): Eukaryota > Metazoa > Chordata > Mammalia > Diprotodontia > Phascolarctidae > Phascolarctos > Phascolarctos cinereus. The sequence continues at coordinate 62,087,131 of NW_027556402.1, read as the reverse complement.
CACTTTTCACACAAATAAAGTCAGATCTAAAAAAAAATTGAAAATATCAATTCCTCATAGGTAGGCTGCTCTAATGTAATAAAAAATGACAATTTTGCCTAAATTAATGAATTTATTCAGTTTCATAACAATCAAGCTACCAAATCAATACCACTTCTAAGTCTGTATCCCAAAGAAATCATGTAAATAGGAAAGGCAGCTTATCAGTACCTGGTGTCAAACTATATTACACAGCAATAATCATTAAAACAATCTGGTAGTGGATCAGAAATAGAGTCATTGTTTAGTGAAATAAACTAGGTACACAAAATTTAGAAGTAAATTATTATGGTAATTTAGTTTTAAATGACCATAGACCAATATCCCCCCAACATTTACAAAGAAAAAGTCAAAATTATCAAATGATTTAGACATAAAGGGTGATATTGTAAGTAAATTAGGGGAGTATGGGAAAAATATGCTACCTGCAGGGCAGCTAGGTGGTACAGTGGATAGAGTACCGGCCCTAGATTTAGGTGGACCTGAGTTCAAATCCAGCCTCAGGCACATAATATTTACTAGCTGTGTGACCCTGGGCAAGTCACTTAACCCCATTGCCTAACCCCCCCCAATATATACATATATATACATATATATACATATATATGTATATATATATATACATATATTTATTTATTTATACATACACACACATACATTTATATGTATATATACATACATATGTGTGTGTGTATATATATATATACATATACATACATATGTGTGTATATATATATACATATACATACATATATGTGTATATATACATATATATATATATATATATATATATACATATACATACATATGTGTGTGTGTGTATATATATATACACTACCTGTTAGATCCATGAATAAGGGAAGTTATTATGACCAAACAAGAAATAAAGAGGATCAAGGGAGATGAAATGGATAATTTTGATTGCATGAGATTTAAAAAGATTTTACCCTAAAAAAGCAAATGCAGTCAAAATTAGAAGCAAAGTAGAAAACTGGGGGGGAAAAGAAAAACATTTACAGCAAGTTTTTCTGATAAAGACTTCATTTCTCAAATATATGGGAACCGAGTGAAATTTAAAAAAAGGCTATTCCCAAATTGATAAAAGGAGAGAACTCAAAATTAAAAAAAAAGAATATTAAGAAAAATAAAGGAAAAAAAAAACCCTAAGATGCAATAGAAACATGATGTCCAGAATGTCAGTGAGCTTGATGGGTCCAATCTATACTGTTATGGTCAGCCCATAATTGTGGTATTACTTTTTGTTTGGAGGCTACATATCAGAAGTGGCACTGATATCATCAGATTTTGAGCTCTTTGAGGTCAAAGACTTTTTGCCCATTTTTGTATTTCCAGATCTTAACAAAGTGTGCGCTATAGAGTAGAGGCTTTAAAATGTTTATTTACTGAGTGACTGCAACATGGTGCATATGAAAAGAAAGGTCACTCAGATGGAAAGTGACCTGAAACCATGCCATGAGAAGATATGTTAAAGGAAGTAGTGATTTTTATCCTGGAGAGGAAAAAAAACAAAACAAAACAAAACCATAGATGAAACATTGTAGCTGTCTTCTAACACCTTAAGGCTGTCATGTGGAAGAAAGATTAATAACTAGCATTTCTATAATGCTTTGTGATTGAAAAACGTACTTCATGCATTATTTTATTTGATGCTTACAACAACTTTATGTGAAAGGTATTGCAGGACCAGAACACTTACACTTGTTGCCAGATGACCGACTTGGACCCACATGTATAAGTAAATGTTTTTTTCTTCCCACTAAATATGAGGAATAAGTTCCTCAGATTTAGAGTTTGTGGGGGGTAACATGGTGTAGTTGAACCAGTGCTGAACATGTAGTCTTGCAACTGCTGTTCAAATCACAGCTCTGCCATTTAGTACCTGTAAGATCTTGGGTAAGTAACAATGGCTCTGTCATCAGTTTCTCCATAATTAAGAGGAAGATGTTGGATTAAATGACTTCTAAATTCCCTTTCAGATTATTGAAGTTATTACCTTGTTCACAAATGGAGCAGGCAGCCTTTGTAGTTTCCTGTAATTAAAGGGCAACAACACTTCCATTCTGTCTGGTATGTTTAGGCATTGATTGTCCTAAATAATCTCTGAGATACTTTTTTTAAGGATGTTTTTTACAAATTTATAATAATGAACAATATGGTTGAGTCTCAATACCCTCATTTGTAAATATGCATAAAAAGAACATGTATTACACAAGGTTATTGTGAAGATAAAATGAGATAACACATATTATAAATCATCAACACTTTACAAATATTAGGTATTACTATTGTTTTTGTTGTTGCTGTTGTTGTCACTAGTGTTACTGCTGTTACCACCTAAAAGAGGGTGGAGACCAAGACAGTTGCCATACCTATAGCCATTCTTAGTGCAGCCCATTGAAAAAGGAGAATAGCTTTTCTCCTAAAGTGAACAGATGTTTTTCTTCTGCAATCATGGCCTTTTGCTTTCAGAGGTTGACTTGCTATGCTCCAGCTGCACATACCAAAGCCAGTCCACTCCCCTTACTTCCTGGAGGAAAAGAGTACTAATCAAATTTATTGCTGAATAGCACACAGTATGAATGTTAGAGATCACTGCATAAGCAATGCTCCGTTGTCACTTTAGAGAACTACAATGTGCTAGTAGATTTAAAGCGATTAAATAAAGGTTGGCTGATACTGGTTCAGTGGATCAACCTTGCTCATCTGAGAATAAAAACCTGGGAGAATCTATAGTATTGACTTAGAGATAACTTCAATGTACTAGATGAAATACTTCAATTTAGACAGCATCTAACATTGTCAGAAGTCATAAGGTAAAGTATTTTTCCTTTCCTTTCCTTTCCTTTTTTTTTTCTTTTTTTTGAATTAACAACTAAGTTACAAGGAGAGCAAGTGGCATGCAGGGCTGTTAAAGTTAGTGAGTTGCAAAGCCAGAGGATTTGATGAGGTATACAATATTTTCCCTCAAGGCTAAAAATGTAATTATGAAAAAGTTCTGAACTGCAAAACAGTATTGTCAGCTGTTTCCATGCAAGATAAAAGATCACTTAAAGGTAAAGAGGTTACAGCTCAAATGGAGACAAAATTAAACAGAAACTACCCATGGACGGTGAACCAGAAATAAACAAGAATTAAACATTAAAATACTGTATTATAATGAGAATATCACATCTAATTCCTCCAAATGCACAATGTGAAATCATTAAAACTTTATCTCTGATTAGTTCATTTTCATGTACAAAGATTAGTGCAGAGTATAGGGATCGGGGCGGGGGGGAAATTACATTTCCAATAGCATTACATGAGCAAGCACTGAATGAGACTTTGGTTTTGAAAACTGATGTAAAACTGATGTTAAGATGCACTCATACAGCTGCTTGGGATTGAGTCACTAAAATATCTCTTTTTTGCAAGTCAACAAAGCTACATGTTGTAGTTCAATTATACATTGCTCACATGTTAATCCATAAAAAAAAATAGATCAGTTTTGGGGAGTTGAAGAAAGAAAAAATACAGTATGAAGCAAATTAAAGAGATTACAGCTCAGGAAAGCAAATTTTGGCACTCCTCGGTCCTTTTAGGTAGAGATTACTCACCTTTTATATGTGATTTTGTGCACACCACACAAATACTCCTCCTATATACATATGTGTATGTGTATACATACACACACACATACGCATATATATGGAGAAAGATGGAGAAGAGAGAGAGAGAGAGAGAGAGAGAGAGAGAGAGAGAGAGAGAGAGAGTCAGAGAGTCTACCTCCCATGAAGAAAGTAAATTTTGTCTCAGCGGCCATTGAAGATTAAAAGAAAAAAAGAAAAATGTGTCACTTCTCTAACTCTATGAACCCTTGTACTATCCAATAGAAGAGCAGCTGGGTGGCACAGTAGATAGAGCACTGGGCTTGGAATCAGAAAGACTCATCTTCATGAATTCAAATTCAGTCTCAGGCACTAGCTATGTGACCCTGGGAAAGTCATTTAATCCTTTTTTGTCTTGATTACTTATCTGTAAAAATGAACTAAAGAAGAAAATGGCAAACCACTGCAGTATCTTTGCCACAAAGATACTTAGTGACTCACAAATGGAGTCACTGAGAGTCAGACATGACTAAAAAATGACAGAACTATGATATAAAGGAGATTGTGAACCCCTGTTCCCCAAAAGGTGACTTTTCTTTGAGTTCTCCTTTCATTTATTCCCTATGTATCTTGTATATAAATAATTATTTACATGTTATCTATCCCATTAGAAAATGATCTGCTTGAGAACAAGAACCTAGGGTTTTTTGTTTGTTTGTTTATCTTTGTATCCCCAACACTTAGCACAGTGCTTGGCACATAATAAGTACCTAATAATTGATTATACAAAAATTGTTTTCATTTAAGTGGGTTAAATAAGGCTTCATTGAAGAGATGGATATGTGAACTGGGCCTAAAAGATAAAAATGTACCTCATGGGAGAAAATAAGAAACTGAAACTCCTTTTAGACGTGGGTGAACAGTAGCAGTGAAGGTACATAGATTATGTTAGCAATAAGTCCTTTGGATAGCCTTTAGTAATCGCTGTGTCCAAGGTGAATTTAACTTTGGGTCAAGAGTGAGATGGCAGGTAGCCAGGGACCTACTTCAATTGTGTTACTTTGTGATTCTGTTCCTGCTACATATGGGGGCAATATTATCAGGAAATTATTTTTCATGAAGATAATGGGTCACTGTCAGTGTCCATAATTTAAATACACTGACCAACTTTCAGCCTTGAGTCAGTTTGGCTCTTTTATAGAAGAAGACCCATGTGAGGATTTAGGTTGCAGAAAGGCCACTGTTATGTGATGTAAAGACCCCAAGAAGAAAGTTCCCAAACACTGGCATGATTTTGTATTACTTCATGAGCTAAATGGCAGGAAAATAAACAGCAAAGGCTATATCCACGTACTTTCTGCAGATGTTTGTGGAGGGCTTTATCTCATTCTCTAGTGATGAGTCAGATACAGAAATAACTTTGCCTGAATTTCAGAGATCATACTTTCTCTGGGACTCTGTTTCATCACAAGTGCATCTTTTGAGAGTCAATGTGTAAAAAAAAGAAGCTAAGATGAGAACAGGTGATGGAGAATAGTTTAATTTCATTGACACTTTTGGTGATATATGACAAAATTCAAAGAATGGGATGCAGCCAAATTATAAAGATTCATGAATACTAGGATCAGGAATTTATGTTTTATTCAATACATTGGAGGTTTCTGAGAAGGGGAATTGATATGATCAGGGTGATTTTTATGAATAATATATTGGCTGTGATATGAGAAATAGAAAGACAGGAAGGGAAACAGAGATTGAGTCAGAGAAATGGAAACAGAGGCAGACAAAGAGAGAGAAAGAGAGAGAGCTGGATATGGGAAGAGAAGAGTTAGGAAGCTGTTGTCATAATGTAGGTAAAGAGAACCATGAACGACTAAACTGATGTGGCTATGTGGAAGTATATTGAAGAGGAAAGATTTGTGAGAAATTTCAGAAATAAAATCAGTAGAACTTGGATATTGATGGGATGAAGAAAATAAGGGGGAATACTGAATTAACAAAAAAGAAATATTCAGAAAACAAATTTACCTCCTATTTAGAATAAGGTAGTTTATAACAGAAAATTCACATTTATTTCTTTTATTTGATAAATCTAAGAAAACGTTTTGAAGTTTGATGACAAAAATAGCGTAGAACCAATAGAAATCAGACAATAAATATATAAACTGCCATTCAATTGCACATAAATGTAATTTATCCAGTGCAATGTATATATTACTTGGAAGAAAGTTAAAGGATGCAAAGCCTTGTGAGCTTCAGACTGTTGGGTTTTACAATGTAAAGTCAAGGGGGGGGGTGAGCCTTACATAAATTGCTTTCTTTCTGCATTTCCCCAAAAGTCATGATTTCTCTTGCATTACCGTTTGTTCTGATTTCAGTTATGGTTCTTACCTCAAAAGGTGAATCTAAGTGTAAAGGTGGCACAATTATCCAAATCTAGCATTTACTTCTCATATTCCTGAGAGAGCTAGGGACAAGAGGAACAGATTTGCAAGTAAGTCCATGTGTTTGGGTACATATTTTTAGCAAGTATAAAAAAGCATATTAAAAAGAAAAATAATTTTAAAATGTTGTCTTATATGGTATAATCCATATGAATTGAGTATATTTGCTAGATAATTAATTGATGAATGATTCATATTCTTTATATTTATTGTAGTAGGCAACACTGTGCTTATGTCTACGTTGCAGAAATTGAAATGGAAATTTGTTGATTAGCCAATAATTTTGATCAGTGCAGACAGCTATACTAAGGGGGCTGAGTCTGTCTCTGTTGATCACATTTATCATTATCCTTAATTTCTCCATAGTTCTATACTTAAGGGAAGGGATAGCAATGCATAGGAGAAGGAGAGAAGTTTGGGATAAAATAACACAAAACACTTTGGACCCATTTACCTGGGAAGAATACACAGATATAAATATTTACACTTCTCTCTCTCTCTCTCTCTCTCTCTCTCTCTCTCTCTGTCTCTTTCTCTGTCTCTCTGTCTCTCTGTGTGTATGATCTGGGGAGGAGACTGACTAGCGGCATGATAGGACTATGCTTGATGACTCAAGTGGGAGTAAGATTTGGGTTAAGGATCCTCAAATCTCATATGAACTGCATCAGTTATGCATTTTAACAGATTAAAATAAAAAGCTTTTTAGGGAATAGAAAACATCTAGGATGTGCAAATGCCTCCTCCTAGCATTTATTTAGCTGAAACTTGGGCTAAAACAGAAAATAATGAGATTCTAATAAATCACAAATGAAAATCTTCCTCATGGTTTTATGTTTATAATGGTTACACACACACACACATACACATACACACACACACACACAATTGTTGCTCTCTAAATAAATATCTTACTCTTTTAAGAGCTTAACTGGCTATCAGTGTGAGGGTGAGGTCAAATCAGGCATTCCATTATACCCTTGATACTTAACCTGTGTGAGAATTTGTCTCAATCACTTATAGACTTAAGACAAGCTGTAATGAGGTTTGTCCAAGAATATCATTCAGGATGGCTAACAAAACTTGACCAAGCCCCAGGGGTTGTCTATAAATTAGCTTTCTAGCATGCTACCAAGTAGGAACTATGGGGCAGGTAGAATAACAGGCCTTGGCATCTAACTCTCACCCTCCTCCTTTGTTCAGAAGAGAACTTTGTGAGTTTTAAAGTATCTGGGTCATCCTGGATTTTCCATCTTCTCATTAGTGTTCCAATGGCCATTCTCAGATCAGCTGATGGTAGCGTCTGCATTAAGAAACAATGAAACATGGACCCATCTGCCATGCTCAAGGGGAACTTCTTAAGACTTTAATAAATGTAGGAAAAGGACCTTCAATAAATAGGAATTATGTCTTTACTTTGCCTCATAGGCTTTCTAAGGTTGAGCCCATTTTCCCCTGGAGTCTGCATGTACTTGCAACATAATGTGACAGTTGTTTGGAGTAATATTTTGTACCAACTGATCTTATAGTACCACCTTTCAAAGTATTTCTAAAAACTGCTAAAGTCTGGCTAACAAAATTGATTTTTAGTTAATTATGTAGAAAAGGGAGAGGGAGAAAGTTAATGGCATTATGGCATTACATTTGAGAATTTATGTGAGAGTGGGAGTTTGGATGAGGATCCTCAAATCTAATACGGACTGTAGGAGTTATATATTTTAATAGTTTTAAATTGTGTTTGATTCTTAATGAATGGGGGAGGGTATCCATAATGTGCAAATGCCTTGTTCTGACACTGATTTAACAACAACATGGACTAATACAATAAGTAATGAGGTTCCACAAATCACGAAGGAAAATCAAGGTCATGTTTTTCTATTTATAATGCATCTGTGTCTAGGTTCAATTTATTTTTTTCAAGCTAAACTCCTTGATTTGTATCACGTCTTCCCTAAGCCCCAGAATTATAATTTCAGTTGCCTATAAGATGTTGCCATTTGGATAACCTTTTGGGACATTATCTTTTTTATGGACTTTTTTTTCCCTTTAAATACTATTTCTTCTGACTACTCTATTTCTCAGTAGTACTGCCATTCCCTCAGGCTCCCTTGTTTGTTTGGTTTTTTTCCCTTAAAATAATAAAACAAACTGCTGTTATCTTTGCCTCTTTGATCTCTTAAGTTTCCTATCCAATCACTTACAAGCTCCCATATTACTACTATTTTATGCTCTTCTCATTTCTTACTACTACAACTCTAGCTAGTATGGACCTTGATTAGTGGGACAACTGGATTATGGGATTTTATTTTTCCTAACAGATGTGCCAATTCCAGGCTTTTCTCACCTCTAACTTACCCTTTGTACTACATGTCATTTTATGCCCAAAAGTTTTTAATGAATTTCTATTAGCTTTGTTAATATAGTTCATATTGTCTAGCCTAATATTCGTTCTTTAGCCCTCCATGATCTAGTAATATGCTCCATTTCCAAATTTCTCTTAATATACCCTTTCACATTCCTGTGCTATCAGACTACTTGATGTCTTTTCCTCACCTCTTAAGCTTTATCTACCTTTTTACCTTGACCTACAACATTCTCTATCCCTGCCTTAAATGTTCTCTTTCCTCTTAAATCCATCCCAATCCTTTAAAACTAAACAGAAATGTCACCTCCATAAAGCCAATATATCTGAACTTCAACATAATTTGACCAGAGTCACATAGAATCTTTAACTCTTGGAGTCATCATTTGAACTGGGGAATTGAATTCAAGTCCACTACTCCTTCTGATTACATGATGATGATTCTCAAATGATGTGGGAGAGAACAAAGTAAACATATTCCCAACATTTCATCTTTTTATAATATTTAATTGTTTGTGTGTGGAAGGTTTATTTTGAATTAGTGATGGTGGTCTTTTAGTCTATACTTTCGAATATTAATGGAATATGCAGCACTATGCCCATGGCTCAGATGATTACATAACTGTTCTTCATAGTTTAGAAAATATAAAAATATGTTAAAAGAAATAATTGATAAAGGAGGGCAAAGGCAAAGTACAGAAGAGTTTTGCTGAGAAAATTTAATAAGACCTCTACTGAGGTGTTCTCAGTTTCTTTAAAACTTTATTCAAATTATTACTATCAAAACTATATGAAACTGTTAAAAATGAGGGTAAACTTAAATGAACAGAAAAAAGGGTTTGTGAGGTATTATGTAAGCCAGAAGTTATAGTCAATACTCTAACCAATAATATTTAGAATAATCACCTGATCATCAAATACATTGTATATACACACACATACAAGTATCTGTGTATAACAATGTGCATCTACATGATGTATTTATATAATGTATGTATGCATATGGGTATATAACATATGCTTATAATTCCTGTATACATCTGTACTTATATATACTTAAATTTGTATATGGACACAAATACGTACGTATTTACATGTGTTGATGCTTGTACATACATATATAGCAAAAGGTATTTTCATGGTTATTTTTTTGTGTGTGTTCTCATAATTTTATTGTATAAATGTTTAGGGACATTCACTGAGGCCCACCTGTTCCCCAGCCCCATCCAAATCACAAAACTGGCCTAAAGGGGTAGTTAGTGCATAAAAAAAATGAAAATGTTCAAAGATAGCACAGGGTGGAATTATTTGGGAGTGGAGGGGATTTGGAAGTGAAGAGAAAATCTAAAAACCGGATGTTCAAGTCACAGTGGTATCATTTACTCTATGTGTATGACTCAAGACCCCTTTTTATGAAGAGAGGCTTGGATATCTTTAAAGCTTCTGCTAGGTCTAGCACTCTAGACTTCTCTCTAACACTCTCCTTTCCAGGGACAATGTCAGAGAGAAGAATAGGAAAGCCAAGATTTGAAGGGGATTGTAGAAGCTGTAGAAGATTAGAGAACTTGGAGGAAAATCAAGAGGGAAATGTCAGGAAATTTAGGAAAACAAAGGTTTGGTGGGATCAGAGAAGTTTGGGGAAAATGGGGTTGGAGAATAATATGGACTGATGTGAGGAGTAGAGAAGTTAGAAGGCTACATGCATACATGTAATGTATTTATACTATATATAAGCACACAGAGGCACATGTATAGGTAATACATGTGTATATGCATATGTATATGCATATGTTTATGTGGGCACATACATGCCTGTGTGTATATGGCTATACATGCATATATGCATGTACATGTGTATAGTAAAAATTATTTTAAAGGTCCTCCCATAAGACAACCGTCAAATCAAAAAGGATTTATTAAGTGCTTATTATACATGAGACAATGAACTACATACTGGGGATACAAATAGAATAAAAAAGAAATCCCATTTTCTCATGGAGTTTACAATGTAATGAGAGAACTGGCAGAGGTAGTGCAGTATCCAAAAAGGGGAGGATGGAGAAAGACATCCTGCAAGATAGGAGTAGGGGCCAGAGAAGGGAAGAAAAGTGAATATGTCTGGCCCACAGGCCCTTTCTTAAATTTGAGCTTTTAGGATGAAAAGTTAATCTGAGGAAGTGGCCATGAGGGTGGGGTAGAGTATTTGGCATGGAATGAAGGGATAAACCAGGATGAGATAGCTACATTTGTTAAAATCGTGAAAATTTTTGAAAGATTATTATCTTCAAATGTATATAAAAAAAAAAACAACCAACATTAAAATATTTCCTTGCCAAAGGTGGTTGGTCACCATCAGAGAGAAGGCCTATGTCAAAATCCTACTAGAGAGAGAATTCTTATGGATGATGAAATACTGGAGATACTCTTGTATGCAGATACAGTTTTGCTGAATACATTATGCCACAGAACTTTGCATAGTCTCTCCTGAGCTTGGTGTATAATTACTCAATGGGTTTCTTCTACTTCTGCACAGGAAAATTAATAGAGAATCATATTGCTAGAGCTGAAAAGGACCTTGGAAGTTATCTATTCCAACCTTCTTGTTTTAAACATTGGAAGACTGAGGCACATAGAGGTTAAACGATTTTCCCATAATCACAGAGTCAGTAACTATCGGAAGTGGGGTAAACCATGCCTTTGTCCTAAATAAAATATGGAATTAAGGATATATACATACATACATACATACATACACACATACATACATACATATGTATATATATGTATTTCTATATATACATATATATTTTCATATTTATATTTATTTTATTTTCTATTTATATACACATACATACACACACACACACACATATATATAGATATATAGATATCTATATATCTATATCTATATCTATATCTATATCTATATCTATATCTATATCTATATCTATATCTATATCTATATCTATCTATATCTATATCTATATCTACATCTACATCTATATCTATATCTATATCTATATCTATATCTATATCTATATCTATATCTATATCTATATCTATATCTATATCTATATATATATATCCTGGAAAAACTGTATGGATGGAAAATTGGCTAAGAGGCAAAATTCCAGTCTATAGTTTAATAGAATTGGAATATGCTTCCAGATATCTCATGGGAAATTGTAAAGGACTTTTAGTGATCTTGGGTTTCTCTTGAAACAATGGTTGGTCTTTTTATTGATATTTTACTGATGATGCTATAAGTTTATGAATCATGACTATCACAGTCTCTGAACAGTTAACATCATTTTGGAATATGTTTTCTGGCATCTGTATATTTGTTAAAGGGTCTTGCTTCTGTTTTAAGTGAGAGGCAAAGAAAATACATTTTTGTAAATTACAAACAAATAGTAAAATATATGTCCATGCTGTCTCTCCTGTAAGCTCCTGGAGAGCAAGGACTCTCACTTTTACCGTTATGTTATCAGTTCTTAAGATACTACTTGTCACATACGAAGCATTTAATGAATATTTGACTCTTTGTTTAGCACTGAAGAACTATATGACTGACAGAAGAGAAGAGTCCAGTCAGGTAGAAAGAGCAAAGGATAACCTATGAATAATTAGGTTGTGTGCTCGATTAGTAATCCGGAATGTTAAGAGACATAAAGGAACATCTTCAAATCATTGTGTAGTCCCTCTGCAGGAGATTTATGAGAGATTATGGATATAAGTTCCAGAAAAATGAAAAGGCAATTTATTGGTTGTGATCTTTATTGTTTGGGGTTATATGAATATTGATAACATTACAGATACACTGAAGAATCAGGGAAAGATTATTTGGCTTTATAGCTTGATTACTGAAATGTATTCACACAAGGGACCAACCAGCCATCTTCACTAGCTGCTAACCAACTACTACTCATAGGGCAGGAAAGCCAGCCTGTCTGCAATAGCAAGGTATCCTGAGAGAGAGAGAGAGAGAGAGAGAGAGAGAGAGAGAGAGAGAGAGAGAGAGAGAGAGAGAGAGAGAGAGAGAGAGAGAGAGAGAAAAGGAGGCAGCATCTATCAGGGAAATTAAACCACCACCACCTTGAGCGCAGTCTCCCCTTAAAATTTTATGGAGACAGCCCAGTACTCTTAACCCAGGAGCCTTGAGAATAGCAGTGCTTTCAACTCGTTTCTCAAAGTCGTAATTCTGGAAAACTACCCTGTGGAAATGCACTCTGGCCCCTCCTCTTGCAGTTACTATAGCCATAGCTACTCAAGAACAAGAAAAGAAAGTTCTTGCCACCAGACTCCTTGATACTATTAAATGAATCAAAATCATTAGCAGATGTGATTTTTATCAGTGAAAATGATAATAAAGAAGGAGAATTGACATCTATTTTGCTGCTGCATCCTACGGATGAATGGGGCCTTTCCATCTCACTTAAATACTGAAACCTTCCATAGGTATTGTCTCTCCTGTGAGAATGTGAGTCCTTGAGAGCAGGGGATGCCTTATTTTTTCTACTTATATCTGCAGCACTTAGTACAGTGCTTTGCTTAAAGAATGCTTTTTCATTTACCCATGTAATAAAGTAGCTTATTTATGTTAGTCGTAGATAAGCTTCAGCTCCTAGATGTCATAACAACAAACAAAAAGAGAGATAAGTGATTCACTTAATGCATGTCTCCTCTTCTTGGCTAAACTCCTTAAGAAAACCATATACAATAATTGCCTTCACATTTCATACTCTCTCTCAATTGTCGACCTTTTGGAATATGACTTCTGCTGTCATCATTCAACTAACACTGATATTTCCAAGGTCACTAAATCATTTCTTTATTACCAAATCAAATGTTATTTTTTCCACTAAGTAATCATCCTTCTTTAACTTTCCACAGCATTTGATACATTTCCTCTCCTTTTCTCTTAGATCCTCTCCTCTCTAGCATTTCATGACTACTCTTCCCTATCTGACCACTTCTTTTCAGTCTTCTTTTCTGTTTCTTCATTCAGATCACAAACACTGTCAGTGGGTGACCCCCAAGGCTCTGTTTTGTCATTCTTTCCTATATATACTATCTTGTATCATAATCTCATCAGCTCTCATGGATTCAAATATTATCTACATGCAAATGATTACTGGATTTAGCTTTAACCTCTCTCCTGAGCTCCACTCTCAAATCATCAACTGCTTCTTGGAAATCTCAAACTGGATTTCCAATAGATATCTCAAACTCAACATTTACAAAATAGAATCCCCCCTCCCCAACTTTCCTCCCTCTCTATTACTTTCAAGAGCACAATTGTACTCTCAGTTACATAAGCATTTAATTTGTCATACTCTCCTCCTCTCTCATACTCCACATACCCAACCTATTTCCATTTCTTGTTTCCTTTGCTATCACAGCAGAACTGTTCTATGAACTTTTCTAAACACTTACACAGTCCCTCTCCTTCCCAGAAATACTCTCCTTGCCTCAAGTCTCTTCGCACTCTAATCCACCCTTTACTAAGCTGTCAAAGTGAATTTCCTGAAGGATAAGTCTGACTGTGTCACTCCTTATTCACTAACCTCCAATGGATACCTGTTACTCCCAAGTCAAAATTTAAAACCCTCTGTTTGGAATTTAAAGTACTTCATAACACAACCTCTTCCTTTCTTTCTAGTCTTCTTTACACTTTATTCCCATGCATATTTTGTGATCCAGCAAAATTTCTTCTAGCTAAACCTAGCTCATCTACCTCTCTGATGCTTTTCTATTGCCTGTCCCTCATGTCTAGAATGCTTGCCATTTCTACTCTCTCCTTCAAGGCCAATCTCATCTTCTTCAGGCCTTTCCCAAACCACCTGAACTCCCTTCCTCCCCCCACACCACATACTACTAATGCTTTCTTTCTGAGATTACTTTCCACAGACTCTCTGTATATCTTATGTATACATCTTGCATATGCATTTGTTTACATATTTTCTCCCCATTAAAATGTGATCTCCTTGAGGGCAGAAAAGTATTTTGTCCTTTTATGTATACTCAGTTATTAGCATAGTTCTTGGCACATAGAAAATCACAAAGCATAAATGCTTATTGACTAACTGATAATGGTTATGATACTTACAAAACAGAATATCAATGCTATTCTATTAACATAACCTTCATTTACTAATGATTGGTAAGCAAAGGGCAGTTCCAGAAAGATCCTCTAATATGGGTCATAAATGATACACAAAGAATAAGAAGACTACTTAATGGGGAAAAAAAGTTTTTAAAGATAGAAGGTCAAAGGTCTTCATGCATCCAGCTTTATACCTTGAATATCATTTAGCACAATTTTTTTCCTAATATTTGCACTATAAAAATGCATAAAATAATGATGCCATCCTTGGGGCAAACATAGTCGAGAACAAATAGTTAGAATGGCATGGCAGTAATTTATTTTTTAGACAAAGATTGAATAATATGCAGGAGAAAGCAGTTGAAATGTCATTTATTCTCATTAGAGTTTGCATAGTGGTGAGGGCTCTGATTAAGGTGCCATAATTTCTATTGTAACTCTTATTTTCCTCAAAACTTTATGAAGCATTATTCTCTGAAGCAGCCTTTTTCTGTACCTGTCCTTTGGCAGAAGGGGAATAAGTATTTAGAAATTTGTGGGAAGAAATTATATTTTTCTCTAATTATATTTATTTAAAATATTTAATAGCTGACATGTGGAAGTTGAGGAATAAATGGGTGTCAGGGCAGGGATAAGTTAAAATCACCTGATATTGAAAAGGTAAAATTTCCTAGATCAGAAAGTTGAGTATATATTACATGAATATTTAAAAATATACTTGATCACTTTAATTTAGAAAATTCTTATCTGCTGTCATAACTACCCTATTTCACTGCATAATCATCACAGATTTTATGCCAAATTTTTTGTAAAAAAAAAAAGTGCAGTGTGACCATTATGTCACTTTTAAAGATTGTGGCTGTATTACTTAAAAATTATTTGTTACTAAACTGCATCACTGGCAGACAAACTGTATGGTTTAGCTAGCATGGGAAGATGCAAGTCTTACATCATGTGACTTTCTCATTGCAGTTTTTCCTGTATGCCTGCTCCCCTTGTGCCTACAGCTCTTCATCCAGTTGAGTGACAATACTGTTAGCACTGCAGTGCTCTAAACATACCATGCAAGTCTGCTTTGGGAAATATACTGACGATGTGCGTACACTGAGAATTCTGGGCCCACAGCTCAGAATGCACAAGAGATCAATGTGTATCCATATGCCACTGGTTAATACATTGCTGCTCTGTTTATCTTTTAAGTGGCATGATGAACAGAATTATATCATGACACAATTACGTAATGAAAAGTTATAAAACAATTTTGAACTAAAAAAAACCCAACAGGATGCAATGATTATGTGGTGAAACATGGTAGGTCAATGAGAAAAAGTATATCTTCACTTATCTTCCTTCAAGACAATTATTAGTGACCTTTTCTTGTTAAATATTGGAGAATCACTTGATGAAGAGATAGATGAAGACCATTTACAATGTGTTTTATTTAGTATCTGAGGGTTAATTTATTCCAGAAGCACCTGGTTTATAGATAGCAAATCTCAATTTTCTGTTTTCTGGTATTCAAAACTTTTTTATTCCTTCTACAATTATTATTCATGGGTTCAAAGGATTTAGAGCTGGAAGGGTCCTTAAGCATCATCAAGTGTATCTAGCCCAGGAAAGTGAGACCCAGAGAATTTAAATAATTTTTCTAAGATTACACTACTAGTTAGTAGAAGAACTGGAACTTGACACCATCTCCATATTTCCAGTTCCATATGCTTTCCTTAGTATATAGTACATTAGGTTACATCTTAATATTTCTTGTATTCTCATCCCTAGGTACCTCAGAACTACCCTTCCTTGGCTCTCTTCTTGTCTGACTACTCAATCAATTGCACTTCCTGGAAAACCATTCTGTTGTTTTTACATTTTAAAATAATTTTTTGAATCAACAGAAGATCACTTCATTTTTTTTCTGACCTCTTTTCCTGCTTCTTCACTGAGAAAGTTGGAAAAATAAAGCCTTTGATACAAACAAGTAAAACTAATCCCTACATAGGTCATGTCTAAATATACAAATATATGCATATGCACACACATATGTATGCATGTCTAATTTACACATAGTATATGCATATATGTCCATGTATATATGTACCTGTCCCAACAAACCTCATAAACTGAGCATACATATTATACACATTATACACATTGTGTTTATATGTATATACACACATATTATACATGCGTGTATATCTAGCTATATATCTATAAATATATATACGCATGCACGCATGTATGTATATCTAAATCTACACTCTCAGTCCATCGCCTTTATTAGGAGGTGGCAACATGTTTCATCACAAGTCCTTTGAAATTTTGGTTGGTTATTGTATTGATGAGAGCTCTTTATTCTTTAAGAGTTGTTGGTCTTCACAATGTTGTTGGTATTTTATAATTTGTTCTCCTGGTTCTGTTCACTTGATTCTGTCTTAGTTGATGAAAATACCCCTGGGTTTTTTCTGAAACTACCTCTTTTATTAATTTTTAAAGCACAATTGTATTCCATCACATTTATATACTTTAACTTGTTCAGCCATTCCCAAAAGGATGGACATCCTTTACTTTCCAATTCTTGGCCACCACAACAAATTGTTATTGTATTTTTTTAAAGATGGTTCTTTTTCCTCTTTAATGTCTTCCCCTTATTCTACCATTATTGAACTCCCTCTTATGTTTAATTTTTTGGAACATATTTCTTCTACTCCCAGATAAACCACCTGAAAGCAATCTATGATCAGTTAATCAATAAGTACCTGTTAAGCACTACTCTTTGTCAACCTCTTGCTAGGCATTGGGAATGTATGGCTGGAAAGGATCTCCAAATTCTTCAAAACCATCTCCATCATCCTCTATATGAGGAAATGCCAAAAGAAGTTAAATTATTTGCTCACAGAGACACAAGTGAAAACCATCAGTGGAGAGATTTCAGTTTCAATCTTCTGATTCTAGAGCCATTTCTTCAAGATTGTTTACTGCCTCCTGCTAGGGTTGAAAGTAGGAAGAATTGAGATATTCTTTGTTCTCATGGTCACTTCTAGACCACTGACTATGATTAGTCAATAATTTCTCCTTTGAAGTGCCCTATGAAACTCACTCAACTTCCTCAATAATAGGTATCTCGATAAAAGACTTATTCTCTATACCAAACTCTGCCATCATCCTCAATGATTACCATGAGCACAATCTCTACTCCACTAGTTCCTTATTATGCACAACTTCATCTCTCTCATCGCACTTTAACTCTGAGCATCTTCAAAAGCTCCATTAACATTCATCTTTTCTTTCCTCCCTCTTTTAGTTCCTTTACAAATCATGTGTATTCCCATTACTTCAATTATTATCTCTAGCCAGATCGTTCCCACATTTATACATGAACCCCTGATTTCTCCTATGATTTCCACTTCAGCTTTCATAATTTCTGATAAACATATTTCATTGACATAAAATTACACAAAATTATAATTGTCTCTTCCTTGTGAAACATAGTTTCTTATTTTTTTTTTTAATGCCACCGTACTCTCATTTTGCAGGTCCTGTTTGCCTCTTGCTTTCCCTTTCCAGTTATAACTAGCCATGTGCCAAGGACTTTCAATTTGACCTCCACTGTATCTCATAAGTGTCCTTTCACCTCCACTAGTATAAGCCCTTACCACTTCTTCCACAGATTATTGTAACAACCTCATAACTTCTCTCCCTCTCTTAGGTTTGATCAGTCTCACATCTGTCCTTCACACAGCTGTTAAGGTAATAATCCTGATTGATAGATTTGATCATTTTATAGCCTGCTCAGTAATCATTGGTAGGTCCCAATTTTCTCTAAGGAAAATACTAATTCCTTCCCATTATTTAAGTTGCTTATAATGATGTAATATTATATTATATGTATTTATATCTATGCATAATTTTATGAACACATTACTTAAAAATTGTTTCCAGCTTAGCTTCCCAAATATTTCTCTTCGTTTCCCTTCATTCATTGTATATATTCCAGGTGATCTCAGATGTCATCCGGCACTATCTTGTCTCCACGTACTTGGGCAGGCTGGCTATCTCTACCTAGAATGTACACCCTCTTTATCTTTACCTGTTAAAGTTTTTGTCTTCCATCAAGGCATAGTTGAGGTGCCACCCCCTGCATAGAGCCTTCGCTACAATATCTATCTAGGAGGTTACCTGTTTCATAAAGCCTTTCCTTATCCTAACTAAAAGTAAATCTTCTTAAATTTCTTTTAGAGCTTTGTCTAAACTTCTTTTTTGCACTTACCATAGTTTACATTTCATCTTATTGGTGTAAGTGCTATATTCAACTTTTAATTTCCTCTAGAACACAGACTATTTTTTTTAAATTCACATTTGTTTCCCTAGTGGCTTGTACACACTTCACATACTACATGTTTAAATTGAGTTGAATTAGTATTGAAGTATTTGAAAAAATGCACTCCCCTTACTATGACACTGAAGAGACTAAGTATGTAGAAGGAAAGGTTGCAGCAAACTGTTAAAGAATTTTTAAATTGAGAATTCAAAACTATTTCAACATTGTCCTTAACAAAATTTCTCACTCTTGAATTTTAATAACAAGAAACCTATTCTACCCATCAAATTGTCTACATTCCAGTTCTCAGTGGTACATATTACTAAATATTGGCACTTTTCTTTCTTCTCAATTCATTAAAAATAAATACAATTAATGTACAAAAGCCATTCTGATAAGTAATTATATTCAAATTCTGATTGTCACAAAATACAGAATTGACTACACCTAGGAAAATCTTGATTTACTTAAATATGGTGTCCCAAAAAGTCTTAGTGCAGTTTAACTATTAAAACTTAAGTCTGAAATTAGCCTTTTGGGACTAATCACACACTAATGTACATGGATTCATAGAAAAGATACTAGCATTTCATATACCATAATGTTTGTGGCACATAAAGCAAGAGATATTGAAATAAATTCTCTGGATTACATTTCTTAGAAGACTGTATTTTTACCCTCAGAGTTATTGTGTCACTACTCAAAATCTGTTATTGAAAGGGAGTCTTCTAGGGAGTGGAGGGTTGAAAAGTCAGGGTGACAAAGATTACTTTTAAGTTGATAAGAAGCAGGTAAGGCTAGGGGCTTTGGTAGAGGAAGAAGACAGAAAGGCATCCTGTGAATTAGTAGGCATTAATTCCTTGAACCTAGGTGTCATAGCAGAACCTGATTTCCTTAAAGACTGAGATAAAAGGGTTTGACAGTTTCCTGGTCTGTCCTGAAAGGCCTTGTATATCTTCAGCCTGTGTCACATGGCTTGAAAAAATTTTCATGAGGTACATGGGAATGAAATCCAAACTGTTTAGCAAATCTGAAGAAATTTTATTCCAGTATTATGTATCGGGACATACACACACACACACACACACACACACACACACGATTTTGTGATAATTAATTCCAGACCCTGGGCTAAGTTCTTTCTCCTTCCTCCCTCCTCTCTCTCTCTCTCTCTCTCTCTCTCTCTCTCTCTCTCTCTCTCTCTCTCTCTCTCTCTCTTTCTCTCTCTCCTTTTTTTCTGCCTCTCTGTGTCACCATTGTCTCTCTTACATATATAAGTATGTAGATAGTTACTCATATACATATCTATATCTATATCTATCTATCTATCTATCTATCTATCTATCTATCTATCTATCTATCTATCTATCCATCCATCCATACATGAGGGAAAGGGCCATTTTCATGTTTTCTTTGTATGTATGTATATATTTATAGGTCTGTATGTATCTATACATCTTCTATCATCATAAATAAATAATAGAGAGAATATTAATTTAGAGAAGAAACTAGAAGCTGCATTTTATTCAATCATTCATTCATTGTCATCTCTTTGTGACCCCATGCACCATAGGATGCCAGACCTTTCTATTTTCTACTATCTCTCAAAGTACATCTCAGTTTATATTTATTATTTTGATGACACTGTCTACCCATCTCATTCTCTGCCATGTCCTTTTCCTTTTATCTTCAATCTTTCCCAGCAATCCAGTCTTTTGCCAATGAGTCCCATTTTTCATTGTGTGGACAAAATATTTAAGCTTCAGCAGTATTTGACTATCCAATGAATAGTCTGAATTAATTTCTTTAAGTATTGACTGATTTGATCACCTTGATGTCCAAAGGACTCTCAAAAAGTCTCCAGAACCACAATTTGAAAGGATCAGTTCTCTTGTACTCAGCTGTCGCCACAGTCCAATTCTCACAAGCATATATTGCTACCAGAAAAACCATAGCTATGACTACACGGACTTTTGTCAGGAATGTGATGTCTCTGCTTTTCAGTATGCTGTACAGATTTGGCATGGTTTTTCTTTAAAGGAGAAAGTTCCTTTAATTTCATGGCTGCAATGACTTTCCCCAGTGATTTTGAGCTCAATAATATGAAATCTGATGTGGCTTCTATTTCTTCTCCCTCTATTTGACAGGAAATGATAAGACCAGTTGCTAAGGTCTTACAAGTAAAATCTTCCTACAGATGGTGGTATTTGAGGAAAGACCTGAAAAAAAATCAGTAATCCTTAGAAGCAGAGATTGAGACAGAGAGTATTTCAGGCAACAGAGATAGGCAGTGGTAGGATCTGAAGATGAGAGGTAGAGTAAGGAACAACACTTATGTCAGTATGGCTAGACAACAGAATGAATAGAAGGAGAAAATGTATAAAAAGAGAGGAAACATTAGAAAAGATCTGATTGTAAAAAGGCTGCCAAGCCATTATAGTTGCCCCAAAATGGAATAAGGTTTTTCAGTGGAGGCTGGGTGCACACTTTTCAAAGATTTTGTGGGGGTGTTCAGGTGAGGTTTCAGCCAGTGACCTCTTCTTTCCATTATAATGCTGAGACTTTATGACTCTACGTAACTATAATAATTTTAGTAACCGTTTTCATGGTGCTGGTGTTTATTGTGCTTGTCTGCTTCTTTATTTCATTCCCCATAAGTAGAATACAGGCAGGAACATGAGATATAGATATAGATATATACACACATATATATGTGATATATACATACACGTATATACACATATACACAAGCATATATACACGCACACACACATATATACATGTATATTTGCAGAGCTCTTTTGTAATTTTAATGTGTACTTTATAGATGGGAATAAGAAGCAGTGATTGCAGATAATTTCAGTAAATTAGGAAGAGCCTATGGGGGAAACCAACTGGTAATGATGAAATGCAATCATGTGTGCAACAATATTGATTTCTTAACATAAAAGTGAATAGATAATAAAATATAGTCTTAAAAAACTCACTCATTTTTATTATGAAGATAGAGCAGATGCTAGTTTGAGCACTGAAGGAAAACAGAAAGTACATTGATTAGGACAACTGTTACCAACATTTTATACTTAGAACTCTCCATTGCTCATAATAGTTCATAATCCTCATCAGGGGATAGTAGGAGAGGATGCATGGACAGTATTTTAACTAAACAACTTTTATCATGCACACAAATGGATATATTAAACAGTTAGGTATAAGTGAGGATAGAAAAGGAAACATAGTCAAACAGATCATGAGATTATATAAGTCCCACACCTTCAAACAATATTGCAAACATAGCATTTTTATGCACAGTCTGATATACTACACCCTGTAACCTTGCATTACTGATCATCACCTTTCTTTGTTCTGGAAGAAAGTCAGCTGTGTAAACAGATCAAGGGTTGGGTTAAAAGAATTCTACCTCACTCCCAATTCCCTTACATAAAAGAATATTTCTTTAGAATCTAGTCTTGTATTTAATGGATAGGTTTTAATTATTTCATTAGTTTAGATAGTTCCAAGTCTAAAGACTTTGTCTATCAATGCATCTCAGCAGTTCAGTCTCTAACTAATATCTTTACAGAGTTGACTGAGGCAGAGAAAAATGTGATTGGCTCACAGTCACACAGCCAATAAGTACATGTTCCAGGACATGAACCCAGGTCTTGGCAGTTCTTTAACGTGCTAGGCAATCCCTTGATAGCAGAAAGTTCAAATGTCTGAGTAGGTACAAAAAAAAAGTTCTCATCTTTTGGATGAAATGGTCTTAGCATGTCTCAAACTGGTTGCCTTCCGAGGGGGATAAAATAGCTTAAGAGTAGTATTTCTTTCTGTTCATCAAGAAGAAACTAACATGAAAACAGAACTGAAGAGGGAAGGTTTTTGTTTTTGGCTTTTTGTTTTTCCCATGGAATAAATGGGAAGGGAGAGAGAGAGAGAGAGAGAGAGAGAGAGAGAGAGAGAGAGAGAGAGAGAGAGAGAGAGAGAGAGAGAGAGAGAATCTGCAAGACAGAAAGGAATAAAAATAAAAACACAGATGATGGGGTGACTACTTACCCCTAGGGCCAGGTGACAGTCCACAAGCCCCTCCAATGTTAACATTGATAATTCCTTCAACTTCCTTAAACCTTTATTTCTACCAAAGCTATAGAAGAAAGGTATGGAACTGGGCTTTATTGTGGAGCTTCACATGGCTAGACCACTGAGGAAAAAAAAAGAAAAGAAAATGGACAAAGAAGAACTGAGGGCCCTTATCCCCTTCTCCTTTATTAGTTAAAATGGGCATGATAGTCTTTTATTTTGTTAAAGATTGCATCTGACTAATAGAATATTTTCTCATAAATGCCTTTCTTTTACCCAACCCAATGGTTTTCTTTATTTCCCTTTGTCAAGGCCATTTGGGTAAGAGACAACTCTATGATATACATACATACATACATACATACATACATACATACATACACACATATATATAGATGCACATATATACATGTATATATGTATATATATGTATATGTATATATACACACATGCATATATACATACTTATAAACACACATATACATACATATATACACATATATATATACATATATACATACATATATATACACACACACTATATATATACATACATATACACACACACATATATATATATATATACATACATACACACACACACACACACACACATATATATATATACATACATACACACACACACACACACACACACACACACATATATATTTATAGTGAAGACTGATCCTTCCAGATGTAGGGCTACCTGGGATTCCAATTTAGTCCATTGCATGGTTTGGTTTTCTCTCTGTTTAACTGGAAGCATAAGTAAAAGCCTTCCATATAGTTCATAGCAATAGCTCTGAGGGTAGAATTGCTACTAACTGTCCCTTTAAAACTGCTTCATGAGACCAAGAGTAGGAACTCCAATGTTGTACTATATGACATATGATCCTTGTTTGTTTTCCCCACATAGAATTGAATGGACATAAGCATTCTCCAATGCGATGTGATTCTGTTGTGATTTTGAATGGTACAGACAATCCCTTCATTAATGCTGTTTGTGATCCCTGTGTGATCAGTGCATATTCTTCAACAACTGCTTTAAGGTGAGCCATCAGGCCAGCCGTTTCTTAATTTCTTACTAGACTGTGCTCCTTTGGACCTCTCCATAATGTGCCCCTCTTGTGATATTTTCTTCTTTCTCCTTTCTTCCCCTTCCAACTTTTTTTCAGCCTCCTTTTCTGTATTGTTTTTCCTTTTACATTGTTAACCCCTTGAAGGGAGGGATTGTCTCTTCTTTTTCCTTGTGTTTGTATTATCAGGCTTACGTATTTAGCTCAGTGCCTGATATATGGTAAAAGCTTAATAAATACGGGTTGACTGATTGACTCATTGCTGGGGTGGCTTAATTCATCATCCTGAAGCCAAACTGCTCATCACCCTCTATGAATCCAGCTAGGCTGGTTTTCAAATTAGAGCTATGCAGTCTAATGTCTTTGTGTTCACAGGCCCTGTTGTTAGCTATTCAGATTCCTAGGGCCTGTAGAAGCTCTAATTTAACAGGACTTCCCATAGGAGAAATTGGAAAACTTTAGTGGAGGACATAGAAACAATATTTCCTACTTTAAAGGAGCATTGGAGTCCAGGAAACCCAAATACAAATGTGGCTTCAGACACTTATTAAATGTGTGATTCTGAACATGCTATTGTTCTCAATTAAATGATGATAGTGATAGCACCTCACCACCAGGGTTGTTGTGAAGATAAAATGATACAAAATTTGGAAAATACAGCAAAGCTTACAGTGCTACATAAATGCTAGTGATGATGATGATGATGATGATGATTATCATCATTTTCATTATTATTATTTTTAAACGAGTTTAAAAAATACCTAAAACATAACTGTGTCATCTATAGGGATAGTAATTGCCAAAGAATGGTAGCAAAAATGCAGTTTGCTATTCTATTGTTTTCCCCACTTAATAGTATTTCATTTTTTCCAATTACATTTAAAAAACTTTTCAACATTCACTTTTATGATATCTTGCATTCCAAATTTTTTATATGTCCCTCCCTCTGCTCCACCTCTAACCTCCCCAAGACAAAAAGCAGTCTGATATAGATTATACATGTAGAATCATATTATACATATTTCCACATTGGTCATATTTTGTTTCCATCTGCATTCAGACTCCATATTTC
The DNA here is from genome assembly GCF_003287225.1 of Phascolarctos cinereus. NCBI lineage: Eukaryota > Metazoa > Chordata > Mammalia > Diprotodontia > Phascolarctidae > Phascolarctos > Phascolarctos cinereus. Next base: position 62,062,026 of record NW_027556402.1, on the reverse strand, counting down.
TTTCTCTGGATAGGGATAGCATTTTCCATCATAAGTCTTTTGGAATTGGCTTAGATCATCATATTGCAGAGAAAAACTATCTTTATCATAATTTATCACCACACAATGTTGCTGTTACTGTGTATATCCTTCTGCTTCTGCTTGTTTCACTCAGCATCATTTCATGTAGGTCTTTCCAGGATTTTCTGAAATCTGCCTGCTCATCATTTTTATAGAACAATAGTATTCCATTATATTCATATACCAAAACTTGTTCATCATTCCTTATACAACAATAGTATTATATTCATATACCAAATCTTGTTCATCCATCCCCCAATTGATGGGCATCCCCTCAATTGCCAATTCTTTGCCACCACAAAGAGAGTTGCTATAAATATTTTTGCACATGTGGGTCCTTTTCCCTTTTTAATGATCTCTTTGGGATATAGATCTAGTAGTAGAGCATGCACAGCTTCATAATCCTTTGGGCATGGTTCCAAATTGCCTCCAGAATGGTTGTATCAGTTTACAACTCCACCAACAATGCATTAGTGTTCTAATTTTTCCACATTTTCTCCAACATTTATCATTTACATATTCTTTCAAAATAGCCAATATGATAGGTGTGAGGTGATACCTCAGAGTTGTTTTAATTTGCATTTCTCTAATTAATAGTGATTTAGAGCATTTTTACATGACAATAGGTAGCTTTAATTTCTTCATCTGAAAACTGCTTATTCATGCCCTTTGACCATATATCAGTTGGAGAAATGACTTGTATTCTTATAAATTTGACTTAGTTCTCTATATATTTGAGAAATGAGACCTTTATCTAAAACACTGGCAGTAAAAAAAAAATTGTTTCCCAGCTTTCTATTTTCCTCCTAATTTTGATTCTATTGGTTTTGTTTTTGCAAAAACTTTTTGATTTAATGTAATCAAAATTATCCATTTTGCATTTAATGATATTTTCTGTCTCTCATTTGTTCATAAAGTCTTCCCTTCTCCATAGATCTAACAAACTACTCCTTGCTCTCCTAATTTACTTATGGTATCACTCTTCATGTCTAAATCATGTGCCCATTTTGACCTTATTTTAGTATGGGGTGTGAAATTTTGGTCTATGCCTAGTATCTACAATACTATTTTCTAGTTTGCCCAGCAGGTTTTGTCATATAGTGAGTTCTTATGCTGGAAGCTGGAGTCCTTTGGTTTATGAAATAGCTAATTACTATAGTCAGTGACTACTATGTCTTGTGTATCTAACCTATTCCACTGATCTACCACCCTGTTTCTTAGCCAGTACTAAATAGTTTTGATGATTGCCACTTTATAGTATAGTTTTAGATCTAGTGTGGCTAGTCTACCTTCCTTTACATTTTGTTGTCACTAATTCCCTTGATATTTTTGACCTATTGTTCTTCCAGATGAATTTTATTATTTTTTTTTAGTTTTATGGATTAATTTTAGTAGTTTTATTGGTATGGAATTGAATAAGTAAATAGATTTAGGTAGAATTGCCATTTTTTATCATAATAGCTCTGCTTACCCACGAGCAACTGATATTTTTCCAATTACGTAGATCTGCCTTCATATGTGTGAAAAGTGGTAATTGTGTTCATATAGTTCCTGGATTTGTCTTGGCAGGTAGACTCCCAAATATTTTACATTGTCTACAGTTATTTTAAATGGAATTTCTCTTTCTCTCTCTTCCTGCTGAGCTTTGTTAGCAACATACAGAAATGTCAATGATTTATGTGGATTTATTTTATATCCTGCAATTTTGCAAAAGTTGTTAATTATTTCAAGTAATTTTTTAGTTAATTCTCTAAGTATACCATTATGTCATCTGCAGAGTTTTGTTTCCTCGTTGCCTATTCTAATTCCTTCAATTTCTTTTTCTTCTATTGTTGTTAAAGCTAACATTTCTAGTATAATACCAAATAATAGTGGTGATAATAGGCATACTTGTTTCACCTGATTTTATTGGGAAAGCTTTACACATAATGTTTTAAATAGATACTATTATCATTTTAAGGAAAACTCCACTTATTTTTATGCACTCTAGTGTTTTTAATAGGAATGGAGAATGTATTTTGTCAAAAACTTTTTCTGCCTCTATTGAGATAGTCATATGTTCAATTATGCTGATGGCTTCCTAATATTGAACCAGCCCTGCATTCCTGGTATAAATCCAACCTGTCATAGTGTATTATCCTCATGATAACTTGTTGTAATTTCTTTGTTAGTATTTTATTTATTTTTTGGCATCAATATTCATTACTGTAATTGCTGTATGATTTTCTTTCTCTGTTTTGGCTCTCCCTGGTTTAAGCATCAGCAACATATTTGTGTCATAAAAGGAATTTGGTAGGACTCTGTCTCTGCCTATTTTTCCAAATAGTTCATATGATATTGGAATGAATAGTTCTTTAAATGATCTATATAATTCACTTGTAAATCCACATGACCCTGGAGATTTTTTCTTATGGAGTTTATTGATGGCTTGTTCAATTTATTTTAGTAAAAAAGGGTTATTTAGGTATTCCATTTCCTCTTTTGTTAATGTGAGCAATTTATACACACACACACACACACACACACACACACACACACACACGCACACACACACACACACATATATATATATACACACACACACACGCACACACACACACACACACATATATACACACACACACACACACACACACACATATACATATACTTGTAAATATTCATCCGCTTTACTTAGATTGCCAGATTTATTGACTTACAGTTGGGTAAAATATCTCCTAATTATTACTTTAATTTCCTCTTCATTGGTGGTGAATTATTTTCATTTTTGATGGTGATAATTGTGATGGTGACACTCTCTTTAATCAAATTAATCAAAGGTTTACCTATTTTATTGATTTCCCCCATAAAACCAGCTCTTAGTTTTATTGATTAGTTCAATAATTTTCCCACTTTTAATTTCATTAATTTCTCTTTTGAAAATCTGAATTTCTAATTTGGTATTTAATTGGGGATTTTTGATTTGTTCTTTTTCTAGCTTTTCTAGTTGCATACCCAATTTATTGATCTCTTCTTTCTCTATTCTATTTATGTAAGCATTTAGAAATATAAAATTTCCAAAGCTTTTGCTTTGTCTGAGATCAGGATTGCTACCCATGCTTTTTTTTTTTTTTTGTCTTCAGCTGAGGCATAATATATTCTGCTCCAGCCTTTTACCTTTTACCTTTACTCTGTGTCTCTCTGCTTCCAATGTGTTTCTTGTAAACAACATATTGTAGAACTATGGTTTTAAATCCACTCTGCTCTCCACTTCCATTTTATGGGATAGTTCACCCCATTCACATTCCCAGTTGTGATTTTTAATTGTGTATTTCCCTCCATCCTATTTTCCCCCTTTTCTTACTTTTCTCTCTCCTTTCACCCTGTCCCTCCTCACAAGTGTTTTGCTTTTGATTACTGCCTCCCTTAATTGGCCCTCCCTTCAATCAGCCCCCCACCCTTTTCTTTCTTCTTTCCCCTCCCTCTTCCCTAGAGGGTAAGATAAATTTCTATACCCAATTTAGTGTGTATATTATTTCCTCTTTGAGCCAAATCCAATGTGTGTAAGGTTCAAGTAATGCTCAATCCCCCTTTCTTCTTTCCTTTTACTGTAATATATCTGAAAGCCTCCTGCTGGCTTGCCCAGACATTGTGTGCTGAGTTATTCTCCCTTTTTACCCAGGTGAGACAGACCTTTCCCAAAATCTTTCTAAGTTATCATAAGGGGGAAAATGGTTTCACTCTATCATTTTGTAGGTTCTGTTGCTCCAGAATCAATGTAGAACCTTGATTTAATGTTGTTTCTGAGGGAAAATGGGGAGAGCTTAGGCAACTTCCTGGCTTTTTCCCACCATTTTGGCTCTGCCTCCTCCTGTACTTTGCTTAGTCTAAAACTAGTCTTTTAGAATTGCTTTAAAAAAATACCAACCTGTGAGAATTGCATCACTCTTCCACATGTTAGCATTATTTTTGGGTTATAAATTGTGGTTCATATCTTAGTTTAGCATTTCCATTTAAAAAAATCCAAGAACATATATTGAGGATGGTAAAGAATTCACCAAGAATTATTAGCATAATAACAGGTGTTTTCTTTTCAATAGATGATGTGAATCAATAGCGTATTGATTTTGTAAAATGCATTTGTACCATAGTCACTATTATAGTTAGTTAAGGAATGTTAGGATTCGAGGTGCAGACCAAGAAAATATGGTAGAGAGAACAAAGAAGTTACCATTGAATCACTGAGCTGATCTAAAATTCATAAACTCTGGTAGTAACTGCTGGGCTGCATCTAATCTACCTTGTTTCAAACCTCACCATATGGATGTTTGTGCAAGATTAAATAGCTGCTCAAGTGTGTAATGAACTGCAAATATAAAACTGAACAGTTAGATACAATAGTGAACAGGTCCAAATCAAGCTATTTTGCAGAAATAGAATAGAAAGCAACATCTACATATATCTTCATAAGTCAGGTATGTTGAACTATACTCTGTACTGGATCTTATTTTTAAACTTCTCATCTTTTTCTTTGAATACACACATTTTTATGTATACACAAATATTTGTAAGCATACATGTATGTATACTTGTGATGTATATGTGTATGTATATTATTATTACTTGTTAAGAGCAAAAGTTGGAGCCTCCCAAAGTGCCATATGTTTGAGGACACCTGGGAGTTATCAAACTATCATAGAATTGGAAGTAGAAGAGCATCTCATCCAATTCCTTAAATTAAAATATAAGGAAATGAAGACCCTATAAAGGTTAATAAATATCATTAAGCAACAAAGATAGTAAATAGCAGAGCTGAGATTTAAACTCATGTCCTCCTACTCTGAATCATATTCTTTTTGAAAGTTATGGCCAGGATTATACAAAGAAAATGTGATTGCCTGAGGGAATGGCCAAAAGAAGTCTTGGATTCCAGTCTCTCCTCTGTCACTAATTAGCTGTATGGCCTTACCTGTCAAATCAGTAGAAGTGTGACTCATCAGTCTCAAGGCAAGGGAAAGACAAGAATTTCAGAGTCTTTCCAAATTGAAAATATGAAATTATATTAATGATGCCTACCCACCTATTGCATTTTTATATTCACAAAATATTTTTATCTTTTCTGATCCTAACAACCCTGTATTGGAGGCAAAGAAGCTAGATGGGATAATGGATAGAGTGTTGGACAAAAGTTAAGAAATCCTGAGTTCTAATCTTTCCTCAGACACTTATAAGCTGTGTAACTGTAGGTAAGTCACTTAGCTGTTCTCAGTCTTATTATCCTTATCTGTAAAATAGGAATAATAATATCACTTGCTTCACAGGATTGTTGAGACAATCAAATGAGATAATATATGTTGACAGCAGTAAAGTTTATTATTCAAGGTCTTAGAGTGGGTCACTTAACAAGTATTTGTAAATCACTTACTATGTGCCAGGAAATGTGCTAAATCCTGGAGAAACAAACAAAATAAATGTTTCTTTCTCTCAAAAAGCTTATGTTCTAAATGGGGATATAACATGAAAAGCAATTATACATCTAAAAATATAGAATATTTAAAAATGATAATGTCAAAGGAAATGCCCTATTAATAGGGACAGGGGAAAAGCATTTAAAATAATAAGTGAAAAAATCAGTACTCAAAAACAATCTCACCTCATGCATGTTGATTTTTCTGATTTCCTTCCCACACTGTAAATCTCTGATCATTCTTATTAGGAAATATGGGTAACCATTACTCGTTTCATTTTTTTCTATTTTCAGTTTTCATTTTGAGGTCCAGAAAGTGAATGTTTGTGACCATTTGCATAAATTCTTTAAGTTATTACTTCAAATATGAGGAAAACATATTCAAATCACATATGAATGTGTATATGCTACTTTCTTTTTGAACATGGTTGAAAGAATAGACCCAGGATACAGGACAATCAGGGATTTTGGTCACTACAACATTCAGTCTGGAGATCTATATTATTAACTCTTGCAACTTATGAAACTCTTGCAGCACATTGGTCATAATGGTAGGTAATGAATCTGACGTATCCTCTGTGCTGTAGTTGCATAGGCATAGGCATGGGAACTGTATTTTATAATTTGAAAAATTGCAACTCAGTACTGTTTATGAAATATAAATATGAAATATTTAGTTAGGTGAGTATTTTTGGTTCCTCATATGAAATTCATATTCATTGGTGGTGGATTTGTTTCAGTTTCAATATCTAATTAAAAAATAAAGTTTTAGGGATTTGGAAAAGACTGCAGTGGTTTCTGAAATTTAAAGATATATAAAACTCATTAGAGTAATTATTACTTTCACTGATGTAGATCACCCCTATTCTTCCATGATGCTATGGCTATAAAGTTCACTATCTGGTGACAATATTTTGGGCATGAGTGTCTCCATGTTTAGCTACAATAGTCCTCAGAAAACAGATATATTCATTCTTGTGCAAGGCTTCTAACCAAGCCTTCTAGCTTAGTAGAACCTAACAGATTTAGTGGGCCACAGGAGTGGCCTTCAATAAGCCAATGGTTTCTCTACACCATGGCAAGGCATCACTGTGGGAACTTTGGTGTAAATAGTAGAGAGAATAGGACTTTACTAAAATTTTTGCTGAATTTATTTTTTAAATAATTAATGCATGTTTACAAAATATTATTTGATTTATGGTATGTACTGCATGTGTGACTTTATTTTTGTCCTCTAGGAAGAGAGGTTATAGATATCGACACACAAATACAAAAAAAAAATTCTTTTTTTCCAGCAGCAACTTCAAACATGGAAGTTAATAGCACCTATAATATAAAAGGAAGAGCTGACATTATTTAATAAACAGAGGAGTGACTTAGGAGTGAGGAAGATGTAGGTTCATATTCTAGTTTTTGCAATTAGCAACTATGGCCGTGACTATGAATAAGTTATACTACCTTTCAATGTCCCCAGGAATCTCTCAGAGACTATAAATTATAAAGAAGTGGTTAATTCACATCCATGCAGGGAAGTTCCACATTAATGGTTCCATACATGGATGATTATGAATTAAAAATTAAACCAAGAGCGTATCTGTGAAGAAAGACTAAATATTAGGCTTTGAAATTGAGATTAATCTGCAACACCGTTGTAAAGCCTTCCGTAACTTTGCCAAAAAACAACAACAACAACAACAACAACAACAATAATTGGGGGCAGCTAAGTGGTGCAGTAGATAGAGCACTGGCCCTGAAGTCAGGAGGACCTGGGTTCAAATCCAGCCTTGATACTTACTAGCTGTGTGACTCTGGGCAAGTCACTTAACCCCAATTGACTTAAAAAAAAATTGGTCGATAAAGACCCCAGATTGAACGTCTTTTGATTTTATATTCAGTGTGGGAAAGAACCTTAGAGATTATTGTGTACAGTCCCTCTGGAGAGAAGTGGAAAATGAGGCCTAGAGAGGTGGAACAAGTTGCGTGGATTCACACACCTCACATTTATCTCAAGCAGGATTTAACCAAAGTTCTTCAGAGTCTAACATTTCAATTGAAGAAGCATTCCATCAATCAACAAAGGCCAATGGTGATGAGATTTCTCTAATTCAGTACACTTTGTTCTATATCCCTTTTTGCCCTGTTAGATGCTGGCAGTGGAAAAGAGCTATTTCTATTCTGCCAAGAAACATGGCACCTGCTCTGGATATGATTTTCCCTTTTCAGCTTCTTCAAGGTACCACAGTACTTTATCCCACCTTAAAAAATATTTCCCCAAAAATGACTCTTTAGACATTTAAAAGAATCAACAAATAAGTAGTACTCCCAAAGCCTGCTTATGTTTTCCACTACAATATGCAATTATCATCTCTTTTATGCACAAAACATTTGCTTGTAACACACAGTAAATCAGTGCCTCAAAAGACCAGAAAATAAACTACTACCATGGAGAAGTTTGCATCACACATTGCATATGTTGCCCTGGTGTCCCAAAACTTTTACTCTCATACCATGTGATAGAATAACTTTAAAAGGTCAAAATATCTTGTGGTAGCAAATATATGCAAATAAAGTAGATACTCATTCATTCTAGAGTGCTTAAACAAATTGTAGTTCAATCAAAAGTGTCAAATTCATAGCCCATGGAAGGCAATCAGTCTGAGGCAAGCAGTTTGGAAAACTTCCAAGTGCTGCCCAAACCAGATTGAAATATGATTGGAAAATGTTTAATAAAGTACTTAAAAATACAGCACAGGGTAGAAAATGCTATTTTGTGGTTTTCTAAGTCAGTATATGGCTTGTAGTTTCTGTTTGAATTTATCACTGTGAATGTAATTTAGTATTACTACATTGTAACAAATGAATGAATCAATACATAAATCTTTATCAATCCTTTATGTGCAGAGCATAGTGCTAAGTTTTGCAGATACTAAAGGAAAAATAAATCAATTTCGACTTTCAAGGAGCTCCTGTTCTAATGGGGAGGACAATGCATATGAAATGTTTCTGCTGCAATTCAGGTGGAAAGATCCCATGGTCTTTAGGCTGCAGTAGCAAAGCTAAGAGTAATGCCTCTTATTTAATGCAATGTTCCCTGATAAAATTGTGTTCATTTCTGATACTGAAAGTGTCAAGGACTTTGTTGATTAGAACTTTCATTTCTGGTTTTTAATACATGTGACTGTAGCACCTACAGGTACTGTTGCCAAGCTGCATCAGTCTAGGGATTGTTTTCCAGAATGTGGTCATGGTGGTGGAATCATTGCTATTCCCAAGCATATAGAGTTCAGGATCCTGGGCTGTCTCCATCAGAATCTAAGAGAAGATGATGGTTGAGGTGGCAATGGTTTCACTTGCCTGGCACATTGCGTCACCTGTCTATCTCAGGGAGCCTTGTTGCTTCAGCTAAGCTGGTTCGCCTGCCCTATGAGTGGCAGCTGATGAGGATACATGGCTGATTTTCCACAGGAGCCAACCTTGGAGGTTGACTGTGAGGAGGTGGCTGGAAGTAGGACACAGTAGTTTGCTGCAGTTCTTGTGCTTATCTATCTGTCAATGTGCACTTAGTAGCTATTGTGTATGATGATGAGAAAGGTGAGCATCTTCTCCCCAGTGACTTTTGTCCTCAATGATAGCTGCTGGTAGTAGGATGGAAGTAGATTTAGTAATTTGAGAAACACTGTGATTGTGATGAATACAGAGAGGTATGGGAAGAAAAGTAATAAACTGATAGTGAAGTTAAGTTATCAAAGCCAAAGGGAACAGAAACATACCATGACTACAACGATATAAATGTAAGCAACAACTACAAAATAAATAGAAGTAAATATTTAAATCTTATAAAATTGCAAAGAACAAAACATCCGCAAAGAAGAAATGTGAGAAGATAATGACTTCTTGTTCCTTTTTCAGGTGGGATGTTCATGAGTATGAACACTCATTGAAAACATTTTCAGATTTTTTCAATGTTTTTTATTTTGTTTTCCACCGTTGCTTTTCTCCTTTTTTTCCCCATTTTTTCCTTTAAAATATTCTGTGTCATACGGGATGACTCTGTGGGAAAGTAGAGTAGGAAGGACACAAGTGGAAATTCAAACAATATAAAATAAATATGTATATATATATATATATATGTAAATAAATTTATATATATATATATATATATATATATATATGATAAAAATTTGACTTAAACACAGAAGTATTTTTCCCTGAAGATGTCAAATAAATAATAGCCTATTTTATCCATCTAGTTTCCTTTTCTGTTAATGAAATCCACTGAGACAACTGGATAATTGCATAAAAGGTTCATAGGAATACTCCGACATATAACACATGCAGGTATATTTAAGGAATGGCTTTACTGACATATTTGCATTTGCATATCTTGTGTCCCAGCTCCTTTATAAATGCTATTTATGATGATGATGATAAGATATGTAACTTTATCCTCCAAGATGTTAAAGAGTTAAATTATATAAAAATCCAATGTTACTAGATGGAAATAATATAAACAGCAAAAGAAAGCAAGGTTAAGTGAAAACAAGTGTAGAGTAGGAAAAAAACACACACATATGTGTATATAGGTACACATATGCACACGTATATGTATGCACATGTATATATACACATGCACATATAATTTGATAACACATAAGAAAATAGTGGACTGAAAAAAATGGAGTGATATTCAACAAAACTTGGCAAAGTATAATCCTTAGGGCAATAGAAGTTGGAAATATGCATGAGCACTTGTGAAGCTTAAGTGTTTTCTGATAGGAATCTACCTGAGACATTGAATAGCTAGAGTGTATCTGAAGGAGGATGCCTCAGAACTGTGGGGGAATAGAAAACAATTCCTTTCATGGATCATTTATAGCACCTGGGGATGTTTAGCCTAGAGAATAGAAGTCAGGGAAGATGGGAGGGAAATTTGAAAATTGTTTTCAACTCTTTGAAAGGCTATCCCATGGAGGAGAGATTAGGTTTGTTTGACCTCTTCCCAACAAGCAAGGCAAAACTAAGGGATCTATGAGCCTGTGTTTCAAAGGATCAGATTTTGATTGGCTTTAAGAGAGTAAAGCAAAAACAAGGCAAATCATCAACAGTAAATATAACAAAAATTTCTACAAAGTTAAGCTCACCCAAAATGTAATAAGCTGCCTTGGAAGGTGATTTCCTCATGACTGTTGATCTTCAGTCAGAGGCACAATTTTCATGAATATTCTACATCCCTACTTAGGAACAGGGCCCATAAAATGGCCTCTAATGTCTCTTCCAGATCTGAAATTTCATGATTCTCTTAGATGGTGCACCATTAGAAATGCATATATAATATGACTAATAAATTATATTAACAAAATGTTGAAGAGCAAAATATAAATGATACATGATATAAATCAATGACTATTGAGTAGTATTGAGTATTAAGTGTCTGCAAGCTGTTAAGCACTATGGATTCAAAGACAATAGGAAAAAATATTCTTGCCCTCAAGAATCCTACATTTTAACATGAGACAACATGTACAGCTGTAAGTAGATACAAATTAAATTGAATGTAAATTAAAAGCTACTTTGGTTTCAGAACACTCAGGGTTCGAGGAAGTTAGGAAAGGTCTCATTGAAGACATGACATCTGATCAGAATTTTGAAGGAAACCAGAAATTCTAAGAGTAAGGTTAGTATGAGGGAAATCATGTGTAGAAGTGAAAAATACCAAGTAAGTCAATTTGTCTAGATCATGGAGTGTGAAGGGGAGCCATGGCTGATTAACAAGGAAATGTAGTGAGGACTCTGATTATAAAGGACATTAAGGGACAAATGAAGGACTATGTATTTTATTCTAGAAACAATGAGAAGCATCAAAGTACAGCAGAATCAAAGGACCTAGATGCAAATCTTGCCATAAATGTTTCCTACTTATGTAACCTTGAATGAGTTGTTTACTCAATAATTTTTTGGTTGTTTGCTCAATTATTTATCCATTTATTTATTTATTCATTAATTTTTATCTATCTTCTATCCATTCATTCATTGATCTATTTGTTTATTCCTTAATTCAATCCCTCTTTCCTTTAGCTTTTTTTTTTTTTTACTGTTGCTTATCATTTATGTACTGCACCAAACCAATGTTAATATCTTTGCATGGAGCTCCCAGTGATGAAATCAATCAGCTTGATGCAGAATGAAACCTTCTCTGCAGCCAACTCTTAGAGACTTTCTAGGACTGTCACATAGTCCACATATAGAAGAAACAAGACAAGTACAATTCTTCTCCACTTGCAGTTCTGTATCCCTTAGGTCATGTTGCTTCTCAGAGCTTGGAATAGATAAATTACAGAGTATGTATTTGCATGATAGATGTTTGTTTGGCTTTATTAAAGGATTCACTACAAAGCCTTTTTATTCTGTCATTTCATCTTTTTTAATTTTAAATCACTATTAGTTATAAACATTTTAATTATACACATTGCAGGAATGGATTATTTCCATGATGTTCTAACACTCTTTCACCTTCTCTCTCCCCAGCTTATGAATGATTGTTCTGTGTTTTTCTTTGTGTGTATACACATGCACCTACAATTATGAATTACCAGGTTCCCCAGAGAAAAAAGCTATGGAGTAGATTAAAAACAAATAGTAAACAGAAGGATATGATGAATAAGTCTTTACAAAATAATGATTTTCCTTGGAAGAATCTAAGTACAGGGAGCAAAAATACTCCTCTTTCCCTAATACTTGTGACTTTGTTGAAAATAACAAACATTTTAAGGAATTTTTTTTCAGAAAAAGTTTTAATGAGAAAAAAACATTTTCATTATTTGGAAAATGCAAAGACTTATAATGGAAGAAAGTATGCTGTGACACATTACCCTCCATGATTTAAGCATTCAATGTAATATAATAGTATAAAAAAATCATATATGACTAAAAATGCTTTTGACTTGTCATGTAACAAAGGCAAAAAGAAATGACATGTGTTTACAACTCTGCTGTAGAGGGTCAAAGTGTGGCATAGAAAATAAATTGCTGAACCTAAAACCAAAAAGACTTGGATTCAAAGGCTATTTCTGATTATTTACAAGCTACAAGATCATGGGCAAGTCACATAATTTCTCTGAGCTTCAAATGTCTTTCTTTGTGCTTAACTTACGGACAGAATGAGTGATACACAATTATCTCATGAGATCATGCATTTAAAGCCCTAAATAACCTCAGATATCATGTCATCTAACCTCTGCATTTTACAGATGAGGAAATCAAGATCCAGAGAGAATGAATGACTTGCCTAAAATGACACAGGTACTAAGGGATGTAGGAAGGCTTTGAACCATGATCCTTAGATTGTGATTAATTTTTTCATTTGTGGTTATCTAATGCTTGCCACTAATTTTTATGGGTGAGGAAACTGAAGACACCAATGACACATGGTTAGTGAGTAGAATTGAAATGGAGCCAAATCTCCAAGCCTGGGGTTCCTTCCACAAAGTCAGGGTTCTTGGTATAGAGAGATATCCTAGCTATGGCAGTCCTAGAGCGCTGTGGATTTTGACCTTTTTGAAATCTTACTTTCATTCAGTTTAAACAAATACCTTTAAATAATGATTCTAAACAAATTATAGAGTGGTAGAACCCACAAAAAAGATGGAATGAAACAATTTTCCAGGCTGAGATAAATTAGACATTCAGCAAGAAAGGTCTGTTGTACCAGGGTGAGACTGGAGTATAGTCCATAACAGGCAACACCAATTCAGACTGAGCCCCAGTAAATAAGGCACAAAAAAAATACTGAAGAAAATAACATCTTAAAAAATAGTCTAGGCCAAAAGATAAAAGAGGTCCAAAAAGCCAATGAGGAGAAGGATGCCTTAAAAATTAGAATTGGCCAAATGGAAAAGGAGGTACAAAAGTTCATTGAAGAAAATAATTCCTTAAAAATTAGAACTGAGCAAATGAAAGCTAATGACTTTATGAGAAATCAATTAACATTAAAATAAAATCAAAATAATGGAAAAATAGAAGAAAATGTGAAATATCTCATTGAAAAAATAACTGACCTGGAAAAAAATAGATCAAGGAGAGATAATTTAAAAATTATTGGATGACATGAAAGCTATGATCAAAAAGAGCCTATATATAGTCTTTCAATAAATTATCAAGGAAAACGCCCTGATATTCTAGAACCAGAAGGTAAAATAGAAATTGAAAGAATCCACCAATCACCTCCTGAATAACATCCCCAAATGAAAACTCCCAGGAATATTATAATTAAATTCCAGAATGCCCAGGTCAAGGAGAAAATATTGCAAGCAGACAGACAGAAATAATTAAAGTATCATGGAGCCATGGAGTCAAGCTAACACATGATTTAATAACTTCTACATTAAAGGATTAGAGGGTTTGAAATATGATATTCCAGAGGGCAAAGGAGCTAGGATTACAGCGTAGATTTACCTACCTAGCAAAACTGAGTGTAATCCTTCAGAGTAAAATGGATATTCAATGAAATAGAGGACTTCAAACATTCTTGATGAAAAGACCAGAGTTGAAGGGAAAACTTGACTTTCAAATACAAGACTCAGGAGAAGCATAAAAAGATATACAGGAAAGGGAAGTGACAAAAAATGTGATTTAAGTGTTTACATTCCTTTATGGGAAGATGATATTTATAATTCATAACAATTTTCTCATTATTAAGGCAGCTAGAAGGAGTATATAAAGAGGGCACAAGTGTGATTTGAATATGAAGGGATGATAGCTAAAAAAAATTAATTAAAAGGTGAGAGAGGAATATAATGGGAGAAAAAGAAAAGGAGAGGTGGAATGAGGTAAATTATCTCACACAAAAGAGGGAAGAAAAAGCTTTTACAGTGCAGGGGAAAGGGGGATGACAGGGATAGGTGAAACGCTCATCAGAATTGGCTCAAAGAGGGAATAACATACGTACTCAACTGGGTATAGAAATCTATCTTACTACAGGAAATTAGTAGGGAAAGGGGAAAAGATAAGGGAAAGGTGATAGAAGGGAAGGTAGATTGGTGAAGAAGGTACTTAGAAGGGAACTCTTTTGAAGAGGGGCAGGAGAAAGAGAATAAAATAAATGGGGTGATAGGATGGAGTGAACTACAGTTAGCAATACTAAATGCAGGGAAAAAAATTGAAGCAAGTTTCTCTGATAAAGGACTCATCCAAAATAGAGAGAATTAAGTCAAATTTATAAAAAAAAATAACAGCCATTCCTCAATTGATAAATGATTAAAAATATAAAAGATGAAATGGTCAAATCTATCTATAGTCATATGATAAAAATGCTTTAACTCACTAATGATTGGAGAAATACAAATTAAAATAATTCTGAAAAAGTACCTCATGCCTATTAGATTATCTAATAGGATAGAAAAGATAAATGACCAATGTTGGAAGGGATCTGGGAAAAATGAGACATTAACACACTTTTGGTGGAGTTGTGAACTAATTCAACCATTCTGTAGAGCAATTGGGAACTATGCTCAAAGGATTATAAAACCATGCATATCCTTTGACCTGGCAATGCCACTACTGGGTCTGTACACTGAAAGAGTTAAAAAGGAAAAAAAGAAAAGGACCTATATGTACAAAAATATTTATAGTAGCTCTTTTCTGGTGGCAAATAATTAGAAATTGAGGGGATGCCCATCAATTGGGGAATGGCTGGACAACTTGTGGCATGTGATTATGATGGAATACTACTCTACTGTAAGAAATGATGAGCAGAATGCTCTCAGAAAAACCTGGAAAGACTTACGTGAGCTGATGCAAAGTGAAATGTAATGTGTACAAAGTAACAGCAATATTGTAAGATGATCAGCTGTGGATGACTCGGCTATTCTTAGCCATACAATGATCCAAGAAAACTCTGAAGGACTTACATTGAAAAAATGTTATCCATCCCCAGAGAAAGAACTCATTGTGTCTCAGTACAGATAGGAGCATGCTTTGTTTACTTTCTTTATTTTTCTTGAGGGTATTTTTTTTGGTCTGTTTTCTTTCACAACAAGACTGTTATGGAAATGTTCTGCATGACTACATGTGTCTGACCCATATCGAACTCTTTCCCTTATCGGTGAGGGATGGAGGGGAGAGAGGAAGAGACAGAATTTAGAACTCAAAATTTATAAATGAATGTTGAATTTTTTTTACAGATAACTGGGGAAAAATAAAATACTATTTTTTTAAATAGAAATTTTATTAATATGATTCATTTTGAGATTACTTTAACTTCTGAATAAATTTATCCCTTCCCTACCCATTGAATAGTTCTTCATGAAAAAAACAACAAATTCATTCTAAAAACTGTGCATTAGAAGCAATTTTCACTTTACATTACCTAGTAATGTCTACCAAGATATATGCAAGTGTTAAAGCCAAAATTCTTTGATGAAAAAAAGCAAACTAATCAACTGTTGTTTGCTTATAAATATAACTGGGTTTGGCAAGTGTAGGATGGCAGTCATCTTTTTTGAGATGCTAGAAGAAGGGAACCAAAAATAAAAGGAAAAAAAAAGCCAATAATCGTTCTTATATTGCTCTGGAAAATATGGAAAAAATTCTCCAGAAAAGATAGAAAGATTATTGTAATTAATGAGGAAGTAGCAATTGTTCTAAAATAAAGCCAAATTATTCTATTCTCTAATTGGAAGGGATGGGACTTTTTTTCATGACTTGATTAGGATTTCAAGAAGAGGTTAAGCCATGTGCTGTTGGATTTAAGAGCACTGCTTTATATCATTATGGTATTCTGCAGCACTGTAAAGCCTAAGAGAAATAATGCTGTAAATTGTATTGACAGGATTTTCATTCTTAAGCCCACATTTTATTGTTCCAGTATCCTTGAACAAATTGAGGCCCACTATCTCATTAGATTGGATAGACACATTATTGAACATACAAAAGAACAGCGAAGGTCACTGAATATTTTTGAACAAGGTCGATAGATGCTCAGCTTTGTAGATTTGCACAAAATCCCCTTTATACATCATAAGTATGTATTTTAGTCATATTCAAAGGACATGTATAGATTATGTTTTTAAAATGATGCATTTGAAGATTTCTTTTGAATTGATATCAAGATGTCTAACAATTATAGTTTAAAATTGAAATACCAAGGTATTTCTGCAGCATATAATTCATAGCATGACTGGCAAAGAGATAATTGGCCATATTTTTACCAACTTGATCATCCATGCTTTTTTTTTCCACTTGGTTCCATATTCTCTTATGCTCCATTGCTTCAATAAATTTGTGATTGCATTCATGTAGTAATTCTTTCCCTTGATACAGATTGTAATTTATCCACACTTGCCTATCTTGTACTGTCTTTATTCATTGTCTCACATCAGGTCAGAAGATTGAATTGCCTTCCAAATGTGTTGGGGGTTTTCCTTTGGACACTGTCAGAATATTCACATGTGATGTGGGCTGACCATTAGTGATTCCTCACCCTTGCCATGTGACCATCTTATATTTCGTGGTCACATATTTCTTTGGGGAAATTTTTTATACTATTATGTCCTCAATCCACCTACTGTAGCAATTGTCCTCCTTTGATCTTGTGACCTCCTTTTCCCATGGATGAGTTTATCTGAAAAGTTTCATTTTGAGGAAAGTGTCTGACCAGCCCTGCTTTACTCATTGAACTTTTCTCACATGCTTCATTTGCCTTCTTCCCCTACTCCTGTGGCCCGCTTTTTCACATTACTGAATTCTTCTCAAAATCTCCATTTTAAGGAAAGTTCCAGATTAGCTATCATTTATTAACCTGAATTCATCATGCCCCTCCCTCCATCCTGTTACCTTTTTGTACCCCTTTTCAATTCACTTTATATATTGTATTCTTCTGTTAGTATGTAAGTAAGGGCACATATTTCTTTTTGCTTCTATTTCTATTCCTAACACTTAGCGTGTGTCTGAAATATAGTGAGTGTTTAATAACCTTGTTAACATGACTTGACTCTCTTCTGTTCTTTCTTTGGCTCTCATCTACTCTTCTCCTACCACATCACACTTGGTTTCATTAATTAGTTTATTTAATTAGAATTTGAAGTTTTCCATTTGCCCAGGACAGAAACAAAGTTTCTAATTGGTTGGCTTCACAAAGGTTAAAAATGGTAAACAGTGGTTTTCCTAATCAGCTCAGAATTAAAAAGGAAAATGTAGGAGAAAGCATAGAGTGTACTATTGTCTACACTAGCATATTTCTTTTTCCATCTCCTCAGCCTATCAAGGGCTATAACTAGTCAGGGTCAGTATGAATATTTTTTTTTAATAAAAAATCTTATTTAAGGAACAATTGACATAACTTTGTTACTTACAACCCTAAATTTCACTCAATGTCTACCATCTTCCTAGAGTCTAGATTATATTTTTGCATTGGTAAATAAGCTTACATCAATAGTCCACTTTCTCCCCTGCACTGGGGGTATAGCTGAAGAAACCGTTAGCCTCCTTGTCCAAAAAAATCTTCTACCTTCATAACTTTTCTAACTACATTCTTTCAGATTATGAATTCTTAAAAATTATAGAATACTTTCCCCTCACTTTTAAAAGTATCTATTCACCACTTCCTGCCCTCAGACTGATGATCAAACTCAGGAAATAAACTGGACACTGTTTAGTATTACTTTTCATGTGATCACCTTTATTCTTATAGCAAAATTTTATTTCAACAACTCCATACACATTCCATCAGGAATACACTTTCCAATGTTCACTATAGTCTAGACTTATAGTTCTCTCCTGTCATTACCCATTCCATACCCAGGCCTAATGTAATCTAGAAGTGTTAGAAGAGAACTAGGTGAATTCGTGCTTTACCAAGGAAGGCCTTGGAAAAATCCATGTCCTGTCTCCAAATACTCAACAAATCACTCCAATATAGGGCATTAGTATAGCTATTTTGCTATAATCATTGATCCAATTAAGCAGTCAAAATTAGATTTCATTACAATAATTTAATCTTCTTTGGATATGCCTTCCAGAACTCCCAAAGACACTTTGAACTATTGTAGTGGTTCCATCTTCTATTTTATTTTGTCTATTTTTTCTTCTTCTAGTCACCTATAAATTCAGATCTGAGTCATCTTTTTTCTTCTAGCTGACCCTAGACCAGGCTTTGTGATGAAAGTGGCTGGGCCAAAGCTATGAAGTAGAGGAGATGAGAGAGGAATTAGAAGATAAAGCAAACAAAACAAAACAAAACAAAAAAAACCAACTTTCTGATTACCTAGATTGTCATTAAAATGACCTTCTAACTGTAAGTTTTTGCCTCAACTTGGCTTTATCCCAAATTGTAACAACAAAATAAGAGGATCCTAAGATAATTCTAAATCAAAATACCAATAATTATTTAGGAAAAGTACCTGTTACTTGGTATGTTCTGTACAAATGTGCAAGACTTGAAAGCATAACATATTAAACTTTCTACTTTGTGATAGAAGTATTTGGACTTAAAGAATGTAGATGAAAATCTACTTGAAACCTCTATGTCATGAAATTACTTGATGTCTTTCAAAAATAGTATACATATAAATTCAGTTGTCAGTGTGTGCCTTAGGAAGAGGAAAAGTGTCATTTCCCAGGGATATCTGCTTTGTGTGAATGAGACAATCTTGAAAAACAGACATATTTTAGTAGTTCTTGAATTAGCGTTGAATTACTATATAGCTTACATGTTCCATGGAAGCCGTTTTGCCCCCATTGAATTCCCATGTGCCTTAGACCCTCACAAGGTTATTTGGTGGATGTTCCTATTTTAGAACTTCACACCTGTCTTTTCCTTCAGCCACACTGCACTCCCCACCCTGAAATTGGATGGATTCATAGCTAAAAGGTTATTCCATGGGATTTATAAATGTACTTTTCCAGCTATTTTCCCAGTACAACTCATCTATATTTGATTCCCTTATGATTTTGTATAAATTACTTAGTCAGAACATAGCTATGTCATTTTACTTTTCCCTAACCATCTGCATGAAGACACAGTTAAACTGAGTAATGACACATAAACTAATACCTTTCTTCCTATGTTGAATTTTACTCAAGATGAGTTATAAACAATATAAAAGCAATATAAGAATGGTGTCTATGACTTCCCTGGAAACTTGAATATTAAATCTAAAGATGAACCGGGCCGTAGTATCTCCCAGCACAACACCTCATTTTGTCTGTGCCCTACTGTGAAAGAAGCCTGGAATTGTTATGCAGGGAATATACTTTGATAGTTCAGGGAAGGGGGCAGTAAATAAAGTCACTTCTGTAGAAGGCAAAGCAATTTACATACAACTTGTATTTTTATTGGATCATGGCTTCCTTTTTTCTTCTATTTTTACAAGTGCTTCAAAATCATAGTTCTGACAGGTAAATTATATGTAATCTCCTGGAAGATTTGAAGGGAATTAGAGTAGAATGAGAGAGCTTCATTCTACTTCAATACTTTTGTAATTGACAGTTTTATTTCAGGACCAATGAAGTTCCATTTTCATATTGCTTCCGGTCTCTTCTTGGCTATGATTTGTTTTAATTAAAGAAAATGAGTTGTGAATTGCTGATAAAATGTGTAAATGAGTGGGCAAGCCAGTGAGATCTCACTCTGCTGTAACAGAATGGGAAATCAAGATTAGCAAACAATTATATTTTGTCAAAACTCTTAAGTGACAGCTTTTAAAAATAATCTGCTTGAATTACATAAAGTTAATTTGTGTTTATTCATTTGTACTTTTGAGTATATTAAATACTTCACATTTTTACTAGGCTTGTTAGTAAATTTCTTTCCTGTTGTCAGTATATGTAGTAAATAAAGGGGGTGAGGGGAGAGGGTGTGCATTAGGCAGGCTTCCAGGCTTGGATTCAAGAAAGCCTCAGAGGATCTTAGGTTTTTGAGTTCAAAAAGATGTTGGGGGTTTTCTATCATACTACCACTAGTTTACGTATGAGATCAACATAGCCTGGAAAGGTAAAATAACTTGTGACGCTCACACAGGGGCACGTGAAAGAGATAAATTCAAGCCCATGTCACTTAACTCCAAAACTCTTCTTTTTTCTACACCACGTAAGGACAAACAAACATGGTATCCTTTTCCTAACACAGAATCTTTCCCTTGCATGCCTGTGTGTCAGTAGGGCTTTAGAGGGCAGCATGTAGAGTGCAGACTAATTGAACTGATCCTCCTTTAAGGGCATTTAGGGCAATGTAACAATTAGAATGGACATGGTACATTCCCTAATGAGAACAACTTGTAAGTGAAGGAAATA
Source organism: Phascolarctos cinereus (assembly GCF_003287225.1). NCBI lineage: Eukaryota > Metazoa > Chordata > Mammalia > Diprotodontia > Phascolarctidae > Phascolarctos > Phascolarctos cinereus. The sequence continues at coordinate 62,041,235 of NW_027556402.1, read as the reverse complement.
TATAGTGAAGGTCTTTGTTAGTGGCATGAATGAAAAACGAGAGGTTGGGAGGAGGGGAATGTCTGCAGTCCCTAGACTATACTTTTTGGTACTTAGTTCTTTTTTTTTTTTGCCTTTTTTTTTTGGGTGAGGCAATCGGGGTTAAGTGACTTGCCCAGGGTCACACAGCTAGTAAGTGTCAAGTGTCTAAGATTGGATTTGTTGTAGAATTCAACATAGGAAGAAAGGTATTAGTTTATGTGTCATTACTCAGTTCTTCCTGACTCCAAGGCCTGAGCTCTATCCATTGTACCACCTAGCTGCCCCTTAGTTCACTTTTAATTTAAGTCTTTATTGTAGTGAACCTTAGCAAGATTTATTTTTGGTCTGTATTTCTGTTATCTGTTTCCCTAGAGTCCATGTAATATGGGACAGAATCAAAAGTGTAAGTGATAATGACACTAGGGTGATATCCATCCTAGAAGTGCCTACCCGAATCATGCAAGTTCAGTTTACTCCCAACCCACAGCCTCAAAAAAGAAACAAACAAAAAAAAGAGAGAACCTCATGGTGAGGATGACAGTATAACACTTGTTGTAAGTAGACCTTTCTGCATTTTCCCTATCAATCTTATCATCTTTCCCAAGAGCTCTATACTAGGCTGCAAATGAGGTTGGATGCAAAACATTAAAATCAAAGATGCTAAGTTGCATAATCTGGGATATAAACTCATATTACTCCTACATATTACTCCTCTATAGTGTAATGTGTACCCATTCCTTGGACACATTGATAGCATTACTAGCTGTGGAAAACCTAGTACTAGGAGATTATTCACAAAAAATATATATATTGCAAATTTCAAAGAATACAGAAATATATGACTTCAGCCAGCTCGCATTGCAAAAATCAAGTTTTGTGAACACTAACTTTCTGGGCCTCCTTCTTTGTCCCAGCACTATTTATCTCTGCAAAAAAATGGTCTAGTTTCCAAATAGAAGCAATGAAGGCTTCACTTCCCTCTGATTGTTCTTACTTTCTAAAGGCAGCTCCATCATTTGTAGGATATGGTTATATTCCTTGAAGGTCTAGACTCAAAAGTCTAATTATTCTACATCCTGAGTTGAGCTAACATTAGTTATTTGTTAAAAAAAAAGATATCAAATGAATAATTCTTCCTAATAATTTAAAATCACACCATACTTCATCATGCAAATGATTTCTATTTTATGGGGGGGATATATGTATATACAAATAGAAATAAAATATGCAAATAGTGGAAAAAAGACCTTCATATAGGTATCTGAACAGAGCTTTAAATCAAGTTAGGGATTCTAAGAGGTAGAGGTAATGAGAGAGTTATTCACAGGTATGGAAGCCAGCTTGTGCAAAGACATGTAGATCAGGAGCCCAAAGGAATTTTGAGGAAGGAGAATTTAGAATTTACATGAAATTATAATTTATTAGTGGGAGACAACTCAAAAAATATCCAGATGATTAAAGTCAATAAAAGGTGAAGTTTTTTACATTGGCCTTGACCTATCATGGGTCTCATTCATGTAAGTGTCCTAATTCTCCCTTCTAGCCCTTCTACTTCCCTCTTCCCAGGAATAGAAACATCTTGCTAAATTTGTGCTTCTATATGGAAATCCACTTTCCTTCTGAGAAATCTCCTCCCCTGTGCTAGGCTGTAATATTTCTTATACTCTAGTATGTTTTTCTAATCATCTTGGAATGCTTTCTGATATTTACTCATGGTCTATATTGTGGACTCTAACAGAGAAAGGTCTTTTTGTGAAAACTCCATGTAGCTTTACCTAAGGTAATTTGGATGTGGGGAGTAAAGAAAGAGTTTCCTTAGAATTTCATCTTTAGCTCAGAGGCTGGGATGAGCAGCATGGTAGTAGTGGAAGTCCACAGAGTTTATGCCTTTATGAATAGATATGTATCTTTTTCTTCTTTATTTCTCCCATACATACACCCCACAGCATCTTGCACATAGTAAATGATCCACAAATGTTTGTTAAATGCCTACCAAGAGAATGTTACTACACTAATATCCATCACAGCCATGAGGAGGGGAAGATTCAGTGAAGCAGGACTCCTTTTGGCTTTGGGTGTGAAGATCTCAGTTCTACAGTCATAAGAAACAGTGACAATGATGGAACATAAAATAAAATAATTTTCTTCCTTTCAGCAAGAAGCAGGTGAGGAGGAGACAGTAAGGGAGGAATGGAGAGGTGGAATGAAAGAGAGAGAGAGAGAGAGACAGAGAAAGAGGGAAAGAGAGACAGAGAAAAAAGACACAGAGAAAGACAAAAAGACAAAAAAAATATACACAGAGAAAAAAGTTATTAAATCAGCACAGAAACATTCAAATCTTGAAATGAGTGGGGAAAATATTATAGAGTATTTTAAATACTAAAGTGATAGTAATGGATGTCAGTGTATTTGAACCCTAGACTGACGTAGGATCTTTTCTTTATTTTAAAATGCATATTAGCTTTGCTACTTCATGCAGAGATCAGATTAACCTGATGTGCCCTTATGTTTTTTTCTGCTGCACCAAGGTGGTGAGGATACATTGATGTCCTTTATAGAATCAAGGAGAAAATCAAGCTGAATATTACATGTGGAATGAATTGTACCTTTTTTCTTCAAACACAGATAATGTCTTTCAGTGAATAGTGGTTTTTAACAGTTCAATTGGGATAAAATAGAAAGGAAAATTAATTTAGTCACCAGTTCACATATTAACAAAAACAATGTTTTATTTCCAATCACAGCAAGCAATCTATTAAAAATATCTCTCCCTGAGCAATTTGGAACTATGCCCAAAGAGCTATAAAAATGTGTATACCCTTTGACCCAGCAATAACACTTATAGGGTTGTATCCAAAAGAGATCATAAAAATGGGAAAAGGATCCATATGTACAAAAATATTTATAATAGATCTTTCTGTGGTGGCAAAGAACTGGAAATAGAGGGGATGCTCATCAATTGGGGAATGGCTGAACAGATTGTGGCATATGAATGTAATAGAATACTATCGTGCTATATAAGAGATTATGAGGAAGTGGACTTCAGAAAAACCTGGAAAGACTTGTATGGACTGATTCTGAGTGAAGTGAGCAGAACCAGGAGAACGTTGTACACAATAACAGCCGCCTTGTAAGATGACTAACTTTGATAGACTTAGCTTTTCTCAACAATGTAAAGATCTAAGACATCTCCAAAGGTCTCATGATGGAAAATGCTATTCACATCCAAAGAAGGAACTACGGGTTTTTTTTTCTTCTGTTTTGTTTTGTTTCCTCTTTCCTGTGGTTCCTCCCATTGAGTCTAATTTTTCTTTACAACTAGACTAATTTGAAAATATGTTTAAGAAGGATGTATATGTAGAGCCTATCAGATTGCACTGTCTTAGCTAGGGAGGTGGGAAAGAAGGGGGAGAAATTTTTTTTTAATTTAAATTTTTTTGTTTATTTTTTGTGTTTTTTTTAATTAATTTATTTATTTTTAGTTTTCAACATTCATTTCCACAAGATTTTGAGTTCCAAATTTTCTCCCCATCTCATCCTTCCCCCCACCCCAAGATGGCATGCATTCTGAATACCCTTTCCCCTAATCTGCCTTCCCTTCTATCTCTCCTCCTCTTCTCTTATCCCCTTCCCCTTCTGTACCCCAGGTCCTGTATATCTTATTTCCCAGGTGCATGTGAAAACATTTCTTTTTAAACATTTGTTTAAAAACCTTTGAGTTCAAATTTTCTCCCTTCCTCCCTCCCCCACCCACCCTCATTGAGAAAGCAAGCAACTCAATACAGCTTATACATGTGTAACCATGCAAAACACTTCCATAGTGGTCGTGTTGTGTAAAACTAAGTATATTTCCCTTAATCCTATCCCTCCCCCCTCCATTTATTCTGTTCTCTCTTTTGACCTTGTCCCTACTTAAAAGTGTTTGCTTCTGGTTACCTCTCCCCCAATCTGACCTCCCCTCTATCATTCCCCTGCTCTCTTGTCCCTTCCCCCCCCCATTTTCCTGTAGGGAAAGATAGATTTCAATCCCCGATTGGGTGTGTACGTTATTCCCTCTAATCTAATGAGAATAAGATTTACTCATTCCCTCTCACCTTTGAGGGTGAGAAAATTTAAAACTCAAAAGCTTATGGAAGTGAATGTTGAAAACTAAAAATAAATTAATAATAATAATAATAATAATAATAATCTCTTCCTTATTCCATAGACAAAATCACAGAAGCTCAGAACAGCAAGGTATATCAGAGACTGTCAAATGCTACTGATTTCTGGACATTAGTTTACTCTTAAATGTACAAGAACAGGAACCAGTATGTGGTAGGAGCTAGAGTGCCAGACTTGAAATCAGAAAGATTTGGGTTCGGTATCTTCCAGATGCACTTATTAGCTGTGTGATCCTAAGCAAGTCAATTAACTTCTCTGAGATGAGTGATTGTTTTCCCCAAAAGCTCTTTTTTCCCCCTTCCTTCCCAGGTCTTTTGCATTACACTACTATAATTTTTTTGACTTTCATTTACCTTTATCCAAATGCTATCCACCACATTTCTCTCCTCAGGTCCTTGGATTGCCTTTTTTCATGTTAATCATTTTGCATAGTTAATTTATTTTTAGTTTTCAACATTCACTTCCACAAGATTTTGAGTTCCAAATTTTCTCCCCATCTTGTCCCTCCCCCCACCCAAGATGGCATGCCTTCTGAATGCTCCTTCCCTTTCCACCCTCCCTTCTATCTCTCTCCCCTTTCTCTTATCCCCTTCCCCTTCTATTTTCCTGTATGGCGGGATAGATTTCTATACGCATTGCCTGCATATCTTATTTCCCAGTTGCAAGTAAAAAATCATTTTTAACATTTGTTTTTAAAACTTTGAGTTCCAAATTCTCTCCCTTCTTCCCTCCCAACACACTTTCATTGAGAAGGAAAGCAACTCAAACTGAGTTACATATGTGTAATCATGCAAAACACTTCCACAATAGTCATGTTGAGAAAACCTAACTATATTTCCCTTCATTCTATACCCCCCATTTATTCTATTATTTCTTTTGATCCTATCCCTCCTCAAAAGTCTTTGCTTCTTATTGCCCCCTCCCCCAATCTGCTCTCCCCTCTATCATTCTCCCTTTCTATTATCTCTTCCCCACTATTTTCCTGTAAGGTAAAATAGATTTCCATACCCCATTTAGTGTGTATGTTATTCTCTCCTTAAGGGAAACCCAATAAGAGTAAGATTCACTCAATCCCTCTTACCTTTCCTCACTTCCCCTTCACTGTAGAAGCTTTTTCTTGTCCGTTTTATGTGAGATAATTTTCCCCATCCTACCTTTCCCTTTCTCCTTCTCCCAGTATAATCCTCTCTCACCCCTTAATTTTATTTTTTAGATATCAACCCTTCATCTTCAACTCACCTTGTGCCCTCTGTCTATATATACATACACACACATAAATATAAATACATACATACATATACACACATATACATACACATACATACATATACACATATATATACACACACACACATATAAACATACACACACACACACACATATGCACATATATATTTTTCCATGCAACTACCCTAAAACTTGGAGAGGTCTCATGAGTTACAAATATCACCTTTCCAGGTAGGAATGTAGAAACAGGTCCACTTTAATAAATCCCTTATGATTTCTCTTTCCTGTTTATCTGTTCATGCTTTTCTTACGTCCTGTATTTGAAAGTCAAATTTTCTGTTCAGCTCTGGTCTTTTCATCAAGAATGCTTCAAACTCATCTATTCCAGTGAACGTCCAATTTTTCACCTGAAGGATTATACTCAGTTTTGCTGTGTAGGTAGGTGATTCTTGGTTTTAATATTAGCTCCTTTGACCTCCAGAATATCATATTCCAAGCCCTATAATCCCTTAATGTAGTACTGCTAAATCTTGTGTTATCCTTATTGTGTTTCCACAATACTTGAATTGTTTCTTTCTGGCAGCTTGCAATATTTTCTCCCTGACCTGGGAACTCCGGAATTTGGCTATAATATTCCTAGGAGTTTTCCTTTGGGATCTCTTTCAGGAGGTGATTGGTGGATTCTTTCCATTTCTATTTTACCCTCTGGTTCTAGAATATTAGAGCAGTTTTCCTTGATAATTTCTTGAAAGATGATGTCTAAGCTCTTTTTTCGATCATGGCTTTCAGAAAGTCCAATAATTTTTAAATTATCTCTCCTGGTTCTATTTCCCAGGTCAGTTGTTGTTGTTGTTGTTGTTTTTGTCCTAATGAGATTTTCACATTGTCTTGTTTTGTTTCTTTTTTCATTCTTTTGCTTTTGTTTTATAATTTCCTGACTTCTCATAAAGGCATTAGCTTCAATTTGCTCCGTTCTAATTTTTAAGGAATTATTTTCTTCAGTGAGCTTTTGGGCTTCCTTTTCCATTTGGCCAATTCTGCTTTTTAAAGCATTCTTCTACTCATTGGCTTTTTGGACTTCTTTTGTCATTTGGATTAATCTATTTTTTAAGGTGTTATTTTCTTCAGTATTTTTTGGGGTCTCCTTTAGCAACCTATTGACTCATTTTTCATGATTTTCTTACATCGCTCTCAATTCTCTTCCCAGTTTTTCCTCTACTTCTCTTACTTGTTTTTCAAAATCCTTTTTGAGCTCTTCCATGGCCTAGGACCAATTCATATTTTTCTTGGAGGCTTTGCATGTAGGAGCTTTGACTTTGTTGTCTTCTTCTGGTTGTATGTTTGATCTTCTTTGTCACCAAAGAAAGATTCTATGGGCTGCCTTTTTTTCACTGTTTGCTCATGATCACAGCCAATTACTTGAGTTACAAACTCTTTGTTAAGGTAGGGGTCTGTTTCTAGTGTGGAGGATGTACTCTCCCAAGCTTCAGGGGTTTTGTGCAGCTGTTTTCAGAGATACTGCTAGGGACCTGTAAATTTTCAGTTCTTCTAAGGCACTATGATCAAAGGTGAGGTGTTTACTCTTTTCCTGGTCTATGCACTGGTCTACGAATGACTACAAGCATTTTTTTCTGCCTTGGAACTGTGAGGAGGATTCTCTCTACACCACAGCCACAAGCTCCACCATGCCAGTGCTCCTCCTCACTCCAGGACCACTGCCTAGAACTGTGACCCAGATCCAAGCATGAGCAAATCAAGAGAGTCCTGTTTCAGCATCAGCAAAGAGATGCCTACAGTCCCCCTCTAATAATTCCCTTGATCCTTCCACCATCTGTGGGCTGAGAGGTCTGGAAACAGCTGCCACCCCAAGGCTGCCCCAGAATTGAGGCCTGATGGAGCTTCTCTCACTCAGATTGAACAGAGCTTTCATACTGACCTTCTAAGTTGTCTTTGGTGTTTGTGGGTTGAGAAGTCTGGAAACCACAACTGCTAGTGATTCAGTCCCCTGACACCTGTTCCATGTTTGCTGAGGGCCTGTCTTTACCTGTGTGGCCCACCCTGAACTGCATTCCTTTCCCAGCCCAGTGTGAAAGACCCTTCTCATCAACCATCCAGATTGTCTTGGGCTGGAAATTTGTTTCACTCTCTCTTTTTGTATGTTCTGCTGCTCTAGAATTTAAGAGCCATTTTTAAAGGTATTTAGAGCTCAATCACGTCACTGCTATTATTCCTCCATCTTGGCTCCACACCCCTGGATTTTTTAATTGAGTATATTATATATAGATGTTGAAATGGGAGTATTATAAGAGCAAAGCTGATATCTTTGAAGGGCATTAGGAACACCTTTATGCAGAAGATAGAATTTTAACTCAGATTTGAAGAGACAGGAGTTAAAGATGAGGAAAGGGGGGGAGTCTATATGGAAAGGGGAGATGGAAAAACTAATGAAAAGGTCCCAGAACCTAGATATGAATTGTCATGTATGAGGAAGAGTGAAGAGGTCAATGTGACTGAATCATAAAATATGAGGGGAGTAAAATAGGAGATTGCAAAGGTAGGAAAGGGCCAGGCTATAAAGGTAATGAAAACCAACAAAAGGATTTTACATTTGATTTTAGAGCATATAGTGATTCACTGGAGCTTATTGAGTAGTGGGAAGACATGATCTGAGTTGTCCTTTAGTAAAGTCACTTTTATAAATGGAAAATGCACAAATTTGGGAAGTTGCCGTGGTCTAGGTATGGAAGATTGATTAAGGATTGTATCAGTGCTCAAAGAGAGCAGATAAAGACTTGTACACTGGAAATGTTAGGGAAAATCAACAGGATTAAGCAACATACTGACATACCTTATAGATTCTGCAGTTTTGTTCCAAACCACTGCGATAAAACAAATATAGCAATAAACCAAGTTGCACAATTTTTATTTTCAGTTTCCCAGTGTATATAAGTTATGTTTGCATTATACTGTAGTCTATTAAGTGTGCAATAGTATTATTGTCTAAAGAGATAATATACATACTTTAATTTAAAAAAATTATAAAAAAATGTTCAGCATCTTCTGAGCTTTCCTCTGCTTGCAATTTTTTTTTTTTTTGCTGGTTGAAGGTCTTGCCTTGATGTTGCTGCCTGCTGACTGAATAGGCTGCTGGTTGCTGAAGGTTGGGGTGGCTGTGACAATTTCTTAAATAAGACAACAATGAAGTTTGCCACATCAATTGATTCTTTCTTTCACTTGAACACTTAGAGGCTCTTTTGAGGTTATTAATTGGCCTAATTTCAATGTTTCATTTGTGTCTCAGGGAATAGGGAGGCCTGAGGAGAGGGAGGAAGTTGGGGGAACAGGTGGTTGGTGAGGCAGTCAGAATACAGATAGCATTTATTGATTATGTTTGTCATCTTATATAGGTATGGTTTGTGGTCCCCTAAAATGATTGCAATAGTAACATCAAAGATCACTGATCACAGATCACCATAACAAATATAATTATAATGAGCAAAATTGAAATATTGCTAGAATTACCAAAATATGGAACATGGACAGGATGTGAGCACATGCTGTTGGACAAAAAGGCACCAATAAACTTGCTCAATGTAGGGTTGCCACAGACTTTCAAATTTTAAAAAACACAATATCTGTTAGGAACAATAAAATGAAGGACAATAAAACAAAGTATCCCTGTATTGTATATTGGGGATGAATTAGAACAGGAAGTAAACGATGACAAATAGCTTAGGACCTGAGGAATTTTAAAGATGGTGGTGCCCTTGATAATAATAAGGCAATTTAGAAGAAGATAGTGTTTGGTGGCAAAATTAATGAACTCTATTTTGGACATATTGAGTTTGAATTGTGTAAGGTACATAAGATACAGTTCTCTAACAGGAAGTTGGAGATGTGGAGATGTGAGAACAGAAGTAAGTAGGGAGATTAGGATTGGATATCTAGATCTGGAAATCATCTCATAGAGGTACTTGAATGTATTGGTATTGAAGATGTTGAAATCAAATAAAATTGTGCATAGAGAGGAGTAAAGGGTCCAGGCTAGAGCCTTGGGGGACATTCATAATTATCAGGCATGACCTAAGTGAAGTTCTGACAAAGGAAATTGAGAAGGAATATTCAGACCTATAAGAAGAGAAATAGGAGAGATTACTGTTACGAAATGTTAGAAAGAAGATAATATTAAGAAATAGGTGATGCTCAGTGTCTAAGAGAAGTTAAGATGGATGAGGATGGAGGTAAAAAAGATCATTAGATTTAGCAGTTAATATTTTATGTTGAATAGTAAGATTCAAAATTTTGAAGGAAAATGTGAGATTCTGAGAAATGGAGATGATCAAGGAATGTATTGTTTGCATTGATGACAAACTCTGGAAAGGCAAAGAGACAGCAATGCCATGTTTGAGGTAAAGGAATAAAGACAGATTGATTGAAGCCGAGAGTACCTGAAGAGGAGTTATTTCTTTATATAAAAGTGAAAAAATGGATGAGCTAGATTGCGGGTTTAAGGGAGCTTTTACTACCAGAGGATATAGTATTTGATTCTAGAGATAATAGGTAACCAGTACAGTTTATAGAGCAAGTGAGTGATATGCTCAGGAGGATATATTCCAAAGCAGGAAAAGAGTGCTGAAAATAGACTCTTTTGGGCCCTAAACATTGAGCTACCAGGAAAAGAATGAAGAAATAATGAAAAGCACAGAAAGACTAGATAGAAAGATAGATAGATAGATAGATAGATAGATAGATAGATAGATAGATAGATAGATAGATGATAATCAAAATGATGAAGTATCTCCATGGAATGGTTGACAGTATTAAATGCTTTAAATTTTAAGAATGATGAAGACTGAAAAGAGAATATTTGCTTTAGTATTGATGTTATTGTTGATCATTGATATAGTGGGGGCCAAAGCATGACTTCAAAGGGATTAGATGGAGAAGCAGAAGCACTGTGTGTATATGTACAATACATATGGGTATCCTTCTCTTTATAGATATGTATGTATATGTTATACATATAATATATGTATGTATGTATATATTGTACATATTATAAACATAGAAATATAACCATTGCCACACCTATACACACAGGCATTATACACCCCCCAATATATATATATATATATATATATACACATATGTATGTAGATAATTATATATATATATATATATATATATACACATATGTATGTAGATAATTATATATATATATATATATATACACATGTATGTAGATAATTATATATATATATATATATATACACATATGTATGTAGATAATTATATATATATATAATATATATATATACACACACACACACACATACATATGCATGTAGACATATATTCTTATGTATATACATACACGTGTGTGGGTGTATGTCAACCTAGAATGGATCAATACTTACAAAAACATAAAATTTTCATATTAATAAAACCACTCATAGGGGAAAAATAATTAAACCCAATTTCAGAAAAATATATAAAACAAATCATGAATTACCTTAAAAAAATACCAATGGCATCCATTACCAGATGGATTTACAATTAAATTCAATGAAACATTCAAAGAACAATTAATTCAAAAAGTACAAACTCTTTGCAAAATACAAAAAGAAATAAGCCTATCAATTAATTATCTAAATACAGTGTTGATATTTAAATTAAGGAGTGTCAAAACACAGAAAATAAAGTGTAGGTCAATAAGTCTAACAAACATTGAGGCAAAGACCTGAAATAAAATATTAATAGAGTAGGTATACCAAAAAAATTCAAAGATTATACACTTTTACCAGGCTGGATTTGTATCAGAAATCCAGAGGAGTTTTAATATTATGGCAACTATAGTCATTATTGGCCTTATAAACAAGATTATTTTTTTAAAAATGATAATTTTAATAGATATAAATATATTCTAGTGTATTTGTTAGCTTTTCAATGGAGGAAAAAATCTAATATGGCACTTTATAGCTTCATGGGAGCAGGAACTTTTTTGTTTGGTTGATTTGATTGGGAAGGTCTAAACATTTGAATTGACTAAGCAGAAATGAAGTTACTGAAGATAAATGAGAGAGAATAAAATGAATAGTTTGCTGGATATGATTCTTGATTGTGGTGGTGATTTTGGTAAATAAAGTAATTAATAGAACAGAGAGCAGAATTAGATTCAATGAACAGTAAAGAGATATATTTTTCTACAACCAGAGCAATGAAATCAAAAATAAATATTTATACTAAGAAGTTTTGTTAAAAAGATGGGGGTGGCTGAGGATGCCCTCAATTTTTCATGAAGTAAGAAGCTGTTGTTTGAAAGTGTGGAAGATGAGAGTAGAAATGGGTAGGGGAGAGAAAAGGCAATGTGTTTTGGAACACATAAAACAATTTAGAGATTAATTAAAGTTAAAGTAGAATTGTTGAACAGCAGCAAAAGTTCATTTCAGGTTTTATAGCATAAATTTGCAGTTAGTGAAGTTAATAAAATTCATATTTTTCTTTTGTGAAACTTTGCAGCTTTGGAAGAAGAGTATAGAGATATGATCAGAAGAATATAGAAGGATAAGTTTTCACAGTTGGGTAAGGGTTGAAATTCAGGGAACAAAGTACAGAGTACTTAATTTGAAATCAGGAAAATATTTGTTCACATCCTAGCTCAAGCACTTACTAGCTATGTGAACCTGAGAAATTAACATCACCTTACTATTCCTCAAGTTTTCCATTTATAAATTAGAGGGGTGGAATTGATTTTCTCTATGGTCCATTCCTGCTTCAATTCTGTGATTCAAAAAGAGTAGTTGTTAAAGTGGCAGAATATGGGGTCAAAGATTCATAGGGAAGCAGGAAAAGTTGGAATTAAAAAGATGCACTGGGAAAAGAGACTAGATGTTCTGATTTAAAAAAAATCAAAAAGAATAAGTTCAGTCTGGGGAGGCAAGTTGGTGGAGTCAAGGAATTCACCTGAATTTTCCAAATATTATCCTCCAAATAACTTTAAATTAATACCTCAAATAGAATTCTGGAGCAGTAGAGCCAATGAAACATCAGGATGAAACACTTTTCTAGCCTGACAACTTCAGAGGTCAACAGGGGTGGTGCTAGCCTATGCCATGCTGTAACAATGGCAGAAGCAGGCATTGAAGATAGCTGTAATAGAAGCAAAAGCAGCTTTGAGAGCTCTCAGCCAACAGACAATAGTGAGATCAGGCACAGAAAACATTTTGTTGGTACTGAGTTTGGAATCCTATTGTTTTGCCCAATGCAGTGCAGGGTCTTGGCTTCAGGTTTAAGAGGACCATTAGTGTTTGTGGTCCCAGGGATACAGAGGTCCTGGTCAGAGTTCCAGGTGGCAGAAGAGTGCTTTCACAAAAGAGAATAGGGGCCCTGGTCTCAGTTCCAAGGCAGAAAGAATCACTAGCACTTGTGGTGACAGGGGAACAAGCTCCCTTCCTGGGTAAAGTACACAGCAGAGCAGTGACCTCCCCTTTCCTTTTACCAACTTAGAAGTATCAAAAATTTATAGACCCTTGGAACTAGAAAGAAAAAGAACAATATGAAAAATCTGAAGTTTGGAATGTACACCCTCAATGCCAAGAGCATAGACCAACTCTACACAAAGCTAAAAGTCAAAAAATAGTTGGGAAAATGAGCAAACAACAACAACAAAAAGATCCTGACCATAAAAAAAAATTACTTTGGTGAAAAGGAAGATTAAGAAACAAATTCGGAACAAGAAAACTATGTGAAAACAACTAATAAGCAGAGCCTCAAAGGAAAAAAAAATAATGTGAACTGTACACAAGTCCACAAGAACTCTTGGAAAAGTATAAAAAAAATTTTTTTAGATGAAATGAGAGGTAGAGGAAAAACTGGGAGAAAATGAGAGTGATGAAGAAAACTATGAAAAAGCAGGAGACTGACAAAAGACGCAAAAAAATATGAAGAAAATAAGATCTTAAAAACAAGAATTGACCAAATGGTAAAAGAGGCACAAAAATCCACTGAAGAGATGAAATCTTTAAAAAATAGAATTGGCCAAATGGAAAAAGAAGTACAAAAGCTCACATTTAAAGAAAATGTAATTTCTTTTAAAAAAGTAGAATTGGCCATGTGGAAGCTAATAAGTCCATGAGATATAAAGAACCTGTCAGAAGATGTCAGAGTGAAAAGGTAGTCACTCTCACTCTCCCCTATCAACCTCTGAAAACACAGAAAATATCACCCCAGAAAAAAAAAAAAAAACCTGGAATAGCTGCACTAGAAGAAAGACAGGGAGCAGCAGTGCAGCAGCCCAGCAAACGGGTCTCCCAGCGCCTCAGCAAAAATAAGGGAAGCAGCACTAAAAAAAGGCCCCAGGCAGATAATTACCCTGCAGCATTCATCTGAAAAGAGCTGAAGAAAGCAACCTAAAGACCCAGCCTTGCTGATTCCAGCCCAACACCAGGTAAGCTCTCAGAACCTCCAACTGTCAACCAGGAAGAGATCTTGAAGCCCAGGTGGTAGAGCAGGCAAAAACCAACACCTGGACCTCACAGTGCCTCAGGGAGGGCACGGGGAAGTGGTGGAAACCAGCTCAGAAAACCACCAGATGCCTCTTCACTCTACCTCAAAGGAATCTCCCAGTGCATTAGCAGAAACGAGGGAGACAACACTACAGGGGGCCCCAGTCAGATAAACACCCTGCAGCACCCACCTAAAAGGAGCTGAAGAAAGGTAAAGGAAAGGAAAAATAGGCAACCTAGAATTGTCTGAAAATTCCAGCCTTTCTGATTACTGCCCAACATGAGGTAAGCTGCCAGAACCCTACAGCCTCCAATTGCCAACATAAGAGGTCCCAGCACACAAAGCCAGTGACCAAGACCTAGGCTCCCAACACAAGAAGCTTGGGTCAGTGCCCTCTGTTACCCAGCAGGAGAGCTTAACCTCTTTAAAGGCCAGGGAATAAAGAAACACCATAAGTAGAAAGAAAAGTACCATAGATTCATATTATGAGAAGAGTGAAGATCAAGACAGAAATTCTGAAGAGGACAACATTGTCAACAAACCCACATCTGCAACATCAAAAGGGAATATGAACTGGTCTGAAGCCCAAAAAGCCTTCTTAGAAGAGCTCAAGAAGGATTTTAATAGTCAAATGATAGAGGTAGAAGAGTCCTTCAAAACTACAATTGGCCAATTGGAAAAAAAGTACACTGAAGAAAACAAGTCCCTAAAAAACACAATTGGCCAATTGAAGAAGGAAGTACAAAAACTAACAGAACAAAACAATCTGTTAAAAAATAGAATTGGACAAATGGAAACTCATGTCTCTATGAGAGAGCAAGAATCAGTCAAACAGGAACAAAAAAATGAAAAAATAGATAAAAACATAAAATACCTCATCGGTAAAACAACCGACCTGGAAGATCAATTCAGAAGAGAAAATTTAAAAATTATTAGACTACCTGAAAATCATGATGAAAAAAAGAGCCTGGACAGTGTCTTTCAGGAAATCATGAAGGAAAACTGCCCAGAAGTCCTAGACCCAGAAGGGAAAATAAACATAGAAAAAATACCCCACTCACCACCTGAAAGAGATTCCAAATTGACAATGCCAAGGAATATAATAGCAAAATTCCAAAATTACCAGATGAAAGAGAAGCTGCTGCAAGCAGGCAGAAAGAAACAATTTCAATATCGTGGAACCACAGTAAGGATAACAGGGATCCTTGCAGCTTCTACATTAAAAGACTGCAGGGTGTGGAACATGATATTCCATAAGGCAAAGGAGCTTGGATTATAGATCAACTACCCAGCAAAAATGAGCATTATTTTTCAAGGGAGGAGATGGATATTCAATGAAATAGGGGACTTCCAAACCTTCCTGATAAAAAGAACAGAGCTCAACAAAAAATTTGATCTCCCAGTACAGGATTCAAGAAAGACATAAAAAGGTAAATGGGACAGAAAGATACAATAAGTTGTTAATGAGGGTGGGCTGTTTACATCCCTACAAGGGAATATGACACTTAAACACTTGAGAACTATATTGTTATTATACCATGTTAAAGGAGTATACATAAAGAGGATGGATATTAGTTGACTTTGATGTAATGATAAAAAAAAATCTAATCAAATGGGTTAAATGGATCCAAATAAGTGGATTAATCTGATCTTAGAAAATGTACTGAGAAAGGATGAGGTAGACAAGGGTAAATTACATTATAGGAAAAGACATAAATTCCTATTAGAGCAGAGGGAAAGAAGGGAGTGCGTGAGCATTGTTTGATCCTTACACTCATCAGATTTGGCTCAAGAAGGGCATAACATAATCAGTTAGGTATAGAAATCTAACTTGCCTTATAGGCAGTAGGAGGGAAAAGGGGAAAGAAAAGGGAGGGGGGGAAGAAAAGGGGGGGGAAGAAGTGAGGCAAGAAGCAGTAAGAGTAAAGGGGAAGAACTCTCCCAATAAAATGGAAATGGATTCCAGAATGGATTAAAAACCATAATCCTACAATATGTTGTTAACAGGAAACACATTTGAAAAAGAGTGACACATACAGGGTAAAGGTAAAAGGCTGGAGCAGAATATATTATGCTTCAGCTGAAGTAAAAAAAGCAGGGGTAGCAATCCTGATCTCAGACAAAGCAAAAGCAAAAATAGATCTAATCAAAAGAGATAAGGAAGGAAACTACATCCTGCTAAAAGTCATTATAGACAATGAAGTAATATCATTACTGAACACGTATACACCAAATGGTGTAGTATCCAAATTCTTAGGGGAGAAGTTCGGGGAGTTACAGGAAGAAATAGACAGCAAAACTATACTAGTGGGGGACCTGAACCTCCCCCTCTCTGCACTAGATAAATCTAACCAAAAATAAACAAGAAAGAAGTTAAGGAGGTGAATAGAACATTAGAAAAGTTAGGTATGATAGACCTCTGGAGAAAACTGAATGGGGATAGAAAGGAATATACTTTTTTCTGCAGACATGGCACATACACAAAAATTGACCATGTACTAGGGCATAAAAACCTCACAATCCAATGCAGAAAGGCAGAAATATTAAATGCATCCTTTTCAGATCATGATGCAATAAAAATTATATGTAATAAAGGGCCATGGAAAGATAGACTAAAAAATAATTGGAAACTAAATAATATAATCCTAAAAAATGATTGGGTCAAACAACAAATCATAGAAACAATCAATAATTTCATTCAAGAGAATGACAATAATGAGACAACATACCAAAACTATGGGATGCAGCAAAGCAGTTCTTAGGGGAAGTTTTATATCTCTAAATGCTTACATAAATAAAATAGAAAAAGAGGAGATTAATGAATTGGGCATACAACTAAAAAAAACTAGAAAAAGAACAAATTAAAAATCCTCAACTAAACACCAAATTAGAAATATTGAAAACCAAAGGAAAAATTAATAAAATTGAAATTAAGAAAACTATTGAACTAATAAATAAAACTAAGAGCTGGTTTTATGAAAAAACAATAAAATAGATAAACCTTTGGTTAATTTAATTAAAAAAAGAAAGAAGAAAACCAAATTACTAGTATCAAGAATGAAAAGGGTGAAGCTACCACCAAGGAAGAGGAAATTAAAACAATAATTAGGAATTATTTTGCCCAACTATATGCCAACAAATTTGACAATCTTAGTGAAATGGATACATATTTACAAAAATATAAATTGCCCAGATTAACCAAGAGGAAGTAAAATACTTAAATAACCCCATCTCAGAAAAAGAAATTGAACAAGCCATTGATGAACTCCCTAGGAAAAAATCTCCAGGGCCAGATGGATTTACATGCAATTCTATCAAACATTTAAAGAACAATTAATTCCAATACTATATAGACTATTTGGGAAAATAGGTGAAGAAGGAGTCTTACCAAATTCTTTTTATGATACAAATATGGTGTTGATACCTAAACCAGGAAGAGTCAAAAGAGAAAGAAAATTATAGACCAATTTCTCTAATGAATATAGATGCAAAAATTTTAAACAAAATACTAGCAAGTAGATTGCAGCAACTTATCACAAGAATAATACACTATGACCAGGTAGGATTTATACCAGGAATGCAGGGTTGGTTCAATATTAGGAAAACTATCAGCATCATTGAGCATATCAACACCAAAACCAACAGAAACCACATGATCATCTCAACAGATGCAGAAAAAGCTTTTGATAAAATACAACACCCATTCCTATTAAAAACACTAGAAAGCATAGGTATAAATGGAGTCTTCCTTAAAATAATAAATAGCATCTTTCTAAAACCTTCAGCAAGCGTTATATGTAATGGGGACAGGCTAGAAGCATTTCCAATAAGATCGGGGTGAAACAAGGATGTCCATTATCACCACTGTTATTCAATATTGTACTGGAAATTAGCTTTAGCAATAAGAGAAAAAAAGAAATTGTAGCCATTAGAATAGGCGAAAAAGAAACAAAGCTATCACTCTTTGGAGATGACATGATGATATACTTAGAGAATCCTAGAAAATCAAGTAAAAAACTACTTGAAATAATAAACAACTTTAGCAAAGTTGCAGGCTATAAAATAAACCCACATAAATCATCAGCATTTCTATATATTACCAACAAAGCCCAACAGCAAGAGATAGAAAGAGAAATCCCATTTAAACTTACTGTAGACATTATAAAATATTTAGGAGTCTACCTCCAAACAAACCCAGGAACTCTATGAACACAATTACAAAACACTTTTCACACAAATAAAATCAGATCTAAATAATTGGAAAAACATCAGTTGCTCATGGGTAGGCCGAGCTAATATAATAAAAATGACAATCCTACCTAAGCTAATTTACTTATTCAGTGCCATACCAATCAAACTACCAAAAATTATTTTATAGAGTTAGAAAAAAAATAACAAGATTCATTTGGAAAAACAAAAGGTCCAGAATATCAAAGGAACTAATGAAAAGAAATGCAGGGGAAGGTGGCCTAGCAATTCCAGATCTTAAATTGTATTATAAAGCAGCAATCATCAAAACTGCTTGGTACTGGCTAAGAAATAGGGAGGTGGATCAGTGGAATAGGTTAAATATGCAAGACACAGTAGTCAATGACTATATATTTGATAAACCCAAAGACCCCAGCTTCTGGGATAAGAACCCACTCTTTGAAAAAAACTGCTGGGAAAACTGGAAAAGAGTATGGCAGAAACTAGGCATAGACCCAAATCTCACACCATATACCAAAATAAAGTCAAAATGGGTTCATGACTTAGATATAAAGGCTGATACCATAAGTAAACTGGGAGAACAAGGAATAGTTTACCTATCAGATCTATGGAGAACAGAAGAATTCATGACCAAACAGGATATAAAGAACATTACAAAAAGAAAAATAGATAATTTTGACTACATTAAATTGAAAAGTTTTTGCACAAACAAAGCCAATGCTACTAAGATTAGAAGGAAGGTAGAAAATTGGGAAAGAATTTTTACAACCAGTCTCTCTGATAAAGGCCTCATTTCTAAAATATATAGAGAATTAAGACAAATTTATAAGAACAAAGCCATTCCCCAATTGATAAATGGTCAAAGGATATGAACAGACAGTTCTCAGATGAAGAAATTAAAGCCATCTATAGTCATATGAAAAAATGCTCTAAATCATTATTGATTAGAGAAATGCAAATCAAAACAACTCTGAGGTACCACATCACACCTATCAGACTGGCCAACATGACAAAACAGGAAAATGACAAATGCTGGAGAAGATGTGGGAAAATTGGAACACTAATACATTGTTGGTGGAGTTGTGAAGTGATCCAACCATTTTGGAGAACAATTTGGAACTATGCCCAAAGGACTATAAAAATGTAGCACTTCTAAGGCTATATCCCAAGGAGATCATACAAATGAGAAAAGGGCCCACATGTACAAAAATATTCATAGCAGCTCTTTTTGTGGTGGCAAAGAATTGGAAATGAAGGATGCACATGAATTGGGGAATGGCTAAGCAAGTTGTGATATATGAATGTAATTGAATACTATTGTGCTATAAGAAATGATGAACAGGCTGACTTCAGAAAAACCTGGAAAGACTTGTATTGTCTGATGCTGAGTGAAGCGAGCAGAACCAAGAGAACTTTGTACACAATAACAGCCATGTTGTGTGATGAATAATATTGATAAACTTAAACCTTCCTGGAAATACAAGGATCTAAGACATCTACAGAGGCCTCGTGATGGAAAATGCTATCCACATCCAAAGAAAGAACTGTGGAAGTTGAATTGCTATCATTTTTTTCCCTCTTCTGTAGAGTTTTGTTTCCTCTTTCTAATGGTTCCTACTATTGGTTTTCATTTTTACTTACAACTTCACTAATGTGAAAATATGTTTAATGGGAATGTAAACATATAGCATATATGAGATTGTGTGCCATCTTGGGGAGGGTGGTGGGTAGGAAGGGGGAAAAAAATTTAAACTCAAAAGCATATGGAAGTGATTGCTGATAAATCAAAATAGCTTAATAAAATAAAAAAATTAATATGTCAAAGAAAGTTAAAAGAATGAAAAAAAATACAAGAAAATGTAAAGCATCTCAGTTGTAAAAATAAATGACCTGAAAATAGATCTAGGAGAGATAATTTAAGAATTATTGGGCTACTTGAAAGCCATGATAAAAAAAAAAGGACTTAGACTTTATCATTAAACTATCAAAGAAAAACTGCCATGATATCCCAGAACCAGAGGGTAAAATAGAAATTGAAAGAATCCATCTCTCACCTTTTGAAAGAGATCCCCAAATGAAAACTCCCGGGAATATTATACCTAAATTCCAGAGTTCCAGGTTGAAAATATCATGGACCCACAGTCAGGATAACCCAAGATTTAATAGTTTTCACCTTAAAGGGCTGGAGGTATTGGAATATGATATTCTGGAAGGCAAAGAGAGTAGGATTACAACCAAGAATAACCTACCTAGAAAAACTGAGCATAATCCTTCAGGGAAAAATGAGAGGTATATTTAATGAAATAGAGAACTTTCAAACATTACTAATGAAAAGACCAGAGCTGAGTAGAAAAGTTGACTTTAAAATACAAATCTCAAGAGATGCCTAAAAAGGTAAATATAAAAGAGAAATCATAAGGGACTCAATAAGGTTAAGCTGTTTACATTCCTGCATAGGAAGATGATACTTAAAACTCCTAAAAAAGTTTATTATTAGTTGTGCAGTTAGAAGGTGTATGTAGACAATTTTAAGTAAATTTACATTATGTAAATTCAACTTTATGTAAAGAATTCTGAAAGAAATCTACATAAAAAACCACCTATGTTAACTTTAATGTACAGGTCTGTCCTTTCTCTTTCCACTGCTGTCCCTTAACTTGGTGCTTCCCACTTTCCCACCAAAAACAAACAAACAAACCTTCCAAGTGAAAACAGAAGAATGAACAGGGAAAGACTACCATCACAGCCACCAATGCCTCTTGATCCAGGGCTTAGACTGAGATCTCATGAGAAAAGAGAGAGGATCTTTGCCCACTCTGCTCAACTGCCTGTGTGACTGGCCTCGCATGTCTGTCTTCCGTATGTCTGAGCTTGAGTACCACATCTATATCCCCAAACTCTCAGTGTGGCACCCATCTGTTCCTGTCTGTGTTCATCTTCAGCACCCACATGTCTACCCCTCCACATGTTCTTCCTCTTGATTCTGGTCAGGACACCACATGGCTGGTTCTAGCCCAGTATGTTCTCCTCCTGTGTGTGCCTTCTCTTACTCCTGCTTCTCTGTTCCCTGACCCCAGGTTTCCTTGAATTCTGTGCCCACCATCTCCTTTCAGAGGTGTGTAGCTACTTAAATTACCTTCCCCATATCTGTGGGAAAATTGGCAATCCATAATAATCACCTTATGTAGAGGTCTAGAGAACAGTTCTCTTGGGTAAACAAATAATTGTCTATACTTAGACAGAAGTCATAGGTGCGAGTTGATTATGATAGGATGATTGCAAAAAAAAATAAAAATAAGAGCTAAGAAAAAGGGAGAAGAGGGAGTAGAAAAAACAGGGACATACCTCACATAAAAGAGACATGAAAGGAAGAACTTTTACAGTAGAGTGAAAATGGGGAGATGGCAAGCAGTGCTTGAATCTTACTCTCATCAGAATCGATCAAAGACGGAATACCATTTGGGTATAGAAATCTATTTTACCCTACAAGGAAGTAGGAGGGAAGGATATAACAGAAGGGGAGGGGAAAACTGATAATAAGGATGAATTAAGGGAGACCATAATAAAAAAAAAAACATACTTATGAGGAGATACATGTGAGAGACAGAGATGGAGAAACAGAAAAAGACAGAGAGAGAGAAAGAGAGAGACAGAGACAGAGATAGATAAGGAAAAACTAAGATTCAGGGAAATACACAATTAGTAATCATGATGGTTAATGTGAATGGGAGGAACTTACCTATAAAAAGAAAGCAGATAGTCTAATTGATTAAAAAGTAGAATCAACAATATGTTGTTTATAAGAAACACACTTGAGAGAGAGAGATACATAGAAAAAGCAAAAATAAAGGGCTGGAGCAATATCCATTATGCTTTAGCTAATGTAAAAAAAGCAAAACTGGCAATCAGTGATCTCAGACAAAGCAAAAAGAGAAGTAATTAATAGAAATAAGCAGGGAAAGGCTAAAAGGTATCATAGAAAACTAAGATTTATTACCACTATGCATCAAATGACATAGCATTCAAATTCTTAAAGGAAAAATTAAATGAATTGCTGAAGGAAATTGACAATAGAACTATTCTGGGAGCACCTAAATTTTCTCCTTCAAAACAAGATAAATATAACCCTGATGGGGGGTTAAGAAAGAAGTTAAGGAGATGAATAATTTTGTTTAGAAAAGTTAGATATGCTAGACCTCTAGAAAAAAATGAATGAGGACAGAAAGTATACCTTTTTTTTCTCGACTGTGCATAACACCTTCACAAAAGCTTACCTTGTGTTAGAACATAGAAATATCAAAATCATGTGCAGGAAAAAAAAAACATTAAAAGCATTCTGTTTAAATGATAGTGCAATAAAATGAAATTTAATGAAGGGCCAGGGAAAGGTTGAAATTTATTAGAAACTAAATAATATAACCCTAAAGAATGACGGGATCAAAGAAAAACCAGAAAAATAATAAATAATTTCTTTAAACAGAATGACAAAAGGGACAACATACTAAAAATTTATGAGATGCAACTAAAGCAGTACTTACAGGAAAATTTATATCTCTAAATATGTACATCAATAAAATAAACAGGTCAATGACTCGAAAAAAACAATTAGATATCTAGAAAAAGAATTATTTAAAAATCCGTAATTTGTTCAAAAAAACATGGAAATTCTGAAAGTCAAAGAAGAGTTTAATAAAATTAAAAGTAACAAAAATATTGAACTAATAAACAAAAGTAGGAGCCAGTTTTATTTAAGAAAATAATGTAAATAATGCAATAGTTGATTTGATTAAGAAAAAGAAGAAAACCAAATTATCAGCATCAAAAATGAAGAGTGAATTCATCACCAATGAAGATAAAATTAGCATAATTATTAGTCACTCTTTTGCCCAATTACATGTAAATAAATACAACAATCTAATTCAAATGGATAACTACTTTTTGTAGTTGTTGTTTAGTTATTGTCAGTCATATCTGACTCTTCCTGACGCTTTTGGGAGTTTTGCTGACTAAGATGTTGGAGTTTTGCTATTTCCTTCAATACCTTATTTTAAATATGAGGAAATTGAGACAAAGAGGACAAAGTGACTTGCCCAGGGCCCCAAAGCTAGTGTCTAGGGCTAGATCTGAATTCAGGTCTTCCTGACTCCAGGAACTCATTATTTGAAAAAAAATGCTATGAAAACTGGAAAGCAGTTTGGCAGAAACTAGGGATAGACCAATGTCTCATGCCGTATACTAAAGTAAGTTAAAAAATTGAACATGATTTAAACATAACAGATGATATAAGAAAATTAGAAATATCATGGAAAACTTCAGCTATCAGTCTACGTATAAGGTAAGAATTTTTGACCAAATAAGAGATAGAGAGCATATGGGATGTAAAATAATTAAAAGTGATTACATTAAATTCCAAAAGTTTTGCAGAAACCAATATAACCAAGATTTGGAAGGAAAGCCAGAATATGGGGGAAATTTTTATAGCTAATTTCTTTGGTGAAGTCATCATATCTGAAATATCTAGAGAACTGAGTCAAATTTATGAGAATACAAACCATTCCCCAATTGATAAATGGTCAAAGGATATGAACAGGTAGTTTTCAGAAGAAGAAATCAATCTCTAGTCATATAAACATTATGTAGACTCCTTGATTAGAGAAACACAAATTTAAAAACTCTTAAGTATTACCTCGTATATCTCTGATTGGTTAATATGACAGTAAAGGACAAATATTAGAGTAGACGTGTAAAACTATAGACCTAATTCACTTTTGGGGAAGTTATGAACTGATCTAACCATTCTGGAGAGCATTTGGAACTATGCCCACAGAGTAATAAAGCCATACATATACCTTTGACCCAGCAATACCACCACTAAGAGATCCCAAGGAGATCAAAGAAAAAGAAAAAGGATATGTATATATATATATATATATATATATATATATATATATATATATATATACATACATACATATATATATATATATACATATATATATATATATATACATACATACATATATATACATATATATGTGTGTGTGTGTGTGTGTACATATATAAATATGTAACATATTTATAGCAGATCTTTCTGTAGTAGCAAAGAATTGGAAACTGAGGAGATGCTCATTAATTGAGAATGGCTGAACAAATATGGTATATGATTGTGATGAAATACTATTTTTATACTAAAGGAAATGATGAACAGGATGTCTTCAGAAAAATGTGGAAAGACTCACCTGACCTAACTCAAAATGAAGTGAGTAGAACAAGGAGAGCATTGTTCATAATAACAGCAATATTATATGATGATCAACTGTGAATGATGTAACTATCCTGATCAATACAATGATCCAAGTCAATTCTGAAGGACTTGTGATGGAAAATGTTATGCACTTGGAGGAAAAGATCTAATGGAATTTGAATACAAATTGAATCATACATTTTTCTTTTACTTCTTTATTTTTCTTGTGATATTTATTTATTTGCAACATGACTAATGTGGAAATATATTTTACATGACTTCACATAAGTAAGCTATATAAAATCATTTGACTTCTCAAGGAGAATATGGGGAAGAAAATAGGAAGAGAATCTAAAATTCTAAACTAAAAAAAAGTTATTATTACATGTAGTTGACAAATATTTAATGAATTAGTGAAAGAAATAAAATGTACATCTATAGTCATATGAAAAAATGCACTAAATCACAACTGATTAGAGAAATGCAAATCAAAACAACTCTGAGGTACCACATCACACCTATCAGATTGGCCAATATGACAAAACAGGAAAATGATAAATGTTGCAGAAGACGTGGGAAAATTGGAACACTAATGCATTGTGGGTGGAGTTGTGAAATGATCCAACCATTTTGGAGAGCAATTTGGAACAATGCCCAAAGAGCTATAAAAATGTGCATACCCTTTGACCCAGCAATAGCACTTCTAAGGCTATATCCCAAAGAGATCGTACAAATGGGAAAAGGACTCACATGTACAAAAATATTCATAGCAGCTCTTTTTGCGGTGGCAAAGAATTAGAAATGGACAGGATCCACATCAATTGGGGAGTGGCTGAGCAAGTAGTGGTGTATGAATATAATGGAATACTATAAGAAATGCTATGAGAAATGATGAACAGGCTGACTTCAGAAAAACCTGGAAAGACTTGTATGGTCTGATGCCCAGTGAAGTGAGAAGAACCAAGAGAATGTTGTACACAATAATAACCACATTGTGAAATGACCAATGTTGATAAACTTAACCATTCCCAGCAATACAAGGATCTAAGACATCTCTAAAGGCCTCATGATGGAAAATGCTATCCACATCCAAGGAAATAACCATGGAATTTGAATGCAGATCAAAGCATACTATTTGCTTTTTTTTTCTTCAGTTGAGTTGTTTCCTCTTTCTGGTGGTTCCTCCTATTGGTTCTAATTCTTACTTACAACATCACTAATGTTTAATAGTAATGTATATGTACAGCCTATATCAGATTGTGCGCCATCTTGGGGAAGGTGGTGGGGAAGAAGAAGAAGAAAAATTTTAAACTCAAAAGCATATGGAAGTGGTTGTTGATAAATCTAAATAAATTTATAAAAAATAAAAAAAGAAATAAAATATGTATCAAGAAATAAAGAAATTAATAAGTTCAATGTGAGTTTATAACGTATGGAAGAATAGTAGAAGGTTGTCACTGAAATTAGAATTTCAAAATTCATTATTTGAGATGTCATATATTTCTGAGAAATGGTAAAGGCTGAATAGATGAACATACCAGTCTACAGATGAAATAGATTGATGAAAAAGTCAGTAGAGGCAAGGAAGTCAAAAAATTTAAGGTCAGGTTGTGAGAGATGTCTTCAAAATTACTATGAAGATGATGGGAGTAGATAGAGTTAGATAATAGACATCATTCTCAGTTATAGAGAGAAATAAGAGACTGATCTGGAGTAGGGCAGATGGTAGAACAGGCAAAATGCATAAATCTCCAAAAAGGGGAGAATATTGGAAAATGATGATTGCATAATAATGTTTTAAAATATCTGTGAAAATCAAGGACACTTTCCTCTTGCACCTTTGAGTCAAGTAGTTTGAGAGAAAGACTACCAATAAGAGAAGGTGTTTAAAGAAATACAGTGTTGTAAGAGGTAGCGAAAGATTTTGATAAACTGAGGATATAGAGGGAAGGTTTATAGAAGAAATCAAGAAAATAGGATTAAAAAGAAAAACAGTGATGCTTACAAAAAGTACTGAGCCAGTAGATGGGAAATAAAAGGTTGGAGTGTGCCTCCTAAAGTGTAGGGGTTATTAAATTGTGGATGCATTTTCAAGAGATATAGTGTTAATATACAGATAATATCCAAGTTCCTTGGAATACATTTGGATTTTAGTCATTCATAAGTCATTAACTGCCTGTTTATGAAAAAAAGAAAATAGAGATGGTAATTTTTACACGGCCTATTTCATAGGTCTATAGTGAGGGAAGCAATTCACAAACCTGAAAATTTTAAAAATGTGTGAGTCTCTATCATCGTATATAAATCATCTTAGTTTATTCATGAAAAAGTCTTCTGGTAAGGGCATGTTTTGAGTCATCAGAGCTGAGCAGCCTATCACTTGAAGAAAAAAGAAAATATAGCATTTTGGTTGTGACTTAAACTTTGTGTTTTTGAAGGTGAATTAAAAATTGTTTTCATGATTCATTTTAATCTATCTCAAGACCTTGAAACTCTGCTAAGCAAAGGATAATTAACAAGTATACTCTCAACTGCTTAGAGTTATAGTCTCATTTGACCTACTCCTTACCACTAAAACTTACAAATGGACATGAAATGAAGGGTATTACCAAACTGTCAATGTTAGTGTATTAAATACTACATGACAGAGATAGAGAAAAGTACACAGAATTAATGTAATCCCTAAACAAATTAATGATGTCTTTACTTTGTCATTTGTACTGACATTATGCATTTATATACATACATATATTTGTATGTACATTACGTGTTTATGAATAAACATTGGTGTGTGTGGGTGTGTGTGTATATACACATGTATTAGGTAGTTCAGTGAACAGATGGACAGAGTGCCAAGACTGAAGCCAGGAAGACTCATCTTCATGAGTTTAAGTTCAAGCTCAGACACTTACTAGCTGTGTGACACTGGGCAAGTCATCTAATCATGTTTGCCTCAGTTCCTCTTTTGTAAAATGAGCTGAAGAAGGAAATGGCAAACTACTCCAATATCTTTGCCAAGAAAACCCCAAATGGGGTGACAAGGAGCTGGACATGACTGAAAATGGTATATGTATGTATGTATGTGTGTGTGTGTGTGTACATATATGTATATGTATACAGGCATCTATATGTATATGTGTGTATATATATATATGTATATATACATATATATATGTATATATATATATACATATATATATACATATATATGTGTATATATACATATATATGTATATATATATATATATAGCTAAAGAGTAATATGTAGTAGGACAGTGCTAAGATGAGTCACATGTATTCAGGGGGAGGGGATGTGTGTCAATGAAAATGTGGAAAATATTGTAGTTGAATAAGCTATATAATGTGGAATGCTTCTATTACAAACTTTCACATAATAAAGGTTTAAAGAGAATTTTCTACTTGCAAAAACACTTGTGTCATGCTGTGCCCTCAACAATTTAAAGAACCATATTATATTCAGATCTCATCAGGTAAGAATGCATATAAAACCTGTTACTTTAAACATTTTACATGTTTGATGACTGCAAGAATCAATATTCTCTCATTCTTATTACTAGTTTGAATTGCACTATGTGCATTTAATGGCGAACATTTTGATAGAAGACATATTGAAACTAACCCTAAAAGAAGTATTGTCAGGATTTCAATGATATGTAGATGTTAGAAGGAAAAAAAGTCTCAAAGAACGGCAGGCTATTAGTATGCAGGGAACCAGGATGGCCCATGTAGTGGCTGATGTACTAAATACAAAAATGGAGGAGGTTTTCCTGAGATGATTCAAATATACAGTATTAGGATAGATTTCAGGTTGATTTCATTGGCACTTGAAAATTGAAATTTGAGGTGGGAGGGGAGAATCACAGGAAAAATAAGACCTTATGAAAACACATGTTAACTGTTAATCTTCAGGTAAGGAATCCTGCTTAAACTCTTGTAGTCTCAAAACTAATTTCATCCAATTGCCTTTTAATTATAGCCTCTTGCTCAGAATCCCAAATATAATGACTTTTTAATATAACTTTCACTGTTCTGTATCCAATGTAGGATGTAATCATGTAATTTATTCAGTGAGAGCCAACACTTTTGTAATTAAACCATACACAGGAGAAAAAAAAAACCCTTGTAGTAAAGTGGTTAGGTTCTAAAAGTTAAGAATGTTGGGATAGAATCCTGAAAACTTTTAGTTTTCATATGTCATATATCCAATCTAGGTTGAATCAAAGAAAACCATTATTATATTTTACTTGTAAATCTTCTTTAATACATGAGAACATGTGATAAGAAACAAGGAATTTGAAACTGGTTTAATATTTACATGGTTTATAATTTGGCATCCCATTCTTTGTATAATTGAATTAATAATTTCATCACCAGTTAGAGGCTCTAACAATGGCAAATCCAATTCCTTGATGCTTTATTAGGAAGGAGAAAGAGGAGGAGGAGGGGAAGAAAATTGAAGAGAAGGGGGAGGTTAGGAAAAAATTGTAATGATGATGAGTTTTTAAAGCTTACTAGTAATTATTTTGTCAGTTCCAGGGAAAATGAAAGCAAATATATCACATTCAAAAAGAGAATAGTTGCTCTCTTAGATTATGGCCCTTTTGAGGTGAGCAGTATGCTTATTTATTTTGTTTAAGAATGCAGAGTGTTCCAGCAATATATTTGGATAACTGCATTAAATTATACTTTTTCCCCAAATTGTACCAGAACAAAAACACATGGAAAATAAAAACATTCATACAAATAATCTAGTGTTACTTTTAGGTATCCAATGATTGGATATAATTTAAAATAAGTCAGATAAAACTTAGTATAATCTATAGGATTTGAAGTTTTTGCCACAGCAAACATCTGGTTATATAAAAATATATGGGTTAGTTAATTAATTTCCTACATTCCCCAAACCTCTAGATTTTTATACCAGTATTTGTTGTGTAGTCTTGACAATTAGGAAAACATATACATATACACACAAACATACATAAATCTATGTACAAATACATGCATATATTTACATATGTGTATGCATATATGGATTTAAATATATGTAAGTATAAGTATGTTTACCTTTGTGCATAGATTCCAAATTTATATATATGTGTGTGTGCATGTTTATATACATGTGTATATACATGCATGTGTGTATAACACATATGCATATGTGTGTATACTTGAAAATTGAAGTGCCTTTTACTTCTAAAATAAAAATACTATTAAATCAGCAAGCTCTTTTTATATAATTTTGTAATACTTTGTCATGGCATGGACTTGTGAAGATTATGCTGGAAGAATCCAACTATGGTAGACCATAACAATTCAATTCAGTTCCATAGTAATTAGTAATTGTTTATTGTGTAAAAGATACTTTGCTAGAACACAGAGGCTGGAATGCAGATATACTGAGGATATGAAAACAAAAACCCCTCAAAAATCTTACATTTGTGGACGAGTAAATTGTTGTAAACATAACAGGTTAAATCAATAAGTAAATATAAGAAGAAAGAATATTAACTAGAGGACTTAGGACAATAATTCTCCAGGAGATGACAGTGGTACCTGAGTTTAACCTTGAGGAAACTAAGGTATTCTTCAAACATGGTATGAAACCTTTCATATTTGGGGGCAACTCACAAAATATCACAGAGGTAGGAAAAAAATCAGGCTGCCCAGTACTGTTGAATAAGGTCTGGCTTCATAGTAAGAGAAATTGGGTTCAAACACTACCTCTGGCACTACCCAAGCTGTATGAATTTGGGCAAATTGCTTCCCTCCTCTGGACTTCAGTTTCTTTACCTATAAAATGAGAGGATTGGGTTGGTTGTACAAAACTTTGACTATGCAGCTGGAAAGGCTTAGATAATGGACAGATAGACTGTGACCTCCTTGAAGTCTTAGCACTGTTATTAAGCAACCAATTAACAAATTCTTGGTGATATGCCTTAACTTGGCTTGCCCCCAAAAGAGCCAATATGTTTTACATGCATGGATGAGCTTAGCTAAGTACAAAGAGTCTATACATTGGAAAGATGACTCTCACTTTGTGATTAATTACTGGCCATGGCAATCCATAGAAAAGGAGGATAGTATCAGTGCAGAATACATATCCACAGAATCAACTAATCAGTGATCACTGAAAGTATCAAAGAGCTAAGAGTGACCTCTTCCTTTTCTGTCCTCCACATTTTCATGGAAATATAGGAGATTCCACCTTCATATTTCCACTGAATTTCCCAGCCTGATATTTCCCAGTCCTCCCTTCTTCCCACTAGTTTCTTACTGTGTTATGGCCTCTCTTTGTGAAATTCAATCGGATAAAAGGAAAAGAGACTATAGGTTAAAGACAAAAATGACAATTATTTTCTACCCTCAAAAATGTTACATTGGTGGAGGGACAAAGTGCCCCATTGGACTCCTTACTCAATGCTACATAAGAACTTCTACCCAAGGGTGGAGATACACGAAGACCTATTTTAGTCAATGGGAAGAGCTTTAGAATGAAAATGACCCCACTTCCTAGCCAGAGGCTTTTTGTTTTGTTTTGTTTTGTTTTGAGCATCATCTAAGGCAAGTAGATAATAAAAATTTTAAATATTGACTCATCTTCATGAAATAAACAACAATATGGTATGAGAGAATTTCAAGCATGAGACTTAAGGGAAATTTCTAGTCGAGATGAAAATCCTTCAAACTACAACTCCTGTAAATGTAGGAAATAATTGTTGCTGGTTATCCTAGAGATTCAAACATTCTAGCTTGCAGAGAAAACTAGATTACTTCCATTGGGTGTAATAAGAAAAATCAACAGATACCATTGATCTTCATATCAGTTATAGAAAAGCACAAAGCTCTCAATGGGCTATGTTTACCAGAAGATATGAATCTTCATATCTTCTCTGCTACTCTGAGTCAATTAAGATTGTATTTAAACACCTTTCTATTCTTCATGGGCTCTCTTTTTTCTCCTCTTCATAATGCCCTAAGACAAAAATATTTACAAATATATTGTATGTATTAATTATCATCATATAATTTATATACATACATGCATACACACATATATGTGTATATATATATATGTATACATACACACATAATTCTTTATTCTAACTGTAAATCAGATCAGTGGAGAAATACTACTTCATTATGAAAGGTGAGATCAGTTTTAAGTGAAGGAGCTAAGGACAGAAAGCTGGCTCCCTCATCTAATTAAATAGACGCTACTGCTATTACCTTTTCTAGCACCCATTGCTTAGGTTAGGGAAGAAGAGAAGGGGAAAGGAGTGAATTATTATGGTTCACTAATTCCAAATAGCTAGAAGGTAAGTGCACATTTCTGGAAAATCGCAATATTTCCAAGGTTGGCTAAGAAAACATTTTTCTAACAATTGTTTAAAGGATTCTTTACTAATATCTCAAGCCTGGTAAACACTTTGACAAATTTCTCATGTTCATCATATCTGATGAGTAACTGACAATATTCGATTAGTTTAATAGATATGTGTTATAGTTATCTCCTGATTTCCTTCTTGGGAAAAAAGTGAAACAACTTGGCCCATGTTACTGGAAGACCTCTTCTTTCTTGCTCCAAATTTATTTTTGACCTTATTCCACACAAATGTCTTTCATTTAACCATAGCTACTGAATACCTATAAAAGAAAGTTCTTTCCACCAAAGTTCTTGGCACTATCAAATGGTTCACCATCAAAAATAGGTATGCTTTTATCTGATGGAAATAAGATTAAAAGAGCCACATTATCATCTCCTCCACTGCTGTAACTAAACAGTCATGGGACATTTCCATCTCACTTGCATTTGATATCTCATATGCATATGTTATCTCTTTTGCATTTTTTAAATAGTATTTTAATGTTTCATATTTGTATTTGTATCTGAAGTTTCATATTTGTCTTTGATCCTAAAGATAATAGCAAAGCACTAGGGTGACAATGAAATCTTCCTTTTATGTATCTCAAAATCTTATAGAATTGTAGCACCGACAGGACCTCATAAAGCCACCTACTGTATTCCTTAAATCTTGAAGGGCTTATATTTAGGTCTTGGATGACCTTCACAAAAATGTTGGGGGTAAAGTCCATCTCTGTTCTCTATCTATGGAATTTTCATTTGCTTAGCAAGTATCTTGGGGTACATGAATGTGGAAGTCAACTCTACCTCTTGTATGAAAAAAACATAAAAGTCACATAACAATGCAACAAATACTTTATTGCTATATTCACCATTCACAACTTTTTTTCTATTTCCTTTTACTATTTGCACTGTATCTTGTCATCAAACTGGCAAAATGCTGCAGTACAAGGCAAATATTTTTTTAAAGAAAATCCAGTTTTTTATTTGATCCAAATCCATTTTTATATTTCTCTATATATACATGTGTGTATATGATATATATAAATATAATTTTATCATTTTATATACAAAGTAAGTACTTTCTTAGAAATTGATTACAAATTTTCAAGAGACTAAAAATGTACAAAGCAAATTAGACCATTTTCAATCATGCTGTACAGAAATAAATCAAATATCAGCTCATATACAAACATTTAAAATAATTAAAATACACTGGATTTAACAAAAAAATTACGCCATGTACAATTTTAAAAGCACAAGGAGAGACTATATTGAACCTAATAGCAACTTCATTGTAAATGAAAGAATTATCAAAATTATGAGATACACATCATTCCAGTTAAGACTTGGTTGACTTTAAAGGCTTTTTATTTTGTTTTTGGCATAGGAAAAAAATACATTGTCACATCTGCACAATGAAGAATGTTCTAAGGCTTATTGGCCTATTTTCTAGTATCAAGAAACTAAGCAAATTTTGAGGGACATTTAAAAATTACTTTACAACACTCTTAAATTCTTTAGTTGTTATTTTTAGCATATTAACCAGCAGCACAGTTTCCAAGATGCTGGACAAAATGTCACTGCTTTTCCTCTAACACTTCTTCTTGGTGTATTGTGTCAATATTTAATGGCCTAAAAATTTGGAAAAAGAAATAATATAACTGAAAAAAATGAAGATAAGATACTGAGATTAGAAGTGAAAGCAACCCATTTGAATCAGATAAAAGGGAGGTGGAAAATATTAACTTTATTTTTTTTTAATTACAAGGTAATCTTCAATAGAATAATATAATTCACTTTTGACAATCTTAAAAAATGTTTTTAAGTGTTAAAGGAATTAAAGACTACAAAGGAATCTAGTGAAGAAAGTGTTAGGGACTAGGAAGGTTAATGTTCCAGGCATAAATGACAGGCAGTGAAAGTATCTGATGTTTGTAGGTGTAGTGTCTTGTAAGAGGAACATAAGGAGGCTTGAACTGCTGGATGATAGATTAAATAGAGGGAACTGAAGTGTAAGAAAACAGGAAAGGTAGGCAGGGATTTATATTCCAAAAAGAAAATTTTATACTTGATACCAAAGATAATAGGGAGCCTTTGAAGTTTGTAGAAAAGGAATGTGGGTAGCATGGTCAGACTTGCACTTTAGCAAAAATCAATTTGGCAGCTGAATGGATGAGGTCTTTGAGTGCACAGAGACTTCACTCTGGACTCCCTACAACAATATTATTAAAATAGTCCAGGGATATATTGGTAAGGGCTTAGACAAGAGTGGTAGTAGTTTTATAGGAGAGAGCAGAGTGAATTTGAAAGATGTTTTAAAGGTAGAATCAACAGGACTTGGCAACAGATTGCATATAGGGGGAGGAGGTAAGAAAGAATGAGGATTTGAGTCTGGATGTGTGCTTTGATGATTGAAAGAATTGAAGAAATTATGGACAGTAATAGAGAAGTTTGGAGCAGGGGATTGTTTAGGGGAAAGACAGAGTTCAAATTTAACATGTTAAGTTTAAGATTCTACTGGATATTCAGTTTAAAAAAACCAGTAGGCAGTTAGAGGTGCAAGATTAGAGCTCAGGACAAAGGTAGAGCTGAATAAACAGATCTGAGAATCATCTGCATAAAGATAATACTTGAATGAATACATAGGAGCTAATGAAATTATCAAGAGAAACAGTTTAAAGAGAACAGGACAGAACTTTGTATGACCTGGATGAATGAAGATCCAGAAAAATAAAACCTGAAAAGGTGGGGTCAGGCAAGTATAAAGAAAAAGATTATAGTGATGAAGACAGCAGAGAAGTAAAAAAGAATGAATATTGATAAAAGGCAATTAGATTTGACAATTCAAAGATTGTTGATAGTTTTGTAGAAAGCAGGTTCTGTTCCATGATGGGTTGGTAGCCAAACTGCAGAGAATTAAGAAGAGAGTAAGAAAAAAGGAAATGGAAGCACACATTTTAGATTACTTTCTCAAGGAGTTTCTTTGAGAAAAGAATTATAGGACAATAGTTAACAATAGTTATAGGACAAATGTTAATTATAGAATGATAATTAGCAGGGATATTAGGATCAAGTCAGGATTTTATAAGGAAAGGGGAAACATGGTCATATTTCTAAATATCTCTGAAGCAACAAGTAAAAAGGGAGAGACTGAAGGTTAGTGACAGTGTGGATAATAGAAAGAGTAATCTAATAGAGAAGATGAGAGAAAAAAGTGATATTTACACGAAGAAAAGTTTGCTTTGGCAAAGAGAATGGCTCTTTTTTTACATGAAATAGGCAAATTAGGAGATAGTGGAGGATAGTATCTGAGTGATGTGAGTAGTGGAGAAGATGGAGCTCTCAGCAAATGGACTCATCTTTTTTCAGTAAAATGTGAGATACGATTCTCAGTTGAGTGATGGGAGTTTTGAGGAGGGCTGAAAAGTTTTGTGAAAGGTGCTGCTGTGAGTGGAAAAGTAAATCATTTAGTGAGGTACAAGGATTGCCTTGATCAATAGGAGGGATCAATTGATACTGTATAACAAAAAGTGTAGTGGACCTAATCAACACACAATCATGCTTTTCTCCAGCTTTGTTCAGCAGCATGAGAATAGGGGTGAAGCCAAAAAAGGGGAAGAGTAACCCAATAAGGGCATGATTAGTGAAAATGATAAGTGTACAAGGGACACTTGTATCTAACTAAACTGTTTTACAAAATGGTCAAAATGGGAAAGAAAGAAGAGTACAGCAGCTACAGAGGAAATAGCAAACGAAATAAATGTGAAGAGATTAGATGTTATGATGAGGATGAAGAACAAGGTTAGAATTATAAAGTATAAGGAAATATGAGATGATAAAGGATTATCATTAGAGGAATTCCAGAATTCATAAACATCAAAGTGGAAAACTTGAAAGTGTTGACAGTACCATGGTATGGACTTCTTTGTAGCTAATGTAGGGTAGAGGAGTGGGTCATGGAAGATGAGTCAATTGAGGAACTGTACAGTTAGGGTTCTTGAGGGAATATCAGTATGTATGTAGAAGTCCTCTCATGTGAGGCTAGGCCATATGAAACAGAGAAAATCATTTAGCCAAAACTGAGTTCATTGAAGAAAAAAAGAAGAATGTCCTGGGCAAGAGGCCAGTCAGTTTATAACAGCTACCACAATCTCGATTGAATACTACATATAGATTAAATGAACTCAATTCTCAAAAAAAAAAATTCAGTTTATCTTTTTATCCTCACTAGTTATCACCCTGTAACTCATATCTCTTTAGTGGCAAGACTGCTTGGGAAATTGTCTATAGATTAATTCCCTGCCCTGCATGAGGGATGGAACACAGTTGGTAAGAGGTGAGAGAGCTCCAGCTTTCCTCAGTTTCCTTCAAAATTCTTCAAGATTAGTCCATGTCTAGAACTGTTCAAGCACTTTGCCCTTTGCCATTTATCAAGCTTTGACTTGAATTGCCTCAGGTGCTCCTGGCTTGGGGCTTCAAGAGAGAAGATGGAAGAGGCCAATCCCACTTCAGGTTGCTCAAGGAAAAGAACCTGGGAAGACATGAGAGTAGCTAACAGGTTCCATCATGTTACTATTCCCAGACTACTACACTAGAGACTGTAGAGAACTTCCACTTGTATGAGGTCCAGGACTCTCTCTCTCTCTCTCTCTTTCTCTCTCTCTCTCTGTTATTCTTCTCAGTGGGAGAACTCTTTCCCTCTGTATTATCTGGTATGTATTCCCTTTTTCATTCTTTCTGTGATTTCTGTTTTGTTCTGATTTGGATAAATGGGTTTCTTTGCTAT
This sequence comes from Phascolarctos cinereus, assembly GCF_003287225.1. Lineage (NCBI taxonomy): Eukaryota > Metazoa > Chordata > Mammalia > Diprotodontia > Phascolarctidae > Phascolarctos > Phascolarctos cinereus. The sequence goes on along the minus strand of NW_027556402.1, from coordinate 62,004,689 downwards.
TCATTCCAAGTATTCAGTATCGAACGGGTATTTTGTGGAAAATGGCTCAAGTTTTAGATGCAGAGCTGGGGATCTTCCTTATCCCCCAGAAATGATAAAATGATCCAGAGTTACCTTAATCTTAATCACATCCTCCAGACCAGTAGTTTTTAAACTGTGGGTCACAACATCAAAGGTTTCTGAACAAACAATGACCAAATATCTATTAAAAATCAAACACATAATGAATCCAAGCTGTTTCTGGCAGCACTTGCCCATATTGCACCAGGCAACTTCACTACAGCCTTGGTATTGAGTAGTCCACTTTGCACTGTGCAAGCTGTCATGCCCACATAGCACCAGTGAATGCTGCCAAAACACGAAAAGAGGCCATGAGCGGAAAAAGTTTAAGAAGCCCTCATCTAGACTAGCGATATTTAAGGAAAGAGGTACTTCTATCCAAGTAGAGTGACTTCTGGTCTAATTTCTTGCTTATCTTCCTGGTAGGAATGAAACCGTCCTTTGGAGAAGGTTGGGGGAGATTAGGATAGAGATGTCTAGTCTGTATTCCTTTGAATCACACAATGACAACCCTCATTACAGGTGTGGCCCACTCCTCACCTACAGCTCCTCCTCTTCATTTCCTCTTCCTTTCAATATCTTTTTAACTTCTGAACTCATCATTCAACTGAAACTATTTTTCCCAATGTTACCAGCAATCTCTTAATTGACAAATCTAATCTCCTTTTCTCAATTTTTATCCCTCTTGATCTCTCTGCAGACTTTGATCACTTTCTCCTCAATATTTTTTATAACATTGCTCTCTCCTGTTTCTCCTCCTATTTGTCTGATCGCCTTTTCAGTCTTCTTACCTAGATCTTCATCCAAGTTTTACCTGTTAACTGTTGGTGTCCCCCAAACATCTTTTCTGGGCACTCTTCTCGCTGTATACCATTTTGCTGGGCAATCTCCTTAGCTCCACTGAATTCAGATCTCATCCCAATGTAAATGATTCTCACATGCATTTGAGTTCTAACCTCTTTCCTGATCTCTGGTATTTCTTATCCGATTGTTATTGGGTTTCACAAGCTGCATGTTTTGTATCCCATTGGAATTACCTGGTATTTTCTCCCTCTTTATCTCTACCTCCTAACTATCCTAGCTTTCTTCAAATCTAAACTGAAGTTTCATTTTCAATAAGGAGTCTTTCCTACTCTTTAGTCTTAGTGTTTTTTCTTTGTAATTATCTCCATCTTACTTGGAATACATCTTATTTTTACATAATTGCTTTCACATTTTCTCCACCATTAGATTTTGAGAGTTGTGAGCGAAAGAATGGTTTTCACCTTTCTTTATATCTCCAACTCAATAGAGTCTGTGACACATAATTGGAGCATAATAAATGCAGATATTAGAGAAAAAAGTCTGAGAGTGGAAATAGGGGGAAGAAGGACTCCAACTCCCCCCACCAGTTAGTTAGGGTACAAGGGTGAAAGTATAACCAGGGCTGGAGTGAGTGGTAAGAGAAGTTATACCATTAGGGTAATGCCAGGTGTCAATGAATACATGTGCTATAGACATAGCTATTGAAGATGCAAAAAAGCAAAACTCTTGCCACCATAATCCTTGGTATTGCCAACTGAGAAACATATAATTTTATCAGTGGAAATAACATTAAAGAAAAATATATACCCTAAAGACCATTGGACCTTTTCCATCTGAATGTATCAAAATATTTTATATGTGCTGTCTCCCCATTAGAATGTGAGCTCATTGAAAGGAAGGACTTTCCTGTTTTTCTTTGGGTGTCTCATCCATGTAATATAGTACTTTGAGCACAGTAAGCACTTAATAAATGTGTCACTTAATCATTCATAGTGGAAGGACTGAATGGCTAAGGAGTGAGATGC